>NC_072733.1:43855096-44599907 GCF_026930045.1 Uloborus diversus | reverse complement strand
GTGTGATGTTTTAAGTGGGGTTCCTCAGGGATCAGTTTTTGGGCCTCTTTTGTTTATTGTATTTATGAATGACATCAATGAAAATATTTCTGGAAGCATGAATTGTTTTGCTGATGATGTAAAAGTTATGGGGATTGTCGAAAATGAAGAACAAGTAAATCAGCTTCAAGAGGATTTAGATCATATTATGAAGTGGGCAGATAAATGGGGTATGGCAGTTAATGTAGGGAAATGTCAAGTGCTACACTTAGGTCATGGAAATAAGCGTATGAGATATCATTTACAGGGTTCAGTCATAAATCAAGCAGAAAATGTTATGGATCTGGGTATCTTAATAAATCAGGACTTCAAGTTTAGTCAACAGTGCAGTATTGCTAGTAACAAAGCCAACAAAATGCTTGGGTTTATCAATAGATCTATTTCAAACAAATCTAAGAAAGTTCTTCTGCCTTTATATAGGAGTTTAGTAAGACCTCATTTGGAGTACGCTGTTCAGTTTTGGTCGCCTTATCTGAATAAAGATATTTTTGTATTGGAAAGGGTTCAAAGAAGGGTAACTAAATTAGTAAAGGGACTCTCAGATTTAGATTATGATACCAGACTTAATAGGTTTAACATGTATAGCCTGAAGCAAAGGAGAGTCAGAGTGGACATGATTCAGTTATTTAAATTTATCAAAATGAAAGATGTAAATGGATTAAATTTTTGCGGGGAAAGCAGGACAAGGGGTCATTGTTTTAAGCTATTTAAATCTCAGGCTAACTTGGAAATCAGGAAAAACTACCACTTTAGCAGGGTCGTGGGCACTTGGAATAGCTTACCGGAAGAGACGGTAATGAGAAAGAGGGTTGAATAGCTTTAAGAGGGCCATTGATCTTCATTGGGGACTAATTAATTGACTAGGACCAGCCTAGCAGGGCCCAGAGCCTGTTGCTGGTCGTCACATTTGTATTTGTATTTGAACTGTTGAAACTCTTTGCAAGACATTAACTTAGACTCTGGAGCAACTGTTGCAGTTAGGGCTTAATTTGTATTACAAAATTTATACGAATCAATGCTCTAGTCATAAAAGTAGCCTACTGTTCCTAAATTTAAAAATAAAGGTCTGAAAAAAGCTGAAACTTTAGAATGTTATTGTGTTACTTAGATTAAAATTTGCGAAGTAAAGAACTTTATTTTTCTGAAAGCATATCCCAAAAAGCAGGGCAAGATGCATTTATCTATAAATCATGATTAGACTTTTTGTATGTAATGAAAAATAATTGTAATTAAAGTTGAAAAGTAAGACATTTATGTCTATCAAGTATTTTCTGTGGTATTTTTCATGTTGCTATTTTAAAAAATCGTTATAGAATAGTAAATTCAACAAAAAGCAGAGAATATACATTTTTCTGCAAGAAGCCATAAGATATACAGCATATGCTATTTGATGCTACATCAACTTGTTTTCAATACTTAATGTTCCTGAATTATGTCTAATGTTTAAAATTTAAATTAAAATTGTAAAGAAGTATAGGGACTGAACTCTCTTGAGCATCACAGTGAAGCATGTATTTAACTAAGTTTGTGTGCTTTAGACTGTTGGGCTCACAAAGCTGTAGTGTTGAACTCTAGTTAAATATTAGCTCCGCTGCCAGGGCCGATCCTAGCAGGTGTGCAGTAGGGAGGGTCGACTTTGACTCTTTTTTGAAATTGAAACGCTTGTGGTGGGAAAAATTGTGCATTGGCGTCAAATGCTCGCATAAAATTTTTTTTTTGAAATCAAAATATATTTAGATCCTCCGCCAGCCCCTTAAAGTTTGGTCAAATATGTAAAAACTGACATTTTTTAAATTTTTTAAAAAAAATCTTATGTATAATATTTTTAATCGCCTGTGGTGGGAAAAGTTGTGTATTGACATCTAATGCTCATATAAATTTGTTTTTGGTAATCAAGATATATTTAGATCCCTCACCAGTCCCTTGAAATTTCACCAAATATGGAAAAATTGACATTTATTTGTTATTTTTTAAATTTCTCATGTTTGATTTTTTTATTCACCCGTAGTGAAAATGATTACCTAGTAAGATTCTTCACTCATAAGTAATAATAATATTCAAGCTCCGCTCAACCGGTAAAATTTGGAATATTTTCATAATTTTTAAAATCTTGACACTTTAAAGCAAAAATTTTATCCAACATTTTTTTTTTAATTTAAGCATTTTTTATACTTTATTTTTTGTAATAACACTATAGAATTCTTTAGGATTAAAACATAGGTATATAAGATTAAAGTACCAGAAGTCCATCGTCGCAGTTTTACAGCAGCTCTTCCCTCATTTTCCCTAAGTATTAGGGGAAAATGACTAAGAATTTACCTTGGAGTTTTTTTGTAATAAAGAAGTTTTATACCTTATACATTGCTTTGTTCTCAAATTTTGGCATTAATTTTCGGTAAGCCAATGTTGTACGTATAGAGCCATCATGGCGTGTTGCTCCACAAACAGATCAAGATGCTTCTGTCACCAACCTAACTGCTCTTTCTACCGCTTGTGTATGACATGGTAAATTTCACAACTCACTTTCAATAACGCCACCCATTTCAGCTACTTTCTCAAGTTCCGCATTGGGTATATGTTTGGTGAGTGGAGGGTCTGTAAGAACACAATTTTGCCAATTTATCAATTCTGTATAGTCTTTTTCTTGAAAATTTAGAGGTGGAATGGCAAAATCAAGAACAGTTTCATTAGTAAGAGTTTGGGCCTTCAGGACTGTTCTGTAGCCTAATTTCCTTACTGAGGATCGCGTGCCGTTGATCATGGCTATCAGCAGGTTTTCTGGATGACCAAAAAAACCATTTCTTTGTATAACAGGGTCAACTACTGGTTTCAGATCATCGCTAAGATATCTTGAGTATTGGATAACTTCCCAAAGATGCTGTGCACCGGCTGTGCATGAAGGCTCAGTTTTAATCAAAAACCAAACTTTTGCATACACTTTTATAATGTATTCTACAGTAGTCCCTATTTCCAGCAATGACTCTTTTGTACCAACATACAAACGAAGTAGGGGAGAGGGGGGCACATGTAAACATGGGGCAACAAACCATATTTTACCCAGATAACATGAGGAAAAAAATCTGAAAAAAATTCATGTAGATGACAGCAGTAGTACTATATGCTACCTGAAATTTCAAAGATCTCAACCATTTTGTTTTTTAGTTATCATAATAACTTCTGTTTTGGAAGGCGCCAGTAAACTTTCATGTTCCAATTCTCAGAGTAAAAACACATTCAACACTATCTTTATTGTGATTTGAACTTTATTCATTTTGAAGTGGGATTTATAAAGTAAGTTTTTGTACTCTAATTTTTTAAAAAAATTTGAAAGAAATATTGCTTTTTATCAGATTAGGCTTAAGTTGTTATATGGGGCACATGTGAACACACTATGTAGGGGCAGGTGTGAACTGTTTACATGTGCCCCATACTGATTTTTTTTAGTTATTTCAATTTCAAAAATTGTTTATTTTTTTATTTGATTAGGCTAATTAAAAAACATTGAATACTTAAAAATTTTAATAATTGAAGTTAGTATCAGCTGTATCGCGACTGTGTTGGAGGCCCCAAAAGTGATCGGGGTTTGTGGAGAGAAACAAGTTGGACAAAATGTTTCAGGCGAGAGATGTGAACTTGTATCATTTTGTGGTATAGTTAATGCAATGGGAAACACTGTACCTCCTGTTTTTGTATTCTCAAGAAAAAGATACAAAGATATTTTCTTAAATGGAGCACCATCAGAAAGCTTAGGGTTAGTATCCAAAACTGGATGGATGACAGCAGATATCTTCCTAGATGTTGTAAAGCACTTCCAAAAGTACTCCCGCTGTACCGCAGCAAATCCTGTTTTGCTTCTACTTGATAATCATGAACGTAATATCAGTTTGGATGTAATATTATTTTGTCGTGAAAATGGAATAGTTCTCCTTACATTCCCCCTTCATTGTTTACATCGCTTACAGCCTTTGGATGTAGGTGTTTATGGCCCCTTTAAATCTGCACTGAAAACTTCTTTTAATGACTGGTTGACATTACACCCAGGAAAAAGAATAACCATATATGAAATTGGTCCATGTTCTTCACCAGCTTTCACAGCAGCCTTTACATCCAAAAATATTAAATCGGGTTTTTCTAAACCAGGAATTTGGCTGTTATCTCGGCTTGCTTTTACTGACGCTGATTTCATCCCAATTCAAATAACAAGCTTAATGCCAGTTAATCCTGAGGATGCCTCCACCAGCTGCAATGCACATTCAAGTCCTACCCCAAAATGTGTGAGACCATTGCCTAGAATAGAATTTGACGATTCCACTCTAGGGAAAAGTAAGCAGCGTCAAAAAAGAAAATCAAGAATTTTCACAGACACCCCCGAAAAAGATATTGTTGTCAAAGCTATGGAAGAAAAGGCAGAGAAAATGAAGATAAAATGTGAAAGAGTTGCAAAGAAAAGAAAGCTAGAACTTGCTGAACTGTTGAAAAAGGAGCAGTCAAAGGTTGTAGTCAGTGACTCCGAGTCCGACATTAGCTTTGAAGAGAGCAGCCATCAAGAAATTTGTGCTGAAGTCAACCTTGCACCAGAAAATTTAGCTGTGAATGACTTTGACCTCGTAGAATTCACTACAAAAAAGACAAAAATTCACTATGTTTGGCTGTATCGAGAAAATGGAGAGTGATGAAGCAAATGTTAAATTCATGAGAAGCAGAAGAAAGAAACCTTTGTATTTCCAGAAACAGATGATACATCGATGGTAAACACTGATGATATTCTGCTAAAATTACCCCCACCAACAATTTTAGGTAGCACATATCAAGCTGCTTCTTCAGTTTCTTTTTCTGTAAAACTTGAAGGCTATAATGTTCGTTGAATCAAGTCAATTTATTATGTACTCAATATTTATATTTTCATTGTGTTTATTAATGTGTAATAAAGAGTACTTAAAGATATGCTTAGGTGCATTTTATACCATTTATGTATCTGTTCACTTGTGCTCCAGGTGTGTTTACAACTGCCCGCCCACCGGGGCTGATGTGAACAAAAAGTAACATATTTTAGAATTAATTTTTAGGTTGGAATTTACTCTTGTAGAAGGGGGATAACTGCATGAAAATATTAGCAAATGTTTGATTTATTGTATTTAGCACCTTTTTCTTTTTTATCTCAAATCAATAATGAAAAATATAGAAAAATGTCGTTTTTGTTCACATGTGCCCCCTCTCCCCTACTCTGTTTTCTGCTGTAAGTCACCTAGCATGAGATAGCTTTCCTGGTAATTTGGTGGCAGGGCCGATCCTAGCAGGTGTGCAGGGTGTGCACCGCACAAGGGCGGCCAAAGCAAGGGGCGGCCGCAGGCCGCATCATATAGTTCTTGTAATCAAGCAAAATTCCTCAAGAATATCTCACAAGATAACTTATAATAAATTGAATAAATATGCTGAATTTTAATACAGGGCCGTTTGAAGAGCTGACGGCGCCCGGGACGAAAGTTTACTGGCACCCCCCGCATACACACAGAAAAATCAAGTTAGTTAAACATCAATGCATAATAGATACTTATTTTTTTTCTAATTATGAACAAAACAATCAAATGGCTATGCATAAACAAATTAAAACAAAAGCAATGAATCTGCTTTGAATATTTGTGAAACATTAATGCCCCAAAAACTTTTCGAAAAAGGGAAATTTGAAAATCCGAATATTTATCTAGTAAAATGTTATACTACGAAATAATAAACAAACAATCAAAACTGAGTTGGTTATTCATATTGATCAAACCAAGAACACGAATAAATAATTTGCTGATTATAAATAGAAATGTATTTATCGAGGTAAATTACATCAAAATTAAATTTCGATCTGGACTCATCCAATGATTCTTTTCAAGAGTTTTTTACTTTTACTTGTACCAACTTAATACCAGCTTTCATATATGTTAAAAACAAAGCTGTTATTCCTTTGTATTAAATACTTGTAAGTTTTAGGGAGAAGCTCACAAATACTCAACAACATCGAAAATCGCTCAGAATAGCGTTTTTGGAGCTCTAATTTCAAAAAATCATTGGCCCAATTATTAAAAAATATGACCTTACAAATTGCATTTTAAGACTAGAGTTTAAGAAAATATTCGTGCAAGGGTCCCCATGCCGCCTTTCTTTAATATCACAAGCAATGGGTTTTTTAAACGACACTTACAAAAAATTTAACATTGCTTAAATTTTTTGAACCATAATTTTGAAAAATTTTCTTGGGAAATGCTCCAGATCCTCCTATCTATAAAATCTTCAAAGTTTGTTTAACACTAGAAAGACGACGTTTTCCGTATACCTAGAAAGACTAGCAGCGGTCATTTTGACCGCTGTACTTAAAAATGTGAAAATGATTTCTTTTCGAGATTTTTAGTCATAGAAAAGATTTGTTTTGATGCATCATAAATTCATTTAACAATTTATTCATAATATAACCTGTAAATTAGTCTGAGACAGCTTTATTTTAAATTTAATTTTACGTTCTATCAACTGAAAAGCATACATACAGTAAGTTAATGATATTGCGGAAGATTAAATTTGTACAAAATGGAGGACATTTTCTAAGCATGTAATCGCTAACAAGTATTTTCAACCATTCATGTGATTCATTTTTTAAATGCATAAATATCGTAATATACTTACATTACTCTTCTTTAGAATATTTACGAATAATCATCTTTATCACTTTCCATGTACATGAGCCGCAATTTTTTTTTTTTTTGCAATCAGAACAAATAGTTATAGTTTTATTTCCGCATTATTTAATTTGACATTGTTTTTTTTTCTCTCAGGCAGAAACTTGATCATCATCTTTTTGTGCAATGCTAGGTTTCGAAAATTTATCGCAATCAACTGATGATAGTATATTATTTTCATTGCTAGGAATGTCTTCCTCCTCACATCAGAGGCGTAGGAAGTATATAAACGTAGGGGGAGCTGGGGCTTCTGATAGGGATTCAAAGGACGGAAGCAGTAGCGCCACCAGATTTTTTTTTGGCGGGGAAGGGGGGGAGGAGCACGTGAAAAAAATTTCTTATTTGAAATGATTGTCGATCCTTTCGTCTTCCTCTCTCTTTCCCAGTAATATTTTCAATCATATCTAATATATAAATTGAGGTAGTGAGAAACAAAGGGATGTAAGTGGATATCTTCAAGTTTTGAGTAAAACGCGTTTAAAGATAACGTCTCAGGTAAGCCTTCATTGATATTTTTTCTAAATCATGCTGTACAGCAGAACCAACCAGCGCTTCTATGATTATCTCTCACCCCAAGACAGAGGAAAGGTTCCTCGACTATTTGTACTGGCTAACTCCAAATTTTTAATTTTGCTACTTACATCCTCTTGCTTCTCACCGCCTTAATAGTATATTGAGAGAAGGAGGTGATAAAACTTCTGGTTTTTTTGAAGGGGGTCGGTCAGTTCTCGAAGATGAGCACATATCAATAGGGGGCCCTGGTTCTTCAGCCCCGGAAAATTTCCGAAATCTTAGTTCTAAAAACGTAGTTTAGACAGTCTTTGGTAATGTTAAGGAGAGAAAATGTTCGAATGCCCTCCCTGGAAATTTTTCGGAATTTGTCTTTAAAGCGCGAATTCAGACCATATTTATGACATTAGGGAAAATGATATGACTCAAGGATTGTCCTCGATCGATTTACATCTCTTTCCCAATATTTCAAAATTGAAGTTCCAAAAACGCAATTGAAGACAGTTTTCAATGATGTCAGGGACAGGGGGAGGTTCTAGGGCTCTCTGGAATTTTTTAGAAATTGAAGTCTTAGAGAGCATTCCTCAATGAGGTTATTGGAAAAGATTCCTTCCCCTTAAAGTTTTAGAAATTGTAGTTTTAAAAACTGAATTTTCATCCTTCTTTTTTGATATCAGAGAGGAGTTTCGGGTGTCACTCTCCGAAAATTATTCGAGATAGATATTTGTTAATGTTAGAGGCGTAGCAATGTTTTGAAATTGAACGGAATATTATATAATCTATCCTATTGTGGAGGGCAAGGTGTTCAGTCATGGGTTCTCTTCAGTGAATTTTCAGGAAATCGCTCTAAAAATGAACATTGCAACACTTTTTAATGATTTAGGAGGTAGGGGAGGGCTTCTGCAGCGTAGCATTTAGAAGACTTTCTTTTATGAGAACTAGAAACAGAGGAGAAGAGAAACAGTGCTCCTGAAATGTGTTTAAATAAAACGTTCATTGTATAGTTCAGATTAAATGTTAGTAAAAGTACTTCAGAGAAACTATGAAATACTGTTTGTGCTTTTTTCTAACAATAAGTGAAAAGGAACATTTTTAATTGTGAAAATGGATATGAAAAGTTTCCCAGAATCTCAAACATTTTGAGGGGTAAGATAAATAAATACCTTTGTGCTGAACAGTAAAGTCAAACAAAACAACGTAAGTAGAAGCACAAATTTGTAAATTACAGCAGACACTTGTTTTGGCGTTACAGGGAACGCCTTTTTCAATGCAAAAAATAAAGAGCTTATGGATGAAAAGACATCTGACAAAAGCCAAGAGCAGATAAGCATGCAGCTTAAAAGATAAAAACAGCGGATTAGCCAAACACCAATGACAAAGTTATAAACGAGTCAGGAACCAATAGGAATGCAAGCCGAGGCCAAGAGCTTCCTCTTAAGTACGAACCCAAAAGAAAGAATTCAATTGGATAAAGATTAAGCCGAAGCTTAAACAAGAAGAAAAGAAATTGTCAATAACCGTGAACCGCAAGAAAGGAAAGGCAGAATGGAAAACCATGAAATAAAATAAACAGAAACAAAAAATGTTCGAAAAAAGGAAAGATAAATAGAAGAAAATTGGGGGGGGGGGGTCGATCAAGACAAAAAGGTAAAAATAAACAAAGGAAGATAGTTAAAAATGAATGGGAAAAAAAGGGGGGGGGGGATGGGGAAAGGACAGTATTAAAGATATGGGAGCCAAATGTTAGAAAAATATGGAACAGCACTAAGATCGTTTACTAAGTTAGAACTGTTCCTCAAAATATGAAAGGATTCCCAAAAGTTAAGATCTGATGAATTGGGGCATTTTTGGATAATCTGATAAGAGTTAAAATCAAAAGAGTGATTCGAATCCCAACAATGTTGAGCAATACTAGACTTATTTAATTGTTGTTTTTTCACATAATTTTGATGCTCTTTCAAACGAATTTTTAAAGCACGCCGAGTCTGTCCAATATAGGCAAGTTTACAACTACAATTAATTCTATAAATTCCAGTGGAATTTAACACCCAAAATATACGATCATAATCCCTCGAAAATTAGTTTAGAACTATTTTTTGTTCTATAACTACATTGCTAAACTTTTGAGAATTCGCTAAAGAATTTTCTTTGATCGGGGCTGAACTTTTTATGAAGAAATGAAAAAAATAAAAAAGAGAAAGAAACGATGGATAAAAATGCTAAATAAATTTGTTTGTAAATTGGACTTTTTTTTCTTTTCTTCCTCTGCATTGTTAGTTTTTTCTTTCTTTTTTTTTCTTTCTTTTTTTTTGATAATTGCAATAAACAAAAATATTATATGACCACTCAGTATTACTACGTGTCTGGAGCACCTTCATATTTAAATACAAAACTGGCTCATGATTATCCCTTTTTAGTGGAAGTGTGAGATACAAATGGCATGCAAAACTAAGAACATTAAACTGAGCTACAGTGTAATGTGTAATACACTTGCGAAAGACAAGTTCAAAGTGGAGAGGGCGGAAAACACCCCTATGTAGTTAACTTTTCTTTAATACTTTTCTTTTTCTTCCGAGAATCGAGAGGTTTGAAAAGAGGGAAACACAAATGTACTGACCACTCCATCTCTCCCCTTTCTTTGTTCGTTATTATGTAGAAATTCCTAAAAAAAGGTAGATTTCATTTTTTAAATCAGGTTTGAGATAGACAATGTACTGCTAAAAGCTATACGGTTAGGATTTTCCCGGGGGGAGCTGAGCCGGTCTGAAATATTATAGAGGGAGCTCAAGCTCCCCCAGCTCCCCCGCTTCCGACGCCTATGCCTCACATAATTCAGACTACGCATCCAAACCAGAATCAATTTCAGGAAAATCCTGTAACAGTTGCAAGAATTCATTTTCAGATAAGTTTTGCTTTCCAACGGTCCTTCGCGACATTATGAAGAGAATAATTTGACTGGACCTTTCAAGAACATCGAAGGGAACAAATGCCTATGTTTCAAGCCAAACACATGTTTTAGTGCTCAAAATAATTCCAGCACAAGTTTTTAGAATCCACCTGTTATAAATTCATTACTTTTCAAAACTAAAAGAATATTATATGTCCGGTCCCATGCTTTTCAAAATCACCTTTCTCAACTTTGCCCCCTGTTAGCAGAAAAAAAAGAAGCACGTGACCAACAGGTGTTTCGCATTTTCCTAACCGTTTAAAGAACTGCACCTGATCAGCAGATGCTACTCAAACCCACTAATTACAAAAGAATGCTATTCACCCTGACAACTAACAAAAAATCCATAGTGCACATATCTGATAAGAGAAAAGTGAACAAAACCGGAAGCATAAATAACAGCGGTCAAAATGACCGCCGGCAGTCTTTCTAGGTATAAACTCTTATAGCGACTGTAATAATGGGCCTAAAGAAATAAAATTTACTTTTGTGAGATCTTAATAAGTAGTTAGGAAAAGTCAATAAAGGGAAAAGAGTTTGAAAATAAAACGCAGCAAATATGAGCGTTTGAAAATCGTTTGCGGTCAAAATGACCGCTTCCGTCTTTCTAGTGTTAAAGTTGCGTTTTTGAAACTTCAATTTCGAAAATTTGCAGGGGGAGAAGGAATTGCTTTCAGTCTATTTAAAAAAATAATCGATCAGAAAGAGTCTCTGGGCCCTTACCGTAAAGTCAATAAACATGGCCCATAATCGTGTTTTGAAGGCTAAAATTTCATTTTTAAAACTAAATGTTTAAGAATTTTGACCGAACAGCTTTTGACCTTTTTTCCTATCCAACCAAAAAGATTGTTTTTTGAATGTGCTCCCTTAAAACTTTTTAATGGTTACGTCACTGCACTCAGGGGCAGAATTTAAGCAGGTTTGGTGAGAACTAGACAATAAGTACCTTTTGCTTGATACTAAACACTTACATTCCCAAAAATTGTATCTGCTTCAATGATACAAAGGAAACGAATGTTTTGAAGATTTAGAGAGAGAGAGGAATAATTTCGTGTCCTAGGAAAAAATAGAGAATCATTGCAATGATTCTCTATTTTGTTTGTCTATGATTGTGTATCTATGATACACCGAATGAGGGGCGCGTCAAGGCGCCCCTAATTTTATACAATCGGGGCATTTTATACGATGAGGGGCGCCGCAAAGCGCCCCTCGTGAAACTGTCGTTTTCGTGTGAATGTCGTGTTTCGTCAAAACGAGGGGCGCCTTGCGGCGCCCCCTCATTTCATGGCGCCAGGGGCGATTGCCCCACTCGACCCCTCCTTGAGACGGCTCTGAATTTTAAATGTTCAATTATCAAAGTATGCAAGTTTCGATTTCACGACAGCATAGCATAGTTTAAGAAAAATAGAATGTTAGGGAACATTTTGTTGGTTCATTGTCTATTAATATCTACTCTTTACACACATGCTTCATTTGGTTGCAAAATTTGTAACGGAACCGTTAATCAGGCATGGATACAGGGGAGGAGGAATGAGGGAAATGACCCCCTCCTGAAGCATGAAAGGTTGCCTTCTAAAAGGAGCACCGAGGGTGGCCACTAATGTTTACCTGCCCCCCCCCCCCCCCAACTTTTATAGACCTAAACAATGAAGACATATTTTATTTATTAAAAAAAAAGAAGCTATACTGATTAAATACTCTTGCAGGCATTTCAAACAACAAATTCTGTGTTCAATAATCATAGATGCGTGGAGACAAAGTGGAAAATTGTGACTCTCCTGGGAGTCGAACATATTTGAATGACGAACTAAAATTTTGTAATTTTCCCTTTTTACGATAATTTTTTCTAATTAAGCTCCCGAATGAACTGCAAAGTTTCTGATCAGGTAGGAGGACAGGGGTCTTGCACCGGGAAGCAAATTTAAATGTAGCTCCAAAACGAAGACCCAAAAGGATGCCATGACCTCCTTGAAGAGACTAAAGAAGGCTTAAAATTGCGTTTCTATGACTTAAATTTCAGAAACTTTCGCTGGTTGAAACACCGATTTTAAGGATCCAATTAAGTCTCTGATTCACCCCTTCCACCTTAACTTAATCAAACATAAGCCTGAAAATGTTGGCTCTAAAATCCAAAATGTGTTTTCAGAGGACAGCTTTTCCCAATGTCATTAAAAATTGCTTAAAGACATTTTTTGGATTTCTTTTTCGAAATTTTTGCGATGGAAGGCCCCGAAATCCATTCTCAAACATTACTACCAAAGACAGTTTCAATTAGTGTCTTTAGAGAGTTCTCTAATCCCACCCCCTCTCATTTAACGTATTGAAAAACAAACTAAAATTGCGTTTTTCAAACATCAGTTTCAAGAACTTTCGGAGAAGGACCTCGGATTCCCCTTTTCTCCAACCCTATCACTATACACCTCAAAATTTTGTTTTTAGACGGTTCCGTGGAGCCACAGAACCCTTCCTGCCTAAACTAGCCTGAAATTGACTTCAGTTTCAAAAAACAGTTCGTGATGGCACACTGATCCCCCACCCGCTCTTAGTCTCATCGTTCTCAAACAATGCCTAAAATATGATTTTGGGACTTCAATTTCTAAGAAATTCCGGTTTAGAATTGCCTGGCTTATGTAACTTTTCATGGCGCTAGGGCATACTCATCAATGGTCTAGGTGAGGTGGACAAAAGTCAATAGTTGCTTTTTTTAGATATTAATATCGATAAACATCCGAAAGATCCACCGAAGCTTCCCAGTTTCATTAACGTCACCAAAGATAATATATAACTGCGCTTTTAGAAATATCCACTTGGGAAGCCCAAAACCCTTCCCTCCCAAAAATAGCCCACAATGGATTTTAGTTCCGAAAAATATTTCGGTTCAGAACATTTTCACGTTACCCCTATCGTTTTCAAATATAGCCAACAAGGGGTTTTTGAAACAATAGTGCCGGGAAACACCTGGAGGAAGGCCGCCAGATCCCCTACCGTAAGCAAAGACACCCTAAATTTGCGTTTTAAACTTCAATTTCGAAAACTTTTGATAGAAGACAATTGAATCTCCCTCCCTCTAGCAACGTCAACAAAGGTAAACCAAATTTGCATGTTTAAAACTTCAGTTTCGGAAACTTTTTGGGAAGAGCGCGATCCTTTCTAAGCTACGCTCACCAAAAATAGCTTCGAGTTGATTTCAATTTTGAAAGAATTTTAGGAAAGAGCTCCAATATTACTTTCCCCTGACGTCTCGAAAAAGTTCCTGAAATTGCGATATTTGATTTTGAAAGAATTTTAGGAAAGAGCTCCAATATTACTTTCCCCTGAAGTCTCGAAAAAGTTCCTAAAATTGAGATATTTGACGTCAAATTTTGAAAATTTCTCCATGCAACTTGAATATATCCGACTCTTTTGTCCTTGCAACCGAACACAACCAAAGATGAACTAAAACTATTTTTCATACGCCAATTTCGATAATCTTCTCGGAGCAATCCCCCCCCCCCCCCCCACAGTGGGGCGGAAATGACAAAAACCGCTTAAAAGGGTTTTTTTTTTCTATATTCAACCAATTGCAGATTAATATATTTGCACAGGCCTATATCTTAGGCAATCAGAACTGGAATTTTAGAGCCCTCCGTCCACTACAAAGCTAAAGATAGCCTTTAGAAGGTGAAGAACCATGAATCAAGGAGATTTAAACAAATTGCTTTGAAGCAATCTATATATTTTTTTCTTATTAATGGCGGGTATATTTAATTTCTGTCGTGTCCGACGATAGTAAAAGAACAAAAAGAAAGAATAATAGAATATTCAAGCAGATAATTGGTTTTGATCAGCACCGAAAACTGGGGAATTCAAAGTTATTTTTTTCAAAACGCTCTACAAAAAAATGTCCTCTTATGTCCTCTTAGAAATTAATATTAATTAGTCATCAATGGTCTGTAGAAATACCCTGAAAAGGAATTAGCTGCGTAAACCTGCGAACTTTGGACTTTGAGCCCAAACAAATCGAGAAAAATCCATTATAACATGCTTGAGTAAGCAAACAAGCGAGAGAGGTTTAAAAACACTTTTAAGCGCTTTTTGGCGTTTTCGCCCCACTGTGCCCCCCTCCATCCTTCCTCTGATGTCACCGAAAATGCGCTTTTACGACTAGTAAATTTTGGCATTTATTACTTTCTTAAAAGATGTAAATTGTATATGAGGATTTTCTTACTAGAAAACTTTTCTTTCTTCTTATAAGTTCATCATTCTTCTGTTTTCTTTTTTTTTTAAACTAGAACTTGGTATACAAATTTGAAGAAAGATTTATATGGATGTTAAAGATTAGTCAAAATATGCAAATTACTCTTGAGGGGCGGCACATTAGGTCTTTGCACACAGGCGGCCGACACCCTAGGATCGGCCCTGTTTGGTGGACAGTGTTGTTGAACAATTTCCTGAACATATTGCTTGACATATTTGATACAAGTATTTTTGGTCAGTGCCAAGTCCGTCTGTATCAACTGTTGGCAAATCAAAAGCGATTTTTTTAAAAGTTGACAGTTGGAAGCTGCTCACTTGTGCCAAGAAGCTTCCCTATAGGACCATTATATGTTAAAGGACCTGTAGTGCTTCCATCAAGATGCCGTAACAGATAGCGTAAAGGTAGCTCATTAGTGTGCATTTGACATATGAGCCACTGCAACAGCCTTTTTAAATGCAGCTCAAACAATCTTATTACACCACCTTTCACACCAGTATTGACTGCTGTTCCATCTGATCCTACTGCAATTAAATCCACAGTAGATACTTAGGTTGTTTTTAAATGGTGGCAGAGTTAGACGTAAGGTGGCTAGATGTTGTTTGCTAGGGGCTCGGGTGAGAGATGTAAATAGGGTTGCTGAAAAGAAGGGGGTATTTAATAAAGAGGATGTAGTTACTTTGTGGGTGGGAACTAATGATGTAGGCCATAGTAACAATGATGAGTTTACAAAGGAATGGGATTCCCTGTTGGACAAAGCAACTAACTGTTCGGCAAATGTCCAAGTGGTTGGTTTGCTTCCCAGGTATGGAGTGCATAGGAGTTGGTTAAACCAATGGGCTAGGTGTATGAACCTGGTACTCAAGGAAATTTGCGTTAAGCATAGTATCAGGTTTATTGATGTGTGGAGTAGATGTAAACGAGATTGGATTGCTAGGGATGGCCTAAATCTGAGCTTTACAGGGGTCAAAATAGTTAGTGGTTTGGTTTTAGAGGCTTCAGAATCAAAAAACTAAGTTGGAATGGGGGGCATGGTTTAAGGAGCAGAATTCGAAAGGGTACTAACTATCGAGATTTTAGTAGAAACGGGAATAGGGTGGCTAATAAGAGAAAAGATTTTAACACTTGGGATTCAAACAATCGTGCAGCATTAAATAAAAGTAAGATAGGCTTACTTAAGGTTTTTTATACAAATGCTCGTAGTATTAGGAACAAGATGGAAGAATTGAAAAGCATAATTATAGACGAGAGGTTGGATATTATTGGAGTTACCGAGACATGGGCTACCGAAAGTGATGATGATTTATTATCTATTGATGGGTATAATTTGTTTAGACAAGATAGAGTAGGTAAAAGAGGTGGTGGGGTTTTATTTTATGTTAGAGACACTTTAATTTGCAATGAATTGGTAATTAATGATAAACCTAATGAGATTGATATGATTTGGCTGGAGTTGATTAGTAATAAGGGCAAAAAACTACGTTTGGGGAATATTTATAGGCCACCCAACTTAAGCCAGGATCAAGACGAACAGATGTTTAGTATTATTAGTGACATTTCTAGCAAGGGGTCAGTCATCATAATGGGAGATTTTAATTTTCCAGGAATTGATTGGAATAATTTTTACCATAGTAATAGCAGAGAAGAGGATTTTTTGAAAGTAATTGGTGACTGTTTCTTAGATCAAATTGAAACTCAGGGTACTCGACAGGACGCGATTTTAGATCTAGTTTTCTGCGACATGGAAGGCTCTGTTCAGGGGTTATGTGTAGGGGAACACATTGGAGATAGTGACCACAACAGTATTAGGTTTGGGATTAAATTTGATATGCACAAAGTAGAGAATTTTAGGTTTGTGCCCAATTTCAGAAATACTGACTTTGTGGCGCTTCGGCAGAGTTTGAAAGCAGTTTTTTCTTCTGGATTGGACAATAGCGATGTGAATCTTCAGTGGGCAGAGTTTAAGGAAAATCTAGCGAATACGGTTAGGGATCATGTTCCTTTTAGAAGAAAGGGTGTCAACACTAAAATTTGGCCAATGTGGTTCTCCAGGGAAACTAAAGACGCTCTAAATTACAAACAAGCTGCTTTTCATAGGTTTAGAGAAACAGGTCACAGTGCAGATAGGCTCCAATATTGTAAGGCAAGGCGTAAATTTAAGTATTTGGTACGGATTCAGAAAAGACAGTTGGAGCAAAGACTGGCAGATAACATAAACAGGAATCCCAAGAGGTTTTTTGCATACGCTAATTCGGGGAAAGTTCGAAATAGTCATATTGGGCCACTGGTTGATGAGCGCGGAATTTTAATTCAGGACGATAGTGATATTGCTAATGTTCTTAATAACTTTTTTTCGAGTGTTTTTAACGATAACTGTATCTCAACAGTTGACACCAACAAGACACAAGCTATAGTACAGCTTGAGGACTTTGTATTTTCCAGGGATGACGTTTTACTTCATTTGAAAAAAATTAAAGAGACTAAGGCTCCGGGGCCAGATAATATTTATCCGAAAATTTTAGTTGAATGTGCAGAGGAATTAGCAGATGTAATCGCAAAAATTTTCAATGCTTCTTATAATTCGGGGACAGTGCCAGAGTTCCTCAAGGATCAGTGTTAGGGCCTGTTTTGTTCATTGTCTTTATGAACGATATTCACAAAAATATTTCTAGGAACATGAATTGTTTTGCTGATGATGTCAAAGTTATGGGGACTGTAGAAAATGAAGAACAAGCAAATCAGCTGCAAGAGGATCTAGATCATATTACAGAGTGGGCTGATAAATGGGGTATGGCTGTTAATGTTGGGAAATGTCAAGTGCTACATTTAGGGCATGGAAATAAGTGTACAAGTTATTATTTGCAAGGTTCAGTCATTAGTCAGGCAGACAAAGTTACTGATCTGGGGGTCCTAATAAGTCAAGATTTAAAGTTTAGCCAACAGTGCAGCATTGCTAGCAACAAAGCCAATAAGATGCTTGGGTTTATCAATAGATCTATTTCAAATAAATCTAAAGAAGTTCTTCTGCCCTTATATAGAAGTTTGGTAAGACCCCATTTGGAGTATGCTGTTCAGTTTTGGTCTCCTTATCTTAAGAAAGACATTAATGTATTGGAAAGGGTTCAAAGGCGGGCTACAGGGCTAATAAGTGGACTTTCCCACTTAGATTATGATTCCAGGCTTAGAAGGCTAAAAATGTACAGTCTTGAGCAAAGAAGAGATTGAGGGGACATGATTCAGCTGTTTAAATTTATTAAAACGAAAGATGTTACGGGGCTAAAGTTTAGCACTGAAAACAGGACAAGGGGTCATTGTTTTAAGCTATTTAAATCTCAGGCTAACATGGATATTAGGAAAAATTATTATTTTAGCAGGGTAGTGGAACCTTGGAACAGCTTACCGGAAGAGGTGGTAATGAACAAAGGAGTAGACAGTTTTAAGAGGCCATTGATCTTCACTGGGGATTGTAAAATGACTAGGACCAGTCTAGCTGGGCCCAGAGCCTGTTGCTGGTCGTCACTTTTGTATTTGTATTTGTAAATAGTCTATGCTTGACAACACTTCATTCACTCTACCAATTCTTCTGCTCCGAGTTTTTCATTATGATTTCTATTTGGTTCCTATATGCTTGGCCAAGTGCCAAGAACATGCCGATTTGTCAGACTGGGGGGTGGGTGATTAGTTTCATTATATCACAGAGAAGAAGAAAAAAAATTCGGAGGAATCACACCATCTGTCTCTTTGACAGTTAAAACTAAGTAGAAGAAGCAAAAAAAAGGCAAAACGCGCCATTTCAGATTCGGCAATAGTGGTAAACATAAAATATGATAATTATTTTGTTCACAAACAAAGGGTCTTACTATTTACACCACAGGTGATTAAAAAAAATACATAAGAAATGAAAAAAAAGTTAAAAAAAAAAGTCTAATTTTACATATTTAGCGAAACTGCAGGGACCTGGCAGAAGGTATAAATATATTACAATTACCAAAAAAAAATTTTTAATGAACATTAGATGTCAATAAACAACTTTTCCCACCACAGGCGATTAAAAATATTATACATAAGATTTTTTAAAATTTTTTTAAAAATGTCAATTTTTACTTATTTGGCCAAACTTTAAGGGGCTGGTGGGGAATCTAAATATATTTTGATTTCCAAAAAAAGTTTTACGCGAGCATTTGATGCCAATACACAACTTTTCCCACTGCAGCCGTTTTCGATTTCAAAAAAAAAAAAGTCAAAATCGACCCACCCTAGTGTGCAGCGTGTGCCACGGCATACGGGCGGCCAAAGCAAGGGTTGGCTGTGGACCGCATACATCTCTATTAATCAAGCAAAATTTCTCAAGAGTTTCTCACACAAAAAAATTAAATATGTTGAATAGACTTATTAAGCTAAATTTTGATTATTTTAAGAATCAAAGTAAGCCCCTATTTCTCGATAGCATAACACAGTTTAAGAAAAATAGAATATTAGTGCACAGTATGGTAGCCCATTGTCCATTAATGTATGCGCTTTACACTTATTATTTAATTTAATTGCAAAATTTGTGACAGAGCCTGCAATCCGGAATGGATGCATGGGAGGGGCAATGAGGACAATTGTCCTCTCCTGTAGCAGTAAAGTATACCTTCTAAAAGGGGCGCCGAGTGTGGCCACTACTGCTTCTCCCCGTTTTTATGTAAATATTAAGCAATCAGGGTAAAAAAAGGGGTGGGGGAAAGAACTTTAGGAGGGAACTTCAACGTAATTTACCCCTAAATTCCCCATAAAGTCCTAGAATTGTTATTTTTGATGATAGTTTCAGAGTTTCTCAGCAAAAGGAGGGATTTGCCATTTCTGGGGTAATTTCTCCCACCTCAAACCTTTCTCTGATGTCACCGAAGATGGGCTAAAATGCGTGTTTGTGACTTGTAATTTTTGCTATCTATTACTTTCTTTAAAGCAATAAATTGTACATAAGGAGTTTCTCACTATAAAACTTTTCTAACTTTTTATTAATCCATCCTTTTTTTTTTTTTTCAATTCTAGCTTGATGCTGAAATTTGAAATTGAAGGAAAGAGGATGTTAAGTATTATAGTCAAACTATGGGAAATTTTCCAAAGTAGTGACACATTAGGTCTTTGCACGCGGGCAGCCAACACACTAGGATCGGGGCCCTGTCTGCCGCGTGAATCGTTTGGTACAAATGCATATTGCCAATATTTTTTTCCTGCAACTGTTTCAACTTCTATAGGCTGCAAAGAGGAAGTTCTGATTAAAGAGTGTATAGAGGAAGGCAGCTGTAGAGGTAAAAGATTGACCATTTATTTTGTTCAGGAATGAATTCAATTTTCAGTTTCTTTTGGATATTCCTTAGAAATTGCTAGAAAACTACAGTATAAGGAAATAAATGAAGAAAACAAAGCTTAGTGTTAAAATGAACAATAATTCATAAATTAACTTAAAAAATACGAATACAAATACAAAAGTGACGACCAGCAACAGGCTCTGGGCCCAGCTAGACTGGTCCTAGTCAATTTACAATCCCCAGTGAAGATCAATGGCCCTCTTAAAACTATCTACTCTCTTGCTCATTACCACTTCTTCCGGTAAACTTTTCCAAGGTTCCACTACCCTGCTAAAATAATAATTTTTCCTAACATTCATGTTAGCCTGAGATTTAAATAGCTTAAAACTATGACCCCTTGTCCTGTAGCCCCTACATTATTTGAAAGGAAAATATTTTCCTAGAAAAGCAGTTCTTGAAACAAATGCACCCGTGTTCATTCTGAGTTTGTTTGCTTGTTTTTTTTTTTTGAACAGCCTGAGCATAACATGCCTGGTGGAGTTTTCATGTCAAATAAACAATGGCATAAATGCATGTAACTGTACTTCTAGTAAATCTTGCATTAGATATTTGATTTTTCATCTGAACTGTTATAAAGCTTTAAATTTTTTTCAGGATGTCTCCCAAAGAATTGAAGTCTCATTTAGAAGTTACGCCTAAAGAACATAAAGATGCAACCTATATCGATAGAGTACCTGAAAAGCTTTCTTCTTCTCAAGTGCAAGATAAAAAAAAATTTGGACAAAAAGTAATGCACTAATGTTTTCATTTTCATAAATATTTTATGTACGGAAAAGTGTGTATGTATATGCATATCTTTTTGAAAGCTTATTGTATTTTATATGTGTTATAATGTCACGCTATTGTTTTAAATCAAAATTGATTTTTGATCAATTAAATTTAATTTACTCATTTTTAGAAATGCATAAAGTTGCCAACTATACTATTTATGCTTATTTGAATTCTTTTGTTTTTAATTATTCAGTGCTGATCCATTGAACGAAATTTTTCATGTAAAATTATAGATATACAGTGGATGCCGCTTTGTGTGATCACGCTTAATGTTATCAGAATTGTCCCGTCCAGTTGTGTTTGAGTACATTGAAAAATCATAGTTTTTTTGTAATCAAAATTTCTTTTGTTGTTATCAATTTAAAAGAAAATTATATTCCTTAAATCAGCGACAAATAAAAAAAATTTTTACAAAATATTTTCTAAAATTCAGTAAGAAAAAGTAATTTATCCCCCCATGTGATCAAGTAATTATCCAAGCCATTAAGGTATATTATAGAAGGGAAATGCTTTCAAAAGTCTTAAAAGATATGGGAACTCTCAAAACCCTCGTGCAAATGCTTTAACTAATGAAGCAAACATTTTAGAAGCCATACAGTTGTTAAAAATGTCAAGAGATAGTGTCTTGGAAAGAACAATTAGAAATTGCTTTACTCTTGGAGGATTTACAAAGCAGGTAACAACAGTGAAGTAAAGAATAAATACCTTTGTGCTGAGAATTAAAAAGTCAGTAATCCAACGTTATTAAACACAAAACTTGCAAATGATTGCAGACATGTGTTTCAGTGTTACAAGGAACACCTTTTTCAATGCATTGAAAAAGGTGTTCCTTGTAACACCAAAACAGGTGTCTGCAATCATTTGCAAGTTTTGTGCTTAATAACGTTGGATTACTGACTTTTTAACAGTGAAGTAGTTGTGATGAAATGGAAGCAATTTTCTGTCCCTCATAATGCCACAAATTTCAAATATTAGATGGGCATTAGCAAGAAAATTAGAAATTCTACTCAGCAGTAACTGCTGATGATATTTGCGAAGCTGTTGCCAAAGAACAAGCTTCAACACCGGATTTGGGTGGCAGTGAGCCTGGAAGTGTAATTGAGGCAAAAGATCCGACTGCTGCTCTAATGAAGAAGAGGGGGGGGGGCATTGAGCAGTTTCGTAAGCAGTATGATTATAAATGTTTTATAAATTTCATTACCCACAAACAAATATTTCTTCTCGACTACTGGTCAATAATTTACGTACGTATTATTTTGATGTATTTCTTTTGTTACTATATGTTTTTCAGTAAGTACATTCCTTTCATTTGAGGAAGACATGAAATAAGTTTGTCATCAGAAATCAACATGCAACTTTTGCTATTTATTATAATCGGACGGCTATTTTTATCAAATTACTTGTGTCCAAATGTGACCACATTAAGTGGCATCTACTGTAGTTAATTTCCAAAAGTGGCTACATGTACCCACTGATATTAATTTATCAAACAGCATGTTTTTTTCGAGCTGTGAGTTACTCTCAAATGTTAAGATTTTTAAATATTTATAATTATAAAATGATATGTCAGCAGCACAAAATTAAAGCATATAGCATTTTCTAATGAAAAACTCGGGCAGAGCAAGCCTTGAACATTTGTTTAGTCTTGAACTAATTATTTATTTTATTTTTTAATTGAAGTAGAGTTCACATGAAATATCAAAATTCATGAATTTGTTCAAAAAGCTGTTATTTGTAACAACCATGATTTTGTTATAATGGGGAAAATATGAAGAAATGCTTTGTCAATGTTAAGAGAAAAATTATATCACTATTTGTTATTGCAAATGCAGTTGATGAGCTATAAATTTGTGTTTTTTAAAATGCACATCCTTTCAGAAGTGAACAATATGTTGTGTAGTTGAAAAAGACCTGTCAGGAGAAAAAACTAATTAAAGTTCTTGGTGGACCTCACAAATGTGTCTTGGTTGAGTCAAATTAGAAAGCATATTTAAGTAAATCATTAACATTTTATTAGTACTAAAATACAACATGTTAACAAGAGAAAAGGCCTCTTAAAAATATATTATTCTTGTAGAATCCTATCCAGCAATAATAAAAATATTGCAGCGAACATGAACAATAAATAGAATAGTTATACCACAGGTGCTCCTAAAAAAGTTCATCTCGATAATGGAAAAACAGTCCAGCGATCTCGAATCATCTTCCGCCAGTTGATTCCAAACGAAGACTTGAAATATCCATGTAATGCCGGCCGGCCCAATTCATTTGGCATGTAGATCAAGTGGAACGCTATTCCATCATCAACAGGACGATAGATCCAAGGGCTGGTAGCCCACTACAACAACTTATGCCGGAGGAGACATCCTGGTAATGGTAGCAGGGGAGAGAGAGATCGATGGACGGATGTCCACCGCTTAAATACAGCTTCGATGACGTTCCACACAATTTACTTTTTTTTTGTTGCAAGTTCGATGAAATTCACTAAGAAAAATCAAAAAATATTTTTGGCAACACTTAATTTCGTTGAAACCGTTACATTGATGGGCAAGATTTTTTTTTCACTGTGATTTTTAACTGAACCGTCAATCAAGCACCATGCGGTTTGTTTACATTTCTCTTACTTTGCATGCAGGAAAGAACAAAAGTTTTGGGATTGTATTTAATTAGTGCGGCGTCAAGATATGGAGAGTCCCCTCACATAAAAATAGGTAAGTATTATTAATATCATTTCCCCAGTCCCGGAAAGTCAAGAAAACAAATAAAAAAAATCAAATATTTTGACAAGACCAATATTCTACATCGCAAACGCAACGGCACTCTCTGGCAAATTCAATTTTGAAACAGGTTTTCATCCTTTAACTGTAATTCTAAGTTTTAAAATAAAAATTGGGTTTGAAACACAGTAAAGTACCATTTATAGGTTTTTCAAGGGACTGTATGAAAAAAGCATATTAGTGAAAAAAAAAATGTATTATTGATATATGTTAATATGTATTGAGCTCTGCAGGGACCAATTTAAACAAGCTGATGTGTGCATCAAATGACTTCCTTTTACTGCAATTTAATGTCATTTCCCCATTATTGGCAATTTTAATGTGATTCATAAGTTTACTCTAAACATCACCAACAATGGCCAAAATAATATCTGATTTAAAAAAAAAGGCATCCGCCAAAATTGTCGTCAACTTGGTGACAAAATTTGGCGACCAAAAGACTGGCGATATATTGCCAAGTGTCCACCAAATTATTACACTACTTGAGTTTACATTGAAATTACCAATGATTTCTCCTCAAAAAGGGTCAAAACCCCCCTTTAGAAACACCCCAATGCAACCAAAAGGGGAGGTGCACAACTAGACCCCACTAGTGGTCTAGTTGTACACCTCCCACTAGGGGTGGTAGGGGCACTGGATGCCTCCCTCCAGGGATCCCACTAGGGGACCCCGCTAGGGGTCTAAGTACCAAATTTCAACTTTCTAGGACATACCGCTCTTGAGTTATGTGACATACATACGCACATACACACATATATACAGTGAAACCCCTCCTAACGGACACCCCTTTAATGCGGACACCCCTCTTATGCGGACAGTTTTTAATTCCTCGGCAGAGAGACATTAAACCTAATGTATAAGGAACCTCTCTCGTACGGACACCCTCAAATACGGACACGGACACCCTTTTCGAAGTCATTTACATTGACAGACATGCCGATCGCTACGGATTATCCGTAGTTACTACGGAAAAAATTTTAAAAAGTAAGTTAACTACGAATTACGGAAAAGGCCCTTTTTTCTATGGAAAATTTTTGTGACATCAACAAACGCTAAATGCGATGAAAAAAAAAAAAATTGGCGATCGCCAAAGCGAGCGAGTACTGACGATTATGGAAGTCTGCAGTCGCAGACAATGGGAGATGGAGAAATGGCGACGGTAGAAAGCAAAAGAATCCGGTTCTAACCGGAAATTCTCCCCACCACGTTGGGTGATATTTGCAGCAACCCTGTTCGTTCGCTTGCTCCTTGCTTCTTCGCACGTGTGTTTTTAGTCTCTGGTGTTTCTTTTCTCTGATTTGTTTATTTTCTTTAATGGATGGAAACACTCGATCGACGTCCCCTCTTCCCGAGAGTCGGGCTAAAAAAAAAAGTTGTCAGAAATTCACAGACGTTTGCACCAATGAGTTTCCTTGCTTGGAAAAATCTAAAAAATCGGAAAATATGGCGTTTTGTACGATTTGTACAAAAAACTTCAGTTTGGCGCACGGCGGCCGCGACGATTGTCGGCGGCACGTTTCAGCGAAGTCGCATGTCGAAAACTCCAAGGCGGTGCAGAACACTAAAGAAGTCTCCACTTTCTTCAGAAAAAAAAGATGAAAACTTGGAAGTCATCAAAGCAGAGTGTCTTTTCACTCGTTTTTTGATTGAGCATAATTTGCCCATTGCTACTGCAGACCATTCTAAACAGCTGTTTAAGGAAATGTTCCCAGACTTTTTTTCTTCAAGTTGTTTAAATTTTTCAGAATGATTTTTGTTGGAAAAAAAAAACAACCGAAGGAGGAATTAGTCAGCACAGCATGTTTAACTATCTTCTGTTTGGCTTGCAACAGATTTCTAAAATTCATGGACTCAGATTAAAAAGTTCAATTATTTCATCTTTTTTTTTCCTTTAAAGACTTTGCTTTAAATGTGTTTTAAAATATCTTAAAAAATAAGCTGTATATAAGTAACAGTCATCCTCATGTAAAAAAGGTATGTCATTTGAAAAATTTATATTAACTTTTGTTATTAGTTCTGTACATATGAATAAGTATTTTGAAAATTGCTTTAAGCTTTTCTGCCATAGCACACAAAATTATTTAAGTGGATTCATAGTATTTAATATTAGATTCATGAATGCTCTTGATACAAAAAGGAAATCATACTTGCATTAAGCAGTGAAGAAATTCAAATTATTATCCAGTGTATATTTAATTCCGTATTTCCTCTTATAATCTTGATGAACAAGTTTACTTGGTATAATACATATAACCTTTTAATTTTTCGACGTCGCTATGTGTTTGACTTTCGACTTTTGTGTTAGCGTTTGTCAGGCATTGTTAACTACTGATAAGCACTGAAAACTACTGAAAATTTTTTGAACTTCTACTGAAAGCTTGAATAAGAGAGTGGCATCTCTGCATTGATATATCCTTTTTTGCGGACAGTATTTAAAACTTGAGAATTAAATAGCTACTCCATTGAAAGGCTTCATTTAATGCAAAGTCAACCAGCTTATACGGAGATAAAAAAAATATTTCTTTGCAATTTTACTTTGTATCTACTGCGTAGCAAAAAATTTTCAGCTTGACACCAAAATGCATTTTTCATTCCAAAAAACATCATCAAATCGTCAAAAATAAAAGAAAAGAAAAGAGAAAATGATTATTCTGCAAGTTTCTGTCTGTATACCCCCACCCTTCCCCGTTGCCTTGTTCCTTTTCAGATGACTAACAAGCAGGCGTGTTGTGTCTAAGCGGAGCAGAGTTGAATATTTTATAGAGAGTAAAAGTAAAGCCAATGCAATATCATAAAGTAAACTTAAGGGTAAAAGCATTCAGTTGTTTCATTGTTCTCATTGAAATGGCTCTGAATACTCATCGTCAGCGTCGTACTCTTTCTCTTAAAGAAAAAATTGAAGTTATAGATTTCGCAGAAAAAAATAAAATTGGAATACGGAACATTGCTGAAAAGTTTGGTGTGGGACGCACACAAATTTGCTGTATATTAAAAGGAAAAGAGAAGTTTAGGAAAGAATGGTTCATAAATGGAAACCAAGAGAAGAAAAAAGATTTTCCTAAAAGTAATGCCCTTGCAGTGGATGAAATTGTGTTTAAATAGTTTGTGTCCGCAAGAAGCAAAAATATTCCGATTTCTGGCCCTATTTTACAAGAAAAGGCGAAAGAAGCAGCTACTGAAATGGGTATAGAAAATTTCAAAGCTTCCAATGGATGGTTAGATCGTTTTCGAACGAGACATGATATCGTTTTTAAAAAAATATGTGGTGAATCCATGGATGTGGATGCTGACGTTTGCGAGAAATGGTTTGAGAAAGTGCCTAGTTTGATTGAAAATTACGAGCCATGTGACATTTATAACATTGATGAGACCGGTTTGTTTTATAGAGCTCTGCCAGATAAAACCTTAACTTTACGGAAAGAAAACTGCTCTGGTGGCAAAATCTCCAAAGAACGCTTAACAGTTTTGTTGGGTGCCAGCATGGATGGTACAAAATTAAAACCAGTTGTCATCGGAAAAGCAGCCAGACCTCGGTGTTTTAAAGGACTGGATATAAAAAAATTACCTGTAGACTGGTATTCAAATAGAAGAGCGTGGATGACAACCAGTGTCATATCTGATTGACTTGTAACTTTTGATAAGAAGTTGGGGAGAGAAAAAAGGCATATTGTTATTTTTATGGACAACACGCCCTCCCATTCCAAAGACTTTCACTTGAAAAATATAGAAATAGTCTTCTTGCCAGCAAACACAACATCGAAATGCCAACCTATGGATGCTGGGATAATTCAAGCATTTAAAATTCAATACAGACAACTAGTTATGAAGCATTTAATCAATAAAATGGAAGAAACTAAAACAAGTAGCGAATTGTCCAAAACAATTGATGTGTTAGATGCAATCAGCTGGGTTAAGCACGCATGGAAGGAAGTTAAAAAAGAAACAATAGTAAGTTGCTTTAATCGCGTTGGATTCAAAAAAGGATCTGCCACAGAGGAAATTGACAACGAAGTTGATTGTGACAATGATGGATCCGATTTGCAGTCGTTAATGCAACAAGCAGGGTTCACAAATGTGACCGCTGAAGACTATGCTCCCATCGATGACCAAGTTTTCACTGAAGAAAGCGAAACAGAAATTGCAAGCATAGTGCGCGAAATTAACGAAGATCATACAGTTGAGGATGACGATGAAGATGAACTGTCCATAAAAGAAGACGTTAAAACAATTAAAAATGTTAACGAAGCTTTAAGCGTATTAGATGGACTCAGGGAATTTTCAATTAAACACAACGATCCTAAAGGACTAGACTTGGTACAAGAACTTAAGATACATTTCGAAAATGAAAGACTTTCATCGATCAAAACATATCAACAGACATCAATCGAACAATTTTTTAAAAGTACAAATTAGGTATGTAATTTTTATGCGAACCTGTTATTTAAATCTCTTTGAGTGTGCAAAACTGTAATATTTGAATTTAACCTGATAAAATAATTGTTTATTATGTATATGTTGGTAAAAACTAGTAAATTAAAAAAAATCTATGCATATGAAAGAGTAGAATTCACACATATTTCATTTAAGATTTCAAAAAACATAAACAAATAACTAAAGTTAATTAAATTAAAAAAACCTCTGTAAAGTGGACACCCCTCTCTTACGTACAAAAAAGTTTGTCCCATTAGTGTCCATAATAGAGGGGTTTCACTGTACATACGTACATACTGACGTCATGAAAAGTCGCTGTAATTAACTCGAGGAATTTCAAAGTGGATATTTCCTGTGTTTATATGTTCTTAGGTACTTATCTGCGTGTGGTCGGGTTGAAAAAAAAAACTCAATATTAATTCGGGGGTGAGCAAAATGGAAATTAAGGCCGAATTTTGAGTGAAAATTTTTTCGGGAATACAATACTTCCTTTTTTGGAAAAGGAAGTAAAAAAGAATTAATGATGAAAACGTATAAAAGAGAAACATATAAACAGTACTCCACTGTATAAAAATATCAAACTGTCCTTGATTATGCAGCTGCTATTGAAACCGTGAAGCTATTTGAAGTGCAGTAATGCACTTACTTTTGAACATGAAGTTGACATATTTTTGAATGACTATTAAATCGAATAGTTTGATGTTTTAGTATTACTGTAATAAAACCTCATTCTGATGTGCAAATATATTGAAAGTGAAATTTCTATATAATGTCGAAACCAATGTAACGAAAACCTCTGGTCATAAGGTGTGCATTGTACAGTCGAACCTGTCTATCTCGAATTTTACGGGAGAGAAGAAAAATTCGAGATATGGAGGTTTCGAGGCACAGAGGTTTTGAAAAAAGTTCTAAAAATAAGAAATTCAAGCAATGACTCGAAAGTAAAACTTTGGAAGCAATTTTACTAATCAACAATGTCTCCTTCCTCTCAGTTTCCGAATGGATATAATAGCTGGAAAACTTGCTTCTTGTACATAAAGTTTTAATTCTGGAGCATTATGTGACTGCTAATATAAAGAAAAATGGTTTTTGTCTAAAAATTCCAGTTAATGAAGATCATTGGGGATCGAATTCAAGAAAGACACTTTAGTCGAAATTCAAGATATACAGTTTTTCAGAAAATTTCATTCGAGACAAACATGGGGGAAAACATTGAATTAATACTTTATGGTACAGGGAAAATGAAAAACTTCGACATAGAGAGGTTTTCGAGATAGGCAAGTTCGAGATAAACAGGTTCGACTGTAATGATCTTCTCCGGTACACATTGTCCGTTGCAAAACTTCCTTAGACCTGAGCCGCCTCCAAATGTATGTTTTGAGATTTTTTTCCTTCTCAGAGATGGTACCAGAAGTAGCAAAAACCATCACGTTATCACACTTTTTACCCATGACAACAAATTTTTGACACACTTTCTCTTATGAACTTTTTAAAGAGTCGGTTGTGGCATTAGTTTCACACCATGAAACTTTTTTCTCTTTTTGTAAAACATGTTGAACAGCTCCCAAATTGCATCCTAATTTAAATTCCGATCTAAAATCTCTTGGTGTTTTTTGGAGCAAGCTCGTCTTATTATCATGTGTTTCACACACATAAAAACATAAGATTTCATACCTGTTCATCATTATGGTCCTTATTTGCTGGGATTTTTGAGGAAGCTCTAAATGATCAATCTCTATCTATTCAGATTTGTTGTTATTTGACGTACAGTAAGTCGTGAAGTTTGTCAAGCAATCACTTTTCTTTTCTCAAATTCTTTTAAGTTTAGCACCTAGCGACATAACGAAAAATAGAATCTGACCATTTATGCTTGCTTGCTAAGCAAAGCATTTATATCATTATGTAGTGCAGTGTGCAGAACAAAAAAATCAGCAAATTTTGCTTTCAGAAAGCACAAATCCAACAGTCCTTATAATTTTGTCCATATAACAAGGATGTCTAAATTCAAACTTCATTTTATGAATAGGAAATCATAAAATTTGCAAGACTTCCTGACCAAATGCAGTCAATTTTTGGGGATGTTTCTTTTGTCCTTATAATTTTGTCCACTACTGTACCACTATGAACTAGATAATGCTCGATTATGCAGCTTATTTGTTTGTGAATGATGATTAAATTGCATTGTTTGAATTTACAAATATTATTTAGATTTTTGTGTACATAAAAAAGCTTTAAAAAAATCCAACTCCCTTACAGTGGAAGATCGGCAAATAATAATAATTTTTTTTTGATTAATTATAGTTAAATCAATCTATATTATTTTGGTTATTCTTGTGTGTTCTCCTTAATAACTAAACATTTATTATTATTATCATTATTATTTTGTGTTGTAGGAACTTCATCAAATAGTGAAAGTAGAAGCAATGCAAAGTAAATCTGCAGATGAAATTGAAGAAGTAAGGTTTAAAATTTAGCTAATCAGTCCTTATATCTTTTAACTATGAATTAAGTTTTATATTTAATAAGCATCAAGTTTTATTTCTATTGATTAAACTTCTTTACTTTTTCATAGTCTAATTTTCTTTTTTTTTTTTTTTCTTTTTTTTGAAACTTTATCCAATTTTTTTTTTTTTTTTTTTTTGAAAGAAGATAGCTTCCACCTCTGCAAATTGGACATTTAGAAGTGTGTCATAGATCTCAACCTTTTTCATGTATTAAGAGATACACACTCAAAATAGAATCTTTGAAGAGTCCTTAAGATAGAGGCTTTTTATTTATTTTTCTTTTCAGTATAAAATAAATCGATAAATTTTGAATGGAACATTATAATATTTAAAGGAACGAAGCCGAGGATCTGAAAGCAAGATGGACTAATTTTGGGTTTGATCAGTTTCTATTGAATGACTTTCATACTCAGAAAAGGAAGCACTTCTGAGTAGTAACAAAGTGAGGAGCATATTCATCTGTAACACAATTAATTGATCATATTCAATTCAATCAAATTCTGTCTACCAATAGTGCAGCCATAAATTTTCTTTTCCCCAACCAGAAGGAAATTTTTTGCTATTCTTCCGGTTGATAGAATTCAATTGAATCAAACACAATCATTTTGAATATGTCTCTTAATGTAAATTGAAATGATTACATTTAAAACACATGTGGGCCATTTTAGGTCAAATCGCCTAAAGCCATGTGCCTTCATGTCTCAGATTTCGTCCATCATTTTTTTACAAATAGATATCTATGAAAAAAGCCCAAATTATTTTATTTAGATCATTTTAATAAAAATTACACTTTGGAGAATTTTTTCAAAAATTCGATTTTTGATCGTTTTTCGGAGTCACCTTTTGGCATGAATTTAGAAAATCTCTCTAATTTCTTGATTTTTCAACTAATTTAGCTGAATTTGGTATCAATTTCAAGCTAATACTTTTCTCTTTCAGTGTGAATGTCAGAAAGTATTCTGTCAATAGTTGTATGTTGCCACTCTTTATCTAAATTCAGTTTTTATGTTTTTCAATTGGGAGATTAAATAAGTCATATCTCCAGAGTACTTACTACGATCTGCATCAAAATTTTTCTGTAGCATATTTAAATCATTCTCTTGCTATGTAGAAAAATGTAGAAGTGTGTTTTATGTTGTTTTGAAATAAAAAAATAAAGTTGTTTTGCAGAAAATACAAGTTTTCTATTACTTTAAATTCCTTTTAAGCTTAAAAAAGGCCGAAAACTTTTCAGAACAATTAATACTGGACTGTCAAAAGATTTGTATCAATAGTTATTCTAAAAGGTTGTATACTTTGGAAAATAATTGTGCTACAACTTTTGTTTCAGACTTCGCAGAAATAAAAAAAAAAAAAAAAATTGAAAGTGTTCTAAATATTAAGAATAATAATTTGAAGAATAGTGTAAAAAAATATTTCTAATGGCATTATTTAGCTTTTTTTTTTTTTTTTTTTTTTGACAGTAAAAGAGGGGAAAAAAGAATTGTTATTATTTAAAAGTTTTCATAGCCTAAACTTGTTAGGATTAGGTAACACCTGACAATGATCTCCGCTCTTACAATACTCATGCAATACGCATCGTTCTTCTTTTGCTTTGAAAGTTAATCTACACATAGCTTTCGTCGATTATAAAATGTGAAATGAATGGCATGCTTGCGGGGGCGGCATATTTTTTTAAAAAATTTACTATTTCCTTTGTATCAGAAGATGAGAAATTCAGAATTTCTATCAAGTTTCAAAGAGATTTTAAAATATACTTCAATATCAGCAAAAATAATCTTCTTCAGAGAAATCTAGAGTTGTGGAGTACTTACTGTAAGTGTGGAAGTTAATTGTCAGGTGTTACGTAATCCAAACAAGTTTATGCTAAGAAAAGTTTTCAACAGTATTTTTTTTCCCATCCTTTAATGTCAAAAAATAAAGTAAAATAATTCCATTAGAAATATTTTTTTTACTATTCTTCAAATTATTATTCTTAATATTTAGTACATTTTCATCAAAAGTGGTTTGTTTTTTATTTATTTATTTATTTTTGGGAAATCTGAAAAGGAGGTTTTTGCACAATTCTTTTCAAAAGTGAACAATTTTTTAGCAAATAACTATTGATACAAATCCTTTGACAGTCCAGTATTAATTGTTCTGAAAAGTTTTTGGCCTTTTTTAAGCTTAAAAGGGATTTAAAGTAATAGAAAACTTGTATTTTTGGCAAAACAGAAGAAAAGCGTCAGAGAAAGAAATATTACTATAAGAGAGTAATCTTTTGAATGAAACATGGATAAGTTACGCCGTCTGATAGTCAATATTTTGTTCCAAAAGGACAACTCAAATGAGCATCCGTCGGCCTGCTAAGTAAGATTCGCCATAATGCAAGAAAGCGTCATTCGGATCTAAAGAACATCTTGCGCTGACTCGTATTTGCATTGTTCGGACCAAAGGGGTTTAAAACGCTGTTTATGTATGTAGTATTTTTTAAACAATAGTTCAGAAGCTTGTTCGTTATATATTTTATTGTTAATTTATTTGTTATTTGCTTCCCATTTATGAAGTTTTCCCCATTTATGAAGGTTTTTCCTCCTTGTTCATAAAGGTCAAGATTCAGAAAATTTCTAAGTGGCCAGTAGTCACTAGACCCAAAAAACTTGGTGGCCACCACTGTTGCTGAGTTTTGAAGTACAAAATGTTAGAGGAGGTTTTACTACTTTTATGAAAAAACAAATAAATAGATCTTTACAGAATTACATTTTAAAAGCTATAAACATGCATTTTTTTTTTTTCGAAAATAAATAGATAACTAAATGCAGGCCTGGATCTGGATACCCACAGACCCCACAATGCGAGAGGGCCCACATCCTTAAGGGACCCAACAGCTCAAGAAATTGAAGAAAAATGGAAACAAACTAGCACTAAGACTTATTAACATTACAAATATACACAGATGACTTCTGAGTAGGGGCTCTACAGATTTTGTTGCAAGGGGGCCCTATATAGTTTATAGATCCGAACCAGAATAAATCAATAAAAAGTCGGCAAGAAACTGCATTTCAGATGAAATTTACAAAAAATACAATTTTGTTGATAAAATTTCACTTTTCCAGAAAATAACTAATTAAAAAAAAAAAAAAAAAACACACACACAATTTTTTTTGCTCTTTTCATGTTATTATCAGTAGTTTGCACTGAGATAGGCATCCAGTTCTGTTTTTGGAAACTTAGGAAATTAAATAGTTATTGTCTGCTTCCATCTTGCAATTGACCAAACATGGTGACTATGCAAGAAATTTAAGACATGAAAGTAATTTTAATAAAATGAAATAAAAGCAGCAATTTAATAGGAAAAGGCAAAGGATGAATCCAGAGCTCATCGCCGTGGAGGATTCAATAAATATGGTCAAATGACAAAAAAATTTTTACTGCAAACTAAAAGAGTGCTCAAGCTCCAATATATGTAATACAGAGTAACATTGGGCAAAACGCACCACATGTTAAACTATAAAGAATAACTTAAACCTAAAATTAAAAGCAGGAGGTTTCGCTAAAAGAGAGTTCAAGCTCCAGTATATGCTGTAAATTGTTTAAAGTTTAACATTTGGTGCGTTTTGCCCAATGTTACTCTGTAATACATATACTGGAGCGATGAGCTCTGGATTCATCCTTTGCCTTTTCCTATTAATTTGCTACTTGTATTTTTCCTTTTTCTCATAAGTATTTCTTGTATAAATTGTTTAAAACTTGTTTGCTTGTATACTTTTAATATTTGCTTGGCTTTTTAGTTTTGCTGCGTTGCACACACACACACACACACATATATATATATATATATATATATATATATATATATATATATATATATAAAAAATACAAATACAAAATACAAAAGTGACGACCAGCAACAGGCTCTGGGCCCAGCTAGACTGGTCCTAGTCAATTTACAATCCCCAGTGAAGATCAATGGCCCTCTTAAAACTGTCTACTCCTTTGCTCATTATCACCTCTTCCGGTAAGCTATTCCAAGGTTCCACTACCCTGCTAAAATAATAATTTTTCCTAATATCCATGTTAGCCTGAGATTTAAATAGCTTAAAACAATGACCCCTTGTCCTGTTTTCAGTGCTAAACTTTAGCCCCGTAATATCTTTCGTTTTAATAAATTTAAACAGCTGAATCATGTCCCCTCGGTCTCTTCTTTGCTCAAGACTGTACATTTTTAGCCTTCCAAGCCTGGAATCATAATCTAAGTGGGAAAGTCCACTTATCAGCCTTGTAGCCCGCCTTTGAACCCTTTCCAATACATTAATGTCTTTCTTAAGATAAGGAGACCAAAACTGAACAGCATACTCCAAATGGGGTCTTACCAAACTTCTATATAAGGGCAGAAGAACTTCTTTAGATTTATTTGAAATAGATCTATTGATAAACCCAAGCATCTTATTGGCTTTGTTGCTAGCAATGCTGCACTGTTGGCTAAACTTTAAATCCTGACTTATTAGGACCCCCAGATCAGTAACTTTGTCTGCCTGACTAATGACTGAACCTTGCAAATAATAACTTGTACACTTATTTCCATGCCCTAAATGTAGCACTTGACATTTCCCAACATTAACAGCCATACCCCATTTATCAGCCCACTCCGTAATATGATCTAGATCCTCTTGCAGCTGATTTGCTTGTTCTTCATTTTCTACAGTCCCCATAACTTTGACATCATCAGCAAAACAGTTCATGTTCCCAGAAACATTTTTGTGAATATCGTTCATAAAGACAATGAACAAAACAGGCCCTAACACTGATCCTTGAGGAACCCCGCTTAAGACCTCACTCCAATTAGAATAATTTCCCCTTACAACTACTCTTTGTTTCCTTCCGGTCAGCCAATTTTTTACCCAAATGAAAGTTTTCCCTCCTATTCCTATATCAGCTAATTTGCTAAGTAGAGCAACATGCGGTACCTTATCAAAAGCTTTTTGAAAATCAATGTAAACAACATCTACAGGCTTCTTATTGTCCAAAGCCATGGTAACTTTGTCATAGAAATGTAATAAATTAGTTGCACAAGATTTACCTTTCCTAAAACTGTACTGAAAACTAGTCAATAGATTATTAGTTTCTAGAAAATTCACTATCTTAATTTTCATCAATGTTTCAAAAATTTTGCAAACCACCGAAGTTAGACTCACAGGTCTATAATTTCCCGCACTCCCTTTAGACCCTTTCTTGAAGAGCGGTGTAATGTTAGCCAGCTTCCAGTCCTCTGGCACTGTTCCCGAATTATAAGAAGCATTGAAAATGTTTGCGATTACATCTGCTAATTCCTCTGCACATTCAACTAAAATTAACCCTTTCCAATACATTAATGTCTTTCTTAAGATAAGGAGACCAAAACTGAACAGCATACTCCAAATGGGGTCTTACCAAACTTCTATATAAGGGCAGAAGAACTTCTTTAGATTTATTTGAAATAGATCTATTGATAAACCCAAGCATCTTATTGGCTTTGTTGCTAGCAATGCTGCACTGTTGGCTAAACTTTAAATCCTGACTTATTAGGACCCCCAGATCAGTAACTTTGTCTGCCTGACTAATGACTGAACCTTGCAAATAATAACTTGTACACTTATTTCCATGCCCTAAATGTAGCACTTGACATTTCCCAACATTAACAGCCATACCCCATTTATCAGCCCACTCCGTAATATGATCTAGATCCTCTTGCAGCTGATTTGCTTGTTCTTCATTTTCTACAGTAGCTGCTAAGTAGAGCAACATGCGGTACCTTATCAAAAGCTTTTTGAAAATCAATGTAAACAACATCTACAGGCTTCTTATTGTCCAAAGCCATGGTAACTTTGTCATAGAAATGTAATAAATTAGTTGCACAAGATTTACCTTTCCTAAAACCGTACTGAAAACTAGTCAATAGATTATTAGTTTCTAGAAAATTCACTATCTTAATTTTCATCAATGTTTCAAAAATTTTGCAAACCACCGAAGTTAGACTCACAGGTCTATAATTTCCCGCACTCCCTTTAGACCCTTTCTTGAAGAGCGGTGTAATGTTAGCCAGCTTCCAGTCCTCTGGCACTGTCCCCGAATTATAAGAAGCATTGAAAATGTTTGCGATTACATCTGCTAATTCCTCTGCACATTCAACTAAAATTTTCGGATAAATATTATCTGGGCCCGGAGCCTTAGTCTCTTTAATTTTTTTCAAATGAAGTAAAACGTCATCCCTGGAAAATACAAAGTCCTCAAGCTGTACTATAGCTTGTGTCTTGTTGGTGTCAACTGTTGAGATACAGTTATCGTTAAAAACACTCGAAAAAAAGTTATTAAGAATATTAGCAATATCACTATCGTCCTGAATTAAAATTCCGTGCTCATCAACCAGTGGCCCAATATGACTATTTCGAACTTTCCCCGAATTAGCGTATGCAAAAAACCTCTTGGGATTCCTGTTTATGTTATCTGCCAGTCTTTGCTCCAACTCTCTTTTCTGAATCCGTACCAAATACTTAAATTTACGCCTTGCCTTACAATATTGGAGCCTATCTGCACTGTGACCTGTTTCTCTAAACCTATGAAAAGCAGCTTGCTTGTAATTTAGAGCGTCTTTAGTTTCCCTGGAGAACCACATTGGCCAAATTTTAGTGTTGACACCCTTTCTCCTAAAAGGAACATGATCCCTAACCGTATTCACTAGATTTTCCTTAAACTCTGCCCACTGAAGATTCACATCGCTATTGTCCAATCCAGAAGAAAAAACTGCTTTCAAACTCTGCCGAAGTGCCACAAAGTCAGTATTTCTGAAATTGGGCACAAACCTAAAATTCTCTACTTTGTGCATATCAAATTTAATCCCAAACCTAATACTGTTGTGGTCACTATCTCCAATGTGTTCCCCTACACATAACCCCTGAACAGAGCCTTCCATGTTGCAGAAAACTAGATCTAAAATCGCGTCCTGTCGAGTACCCTGAGTTACAATTTGATCTAAGAAACAGTCACCAATTACTTTCAAAAAATCCTCTTCTCTGGTATTACTATGGTAAAAATTATTCCAATCAATTCCTGGAAAATTAAAATCTCCCATTATGATGACTGACCCCTTGCTAGAAATGTCACTAATAATACTAAACATCTGTTCGTCTTGACCCTGGCTTAAGTTGGGTGGCCTATAAATATTCCCCAAACGTAGTTTTTTTGCCCTTATTACTAATCAACTCCATCCAAATCATATCAATCTCATTAGGTTTATCATTAATTACCAATTCATTGCAAATTAAAGTGTCTCTGACATAAAATAAAACCCCACCACCTCTTTTACCTACTCTATCTTGTCTAAACAAATTATACCCAGCAATAGATAATAAATCATCATCACTTTCGGTAGCCCATGTCTCGGTAACTCCAATAATATCCAACCTCTCGTCTATAATTATGCTTTTCAATTCTTCCATCTTGTTCCTAATACTACGAGCATTTGTATAAAAAACCTTAAGTAAGCCCATCTTACTTTTATTTAATGCTGCACGATTGTTTGAATCCCAATTGTTAAAATCTTTTCTCTTATTAGCCACCCTATTTCCGTTTCTACTAAAATCCCGATAGTTAGTACCCTTTCGAATTCTGCTCCTTAAACCATGCCCCCCATTCCAACTTAGTTTTTTGATTCTGAAGCCTCTAAAACCAAACCACTAACCATTTTGACCCCTGTAGAACTCAGATGTAGGCCATCCCTAGCAATCCAATCTCGTTTACATCTACTCCACACATCAATAAACCTGATACTACGCTTAACGCAAATTTCCTTGAGTACCAGGTTCATACACCTAGCCCGTTGGTTTAACCAACTCCTATGCACTCCATACCTTTGAAGCAAACCAACCACTTGGACATTTGCCGAACAGTTGGTTGCTTTGTCCAACAGGGAATCCCATTCCTTTGTAAACTCATCATTGTTACTATGGTATATATATATATATATATTAGTGATGTTCCGGGTATCCGTATCCGCGGATATCCGAGGGAAAATGAAGATCTGTATCCGTATCTTTTTTGGCGGATCTTAAATGGATCATTTCTATTCTAAAAATTTTTAAATATTTGAATAAAAGACGCTTACATTCCGTTTAAATCAGGTTTTATTCTCTATTTAAAAAGAATCAAAAGCCAATTCAGATCATTTCAGAAGCCAATTTGTATCCCCCCCCCTCCTTTGTTGCAAAAAGGAAGAGGAAATACGTTTTAAAAGTGTGTATCAGTGTGTCTTTTTGTGGCATCATAGCTCCTAAACAGATGAACCGATTTTGATAGTTCATTTTTCGTTCAAAAGGTGACTGATCGAAAGTGTTCTTACTTTGGCCTTCTTTTTGTAGAATTTTAATTACCGGAGATATTAATTAAAAACCGACTTAACGTTTTTCACAATTATGGTAGTAAAAATTTATCCGTACGTTAAAATTTTTGACTCTAATTGAAAGAACGAAGTTTTCTGCGTTTGACATATATTTGAAACTTCCAACTTATATACAGTAGGAGCTATAATCTCGTTAAGTACATTTTAAATGCAATTCTAAGTCTTTATACGCGTGATTGGTAACAATTTCATAGTCAGAAGATATGGAGAAAAAGCTCAATGATTTAAATTTTTTACCAGCTGTCTGTTCATATTTGTTAACAAATGTGTAATCTGACCCAAGAAATTCATCTTAATATGAGGTCGGCTCTCTGGGACATGTTTTTTTAATTTTTAATTAATATTTGTTTTTGTTATTGATTTGGGGTTTCTGTTATTCTTCATTTTTGTTTTCCTCGGCATCCTTCAAAAAAAGTGAGACTGAATTCTCTATTTACTGTTTGCAAAGGTGTTCCCGTCTCTGTTATTCCGTCGGTCGGAGTAATTTGGTGGAATGGGTCAGTGCATTTATGCTAAATAAAATGCTAAAAATTGTTTATAGCCTGTCCAGTAGCAGCTTTACAGTCTTGCTCCTGTATCCTACATCTACCAAGTAAGCTAGAAATAATTCTTCACATTATATCTAAGCATTAATGCAGCGCTGGCTCATTACTTCCAGCTCTCCCTCAATTTTAACGGGGATTTCTTTAAAGAGTAAATCATAACCTTGATCATATTTTTGCCGCAGTTGACATTTTTTGAAGAAACTGCCATTATTCTGACAGGAATACCTTTCTAACAAATTTTACACTTGGATTGTTGATTTGAGTAAAAAAAAATAATTTGAGATCCGTATCCGCGGATCTTGACACAAATGATACGGATCCGTATTCGTATCCGCGGATCTACATTTTTAACAATCCGGCACATCACTAATATATATATAATTATAATTTTATAACAATATTAAAAGTGAAAAATATTGAAAAGACCACACCAATAGCCCATAGATGCGCAAAACAGCAAAACTAAAACTTTGTGTGTGTGTGTATATATATATATATATATATATATATATATATATATATATGTATATAAAAATAAGCAAACAGAATTTCAAATATTAAACAAATTATAAATAATTAATGATGATAAAAAGGAAAATTGCAAACAGCTATTAAATAGGAAAAGATAAAGTATGAATCCAGAGCTCATCAGCCGTGGAGGATTCATTAATTATGGTCAAAAGACCAAAAATTTAACTTTGAACTAAAAGAGAATGTTTAAGCTCCAGTACATGCAATATAGAGTAACATTGGGCAAAAGCACCACTTGCTACACTAAAAACAATAAACTAGAGCTCAAACCTAAAACTAAAAGCTGGGGGTTTCGCCTCGACTAATTTGGAAAACAAGTTCCGATAATTAGCCATCCATGGGACAGTACCTGCCTATAACAAAATTATCTTACCTTGAAATCCATATAAACAGAGTCAAATCCGATTTTCAACATGATAGAAATCCTTTCCAGTTGTCAACGTAAAAATAAAATAAAAATAAAATCATATCCAGAAGATCAATCCAGAGACATACCAGTCGCCTGTTTCCCACGTGTAAAATTCATCCACCTCGGTGATTCATAAAAAATGGTTTGTCACGGTCAAACCATTTTTTAAACCACCAATTCCGTTTGCTTATTTTTATATTTACTTGGCATTTTAGTTTTGCTGCGTTGCGCATCTATGGGCTTTTGGTGTGGTCTTTTCAATAATTTTCACTTTTATTATTATTATTATTCTTATATATATATATATATACACACACACAAATATTTTTCCTCTCTAGATTTGGAAGCAGTATCATCAAAACAAAGATGGACTGTATGCCGTTTTGCCGGTGAGAATAACAATTGCTCATGCATTTCTACTCTATTGTGCTGAACTATTATTTCAATTCATCAGTAATTTTCATATTACGTGTATTCCTAAGTCATTTTTTAGTTTCATTTCAAATAACATTTGAACCTTATATCGAATAAATACCTTTGTGCTGAAAATTAAAATAATCAGTTACCAAACATTTTTAAGCACAAAAAATGCAAATTGGAAAAATGCAATTTGCATTTTTTGTGCTTCAAAAGGTTGGATAACTGATTATTTTAATTTGGAACCTTAGTTACAAAATTTTGTTCAGCTAATTGAGTTTGTGCTCATACTTCAAGACTCAATTGTTAAAATTCCATTTAAAAAAAAAAAAAAAGGAAGAAGAAAAAAAAAGGTAGGCAGATGCCAAATCAACTGTTATAAATGAAAAAATACTTTTTCTAAAATCAACTGTAAAAACTGAATAGAAAAATATACTTGTTTATTAAAATTTTTTAGCTTTTCCTTTCAATTGCTATTGAAAAGGCCTTCTTTAGACCTTTTTTTAGAGCATAAGTCAGTAAAATTCTTTGAAACTAAAACTTTTTTCAAATTATTATTCTTACGATTTGTGTATTTTTTAGACAAGAAATGCATTTGTTTAAAATTTCAACAACCATCCATAAAAACAAGGATAAAAGTTTTTTTGGCCTGAAGAACTTTTCACTACTTTAGTCCAGTCATCCCTTCTCTGCTCCCAAAAATTACATTAAGTAGACCCTTGTTTATTTCAAGGCATAGGAAATGTTTTGTATCCTTATTACACATAGTATTATAAAATTTACTTTTTACCGAAAGTAAATTACCTCATTTATTCTTTATCTCAACTCTTTAATATCTGAGATATTGATCAAAAGCAGAATTTAATTTGCATTACAGCTCATAAGATCTGAACTCATAGGCGGCTCGTACGAGGGGGCAAGGGGGGCAAATGCCCTCTCACTTTCAACAGCAAAGGGACTTTGCCCCTCCACTCTTCTAAATTTAAAACTAAGTGTCGAATGAGAAATGATTGTGATGATCTGTTCACGTGTTGAAAGAAACAACTGACTTATTAAGTGCTTGTTTTTGCTTTTCTCATGTTATTGTTTCGTAAAAATTAAAATGAAACTTTGATTTTGTAGGAGGGAATCTTCTGTGGCCATCTAATTCCACTTTTTGAGTCCGTTTCTCGAATTTTGGGAAGAAGGTCAATTCATAAGTAATGACGTAAAAATTCAATTGCCTAATTTTTGAAGAAAAAAAGGTAAAGGGTGTGTCGCCATCTAAACCTGTCGCCCCTGCACCTTCTTTGACCCCCCATTTGTTTGGGGCATCAGCCGCCTATGTCTGAACTCCTGCAGTTTTTCAACTTGAGGCAAAATTTAACATTTTAGGCAAAATTCAGACTATTTACAGTAAAAAATAAGATGTAAGAACTTTTATGCTCCTGCACTTCTTTTGGAAATTAAGTCCTGATTAAAAGTAATGCATAATAATGCAACTTGAGCTAAATATCATCAAAATTTCATTGACATCATAATACTTCTTAATGCATGTAGAGAGTTTTACAAAGCTGCATTTATAAAGAAACATTCATGCACACACTCAAAAGAGAGTAATAATTATATCTAATTGACAGAGCTTAATCCTACTTATAGTGCAATAGAAAATAGCATTTGGGGTGGAACAATTTACAGCGGAAGTGATTCTTGTTGTAAATGGTAGGCAGGGGCAGACTGGCCAGGTCGGCTAGTCGGGGATCCCCAACTGGGCCAACCGCCGAGTGGGCCACTTCAACCAATTTTTTTATTAAACTTAATACAACTAAATTCACACTTAACATTCTTCAAAGTGTTAAAAAAAAAAAAAAAAAAAAACGATGCACGCAGTTTGTTTACTCTATGTGAAAAAAGCTTTTGGAAACAGGTTTTATTTTTTCCATCCTAAGCAGGGACCAAAGTAAATGGCAAAAGTCTGCACGTGCAAATGCTTTCCTATCTTATCAACTTTTATCTGGTTTTTAGAGCTCTGGAGGCCATGACTTCTACATTGAGGAAACAGAAGGGGGGGGGGCAGAGAAAATGGGGTCTGACACGGCCTGAAAAAGAGCCCGGGACAAAAAAAAGAGCGTTAAAAACTTATATTTGTATATCTGTTAACAAAAATTGAAGGGGCCTGCCACATTAGACAGCGGCCCCGCCCTTCCACAAATGCGTGGGCTATGTTTTGGGGTGTTGATACGTACATCGTCGCCTCAGAGCAACCATAAGATATCTAAGTGTTATTTCTGGGATTAGATATTTTACTGTTGTTCTGAGGCGACGACATGAGCAGGGGCATGCACAAGGGGGGCGGACGCCTTTTGGCCCGGTTCCGAGCCTGAAAGGGGCTTGAGATTGTTTAAATGAGGGGTGAAATAAATGTATGGACGTAGGGGTAAACAAGATGGAGGGGGGCCCAGTCATTTGTGACGGACCTCAAGATGTCTGTGCACGCCCCTGTTATTTACTGATTGTGGCAGATTCATTTAAATGCTGCCAGTTGGCAAGCTATTTCATTGGTCAATTTAAATTATCGCTATACGAGTATTTTCATCTCAGAATCGCATACGGGAAAGCAAGTCTGGACTACGATCAGGGGCGAGCACAGAAATTTTGGGGCCCCTCACAAATTACTATTCCGGCTCCCTCCATATTGTTTACCCCTATATTTCCCGCCTAGTTTTAAAAATATTGGGCCCTCTTCAGGCTCGGGCATGGATCAACAGGTGTTCCTTCTCCCCTTCCCCTCTGTGCGGGCCCCTGAGGGGTGCACACAAATAGCTTTTTTAAGAGGGCCAAAGAAATTGAGAAGCTCACCCCCTCCCCCCCCCCCCAATTACGATTTCTCTTAATGAAGTTTTCATGACTTTATTTTCAAATGTGATTTGTTTTTTTACTTTTTTTCTTTAGGATCCTTTAAAATCAATTAATATACTTTTTAAGTACATAAATACTATGCACGTTTCTAATTTGAATGTGGAAGTAAATTATCTTTAACATTTCATGCCAATTAAACACTGAACGCTACATAATTTCACCGAGATGCTCTAAAATGAACGATTTTAATTAGGAACATTTTCATAATGATTATGACACATGGACAAGGTTATTAAAAACCCCATATATTATTTAAGTTTTTTAAATGAATTGATATTTTAACCATAAAATATTATGTAAATAAGAAAGTTATAACTTTATAAATAGGTTTTATCGAAGAACTCAGATGCTACTTCTTTGAGAGTTTCAAAGCAGTTGCTGATTTGTTCTTAAAAATTTCAACACTACATGTCGTTTCAATTAATATTATGGTTTTGCCAAGAAACTATCATATGATTAATTTCATTTTGCATTTTTATAAGCTGAAAAAAAAAATCTTATGTCTCACAAATAGCTTCCAGGGTTAATATGACTTTCTTGGAACATCTTCACGCAATTAAAAAAAAAAAAAAAAGCCAATTACCGATTCCATCGAAGAAGAATTTATAGACGAATCGCGGTGTATTATGCTCCTTTTAGTTCAAAACCAGCAAGTTAAATTGCCGCTGTGATCTCTGACTTTAGTATTACTTCCTTAGCGAACAAAAATGCATTTATTCAAATAAGATTGTGTGTTCTTGTGTGTTTTTCAGATTTAAATATCGAAAAATTCCCAGATGAAGTCTTCGAACCTTCGCCATTCCCTTAATTTCACTAAACATAGCTTAAAATTTCACTTAAAGAAATTTCCGTGGGAAAGCTACGTAAATCTTTTTTCTGCATTATAGCTTAAAATAGTTTTGCATTTTTTAATAGTTCAAATTCGAAACGTTTTTGTTGAGAACTCCCGATGCTTCCTTGTTTGATTAATTTTACCATGGGTAGTCTAAAATTGCATTTTTAAAATTCCCATTTGGGAGAATTTCTGAGAAGAGCCCCCCACATTCTATTGTAAACATAGATAAACTAAACCGGACATCTATTTTGAAAAAAAAAAGAAAAAAAAAAGAAAAAAAAAGATTAAAAAAAAAAGATAAAAAGAAACAAAATCGTATGGGAACCCCTTCTTTTCCCATTCCTTTAATGTTACCGAAAATTGTAAAATTGCAGTTTTTGACATCAACTTTTAAAATATCGCTTGGAAGGGAACTAGAACCCCTTCTCCAGATTCTTTTCTCCTTAAGCTTATATAGATCAACTAATTTCGAAAATTAGTTGATCTAACCGGAGGGGATTTACCTGGTTCCTCCATTTCCTCATGTCCTTCCTATGTTGTCTATAGAAGCCTAAAGATGTGCCTTTTCAGACTTAAAACCATTAGTATCCTTCTTTGAAGGAATATACATATAAAAAAATGTCAGTAATCGCTTTATTTTACGTTTCGATTTTCTTTTTTTTAGAACTCTAAAACTTGATTTAGAAACTTGAAGGAAAATAGGAACTAGCGGGTTGTTGTCATTGCTCGACTCGGAAAAATCGAGATCCGGTTCTGGTTAGTTTAACTTTTTTAATTTACAGGGGTGGGTCGGAACCTTCTTTTGCCGACTGGGCCAAAGTCAGCCAGTCCACCCCTGATGGTAGGTAACACGTTCCTAAAGAATATACTAAAAATTTACATCCATACTGTTGAGACAAATTCTTTTTTCAGCTAACATATTGTAAAAACCACGAAAAAATTTCAAGAAAATTATGTGTGGTATCAAATAAAAGTAAACTTTCAGCTGAAAAGGAAAATAAAATGGGATTTTAAAAGTGAAGTACATATACTAAAAATGGACATCCATACAGTCAAGATAAGTGCATTTATTTTAACTGTCATCTTGAATAATCATGCAAAATTTTGAAAAAGAAAAAGTCACGTGTGGTTTCAAATGAAAGGAAATTTCATACTTGAAAATAAAATAACATTGATTTAGGCTAATAAAAGGGAATAATAAGATGAGTTACAAAAAAGAAGTTTTTTCGCAGTGTTGAAAAACATCATTTGTTGATTTAATTGGCTTAAAAACTGGTTGATTTTGTTTCTGACTACGTTTTTGTAAAATGTTAAACACATACATTTTTAAAAGAGGTCATTTTAAAAAAAGGTTAAATAAATACCTTTTACAAAAAGGTATTTAAAGGTACTTAATTTAAAGGTACTAAATTTAAAGGTACTTATATTAAAAGGTACTTAAGAAAAAGGTTAGAAAAAATATTAAAACAAAGTCAAAAGTTTTAAAGAAGAACATACAATTAAAAGAGTTCTCATAAAATAAAATATTTACATCAGCAAAATGAAACCTCATCTTCATCCAAATCCAAAATGTCTCGTGTATTTCTGTAGTCCTTATGGAAATCCATGTCAACAACATGTACATTTTACAGTGCTTTTATTTCTACCAGTGTACATTGCTAACACATTTAATCATATTTAACAATTTGTCTGATGCTGGGCTCAAGTCTGTTGATATTAATTGAAATTCTCCCTCAACGAACTGCCATTCTCATGGGCACAGTGTAGGATTACTCGGAATTTAAATTTTTCCAAATAAAGCGTAGCAAATATACTCTGTATAGATGATATTTCAGTGCTTTTGTGGTGAAAGCAAACAAGCTATCCATGGTGGTTTTGCTGAAGCTATTTTCTTATGGTAATGCTCATAGTGATTTAAGTTAGCTCCCTCTAGTAACATAATAATCTTACTCCCAATTTTCACCACATATTCCTCAGTGGAATCTTTTGTTAATCCCAAATGGCATCCCAATCACTTTGAATGTAAGATTATATGACATTTAAAAGCTGATGATTTATTTATGTCAAACAATGCACTGGTGGAGTCACACCATGTCACTATGCATGAACAAAAGTTTAAATATTGCAAGCTTTCTCTCTGATAGAATTTGAATTAGGATTGTTCCTCTTTCTCTATGGCTCTTTGTGGATTTAATGAGAGTTTGCTCCATTGACATACATGCCTGCCAAAGTACAATGGAAAGAGCCATATAAAACTGCAAAATGTACATGTTATCGATATGGATTTCCATACTCAGTGGTGTGTAAAAACTTGTGGAAAGGATTGCACAAGCACAGGACTCATTTTGGATTTGGATGAAGATGAGATTTCATTTTGATGTGAGTAAATATTTCATTTAATGAAAACTTCTTTAGTTTCATGTTTCATCATCATTATTACTTTTCAAATTTTCAGTTTGTTTAATATATTTGATTTTCTTTAAAAATATATTTATTTAACCTTTTTGAAAAATACTCTTAGCCAAAGTTATCAATGGTTTTAAAGCCTCTGAAATTAATAAAACACTATAGTTTTTTGGCCTCCATTTCATTATTTCCATTTACTACCTGTATCAATATCATTTTATTTTTCAATATGAAATTTCCTTTCAGTCGATACCCCATGTGATTTTTTTTTAAATTTTAATTTTCATTATTTTTCAAGGTGAGGGCCAAAAAAAAAAAAAAGCATTTACCGCCACAGTACAGTTATATATTTTTAGTATGTATAAATATCCCATATTATATCCATTTTTTCAGCATAAAATTTACATCAATTTGCTGCCACACATGATTTTTTTTAAAAAACCTTTTCATGATTTTTCAAGATGGCCAAAAAATGCGTTTCTCGTGGCAGTATGGATAGATATTTTTAGTGCGTTCACTTTAAATCTGCCTTGTTTATTTTTAGTGTGAAATTTACATTATGAAATCACATGTGATTTAAAAAAAAAAGTTTTCGTGATGATGAAGATATTGGCCAAAAAACACCTACAGTACGTATGTATATTTTTAATATGTTCATTAGGAGTATGCGTTACGTGCCATTTGCAGCAAGAATAATTTCTGTTGCAATTTGTTCTACCCCAAGATATTTTTTGGCTTATTGCTACACCACTGTTAACCTGGGTTTCCAATACACTGGCTTCCTTGCAAAACCTATGTCCTTTCAGAAAAAATAGGGTACTAAAAATAATAAAATGGATAAAATTTAGAATGTTATAAAAAATATATCACATCCGATAAATCTTTTTTCTAGTCCGTAAAATAAGTAGTAGTTGCTCAAATTGCTAATTTACTCCATGTTTATCATTTTAGTACATTACTCATTGAATGAGTGAAACTCATTTATATTTATTTCTTAAGATGTCATTTGTACTTAACGAATTAAAATTTGAGTAGAAATTGTTGTGTTATAAAGTTTGGAATTGTCTAAAAATGTGATTTTAAGTTGAAAATGCATTTTTCATAGTACCATATTTTCCTGTGTATAATCCGCAGGTCTTAAAATCGGCCTGAAGAAAAAATCTTTGTATAATCCACGGATAATATGATGTAAAAAAAAATGAAGTTTTGATTTAACATACACTTTTAGCAACTAAATTAAAAACGTGAAGCAGTAATAGCTTTTACGGTATAATCAAAATAATTCTAAAACATGATTTCTTCCTGAAATCGTGATTATAATTGGGTAGACCGGGGCACGTTTATGCAGTTGCCCTTTTTTCAAAACGAATTATAACTGGAGAGCCAACAGCCATAACAGATTGATGCTACTCCGTAGCAAATATTTTCACACGTTTTTGAGCATTAGTCAAACTTTGGTCCAACATGCAGAAAGAATAATCTATTTTCTACCAAGTTGAGTAAATTTTGTGTTGAATGTTTTAAAGCTTATTGTGAATAAATAATACTTAGTTAAGAAAAAACAAATACAGTAAACTCCCGATTATCCGCGGAATAGGGTGGCATGGTAGCCGTGGATAACCGAAAACCGCGGATAATCCAAATAATAGTTAAAATACGGTGCTACTGTATACAATAGCTAATAAATATGAATAACACTTACACATAAATTTGAATTTTTACTAAAAACATTGCTACATTGCATCTACTATCATTGAATGTAAAAAATATACATATGTAAAAGCTAAAAGCGAACAAAAACACAATCATAAGTTTAAAAAACATTTAATGACCGTTAAACAAATTAGTGAAAAGACCTGCGGATAATCCGAGCCGCGGATAAACCGACCGCCGATAATCGGGAGTTTACTGTATATAAAAATTAGCAGAATTTTATCCTTTTTTGAGAATTGTATTTGTATGAACTGAAATGTTATTAAATTTTTTTGCACGTTAAAAATAAATCCAAACTTGGTGACAGGGCAAGTTTACGCGTTGAACGTTGGAGCAACTTAGGATCGTTCTTACTGCGTCTTTCTTGAACATGCCCCGGATACTTTTTCACTCCAAACTGTCTCAAACATTTTTAGTATTTTCCGGCTATTTAGTTTTGAAAATCACCATTTAAATTTTATTTAAGTTACACATTTCTATTTTATAGCTTACAATCATACAATGTTTGCTGTCTTCATGCCCCTTCAGCTTCAACTTTATATTACTATTCAGTCTGTAATAAAGTTGCTATATTTTAGCGATGGTAAGACATTATGTTCAAAACACTAAAAGAACCACATTAGATGTCAAAATAAATATGCGTAAACTTGCCCCATGCTTGGGGCAAGTTTCCTCTAACCACTTGAACTCAAAAGTAATTTTTTAAATGCTAAAAAACACAAACTGAGCAACAGCTGAATATACCAATTTTGACTCCATTAACTGCTTCATAAAGCCACAATGTCTAAAATTTCCTAAGTTAAAACATAAAAATTAGAAAATTCATTGAAAAAAATCCCCATCAGTGTGCCCCATCTACCCTATCCTAATTACTTTAAGACAAAGAGTCAAGATATAGGAGCAAATGGTGTAATCTTGTGCAAATGAAGGCTTTGTCTGTAACAGCCTGTTGTTTAGTTTACATAGATGGAATTGCTTAAGAGGAAAATTCAACTTGTGTAACAAAACCAACCTGTAGGCAGCGAAGAACATTCAAGCTATGTAAAATAAACAACATACAGGTAGAAATAACGGTCTCCTGGTGAATCCTACTGTAAATATTGAGGTTTAATCCGTTGTTGTTGAGAAAAAAAAACACAGATTATCCGCGGCAGCTTATAATCCACACCTCATTTACTTTACATTTTTTAAACAGATAATCCGCAGATTATATACAGGAGAATACGGTAGAAGCACTTTTGTTGTAACACAAAGGACTAACCATCTTGTGCACTTTTGTTTGGATAAATAAGACCAGCACTAAGTGCTCAATGGATTGGGAGAGAAAATTCAGCTTAAAGTGATACAAAGTACTAAGATGAGGTTGGTAGAAGTGCTATACTGAAGTACTGACTAATAATTATACCATTAAACTTAAACTATAGCCCTTTGCACTGCACTTTCATCTCCACTAAAACATCAGTTTACAAACTGGTTTAGAATTCTTCTGTAAACATATGCATCAGCACCGACCATAAATAAAATTATCTCTACATTGTACAGTGACATCAGCCCATGATCCCATTTCCCTTTAAATTTTTATCACACCTATGTTGAATTGGCAACAAGCCAATCCCCCATTAAAAAGCTGAAAAGGTACTGCATGATTATTTGTTGATGCCGCATATTTTTCTTGATTATCCACTTGAACAGTAGAAAATCAATCATGGAAAATTTCCATTTCTGAAAATTTTAAGCAAGGTTATGTTATGCAGAAATATGAATACTTTTTTCAGCTAGTAACAAAAAAATAATGTAGGCGCCGCTTAATGTGATCACTTTGGGATAAATACAATTTAATAACAATAACAGAAAAGAATCCAGTACACAACTAAATGATGATTTTTTTCCATTAAAAAGCCTTCATGTTCACAACTGCATCGAATTAAAGTTGCAATGACTCAACTAAACAGTTTTAAATTATAAATTACTAAATTTGAAGAAAGGAAAAGCTGTTTTTTTTTTACCTCCATTGATTAAACCACCTGTCCGATGCTACAGAGTCCTTTTTGCCTATTTTTAAATAAAGATCTTCTGCTTTTTATGCACTAACGGACCGTTTACTTTCTCAATTATTTCCCTGACGTTCGTAAACCAGTTTCAAAGCAGATTCAATTTTACCATCTTTTCCAGCACTATTTCGCTTGCTGTTTAAATTTTCATTCGGCTTCCCTTTGTTTTCAATCTTTTCACAATTTTTTAGTAACTAACAAAATAATGGCTGAGAAATTTTTAGCTATGCTGCTGCATTTTTTTGATTCATCATGGTTGAATTGTCAAAGGGTATTAATGTGTCAGTTTTTCCTTTGACAGTTAAATCATTGCATGTTTTTTCCATTGTTGAAATGTTTGACTGTTTAAAGTGAAGTTTTTAGCGTAACTGGATAGGGAGAAAAATTCTTATGCTTTACTAAAATAAGAAGAGAACTTCTTTTGCCGGAAGCTGCGTTAGTTCCCTCTTAGTGGGAGGAGACCACCACCAGGAACATGTCCAACAACTGCGCAAACAAAAGATGTCCTAAGGGGAGTATGTGGTTACTGAGAACAAATTTCCTATTGTTACTTTTCTAGAAAAAGATAGCATTGCTATTGAAAACCACAAAATGAAACGCAGAAAGTTACTCTTCTCATAATTTGCTTTTGTATTTTTGTTGATTGAAGGAAAAAGGGGGGGGGGGGGAATTGAAAGCTTATGAAAAAGAGATAACAATAAACGAAGACTGATTATAATATCTGACTTTTTTAACACCTATTAATATACAAGGGTTCCAAGACTTCGTGATTTTGATAACATTAAATAACTTTAACCATGATCACATTAATAGTACAGTAAAATTAGGCCAAAAAATGGCCAAACCCAAACATCCAAAAAAAAAGGTGAAACCTGTTGCAAATTACTTCTTACCCTTCCAGCAAGAAGGGGTAAAAAGACCCAGCAGTTTGCGCGTCGGGTTTTGGGGAGAAGGGGGGAGGGGAAACGAAATAATCCTCTATTTACAGTAAAAATAATTTCTATTACTTAAAAAAAATTCTCAAACCTCGCAGAAACTACTCTGTAATAGTAAAATAATAAACTCTCACAGAAAAAATTCTAATTAACAGGAGTGCACAAGTGGGGGGGGGTTGGAATGGGGAGGGGGTCCATGTAGCAGATTTGCGTCATTGGAATATTTAAGGCAGTTTTTTCAAGGGGTATTTCTTTCTTTTTTGAGGGTTTTTACTCTGGATGGGTACTTTGTCACACTTAAGGGGTGCGCCACCGTTTTTTTTTTGGGGGGGGGGGGACCCTGAATTTGCATTCTAAAATCAACGATTGTAGTTAAGTTTACGAAAAATAGTTCCCTGATTTCAACTTTTCCAAAGTACAAAATGCCTCACAATGATATAGTAATGTCAGAAGGATAATTCTGAAAGATCTAAGCAAGCTCAGTAACCAACTTATTTGTGACTGGAGTTATTAAACTGTTTAGAGCGCTGGAAAACCAAATTCCTGTGCAGCATAAAAAAGTCCAAATTGACTAAAGTTTCTCTACTTCTTGAATAATTTACTTCAACTTTTCTACAATCTTTTGCCATCATCGTAAGAGGGGCCAAACCGAAATTGCCAATAGTGAGACATGCAATGCTGCAATTCTGCACCCTCTAAGTCGGTGGGGGTTCTCATTTGCAAACACCAAGCTGCCTCTCTTTTACGCAGCAGGCTATGTGAATTATGCTAAATATGTGCACATGTACTTGAAACACTATCTGAAACTTTAGAGTACATTATGCGATAAAAAGAATTTGATCACATCAAACATCAGCTAAAACATAAGTTATCCAACAATGTGACAAATACAGGTGGTTCAGAACCTGTAGTGATTCAACGATAGAACAAGTCTTAATGAGAGCAATGAGCAATACAACAGTAGAATGCTAAATATTTACACCTTTTTGTCTCTCAGTTTGGAGATCACAATCCGTTTCTAAAGCCACCAAAAGTTTCTTTCCTCTCTATGTGTATTGACTCAAGTTGGTAGTGGTATTGCTCGCTGATACTGGTCAGTTGCTGATGATAAGGTGAGTTGGGACGAGGCTTTTAACATTGGGGTAGTAACATTAAAGGATATTGAGGACAAACAAGTTGGTGGCATTTCTTTGTAAAGAAGGTAAGCAGTTATGTCTTTAGCTTCTGTTACAATAGTTACTATCTGTAAAGGTGTGTAAGCCCAAACCATCTTTTACACCGAATGATATGAACAGTAAAGATGGAATAACAAATTGCTAAAAACTTCTAGTATGAGTTATGCGCTGATCCTCCATCAGTATTCGATGAATCTGGTTTCAGAAGGAAAAAAATCTTGTATCGTTAAAGTGCTATTGTCTGAAGAAAAAGATCCAACACCATCACCGAACGAACAGCTGGTGTCATATATGAGGTAGTGAGAAGCAAAGGGATGCAAGTGAACTATTTTAAGTTTCGAGTAAAACACATTTAAAGATCACATCCTAGGTAGTCTTTCATTGAATTTTTTTTTCTAAATCATGCTGTACAGTAGCACCTACCAGGGCTACTAGTACAATCTCTTGCCACCAAGACGGAGGAGAGGTTCACCTACCATTTGTACTGGTTATCTCCAAATTTTTAATTTTGCCACATACATCCCTTTGCTTCTCACTGCCTTATATGTAATAGATGGAAAATACCTTCTCTATCATATTTTTTGGTAATGATCTGCAAGCTTCAAGGAAATAAGCCAGCGATGCAGTGTACTCGTATAGGTCACTTGTAAGTATGGGAAAGCTAGTGTCATTTTTGATGGGTACATAGAAAGCACCACAGATATATAATCTGCGTCCTATTACAACAGCAAAGCCTTCTGCTCTAGAAGACTTTCTGCACCTCAAATCTTGTGCTTCCTCTGAAGGGTTCATTGGATATAGTGAATGTTTGAAAAGTCTAAAAGTAGACTGAAGTGCTCAATTATGTGCACAAACTGTGTTAGACATAGCTGCAACAATAACGATTTTGCTGAGGATCTAGATTCCAAAAAAGATCTCGATAACGAAGACTTTTTGTTACAAGCTTAGGAGAAATCATTTGAAAGCAAAAAACAGCTCAGTGTAATTTTTTTGATCATTTAATCAAATGTGCGCCATCAGAGGGGGGGAGGGGGAATCTTTTAGTATATAATTTCGCTTTGGGAGGAGAGCTACTGTTCTTATGGGGTGGACAGTCCTGATATAATGCATTTTAGATTTGCATGAAATAATACTTCTACTTGAAATGGAAGGGGGGGGGGATTGAGGTATTATTTTATTTTGTGGAGGGTGGGTGCTGTAGTTTTGGGAGGAAGTGCACCATCGCACTTGGAGGATGGACACACTTGATTTCTAACTTTAACTTTGCATAAAATAATATTTCCATATGAAATGTATGGAGGGGTGTTCGGGGATACTGCTTCGTTTTACGGGGATAGGGGTTTCTGTAGCATTGGTGGGTTATGTCATCCTTTTTGGGGAGCAAATACCTTTGATTTTATGCTTTTAAATTTACTGTGACATAATATTTTCACTTTAAATTTACTCTAAAAATTCTGGAAAAATAACCAAAACAGCAATTTTTAGATGCCTCCCATTCCGAAACCCGACGCACAATGGGGTGGGACTTTTTACCTGTTCTTACTGGGAGGATAATAAACAATTTGCACCAGGTTTAGCTTTTTTTTTTTTTTTGGATGTTTGGGTCGACCCCTATTTTTACTGTACTATAAGTGGGGTCTACTGTTTTACGTTTACCTCAAATCATTCTCAAAGTAATTTCTTGCAATGAAGCAAAAAGGTTTTTTTTTTTTTTTTTTTTGAGAGAGAGAGAGAGCAAAATAGCAAAAAGCTGCAGACACATTTTAGGATTACTATGATTCTTTTTTCAATGCTAAAAGATGTGTGATTTTATAGTAAAAGAGTTATGCATTACATCAGGCTTGGAGTAATCGTCGATTACGTAATCGTAATCGATTATATTTTTGTGTAATCATAATCTGGCACTGAGAGGCTTGTAATGGTATTTTTAATCAAGTGTTTCTTGCATAATTGTGACTAATCTAAATTTAATTAATCATAATTTAGCCTTGTAATCCGGTAATCCTGACTTGTTGAAAGTGAAAACTTTTAAACTGCGACTCTGCAAATGGAGGAGATGAAGCTTTTTAGTCAGTGCCTAAGGTGCTACTGTTTAGTGATCATTAGTGGCTGTTTGTAATCGAGGGTCATAAATGAGCCTATTTGGTTTATACCCTGCCGTAGGTGCCTTTGGCAGGAACAGCTCCTCGAATTTTAGGATAGGTCATCGATTTTCCTTTTCATCTGTCAATGGCAGGCAAACAAGAGAAGCTGTCGTCCCGGAAAGAGAACAATATCAAAAGTACAAACACATATTTTCTGTTCTTTTGCACTTAGATTTATGTGCTTTGTGATACTTAGAGTTATATGATAGAAATACCTCCCAACTATACTATATGTGCACCTTAAAATCAAAATTGAGGTTAAATTTGTTTATGAATAAATAATAGGAAAAATACTAGATGTATCATAAATTACTAATCAAACATAAAGCGTTTTCTCTTCATTTCTGTTTTTTTTTTTTTTTTTGCTTTTTCAAAAAAAATTATTTTAAACTGATGTGACTTCAGTGCCTTTTTAACTTTTATTTATCATCGTTAAAAATATACTTTTTTTTTCAAGTGAAGATGAAGATCTTCATACTAAAAAGTAGTATATTGTAAAACTGAAGCAGTATATTGTCTTACTTTTAGAAAATTATAGTTAACGTAGTAGGTAAGAAAATTCCTTCTCTTTTAGATGTTGTGTTGTATAAAAATAAAATTGACTTGATTCATTTTTGTTTTCAAGTATTGTAACAAAAGCATTTTATTTTCTTAGAAAGTTACTTATGAAAAGCTCTACACCAGAAGTCAAAAATATCCTACAGTATGTATGAGTTTCAATTAATATTCTGACTGTTATTTAACTATACAGTAGAGCACCAATTAACCAAACTTCTCAGAACAGACCTTATCTGAACAGTTAGAGCTACTAAGAGTTCAGATCTGTAAAATTTCAAATAATTTGCCCAACTACTTCAGGAATGCTTCTGACTATATGAAAACAATTAAAATACTTATTTTTAATGCTGAGAATATTTAAAATTAATTGAATAAGTCAATTTAAATATTTTATGTGTGTAAATTTCCTTTACACTTTGTCCAGGCTAGAATTAGGTGAATTGTATTTGATGTAGCGGTTTAAGCCACTCATTCACCGAAACAACCCAGGTTCATTGCCTAACATGGGTCATGAGAATGAACCCACCACTATCCCCATGATTTATGTCAATCCCTAAGGTTTTATGCTAAAAGACAGACATAGCAAATAAAACTTAGAATTATGTTGTCTTGAGCTTGATTTCCCCCTTCTCTCAAGCCCTTATTCTCTTATACATCGGAAGACTGCTTTTAATTTTGTGTCCTCAGTCATAAAATTAGTATGTTAAGATAATTACGAGGCGTGTTTTAAAAGTAAGTTCCGTTTTGAAATAAAAAAAGAACGAGTACAAATAGAGCAAAGAAATTTATTGCACAAAAATCTACCACCCTTACGCTATTTTTCGACATTGCTCCCGTGATTTTCCGAGCATTTGTCATAGCGTGGTACAGGTTTTTGTATACCTATTCGTACAAATTTGCCGCCCGTGTAGGCAACCATGAGAACTCTTACAGGGCTTTGAGTGGGACGTTTTTGAACATCCTCTGGTCTACCCCCACCTTGCTCGCAGCATCTTTCATTTGTTTCGGCATCTAAAGTCTTTCCTAGGTGGTCTGTGGCACAACAGCAATAATGAGCTCAGAGAACATGTTATCCCAAGGATGACTACACAGGCGGCAACTTTGTACGAATATGTATACAAAAACCTGTACCACGCTATGACAAATGCTCGGAAAATCATGGGAGGAATGTCGAAAAATAGCGTAAGAGTGGTAGATTTTTGTGCAATAAATTTCTTTGCTATACCTGTGCTCGTTCTTTTTTTATTTCAAAACGGAACTTACTTTAAAAACACGCCTCGTAGATAGTTCAGTTTGTTGGAACTCTTATGATTTGTGCTCTTCTGTCTTACAAATAAATCCTATTTCTTCTTTTGCATTTGTTCTTAAAGCCTTTGAATTCTCTACAGTGCTGCTGTGCAAAAAATACTTAATGCTTTTGATTGAAAGTTTTTGCATGGGTGTTGCTTAGTTTAATTCAATTGATGAATATTGATTTGTGATAGTTATTAAGGTAAATTGTTTCATTATTAGTTTTCTGATGTGTTACAATGTGCCAACAATATCCTTTACAAAAGAAAATATAACAAGGTTAATAGGCACAAATTTGCAGGGAACTGCAGATATGCCTTTTAGGAAAAACAACTTCAAAAATGAATCTTTTTGAGAAGAACTGCATTATGATGCTGGTGATAAAAAGTTTTTGATAGCCTACTATTCTTAAAAAAAAGATGATTTTGAAAGCTGCTCTCTTCATATTTTCTTGCCTATTAACACTAGTAAAAGTTAAACCAGTCAAAATATTCAATGCTAATTGATTAATTTATTTTGGTGTATTGTTCAGTAGAAAACAAACATCCTAATTTTTAGTTGTTGGTAATGAATCAACATATTTGTATGAAAATACTTTTTTTTATGCAAATATGCTGATGAAAAACCACACAAAGTTTTGCACTGTGATTGGTTATCTGAGTTAGATTGTCTTCTAGTTCAATTAAATTCCTGTTGCCAACATAACAAGTAATTTTAAAAGTTCAAATTACCTGATTTTCATTTTGTGAAGTAATGATTTTTTTCGATTTTGCGTAAATGATATACTATGCCTGCATATAGTGATGCTACAGCAATGGTGTTTTTTTTTTTTTTTTTTTTCAAAACTAATTATGGAAAATTTAAATCAAATGTATAAGAATCAGAAGTTTTTTCTGTGTAGATAAAAAGTTATGATAATAATTCCATCCAAAGTCATTTATCTTTAACATAAAGGCATACCTGATTATTATTATTATTATTATTATTATTTTCAGTGGTTGTAAAAGTAAAGCACTAAAAATTAAGACTCTTACTAATACTTTAATGAAGAAAGATGAAAAAAACTGACATTTTTTTACCAACACTCAAATTAACTCTTTGATTTTGCTATGTCTTTTAAAGATTATTTTGTTTTAGATAGTTTTGTTGATTAGTTTGTGTTTGAAATGCAATTTTTTGAATTATTGAGGTTGGTTGTAATGACATTGAAGTCCTTAATGACTTTCAAACTAAGAGTTTGTAAAAAAAAAAGAGGATAATTTTAGAAATAGCAAATCAAATTTTATATTACAATACAATAAAAACAGTCTGCATGAATGATGTAAGAGCCTTTATACAACCAAATTGCTTTGCATGACTTTTATGAAACTGGCTTTATTATGTTAGCAGTTACTCTGACATAGGCAGATTTACAGGGGTGCCAGAGGGTGCACTGCACCCCCAAAACCCCAGAAACGCAGTTGGGTGAAAAAATTCATAACTGTTATACTAGTAAATTTACTTGAATCCAGTGTATCACCACACTTCGCTAGTGCAAGAAAAACATAACTGTGCTTTTATATTAAGAATTAAAGTAATTTTATCCATTTGAAAAACAAACCTAATAAATAATTTAATGCAAATAAAGAAATTTCTCAAACAATTTATTCTTCAGTGCTGTGTTATTGTATAGAATAATTGCCTGTTCTGTAATTGGGCATTAATTCGTATATCAATACCAATTCTTCTATTTTGAAACAACTATGGCTAATAAAGTCCAAAAAAAAAAAAAAAAAAAAAAACATTGACTGTTGCAACAAACTTAATCAATATAATCTACTCCGAAATCAACTAAAAACCAACATTTTTAAGGTAAATTTTCAAAAAGTTTTGAAGGAGGACTCCCGGAAATTTTGCTGCAGTCAGGGCCCGATTAAGAAATCCAAAGGCCAAATACATTTTTGCCCCCCCCCCCCCTGTATTTAAACTTCATAACTTTAGCCATTTGCTGAAACAATTTTAGTCCTAGACTGAAGTAGTTTTAGCCATTTGAGGGCCCTAGGCCATGGCCTATTCAGTAATCAGGCCCTGCCTGCCATGCTGCATCCAGGGGAAGGGCACAAGACGGGTGACCCTCCCCACAAAATGCTGAGTTGATGTTTTTAAAAAAATATTCTTTATTATTGAATGGAAGAAAAGATCTCATTTTGGGAAAATGCAGTTATTTTAAGAAAAAAAAAAGAATGTTGGGAAAAAATCTTAAAACGAATTGTGTGCCTCCCCTCCCCTTGCACAATCCTCTTTCTTTCATATTTCCTCTCTTTTTTTTATTTTTTTTTATTTTGTTTTCATTTTTTCTAATAGTCCTCAAAATTTTTCTTCTCTGAAACCCCTCTCCAGCCAAAGTTATTACAGAGAATCTCAAATTTTGTTTATTGGGTTTCACTTTTGCAAAATTTCCAAGAAAGATCCGCTAATCACCTAAAAACATCGAAAATCATTTAAAATTGCCTTTTTAGAGCTTCAGTTTTAAAAAACTGCAGTGTCCCTAACGTTACCAAATATGGTCTTACACTCATGTGTTTAAGACTTTAATTTTGGAAAATATTCGAACAACGGCCTCCGATCCCCTTTCTCTAATATTATCAAAAGATTGTTAATATTTTGGTTTTGAAAACTACTATTTCGTAATATTTAGTGGGAGAATCCTTTTTCTTAATACCATGGAATATTGCATAAGAACTTCATTTTTAGGACTTCAATTTCGAAAATTTTCCAGGGAAGAGCTCCAGAACACCCCGTCTGGTAACAGCATCAAAAGTTGTCCACCATAGTGTTTTTGGAACTTCAATTATGAAAAATTAAAGACTTATTTCTATCTGTTTTTCAAAAAATCTATTGGAGACAGTCCATAAGTCTCATTCCTAACCCAAACTATAAATGTTGAACTATAATCACATTTATAAGACTTTTTCTAAAATAGCCTTGGAGCCCCACGCACCTTTCTTGCCCCTAAAATATCACCAAGAACTGTAAAACTGCGTTTTTAAAACTACTATTGCAATTTTTTTCTGGGGCATGAATGCACTTCCAAACCAGAAGCTGGATTCACCCCTTGCTTCTAAACGCATTGACTTTCATTGAAGACTTTCTGAAGTTTGAAAGGTTAAGAATTACCAATCCCCTAATATTACTAAATATGGTTTACATCGTGTTTTTTAGACTTAAAAGTGCACCCCGCCCTAAAATTACTTTCTGATTTCGCCACTGCCTTGTTATTCTAGGAATACCCCACCCCTCCCTCTCCAGATCCCTGTTGTTGTTGCACCCCCAAAACTTTCGACCTAAATCCGCCTATGTACTCTGAGTCTGGTACATCAATATATTTACTAAAATTAATTTCAGTATCAGATTTTAAAATTTTAACTACTCCCTCTAGTTTAGAAATGTGCCGTATTATATTTTTAATGTTCCAACTGTCTGTAGTGTATGTAATCGGGGTCTTTTTCTGTATTGCCGACTTTATGACTGTTTTATTTTTTGATTGATTTCGGATTGTTTTTTTTTTTCTAGTTCCCCAAACACCATTCATATTTGTACATGCACTCATATCTTGTTGAGCCCTTAAATTTCCAGTTCTTGTCCAAATTTTGTTGAGATCTTGATAATAAAGCAATTAGTTATTTTTAATGAGGACTGGCTTTGACCTGCAATTAATTGATATTACACCTATACATAATTAGAATTAAAAGTAGTGATGTTGTTGACTGCATGGTTTCGTTAGGTAGAAAATTTACATAAAAATGTTCATTTTACTATTTATCTCGCATTTCTTAATCATGAAATCTTATTTCGTTTTGTTATTGTATTAGTTTGATTGCAGTGTATTTTTCCATGTTTGAAAGTTTTTGAAATTCTTGTTTTCGATACTCATTAAGTTATTTTTCCTTTCCATCTAGTTTTTGTTTCCTTTACCAAGAGCTCAAGGCTATGAATTTATAATGCTTCAGTTTCTTCAACATAGTTGTTATTTTACTTCATTAATAAATTATCAAGTAAGTAAATTCATTTTCCTACTTGCAGTTTTTTGAACCAAACAACTAGATTTTCTAAAATTAACCATTATTTGATACAAAATTATCATATGTTCGTATGATAATTTATCATGAAATTTTTTCACAAATAAAGCTTTTGATTATTTCTTTTTAAATTAAAGAAAGACTAGTTATCGATTGAAAACAACTCATGCACAATATTGAAAGAAATTTTTTTGAACTTTCCAGCATTAAAATAGGTGACTTTAGATTTAATGTTTTAAGATTTCCTGAAGTAAAAAAAAGCCCTCTATTATGCTTTGCCAACATAACAATTGTTAAGCAAATTCAACTTTGAAACAGTTTTTCATCTTTCCATCTCAATTCAAAGCTTTTAAATGAAAATTAGTGTGCACAGTAAAAAAAAAAAACAGATCACTCTTGAAAATGCAGCTGTTATGCATGGGGTTAACAGAAATGCATGATAATTCACTTTCTTCTGATTTTGGAACACACTTATTTGAATAACAATATCTTTGCAGTTAAAACTTATTCTGAAGTGCAAATATGTTAATATATTCTGAATATTAGTTTTAAAATTTGTGAAATGATCTATTCAACGCCAAAACCAGTATAACGCAAAAGCTCTGGTCCAAAGGTGTGCGTTATAATGGTCTTCTAAACTTACTTAACTATTTAAACATGCACGTTCCCCACTAGCGCAGCGGGTTTTTTGGGCACAAGTCTTTACACGTGAATTACCTACTGTATAAGGATTGGTAACAATGTTAAAACCAAGATTTGGGGGGGGGGGAGGTTTACCCATTCCCCCTTTCCTTACTTAGCTGCCCAGTGAACTTCCGCAAAAGTAGTTTCATCTAGGTTATGATTTACCCTTTATGCATTTGCCGGCCAGATCCTCAAACCTAACCCCATGCGTGTTTCATTTTTATTTCTTTATGGGGTTTCGTGAAAGACAGTGTTTATACACTGCCATTGTCTAGAACATTGCAAGAACTGAAAGATTGCATGTGTGTAGCATTACGAAAAATTGACAGCGAAACACTCCAATATGTATGTTATATATGTGTGTCGCGTTATGAAAGGTGCACACATCAAACACTTGTGAGTGAAAAAAACCTTTCACAGTTTATCTTTATTTTTATGTATCATTTATAGAGCTAAGTATGATAGTTTATGAAACATAAGTTTTTAAAACTGGGATATTCTTTTATGCTAACTCTATATTTCATTTTCTATAATTCATAAACTTACTAATTAAAAGAAACAATCTCATTTATTTGTTTTATTCATTTCTAAATAAGACGACATGATCTATATTTTAATGTAAAATTGCTTTATAGTCAAAAATAATGTTAGTTGGCTTTTAAACTTTTTAAAAGCATTGACTCTTATTAATGCAAACTATTTTTTTTTCTCCTTATAGGCATTTCAAGAAAATGCTCCTGTATGTTTAACAATTAACTACTTTACTGAATTCCAAAATGATAAAGGTAATATCAATTTTGTTGTAATTAAGTTTGGAAATTAATGCAAGAATATTTTATACATCCTAATAATATATGTTATGTGTGTATGTATCTCTGTATTATACAAACTTCATTTGAATGCCTTTTATTTTGCATTTTGTATAATACTTTGACTAGTAAAGAGTTTGACATAGTATTTTTTTGAATTTTAATCTTACATTCACCAAAATATCTCTTAATCCTTTACCAGTGGATTAGAAATAAGCCAAAAAACACCTTGAGGTGGAACACATTTCAACAGAATTTATTCTTGTTGTAAATGGCAGGTAACACGTTCCTAGTGTACAAACACCAGTGATAAAAACATACATTGGTACTGTTGGGAGAAATGCATTTTTTATCTGCCATCTTGATTTAAAGTTTAAGTTTAAGTTATTAAGAACAATTTAAAAGTTAACTTTTAAGTCATTTTTGTTGACATGGGGAAACGCAAAAAGGAATGAAAATTACTAAATGAAGAATTACAAGCATAGCATATACTGACACCCTGGCTGTGAAATTCCTTTTTCTTCTTGTTTTTTTCCCCTTTTCATTTTTTTTTTTTTTTTTTTTTTTTTTTTTTTTGATGTCAAAAAAAAACTCTTGAACCTATCAAGTATTATGGTGCAAACCGCTAATTCATACGACAGTTTGTCTGTTTTCTATGAATTTTTTAAATGTGTCAAGGACTTCTCGGACACCCTGTATATCTGGTAATGTCTAGTAAGTTAATTAGTACTTCAATTTAATATTTTAGTTTTTTCTGATTATTTATTTATTTTACTTTTTGTAAACTTAACTCTAGAAATTACTAAATTATTGCTAGTCACAGATTTTTTCACTACAGTGAAGCACCAATTATAAGTTTCTCTTTTATACATTTTTATCAATTATACGTTTTTTAAATTGGTCCCTGCAGAGCCTAATACACATAGCTTTAAAAAAAAGTTTTAGATTTATTGTTTGTTTAGGGTCTGGTGGGGGAAAGTGGTCATTCGTTAAATGAATGGCTATAGCTTGGAAATAAATGTTCGAATGAATGTGACAATTTTATTATAGAGTAGGGCAGTTAGAAACTACATTTTGAATACAAAATTTTACAATTGGCAAAATTTTATTTGGTAAAAAAAAATATTTTGTGTGAATATGAAAATTTTTTAAATCTAAACACCTCTTTTAACTTCCTTGGGAAATTTTGTTTGTTAGAATTATGAACAGATTGACTGCATAGGAAGCTTCCTACATGTCTTAAGACCTCGTTCTCATTAGCAGTTAGCTGAATCTCTTTTAGATAATTTTTTAGAACAATTTAAATAAGATGGGGTAAAGTGGTCATAATATTAGACTTAACAAATATTGTTATTCTAATGACACTTAATCGTTAAGTATAAGGCAGATATAAATTAAATATTAATTTTACTTAATATGTATTATTTTTACAGTAAACAGTGTTAACTATATGAGTATATGCATATGCATATACTCGTGTAGTCCCGTATATAGAGGTATTCACATAAATGCACCAATAAATACGAATATGGGTATCTGCAAGTATTTTTAATCTATACAGATATACATTTGACTATACACATATATACTCACTTATACTCGTTACTCAGGTAGACACGAAAATACGCATACGTACTCGAGTTGACACTTACATACAAGCATATTATATACAAGTAAAGAGGGTGAGTTTAAACTTTTGGGCAAATTATTAAAATGTGTTAGAGGAGAGGATAAGAAGCAAGAATCATAAGGAACATATGGTCACAAACACAATGCTTTTGCACTACATACATGTAAAGCCAGAAACTGATGGATGCAAAACAGGTCACAAATTTATATTACACACAGAAAATTTTACACAACATTTTAGGTCTCAAGAAAGTTTTAATGGGATTGATGAAATTTGCGACCTGCAGCTATAATACATGTGCGTTGCAATCACAAAGCACTCTCTGTTGCAATAACGAGACTTTTGAAAAAGTTCTTTCTGTCGCTGCGCTTTGTTGCGAATACAGGCCGTAACTTTTAACAACTGCTCTAAATATTTCTTAAAAACTAAAATGTTGGATAAAATCATCTTTGTGTAACAAAGTTGCGATTTGTTTGCATTCATCAGTTTCCGGCTTTGTGTGCATGTAGCGCGTCAGCTAACATAAGTTCCTTATAATTCTTTGCTTCTTATTCTCCCCTCTCACACTCCTTAGATTTTTACCCAAGAGCTTGGATTCATTCTGTAGGCATACATGTATATAAGCTTAAAAACTCGTGCATACATCAGTACATGTACTGATGTATGCACGTAAATGTACGTATATACGTCTAATACAGGTATATAATCGTGTTTGCACATATACATACGTATATACTCGTGCTTCACAATATATATGAGTCATTCCATTTCAAATCAGGCAGGAAGGTATGAAAAGTGTCACCGATTTTTTGGAAAAAAATACAGTAGTTAAAACTAAGGTACATATGAACTATCCCGAAAGGATTTTGCAAGAAAATTTTTTTTTTCTTCAGTCACAGCCTATTAAAATTCTGCACAAAATCCGCCATTTTGGACAAAACCGGCAAAACACTCCATTTGAAATGGACACTATTTCAAAAGTATTTAACGTATTCGAATAATTCTTTTTTCTAAAAATAAATAAGGACCTTTATGTCCTCTAGACATCATTTTTGAAAGTTTAGTTAGATTTTTTGATAAAGAAAAAAATTCATTTTTGCCGCCAAAAAACTGCATTTTTACCAATTTTATGATTTTTCTTCTCCATGAAAAAAAAGTTTTTTTACTAAACAGAGATGGCAGTCTAAAGCCCTTATATGATAGTTTCATAACATATTTTATTAGAATCCTTGAGTGCATACAGCCTCGTAAATAAAATTTGAAATTTTGAAATTTTTCAAAAATTAGCGATTTTTGAAGTGATTTTACTCAAAAAACCCATTTTTTAAAAATCTAAAAATTGGCTCATTTGAACCCCATATAATGTTTGACTAGTGGATAGACACCGCATCCGGTATTTTTTCCCGTAAAATGTTTTATGAATTTTTGAAAGTGACCTTATCGCCCATGGCATGCATGTAAAATAAAAATGTCTAATAATTTCAGTCACTGAAAATCTGATTATATTAGTGCCTAATAGCTACAAAAACGGTGCACTTTATCAGGAACAACTAAAATCTTACTGACTTTTAATAATATATCAGTAACAAACTGCTTTTGATGATCCAGTAAATTCGTCTTTTTGTAAGATTCTGTGTGTAGTTTATAGATAGAAGAGCCTTTGGTGATTATATTAATGACTAGCTATAATAATGATGTACTTTATCAGTAACAGTTAAAATCTTTCCTTTTTTTAAATAAATACTAGTTTATTTCGTCTCCAAAGCTATGCAATCACCGTTACTTTAATATGCAGCAACAAATCATATTTTTTCTCTTTCAATAGTCATTCTCTTCAACTCAGTTACACGACAGGGGAAATCATCAAAGCGAAGAACAATACAACGCATTTAAAACGATTAATTTTAATTTCGTGCTTTGGTTGTCATTGGCGAATGTTGCCACATAATTTTTGGATCCTACCTCGTATGATTATTTTTATACGTAAGAATATTTATACTAAATTCTAACCGTAAAACTCACTTGTAGTTTAAGAATTTAAAAAGCCCACCTGTTTTATGAGAAGTAATCAATTGAACATAGTTGTAAGTTGAGGTAACCAAACAGATCACTAAAGGTGACTATTATAGCCAGGGATCCAATTTCTAACAAAAGAAGTGCAGGATCCCTATAGTCTTCAGAACTTGTTTTAATGCTTAAGTGGCCTGAATTCGGTCAAAAATTCGAGTAAAACAAATAAGGAAGTATGGGAGCTCAGCTCCCATAACAATTAGGCGCTGATCAACAGAAAAATATATTTATATAACGAAATACAAAAAGGCGAATTGACTGAGTCATCAGATATTTTGAAAAAAAACTGCTGGGTTTCATTCAGAATGGCATACGAATGATGTGAAAAAAAAATTGACTTCATATTCGAATTCAGTTTTGAGTTATTTTGGTTTTACTACAAAATTTTAAGGTGTACGAACGCTTTTGGGAGCCACTGAATTAGTCATTAATATAATCACCAAAGGCTCTTCTATCTAAAGGCTACACGCAGAGACTTACAAAAAGACGAATTGACTGGGTCATCAAAAGCGGCTTGATATTGTTATATTATTAAAAGTCAGTAAAATTTTATTTGTTGCTGATAAAGTGCACCATCATTGTAGCTATTAGGCATTAATCCATTAATATGATCAGATTTTCAGTGACTGAAATTATTAGAAATTTTTATTTTACATGCATGATATGGGCGATAAGGTCACTTTCAAAAAATCATAAAACATTTTATGGGAAAAAATACTGGATGCGGTGTCTATCCACTTGTTAAGCATTATATGGGGTTCAAATGAGCCAATTTTTAGATTTTTAAAAAAATGGGTTTTTTGAGTTAAATCACTTCAAAAATCGCTAATTTTTGAAAATTTTCAAAATTTCAAATTTTTTTTCCGAGGCTGTATGCATCCAAGGATTCTAATAAAATATATTATGAAACTATCTTATAAGGGCTTTAGACTGCCATCTCCGTTTAGTAAAAAAAACTTTTTTTCATGGAGAAAAAAAATCATGAAATCAGTAAAAATGCAGTTTTTTCGCGGCAAAAATGAATTTTTTTCTTTATCAAAAAATCTAACTAAACTTTCAAAAATGATGTCTAGAGGACATATAGGTCCTTATTTATTTTTAGAAAAAAGAATTATTCGAATAGGTTAAATACTTTTGAAATAGTGTCCATTTCAAATGGAGTGTTTTGCCGGTTTTTTCCAAAATGGCGGATTTTGTGCAGAATTTTAATAGGCTGTAACTGAAGAAAAAATTTTTTTCTTGCAAAATCCTTTTGGGATATTTCATATGTCCCTTAGTTGTAACTACTGTAATTTTTTCAAAAAAATCGGTGATGGTCATGTGACAGACCCTGCCTGATCTGAAATGGAATGGCTCATATATATATATATATATATATATATATATATATATATATATATATATATATATATATGTATATATATATATATATGTGTGAGTAGACACAAACATGCACTGGATGTATCCACGAATTAACTCGTGTATACTCGTATATGTGTGTATGTACACTTATATGTGTGTTTGCATCTACTGTACAAGTATATACTCATGTATGCACGTATGTACTCGAGATACAAGTGCATACATGCATATGATGTTCGTTTACACGCGTATATACCCGTACCAACACGTGACACGTATATACTCGTGTAGACACGTATATACTCCTGTAGGTAATCACGTACACATGCTTATATACTAGTGTATACACGTATATACTTGACTAGGCACGTGCATGCATGTATCTGATGTATACATGTATCTACTCATATATGAACGTGTTTACTGATGTTTACATGACACGTATTTATTCGTGTATACACACATATGCTTGTGCATATACTTGTAATTATAAAAATAACAGAAATATACAAATATTAGGGTTGTTTATAATGGTTTTGCATCTATTTTTAACTATGACCACTTTACCCCATGCTATGACCACTTTCCCCCACCCCATGGGGTAAAGTGGTCATAAATACAAAGGGAAAAGAAAGTGTTATAAAGCTACTTAAATCAATATTTATTTTCCTAAAACTCAGTGTACTGTGTTCTTTAATAATGCGATGTAAAATAAAAACAAAAAGAGTTTAAATGTTTAAAGAATTTATTGTATCTATTATTCACATAAGTTGAAAACCTACGATTTTATGACCACTTTACCCCACCAGACCCTATAAAATGAAATATTTATTTTTAAAAATTTAAAAGAGAAAAAAAGAAAAAACAAGCTTAAATATTTCACTATTCACCAGTAGTTTTACATCATTATTGATGCATGTTTGAAACTTGTTTTATTTTAAAAAATCATTTTGCAACTAAAACTGTTTTTCAGTATTTTTCGTAATTGGAAAATTGTTTATCATATCACATTTTTCACAGAAAAGATAATAAATTTGTTTACACATATATTCATATCTATATAAAAAAAAATGTATGATTTATTGAGATTAAAAAAATATTAAAATTTTTTTTTTGATGCGTAGATCCTTGGTAGCAAAATGATAAAGTTAAAACTCTGTAATTATTTCATGTGTGTCACTAGTCATTGTTGCATGATTGTTTTTTAGTTATAATAGTAGTTGAGATAGTTACATTTCACTAGAATTTGAATTTTTAGAAACATATAAAAAGCATAGATCAGATGGTTCCAATTTAATTTTCACAAAACACTAATTTAGATATTCTTATGAAAATTTAATGTTTTTTTTTTCACAAATTGCATCCCATGAGTCATGGAAAGTTAAAGCAGAAGTCATGAATTTAAAAACTTGAAATGTAGCAAATATGTTGCACTTATTAGAAGTATTTATAAAGTTCATGAAATTATAAAGTTCATGAGTAAAAAGATGAAAAAGAAGTGAAGAGTCCGAGTCGAAAGATATTGGTTATGGTGCAAAGAAGGAACCATGACAAAAATTGATAATGAAGATAAGTATTTCTTTTTGACTGTTAGAAGCTGTTACATTGCCAAAGCTAAATATTTAGAAAATTCATATCATTAGCCCCTTTTGTATGACAGCCATTATTATTAACTTAGCACAAAAATAAATGAATTCCAAAGAAAAATTATCTTGTTTGCAAGACCACTTGATTCAGTTGCATATTCAAGGCTTTACAGTTGACAAAAAAAATTAAGAAAAAAAAGGAATGCCTGTTATACATGTTTGATGAAGACCTATCTGTTATAACTAATAATTACAATATCAGAACCAATATTTGTAACTACTGGCATGAAATTTCAAAGCTCACCGGCTGCAGTGGAAACATACAATATCAAAGTCTTTCTGTGGTTGCAAAAGCTACTTTGGTAATATCTCCCTCAAATGCCTAACTTGAAAGAGGTTTTTCTCATTAATAACAACTTAGTAACAAAAGAGAGATCATCTCTTTCAGAGTTGACAATAAAATGGATTTGCATTTGTAAAGATGCAGTCTGTTTGCACTACATTAAATCCATCAAAATTACTCGAAAGTTGTTGGAAAAATTAGTTGGAATGGTGACAAAAAGAAGTTATAGAAGAACAGAATAACTGCAAAATGATTTTTTAACATTCATAAGAAAAATGAATATTAATTTTCATTATTTCATTTTTTTTTATTCAGTTGTATGTGTGTACATCAGTTTGAATATTAACTTGCTATAAAAGGATTTATTTATCTGTTAATTATACTATTTCAATGCTTGTCTAATTTAAAATTTAAGAATGTATTAAAAATTGCATTGCTATTCTTTCTTTTTTGTTACTGAATTAGCTACTTTTAATTTAACGTAATATTTTTGTCAAAACCTTTAATCAACATTAGACAAAAGTTGGAAATTTATATATATATATATATATATATATATATATATATATATATATATATATATATATATATATATAACCAGCATAAAAAGCTTTTCTATTTCTGTAATGAAATGTTTATTTGTGTACGTATTACAAAGTTAAATTCATTAAATGTATTTCCTTTTAAATAGCCTGTTTAGATTTACCCAAATTCAAATCCTAACATGAAATATTTCTACTTTATAATGTGTCAGTGTTAAACAATAAAAATTGAATACATTCTATTTCAGTTTTCAAGATTAAATTTGAAAACTTTTATCATCCATTACGAAAATCAAGCGTATAAATTACATGAAAACTTGATATTTGTTGTACTAAAATTTTATCAAAATTGTGTCCTAAATTTTTTGAAATCACCACTCTGACCCCTGCAGAATAAAAAATATAGATGTATATGCTGAAGAATTTGAAGGATTGCTTGATAAATCATATTGTAACAAAGAAATTCACTTTGCTTAAGAATAATTTATTTTCCATCATTAGTTAATGAATAGTTGTTTTTCTGTTTAATATGATTGTATAACACAAATTTTAGAAAAAGGCTAATTTGTCTAGGATTTTCCTAGCTTTCACTCATTCAGTGACTTGTAAGTACTGGCATCCTGTCCAGTTTCTATGTAATTTTTAGTCTGACACACCTACACAGCACACATGCCAGTTAGACGTAACTTTTGAACCACCTTGTATATTATCGTACTTGAATTGGCAAAATGGCAGAAAAAACCAAGGGTTCTGTGGTGAAGGAGGGAGAGGGGGTAACCTAAATTGTGTCCTGCACCAATGTATTGAAAGTTTCTTGATGTGATAAAGAACAGTAAGAAAAGGCACTTTTTTCATGAAGCTGTATTAAAGTTATGAGGACAAAATGCAGACTTTATCCTTAAATAAATAGGAATTGTTTGTAAGTGCAACAAGTTTGATTTGTGTGTAGTTAATGCTCAAATTTAATGATGCGTGCGTATAATATGGTATTGTGCTACTGATAGAGTAATGTGAATTTTTCCTTTTATTACATCTAGTAAGTATCATCAAGAGTTAAAACCGAAGAATTTAGTATTATAAAGTATTTATCAATTGAAACAGATAAACATGAGAAACCTATATGGTGAAAATTATTTTCATAATTAGAGATCCTTTTGATTTACAGGCATTGTTTTAATGAAAGGGGAATATGATGACAAAGTTTTGGTATGTTGATTTTCAAATATATTTATTTATTATTATTTTTTTTCTAATAAAGCACTGTGAAACCATAGATCATTAAAAGGAATAGATAGGCCTTTCTCCTACAGCGCAGCATATTTCGGCCGCAGAAAGTGGGTTCATCATGATTCTCCCAAGAATCACGTTATCAAGAAACATCGTATCTCCCTCTTCTCGAGCAGCAATGACATCACAATGCGAAGCGTCATTAAAAGTCTAGGATTGTCTGAAGATTTTCATTATACTAATGTGAGAAATCTCTATCTGTGGGAATCTGAGATTTTCTAGCGAACGAAGGTTTGATGAATGCGATGCTAGAGCCAATCTTATTAAAAAATTTAAAGACTTTCTGGCTAACAGAAACCTTTGTGCTAAAGGCGATTAAAGTCCCTCGCAGAGACAAAATTTTGAATATTTTAAACAATTTACTGTACATGCGGAGCATTATATTAAGTTACTGAAAACAAGTGATGAAAAATTAATTATAGGATGTCTGAGAAAAACTAGATTTTTAGGTTCATAATTTCTATGAAAACTGCTGGGAATATATAAAAAGTATGTAAGTGCCCGAATTCCAGTTCTAAACTATATAATGACTTATATGCTTAATCAGGATCACCTTGAAACATTTTTCAGTGCGAATAGGTTGCGACGGGGGTTCAAAAATATTCAGACAATTTCAAAATGCCAAGAAAAAAGATTATTGATTCACACTGGAATTGAAGAGTTCAGTTTTTTGAATTGAGCTGATTTTGACAACCTTCAAATTTGAAACACAACAAAAAAGCTTTGGAAGAATACAACTTTTCTTCCACAACTTGCGCTCTGTTGTGAACTGTGACGACTGTAAAGTAGCCTTAACTACAACAAACCAAAAAACAGGATTAAGAATTTTGGGACACATTCAAGTATAATAGCTTATTGCAACCATCGAAAGATGTATATTTCAGCAGAACAACTGAGGTGTTAGCTGAGAATGTTAAAAAGTTTTCGGAAAATAACACAAAAATATAATGGTACTTATGACCTCAAGAGTTATGTTTTTCTAAATTTAAATGAGCATATGTTGGAAACAGAAGCAGCTGATAATCACATTAACAAGTTTATAAAATTAATCGGTTTTAAATATTTAAGCATTGGAATGTATAACCCAGTTAATTCATACAATGAAATTAATTCACAAAGACCAGTACATGGGAGACTAACAAAATTAATACTGTTTAAGGGATAATAATCACTAGTTTTCTTCACCCTTGATATTAAATTGTCAGAACTATCATTTTGTTGAACCAAAAAAAAAAAAAAAGAGGAGGGGATGGGGAGTCAAACGACCATTCATGTAGTTTATAACTGTGCTGAAAAGTAACAAATTTATTTTCTGAGCACTTAAGAAAAAAAAACAAAAAAAAAAACTGAAGTTGACTAAAACTCATGAACAAACCAAAATTAGTGTTTGATTAATATATTACTGGGGTGTAACGCATGCAAATACTGTTTAATTAAATTAACTGATATTCGATTCTTTTTACATTTGTATTTCTAATTGATTTAGGGTTTTAAATATGGTTTTATGAAAAATTGTTGCAATGGTTTCAAAAGTTGCGGAAAAAGTACGCGTTGAATCTATTTATTTGTATTTGAAAAATTTGGTTTAAATAAAATTTAGAAGGTTAATTTTTGTTGAAGATATTTTTCCTTTATATTTAACATTGAAGACATCTATTTTTACTTAGTATTTAAGGCACTTGAAAAAAGGTTTAAATAGCTCATGCGTCTGCACAAAAGTCATGGGAAAATATCTAATAGACCATTCCATGAAAAAGCTGCCATTTTGTCCTGCATTTCATTAAAAAGTGATAACTTAAAAAGGTAATGAACAACATTTTTTGCTAAAGTACGCACATACATTTGTGATTTCTTAAGCAAAAGTTTTTTGTTCATTCCACCTTTTAATTATTACTTTTAATGAAACATATGAGCTGTCACTTACGGACAAAATGTCCACTTTTTCTGGAATTTCGTTTTATTTTCCTTAATTGTGCAAATGATCACGGTGAAAAGGGATTCTCTTCGATAAGGGAAAGTTTCTTGTGAGGGGTGTCCCATGATCACGTTATGTCCAACGGGGGATGTTGACGTGCGCTCTGAGGAGAAACGCGGGGAGAAGGCACATCTACTTTATTTTAAGATCTATGTGTGAAATCCTGATTTTACATTGTTTATTTCATACGTTATCCCGTTTCCAGCTGAAAAATTCTGATTAGTACATTTTTCTACCAACAAATCAAAATAAATTTTTATCTACAAGACCAAGACTTTTTTTTTTTTTTTTAAGATTTCGTTTTCTTTTTTAAGAATAGCTTTTATAGCTGTTAGAAGCCGTTTTGAAAATCTTTTTCGTCTGTTTTATTGTCCTCTGTCTGTAAGAGGGATTTTCTTGGATCATCCAGTCTTAATTCACAATAGTTGAGGACCAGAGCTGCAAACACGCTTCTTGAAAATCTTCCAGATGTGGATGACACGTGTCATTTTATCAAATCAGGATTTCCTTTAATATTGGATTTAATACTTGCGTCTGATGATAGTAATGAAGACAAAGAAAAAATAATGGATGGGTGTCCCCACAGGTGATCAAGTGATTCACAGCATAAAAACTAAAATAATTTTTATTTGCAAATTTCAACCAAGAAGCAAATTTACAACCAAACCAAAAAGCAAATTCATAAAAAGTGTCAGTATAGAATTTACTGTGAATGTGTGTAAAATAGTATCTAAAAACAAAAAATAATAAATATTACATATTTTGGCTTGTAGTAAATTTTAAAACAATATGCTTAGATTTTTAGTTCTACCCGCAATTGTACACTTTCTCACCTGCAACATTTTTTATCACTGGTCCAATAGAAAACTTAAAATCAAGGTTCCACTGTAATTGGTATTTTTATGTCCTAATTGTATAACTAACATGTACTGTAAAAGCCTATAAATTTTACTAAAGTATTTCACGAGTTTCTTGCTTCACTACAAACTCATTTGCAAGAGTTGAGCTTATTGATCTCCCCCCTCCCCCCTGGTTACTAAATTTTATAGTTTGAATGTTTTTCAGTGTTTTAAATAGATTTATTAAAAGTACAATAATGAAGTATAGCAAAACATAATTAACTTCAAAATTTAAATAATTGCTCATGGCATGAAAACATAAGTAAATTCCTAATCAAATAATGATGGTAATAATCATTATCTTTCAAGCAGATTTGAAAACACTTACCAAACCCTCAAAAACATAAGACTAACATTGTAAATAAAAATCATGAAGTAAATAAATTTTATGAAAAACAGGCGACTTTTTTCTCCGTTTTGATGTGATTAAAAAGTAACCACATTAGAAGAAAATTACAAATAAAAAGCGATTTTGCTTTTTTTTCATAAAAAAAGTAAAATCTGACCAGTATTGAATAAATTTTGTTATTCTAATATAATGCACAAAGTAAATTGCAATAAATTGAGTGCCTTGCATATCTTTTAAGCAATAATGTTAAAATTGGTAAAAGCATTGTAACTTGCTACTTTCCTAAATTTACCTAACATATTTAAGACTTTTAAAATTATTAATGGCATTACATAAATAAACTTAACATGTACTTTTTTGTTTAGTAAAAATTTAGAACTGTTGAAAAAATGTGTTCTATTGTTATTGTTTTGATAAATTTGTTAAAATTATCAAATGTTGAGGCGAAACAGGTTAGAGAAGAAAATAAAAATGGTTTTAAACATCTTTCATATGCAGCTTTTAGGGATATGAGTTTCGAAAAATTTAGAAACAGTTGGACGTAGCATGGTCGAATCTGTATGGATTGGCCCAGGAGTGATCACACAACTCCACCACATGCAACTGACAGCTACTTTTCTGGGGGCCGCAACATGAAAACTAGTGTATGCTAGTGTTGCTGAATTTATTTGACAAACAATCCCTTTCAAGGCTAAAGCCAAGCCGTAATTGCTTTAGAAAAAGGTTAAAAAAAACGTATAGGGTATCTGCATGAAAGATTGCAGAAGAAGCATCTTGCTCTGCTGCTAGACGAAATGCATTGTGGTTCATTAAATATAACCAATAGACCACAGGTTCAATGTTGCCAAGTATAATAACCCACAACTCATGATCATTAATTTAACTGTACTTTAGTTATCTTTTTCAATGGTAAAATAACCATATTGACTGAAACTCTAAATATTTTTTTCTCATTATAGAAAGTTCATGAAGCCCAATGCTTGGCCAATCAATTACAACTTTATTATGGAGGAACAGATGAGAAAAAAGAAAGATTACTTTGGAACTTTAATGAACAACCTGAAACATTTAGACATATGGATTTAATATCTAATTTTGAATACAACTTAGGGAAATAAAATGTTATTTATCAGAACTGCAATATATCATTAAATATATGTCTCAAATACTTGAAATAAATATTAGCCTTTTTCAGAACTGATGCTAGGGTTGCCAATCTAGAAACAATTTGAGGAGCAATGTGTAATGATTTTGAGGAGCATTTCGAAATTTTTGCGGAACAGTGCTGTATTTTTTTTTAAATCATTTTTAAAAAAATAAAACTACTTAACCAAGTATGGTTTTACACTTGAAAAACAAAATTTGCCGAACAAGATGATTTTTGGAAGATCACAGTAACCTTCCATTGGGGTGTCTCGAGTGGCAAAAAACAAGCAAAAAAAAAAAATAAATAAATAAATAAATAAATAAAATTTCAGAGAATTTTTTTTAGTTTGATGTTGCTGAATAGTTAGAATGGAAACAAAATTGCAAAATATAGATAAACATTTTAAGCACTAGCATAATAATAAATTTTAAATTAATAAAACTTTTACGCTCGCCAGGGGAATGCGGAGCAAAATGCATGGATTCCCTATTTTTGAAAAGCAACTCTACAGGATGCAGAGCAGTTGCCAACCATGTGATACTAATAGTGGACATTACGACTTATAATATTATTAAGATTAACACATTACACATTCTTCATTACTTAATACATTATGACTTGAAGAAGGACCCTTTGTGCTGCTATAGGTCTTAGGGGAAAAATGAATGAAATAAATTTTGTTTTGGTGATCCTATGACATCAAAACTTTCCAAATCCTGATGTGTTCTAGTTTAAATTAGGCGTTTTAAGGCACTCCCATGGAATATAAAAAGCATGTATGCTGCAAGTTCTGAGTCTGATAGTATTTCATACTAAAATTGCTATCACTTCTCAGTTTTTTGAAAATATCATAAGAGGGAAATACACATGACTTGGGAAGGAAACAGTAGCAGAGTCTGCTTGAGTGTTTTCCATGCAATTTTAATCTTGCATAATTTGACCAATGATACATAGAATTTTCTTTTAAATGCTTCCTTTATTCAAGAGGAATGAATTTCCTTCAAATCAAAGAATATCCTCACATCTCCATTGAAGAAAAATATGAAACCATAAAAATGTGAGCACATGTTTATAACTGCTGATGCTGTGACAATTGACCTTTGGCATTACAGTCGAGTCCCGACTCACGTGAGGGATGCGTTCCAAGACACCTCGCGCAAGTCGGAATTTCGCGTTGTGGAACAAGGTATGTTTAGTAATTTTGTATAAGTATACCTAATTGTTTCAGACGTTTGTAAACACCTCATATATTGTTTCAAACCATTTATTAACTATATATTGCAGTATCCTTTACAAATAACCGACGTTTTCTGTATTTTTGAAAAAGCGTTATTATTTGACATAAAATTCTGTCGTTTAGCACAAAATCAGTGAGTAATGGTACACTGTAAAAAAATTCCGAAACGTTACTGGTTATTTCCGTGGACCCTTTCAGGATTCCAGAGGTTTTCACCTATTTCCCCGTAAAATCAAGTATTTTCCCAAAAACGTTTCCTGAGTTGCTAAAAGATGCACGGATGCAGACTTCTCACTGGTGTGAAAGATATTTTTTGCTACCAGTTTAAAGATTGAATGAGTGTATTTATTAAGTGCATAGGCTTTAATGTGATTACGGCCCGTCCAGATTGACTAAGTTCCCAATAGGGGCAAATATGTCACTGGATAGCTGCAGTCTTGCGAGGCAAGGAATATGCTTGGTTCTTGCTAGCAATTTTCGTGTAGCTTTGGCCATGGTTGCCCCAACGCTTCCTTAATAAATCAAGGAAGTTCTAATCAAATAATTTAATATTTCGAAGGTTCACGACTGTCTTTAACAGGAGAGATTTTCCAATATTTCAGAAAGGTTACTGACTTTTATCGGAAAACGTTCCTGGTTTTTGCAAGATATGTTACTGGTTGAAATTGGGCACATCAGCTGCCTATTATTTTCCAGGAACGTTTCTGAATCGTTTTTACAGTGTGGAGAGAAACTTAAAATAAAGCGGTATGGTACTTACAGTATGTATGTATACTGCAGCATTATTATAGCACTTAACAGTATAGATATAGCAGCAATCAGAATGTATTTTATCAACGTTCATATACAAAATGAAAAAAAAAAGTTAAGAATCGGAGCGGTTATTTGTATGAACTAAAGCAAAGCGTTGTTCAGACTAATACAGTAGGTGAACTTCCGCTTTCAGTGATGCTAAAGGGATGAAAGTCCATTCACAAAACCAATATTTAGTGTCAGCGAAGCCCATTTTAACTCTCCGCCCCTCTTTTCCGAAAAATTTCATGTTGCAGGCGAGTAATTTGTGTCCGCACTAAAAAAATCATTACTCATGAAAAACTCGCGTTATAGCCATATCGCGTAGGTCGGATCGCGTTGTAGCGGGATCCGACTGTACTACATTCATTCCAAAAAAAAAAGTTAATTAAGGTTGGTTCTTACTGATACCATTGATGAATGATATCACCTGTTAGCTGTAATACTTCTTGCAGAGTTAGTGAAAGAACTAACATTTCATCTACTTTCTGTGAATAACTGAAGAGACTTCTTTAAAAAAATAACTAAAATTTATTAACACGTGAAAAAAGGTAAATATAATTGTATAAACATAACTGAAGCCAAAGGTAAAAAAGATTAATTAAATATGACTAGCAAGTTAGTTAAGCTCATCCTAATACGGCTCGCTAATCTATCACTACGATCAGCCAAGCACAGTCGGCAATCCGCCGAACAATACGAGCTCTACCCTAGCTACCTTTTACAGGACAGACATCACCGAACGAGTCTTAAAAAAGAGAGAGCGAATATCAACTCCGTTCGCTATTAAATAGTCTGTCCTCATCATTATTCATATCAATGCCCTCACGTCCACGCAACCAATGAGGATGCACCGGGAGTCCGTTACGTCACACGTCCGATCCGATCACTCACTTCCGATTCACTCGGATCGTTGGTCCGAACAAGCATCGGTTGATTATTGTGAAGTTCAGTTACCTGGGCAAAAGTAAGTGTAGAAATATTTGTAGAAATTCTATTTCTAACAATGCCCCTCCTCTCTACATCTTACAAGAAACAGCTAATATTTTTTTTTCCAAAAAAAAAAAAACATCTTTGGCTTCTAGTTTCACAAATCCATTCTATAACTTTATAGAAAAGTGAAAATATAACAATAATTAACCATAATACAAAACACCGTTCGGCGATATATCATATTCCATCAGGACGAAAATACATGCATCCAATCGCAAATTGCAATCCAGACTTTAATCTAAAACTCGAGAAGAAAAAAAAAACATTTGCAAAAACGCAAGTATAAACACATTCGTAATAAAGTATGCAATAAAAGTGTACATATTAAATTTTTAGCTAATTACTACAGTGTATACTAGAGCTGTAATTTGCAAAAAAAAAAAAATTATTCTAATATGAAAATTCAACACCCTAAAATTTCCCATTTTCAAAAAAAAAAAAAACGTTTGTAAATTCGATTGTATAGTAAAATTTCGCGAATATTTCATTTTTGAGAAAATTACACAATACAGAAAAGTATTTCCAAATACATTAAAAAATCTCCTGATACAATGTCGAAATTACATCTTTAAAATTGAATATTCATCGTTAGCAAAAGTGATTAATGAAAAACTGTTTCACAAAATTTTACAAGTTCAGTTCTAGAAAGTGGTTTTGTAAATACGTCAGCTTGGTTTTCTTTACTTCTTACAAAATTAATGCCGAAAATTTCTTGATAAATTATGTCCCTCACCAGGCCCGTGTCCAGATTTTCATAAAGGGAGGGGTTTTAATCTTACCGGGGGGGGGGTATTCAATCCCTCACAACCTTCATAGTTTTACTACAAATTATCGATCCCAGTATGGCGTTTATGCACCTGTAAGTACTGCAGGTGCCTTCATTTTACAGGTTCACTTTTATCAAACCTTGCTTGTTTCTTTTTAATTAAATTTGTTAACTATGCGGTTTATTGCAACAAGTGTTTAAAACTCTCCACGAATTCTTTTTATGTAAGAGAATGCATATCAGATTTTATGTTCTGAAATAATGCTCAGAACGAGCTTATTGTAGATGCAAATTACATTACTAAACACCATCACTAATACACCTTCATAGCTGCAACACCTGCCAAATTCATTATTACCTCCTTACAAAATGCAATATTAATGCTTTGTATCGGTAGATAATTCAACGGTTCTACTACCACAGTTTTTCCAAAATATTATTTCAGTCGGCAAAGCTTTAACAGTTGTAAATTACATAACATTTGAAAGTTATGCAAAATTTTTTAAGTTATAAGAGAAAGAAATGCAAGCGTTTAGGTCCAACTGAGTTGAATTAGAGGGGAAAAAATACAGAATTACTGAGTTAAAATTACAGAAAAACTTCAGAGAGAAAGGGGGGGGGGGGGGGAGGGACGTTAAACCATGCTTTCACATTAAAGATAATTTAAGTCAATCGTTTTCTTCATTTGACATACTTTTTTTTTAAATGGGAGGGGTTTAACCCCTAAAACCCTCCCCTTGGACACGGCTCTGTCCCTCACAAAAAATAATTTAACATCGATGTGCTTCGTTCTATAATTTTCAATCGGGGATTTACAGAAATCTATCGTTGCCTGATTATCCGCATATAATATTGATTTTACTTTCTGGCTATTGGTAATTCCAAAGTTAATGCACTCATCTAAAATTCTATCAAACCATAGCAATTCTTTTGCTGCTTCCGTAAGTGCAACGAATTCTGATTCCATGGTTGATAAGCATATGCTTTTTTCTTTGAACGTACGCCAAGAAATTGGAGCATTATCTAGTGAAATTATTTGTCCCCCTAAGGAAGTTCTATCATCTTTGCTACTGGCGAAATCAGCATCGCTAAATCCCATGATTTGTAATTTGTTACATTTTAGACTGAGTTTGAAATCTTTAGTGTGAGACACGTAACCTAATAATTTAAGAGTGTCCCATTTTATGAAAAAAAACTTCCTTTACCCAATAGATGGCGCAAAATGTTGCACCCTGGTTGTGACGAAAGCATCATGCTCGTTGTACGTTTTAGCCGCAAACTAGTTTTACAACTGACAGGATTTACGCGACATCCAGAAAAGGGGACAAACCGGAATTTGTGTGGAGGAGATATTGTTCTTCAGAGGAGTCAGTGAGGAATGTCTTTCATTGTTCGAAACACACCCCTCAAGTGCCTTCAGGCATTGACAGCGCGAAGGAATCGGAAAAGCAAACAAAACCGCTGCAGAGAAATGAGATGAGAGCATTTTTGCTTCGATTTGAAGTTTAGATCAGAAATGATTTCGTTATACCAAGGGTTCATCTTTTTAACCGCGGAAACTTCGGTAAATTTATCGCAACATATTTTAGAAATGTCTTCTTTTTGGCTATTAAATCTACTAATAAAAGTTGTCAATCTAATGTAGTTTTTTTTTTTTTTTTTAAATATTAATCTTTAGAAGCTTTGTTTCCTTCATGCTGCATTTATAGAAATTGCTAAATAGTAATAGAAAAGACTGGAAAGTTTGTTAAATCAGACTTGGACAGTTTAAAAGAAAATTGTCTTTGAAAGGTCACATTTTTTTAATCTTTACGAGGAATTTTACCTTTTGTTCATGACAAAGGTCCACAAAAATTACCATGGAATTACAGAGAAAACTTGGTGGTACGAATCTTTTAAAATTTTGAAGAAGAAAACATAGTTTTTTACGGCATTTAACAGGGCCCAGTCGTGCAAAGAGGGGGAGGAACAGCTCCCCCCCCCCCCCCGAGATCGATCTTAGTTTTCGCCTAACTTGGAAATAGTCGGGGGGCTACGGGGGAAGAAACTGCAAATTGTGATAAAATTATGAAACTCGGCATGCTTGTAGACATTGTATAAACAAAAATTTTACAAAGGGGAAGCATTCCAAAATCCCCCCCCCCTGGCGGCCATTTTTGGTCCAGAACCAAAAACGGCGATTCTTTTTAAATTTTCGTTATTATAATTTTTTTAATCATTGGTTGTGTCATTCCATGGATGTTTATTACATTTTTTATTATTTAAAACTCCAAAAAAATCTCATTTCAGAAATAACTTCACAAAAAATGGTTTTTTAAAAATAAAATCAATGTTTTTAAATTATGAGTTCTCTGAAGTGAATTTTTCCCCCGTAACAGAATTACAGGTTTCTGAATTTGAAGATACATTACATTTGTGTTATATCAAAGTAGGATTCCAGTTATCCAAACTCTAATTGCCCGAACTGTCCAATTATCCGGTCATGATGCCCCTCGTTTTAAATGACTGAGCACGCATAATTGAAACTATTTGAGAAGGGTATAATAGAATAAGGACTTGAAGAAAAAAGAGAGAAAAAAAATTAATTTTCAGACAACATAATTCTAATAGAAAGAAATTTAAAGTTAATTTTAAATTTCTGTTTATTATTATTATCACTATTGTTGCTGTTTTTAATTCTCCGTCACCCAATTGATCATCAGTAAGCTTTTTCTCATTTTATAATTTAAAAAAAAAACATATATATACATAAACAAATTCAAGTTTTGGAGCACCGTATCAAAGCTGGTGCTTTTAAAATTAAAGTTTATTAGATCATAGATTTCAACTAACTTGAGTATCTTTACTGAAACTTTGAAGGAGTTGATTTTGTGTGTGTGTTATATACAAATATACGTGTACACAGGCGCGGATCCAAAGGGGGGGCAATGGGGGCAATTGCCCCTCCCTGGGAAAATCAAGGGCGCCAGTAGGAAGGGGGCGCCGAAGGCGTCCCCGGACGAATATTTAAATACCAAAAAGAAAGAACGAAAGATAGTTGGAAATTTTATTTGTCTCATTCACCAGTTCTCAACCTGTGTAAAGTGGGGCGCTTCCCTGCCTCTCTGGGGGGCGGGGGGCAATATCCGCCAGTTATGAGCTTTCTTTCTGAATTTGGTAGGAAAATTTTGGAATTGGGTACAAAAGAAAGACATTTGGAAAATTTATTTGGTTTATTCACCAGTTCTCAATGTGTGTAGAATAGGGCACGTCCCCTGGGGCACAATATCTGCAACTAATGAATTTTCCTTCTAAATATAGGGGGGAGGGGAGTTTTGGAATTAGGACAAAAGAAAGAAATATAATTAGAAAATGTATTTGTCTCATTTACCGATTCTAAACCAATATAAAGAAGGGCGCTTCCACGCTCATCTTAGGAGCGCAATATTCACAACTTAAAAAGTTTCCCTCCAAATTTAGGGAGAAAGTTTTGAAATTGGGTTTAGAAGAAAGACATTCAGAAAAGTTATTTGGTTTAATCACCAGTTCTCAATCTGTGGAGAGCGGGGCGCGTTCCCCTAGGGGGCGCAATATCCGTAACTAATGAGTTTTCCTTTGAAATTTATTGAGGAAGTTATGGAATCAAGTACAAAAGAAAGAAAGATACTTTGAAAATTTATGTGTCTTATTCATCGGTTCTCAACCTGCGGGAAGCGAGTCGCTTCCGCGCCCCTCTAGGGGGCGCACTATTCGCAACTTATAAATTTTGGCTCTACATTTAGGGGGAAAGTTCTAGGAATTTGGTACAAAAGAAAGAAAGACATTTGGAAAATTTATTTGGTTCTTTCACCGGTTCTCGCCCCCTGGGTGGCACAATATGTGCAACTTATGAGTTTCCCTATACATCTACTGGGAAAGTTTCGGAATCGGGTAATACGAAAGAGAGACATTTGGAAAATTTATTTGGTTCATTTACCGATTCTCAATCTGTGGAGCGCCCGCGCCTCCTTGGGGCGCAATATCTGCATTTTATGAGTGTCCCTCTAAATTTAGGGAAGTTTTGGAACTGGGTGCAAAAGAAAGACATTTTAATTTTTCTTAACTTCATTAACCGTTCCTCAACCAGTGCGGAGAGGGGCGCGTCTGCTTAGGGGCGCAATATCATGAGAAATACCCGTTCTCAACAGCGGATACAGAAATTTTTCAAGTGAGGAGCGATTGATTTTAATCATTCAGCCTTTACTACGTATCCTGGTTACACATGTTAATAACACAGGTTTCGGTCTTCGATTCTGAAACATTTCCGCTTGAGAACTCTGACCCCCCCCCCCCACCCCCTTTCCCGATTATTATCGAAGGTCATCTAAAATTGCGTTTTTTAACATTCAGTAAAAAAAAACTGCGGGGGAGCCTTTATCCTCCCAACACCATCCAAGAGCGTCAAAAATTCCATTATTGACTTCAATTTCTAAAAATTTCCAGGGGAGAGTTCAGAATTTCATTTCTATCGTTAAAACTGGCTTGTGATCGTGTTTTTCATTTATGACTTTAGTTTTCAAAAATGTCCGAGGGAAGGGGCGAACCTCTCCCCTCTCTGCCATCACCGAAGATCGTCAAAAATTGCGTTTTTGAAACTTCAATTTCAAAAAATGTTCCGAAGTAAGTTCCAAATCCAAACCCTTCCACTAACGCCTAACATCATCAAAGAGGAACTACAATTATGTCTTTAGAATTTTATTTTCGACAAAATTTCCAAGAGAGAGCCTCAGCCTCCTAACCTCTCTTTGCGAAGCATCATCGAAGATCATCTGAAATTGCGTTCATAAAACTTTTTCAAAAAAATATACATAAACCTCATTCTTTCCTTCAACATTACAAAAGATAGTTTACAATTGCGTTTTTATGACTTAAGTTTTGAAAAATATCTAGAAGTAGGGGGTTTGGAGGTGAAAACACCCCTCAGAGCCATTGGTTTTAACATAAATGCCAATTCTAGTACAGTAGTTTATGCACATGAAAGGGCTGCTTTGAGCAAAAAAACCACCTTTGAAAGGTATTTTTGATCAAAAAATCCACTTCATCAAAAAACCTCCTCCCGAGGGTATTTTTGATTAAAAAAAGGCCCTCCAGGAAATATTTTTCATCGAAAAACCTCCTCCAGAAGGTATTTCTGGCTGCGCTAGTGCAATCTTTACATTCTTCTGTGCAACCAGAGGAGGGGTCCACATGACCCGTACCTACCCCAGAATGCCGAGTTGATTTTTTTTTCTTAAGAAGTATTCTTTCTTACTGAAAGAAAGAAAGGAACATGTCTTAGGGAAAGAAAAGTTATTTTATCAAGGAAAAGAAGTGTTAGGAAAAAACCCTAATTATTTTAAAAAGAAATCTTTAAATTAAAAACTTTTAACAGTTGCAGATTCTTGGTCAGCTAATTTGTTCCATCTCCCTTCTGAAAATAAGAATGCTGTGCGTGAAGCTCCCCCCCCCCCCCCCATCGAAAATTATTACAGATAGTCTCAAATTTTGTTTCCTGGTCTTTTATTTTGTAGAGATTATTCAGGAAGAAGAGCCCCCGAACACCCCGCCATCTAACAACACCGAAGATCGTCCAAGTAGCGATTTTGAATCTTCAGTTTCGAAAAATTACCAGAAACTTAACCTTATCAAATGTAGCCTACAATCGCATTTTTAAGAGTTTAATTTTGAAAAATTCCTGGGGAGCGACCCTTGAAATCCGTCCCTCTAATATCAATAAAGAATAACAAAAATTGTGTTTTAAAAGCTACAATTTTGCTAGTTTTAAGGGGATGAACCTCTGAATTTTTCTCTCTAACACCATTGAAGAAAGTTTAAAAACCTTTGTTTTAAGGACATCAATTTCGAAAAACATTCAGATAAGAGTACCCCGGAACTCCCCTCTCCTTAATATCTTCAGATTGTCAAAAATTTCGTTTTTGGATTTTGAAACATTGACTGGAAGTGATAAATCGACTCAAAAAATCGGTATTCTAGTAGTTCAATAATTCTTGGCATTCTAGGTCTTTTTCACCGTTTGATAATAGCCTATTTGCATCGGTAACATTTCTTAAACCACAGTTCTTTCTTTAACATTCACAAGTGCAGTCTATAATCACGTTTTTAAGCCATAAATTTCAAAAAAATTCTGGGGAGGATCCCGAACATTTGCTTCCTTTAACATTACCAAAGAAAAGATCATCTCCTAGTTTTGACTTGGTCCTGTTGGTTTTGGTATGTGTGTTATGTATTACATATATACTATCTGTCTTGGGGGAATTTTTTAAGTGCTCCCCCCCCCCTCCCATTTAAACGGAAAAAAAACTATTTTCAAGTTGTGCACTTGCTCTTCTTGGAACTTCAGATCTAATGCAATCGCGTTTTTAAGACTACAATTTTGAATTACTTTTGAAGAATCCCCATCCACCTTCCGCTAACTTCCTCGAAGATCGACTGAAATTGCGTTTATGGCAGGTGGACAATCCCTCAAATTCCCCATCGCCTCTCCCTTGCATCCGTGCTTGCATTTTTGCGTTTTGTTATTAAGGCTATACTAAACCAATTGTTTCCACTGAAAACGTTATGCGTATCAATTACTTTTATTGCAATAACAAATCACAATACCTTGTTCTAAGTTTTTTTTCTGCTGGGGAGAGTGAGGAGGGGGGGGGCACCACAAATTAACATCCTAGGTGTCACCCGTTCTGGGAACTCCACTATAAAAATCCCATTATGTCCTACATTAGTTTATTTAAATTATATCCCAACACCATCCAAGAGCGTCAAAAATTCCATTATTGACTTCAATTTCTAAAAATTTCCAGGGGAGAGTTCAGAATTTCAAGCTTCCAGTAGCAATGCATTTTTACGAAATATTTTTTTCCTTAGCGGGAGAATAATTGAACGTTCAAAAGTAAAGACGATGTGGGTAACAAACAAAAATGTGATTTTCCCTCTTTATGAATTCATTTGGTGAGGGGGAGGGGTGCCAGGTGTGTAGGGGCGCCGAAATTGGAAAAAAAGTGCTCCCTCCAGAGCCGAATCCTGGATCCGCGCCTGCGTGTACAATATACGAATTTTGTATTAACTAATCCAATTATTTAAGACATTTTTAAACACCCTTTAAACTGTTCCAGACCATTTCTTAACAATATATTACCGTTTCTTGCATAAACAGCTGAATTTTTACCGTATTTTTAAAAAAACAGCAGTATTCAAACGATGCACAATATCAATTATCAATGGGAGAGAGAGACATGAAAAAAAAAAAAAAACAGTACGGTACATATACAGTCTGCAGTAATAATAAAGCACTACACTGTAATAGTACTATACAGTATTGCTGTGCTATCTTCGATCAGTGGCGGATTTACATTCTTTTCAAGGGGGTGGCGGTTGAAAAACTTGAAAGCCATATTCCTCCCCTCAACCCACTATGTAGGGGGGAGGGAATCAATTGCCCCCTTTTAGCCTGTATTTTAAATTTTAATCACCCCCTATCGCCCCTCACAAACTTATCGCCCTTCCTTTTGGTGGCTATCACCCCCAGGGTTAGAAACCACTATTCTAAATCATAGCAAAATGTATCATCATACCAGTATAGTGTAGTCCATGGAAGAAAAAGGTTGGAAGATACATATAGAAATATAAAAATTATTAATGTTCAAAAAAGAGGGGAGGGGCGAGCTTCGGTTTCAAATTAAAAAGTGGGTAATGCTGTCCATCTTCGACTACACTGTCTCAACTTAATTTAAAGCAAATTTGTGGAATGTACTTGATTGAAATTAATAGCGAAAGCTAGTAATTCCTTTAATTCTATATTATTGGTTTTCGAAAATGACAGTTACGGAGGGGGCGGTCGTCTCCACCACCCCCCTGGTAAATCCGCCACTGCCTTCGAACCATTTTTTAGAGTTTCAAGCGTTCAAGAATTCGTTATCTTGTCACAAATTTTCACTTTTTCCTTCTATCTTCACAAACATAGCATGAAACAGCGTGCTTTGGTGCAGAATATTTCATCACCTTTCATATTTAGAATTTAAAATATTAAAAGAAAATTGTGGAGTTGTTATTTATACACACTAACAAAGCGGTGTTTTGACTAGCGCTGGGTGGGAACTAGAGCAGTTAGTGATGCTAAAAGGATGAAAGTATATTCACGAAACTAATATTTAGTAGTAAATAGCGAAGCCGTCATTTTGCGCCACGATTCCTTTCTAAAAGTTTTCGTGTTGTGGGTGAGAAATTAGCGTTAGCTCTAACATTCGTTACTCGAGAAAAACTCGCGTTATAGGCATTTGGCGTAAGTTGAATCGCTTTGGAGCGGAAGCCGACTGTATATGAGAGATATAAATGTTCAATTTTGAGTGGGGAAAATGTAAATTTATCATATATTTCACGACAGTATATTTTTGAGTATTATAGTTTAAAGTTGATTGTATTCAAAACGTTGATCAGAATAAAACATGCGTCTTGTTTTGCCACAATGACTTGAGCAGAAAACGGACAACCAAGTTAGAAAAGTTACTTATTGGATTTAGTTCAAGCACTTCTCTGCTTCCCAAACGTGATGAAATTTTAACTAAATACTGTTTTTTTTTCCTTTTGTTTTAGCAAGATTAGTGAACTCCCCCCCCCCCTTCGATGATGAGTAGTCATTTGATTGTCATCATTTTTATTTGGAGGAGAATGGAATATATACTATGACTACGAGCATTCTTCGGAAGGGCTAGAGAGGTGAAAACCAGGAAAATATGTAGCAAAAAGGGAGATCCAATGGGGTATTCCCCCAAAAAATTTTTAAAAATCAATAAAACGATCTATCCTTCCTGGATTTCGTTTCAAAGTTTATTTCAGGTCCGTCATTTGGGAAATCAGGGTGAGGAGGGGCCATTGGAACCTCCTGGATTTTAGAAATATTTTTAAAAAAAATAGTCTTTTTGTTCGTATTTTTTGTTTGTTCCTTTAAATATTAGGCAAATGTTTGGATAGGTAGCCTCTCCCCCGGAATTTTTCCGGAATTGAAGTCTCCAAAACGTATTTTAATCAAGTTTTAGTGATTGGGGGGGGGGAGAAATGATTGGGGGTAATATGAAGGAAACTTTGGAAATTTAAGTTTCAGAAATAGAATAGTAGATTATCTTAGATGGCAAGGCGAAACGATCGGAGACCCTCACCCGGAATTTTTTTTTTAAATTTAAATCCTGAAAAGGAATGTTTGTACGGTCTTTAATCATGCAAAAGGAATAGAAGGCACTTCTGTGAAATTTTTCCGAAATTGAAAGCTTAAAAATCCATTTCTTTGCTATTTTTAGGGAATGGGATAGGGTTCTAGGAACTTCTCGAAATATTTCCAAAATTAAGTCCTGAAAACGCAATTACATGACATCTTTCAGGATGAGGGTTGGGGTTAAGAGACTGTCTCACAAAAAAATTCGATATTGAAGTTCCAAAAACGAACTTTCAGACAATTTTAGATAATGTTATAGGGAGGTTTTTTTCGACTCTTTTGCGGCAATTTGTAGGGATGCAAGTCCGTAAACCAAAATGTAATAATGCTGAGGGATCATCAGGCTCTTTAAATTCGCCACTATGCTCAAGTATTGATGCTTCTCTAAAATGATTTTTTTCCTCTACATATTTTAGTTTTTAAACTGTTTAATGATATGTTTTTGAATGTGTTCTCTTTTAAGAAATTCTTCGCGACTCCCTTGGAAGTCACAGCATGCTGGTTGGGAACCGCTGATCTGGAGCATTAGTAATTAACCAAGCTAGTCAATTAATGGTTAAAATATTTTTTTCTGAATAAAAGTTGTACTATACACATTCATATCTTTAACATAAAAATGTTTGTAATTACTTTGGTATAAAGAAAAAAACTTTAAAACTAGCATTTAACTATGTCATTACTACAGGTAGATCGTGTTTGTCAATTACTGGCGTTGAAGGCATTTTAGATCAATGCATGTAATCGACCAACCTTCAATAACAAACAGCATAAATGGATAGTTATTAAATGCATTTTTTTTCCTTCACTGAGAATAAGCATTGATCAGCATATCTCAGTAAATGAACCTGTAAAATTAAATTTAACCTAGAAAAAGGTGATTCAACATTTTATCTGATAACAATTTGCACCAGTAAGAAAAGTGACTTCCTTGAAAACTTCTAGATGTCTCTGTAAGTATATCGTACGTAACCTTCATAATGGTCAAATCAAAACCTTTGTTACAAGTTAGTTCAACTTACTGGCTGATGGTCAGTAACTCGCGGATCACACTATAATACTTCCTGTGCAATTTAAATTAACGCTTATCAATATAATGTTTACTTAATCTGTTACTTTTCCAAGTCTAAAACTTTAAAGTATAAAATTGAGATGAAGATTTACTTAATCCATTTGCACAAATTTGACATTTTTATGCTTGTATTTGCAATTTATTCCCAGAATTTTAGGCTTTGTCTTAAAATTTTGATACATTCAAATATAAAAACCATTAAACGTTACATAATATATGAAGTACCTACTTTCTAAAAAAGTTTCGTGTCTACAAGGTAATGATTTGAGCCTATTACGCGTACGCACACAATATGTAAAAATCTTTACTTTTCAAGTTCAATTTTTTTTTTTTTTTTTTTTTTTTTGAAAGTTCATGTATTATCATACATAATACTTTGCTCTTTGTTATAAAGGGCAAATATATGCACAAAGATGTCACACCTGCGCAAATGGATTGAGCAAGGTTTTTTTTATTAAATAAGAACTATTTTCAGATCATCTTTGTCCTTCGTTAACATTAGAAAATATTAATTACTTCTTGAAAAATAGTTAAAATCGTTGTTGAAATAAAATATCACGAAATTTTAATGATCTCTGTTGCGTCAATTTAGAAAGATATTCATTGCGGATTAGGAAAGATTCTGTGGCGAGCACTCGTAGGCCAATCCTCCACTTCTTGTTCACCCACCTGTTTCTAACAACACGGAAAATACACCACGGGGATGTCCTCCCTCCCCCCTTTCTCTTTCCTCGACTAATATCCTCCATTAAACGTTTGCCGCCTCAAGCATAAGCTACAAGTACTGACATCCGATACCACTGGCCATCACTTCAGGCACACGCATGGAAAGCCTCACTTTTTCGCAAAAATCTAGTTCATCTGCAAAACTCACTGATGGCGATATTTGTCCGGCGGGATCTCCACGCGATCACGAACAATTGGTTTTAGAGAAAAAAAAATCTAGACTGATTTATGAAGAATATGAAGGAATGAAACTTGTTACAGAAAGTTTATGGTCCATATGGAATCATTTATTAGCATAAAAATGAGAAAAAAGCCGAGCTATTAATAAAATAGACCATAATTTCACGTATTCTTACTTATTCGAGTTTTTGACGCCATCTATTGGCACTTTAGGCAACTATAAGATTAGTGGACAGAATCGAGTAAGTTTCAGAACACGTGAGCATTGAAAATTTTTTTAATGATATTTACAAAATATTTCAATTGCAATGCGTCTACATTGTTTCTATGGTTCAGAGAAAAAAATCTCGAATCTCTGTGTTTAGATGATTTTTCATGAATGTGTTCAAGAGAAATATTTCATATTTGACAAAAAGTACTTTTTAATATCATTTTGTGATAAATGTAGGTAACTCAGCAGCAATTTACTTCATGTACGTTGTTTTTTACACATTCATCTGATATAGTAAAAAGTTTCATTGCAATCCGGCGATTAGATTTTTTTTGTCGCTGTTCCCAAAGAGTCAAGTTTAGCATGTTTTTCTACCGGCACAGCCTTAAGTAATCCTCCCCAATGAAACATTCCAGGATTTGCCTGAAATTGGCTGAATATGTTTACGGCGTAGCAAATATCCGGTCTGGTCCGGTTTGCAATGAATGCGAGACAACCTAACAAATTTCTATAAGGAATTTTAGACATTTCAAGTTTTTCACTTTCTGATTGAGGACAATTTGAATTGGAATAAACTATACCTTTACTTATTGGTAATGAAGAAATTGGAAAGTTAAAATGCCTAAAACGGTCACAAATTTCTGTAATATAATTTGTTTGATTCATTTTAATTTCATTTTCATATTCCTCAAAATTTACACCAAGTAGTGTCTTGGTTTTTCCCAAAATTTTAAGGTCAAAATGTTTATTCAACAAGTTTAAAACAAATTCAATATTTTTACTATTTTTCCCGAATAACACAATATCATCAACATATAATAAAAGTATTACTTTGGATTGAAAAATATAAACACAATTACACCTTTGAAATTTGTTAAAACCTATATTTGCTAAAACGCTGTCTATTTCATAATACCAATGTCGACCACTTTGATGAAGTCCGTAAATTGCCTTTTGAAGTTTACACACATAGTTTTCCTTCCCTTTTTCAACAAAACCGGGAGGTTGTTGCATATACACATCTTCTTTTAAGGGAGCATAAAGGTATACACATTTTACATCGCACTGGACATTTTCCCACTTTTGAAAAATTACAAGAAATGCGAAAAAGAAACGGATTACACTAAATGATACAACTGAGCTGAATGTTAAATCGTACGAATCAAATTGAACTTGTTTGTGACCTTGTGCACACAACCTTGATTTCCACCTTACGATTTGGCCCTGTTCGTTTCGTTTAACAGTATATACCCATCTACATCCTATTACATTTGCGTTTTCTGGAAGTGGTGTCAAAGTCCATACCTTTCTGTCCCGAAAAACTTTCATTTCTTCCTTCATGGAATTTTCCCAGTTTTCCCTCTGTTTTGACTTTAAAAATTGTTTGTAAGTGTTGGGAATAATTATCTCTTCTTCATCTAGTCATAATTGAGAAAAGTTCGCGCTCGTGGATTGACCATTAACTTCCCCTTCATACGTATTTTTACCTTGAAAATTAAAAATATGCGGTTCAAAAACTATAGCATTTCTGTTACAATACTTTCTGATATCATGAATGGATCTTAACCGTTTCGAACTATTTTTTTCGTAATAATACACATCAGTTCGCGATCCATATTTCCGCGGTGCTATTTTTCTAAACCAAGTTGTTTATTTTAGGCAGGGTTCGTACGGGTCATGGAAATCCTGGAAAGTCATGGAAAAAATTTTAGCAAATTTCAGACCTGGAAAAGTCATGGAAAATTGAAATTTTTAGTCAAAGTCATGGAAATTTATTTAGAGTCATGGAAAAATGTCCTGGGCAAAGATAAATTAGCAGTTTCTTAAAGAGCATTAGACATTTTGAGTGATTCAACAGTGTTGCATATAAAAACTATTAAAACTGGAAAACTGAACGATCCCGATAAATCTGAATTTTGAAATCTCATTGTATCCATTCTTTAGCAGCCACACTTTTTTTTTTTGCAATGCGATTTTACTGTTTGGACATCACCCATTTTGAAGTTACATTATTTTCAACATTTTTAATATTTTATATTCTGTAGTAGCGAACTTGCACGTTCTTGATTTTTGCCACACGCACTCAAAAAACGCAATTCAATTGCATCCGAGTTCGTTTCCATAACTTGTGTGAAATTTATTTTTAAATTTATCTTAATTTGTTGAAGGTTTAAAAAAATAAAGACATGAGTCAGGTGATAGAATACATAAATAGGGGAATTCTATTACCCTAAAACAGTAGTGCCCAACATATGGATCTCAAAACTGATTCATGCGACCCACTGCTATGTTCAGTGTCAAGAATCAAACACTATATTCCAGAATTTCTGAACCTATTAATTTTTATGCATTTGAAAATGTGCAAATAAGTAAACAAGAAGATTTGTTTCGGAAGATATATTCACTGCTGAATGTGTTTATTAAATAAATATCTGGTTTAGAAACAATGAATTTAGTAAAGAATGTTTCTTTACTTTGAAGAGCCCAAGTACTGCCAAGTTATTCGGATGATTAAATGTACTGTTGACACTAAAACCCTTTTAAACCAAATTTATTGAAATTTAGTAATAACTCATTCAACTTTTGACCCATTCATTATCATTTTGCCTGTTTATAAAAAAAAATAATACAAAAAAACTACACATTTAAGCATCATTATATTTGATTCACTGTATTTTTACTTTACTTAAATTTATATGAAGAATACATACGAAGTTTAGTTTTTTAGCTGTACACTGATTTCAATTATTTCATGCTTGGATGAGATAGTGACATTAACGTGGAAGTTTTGCTAATGCTCATTTTCAAAAAATGGAAAGTTTGATATTAAATGGTACTATTCCCTTCATGTAACGAGGTCATGAAAATTTTTATGAAGTCATGAAAAAGTCTTGGAAAAGTCATGGAATTTTTTCATCCAAATAGAGTATGAACCCTGTTTAGGGGTCTAACTTCTTCATCAATGGAACTTTCATCTTCCGACGTAGTGTCGATTTCGCGATCTGAACTCGTAGAATTTTCTACGTTCTGGGATTGGCTCGCATCTTCGTACACGGAACTTTCATCGTCTGAAGAAAAATTAGATTCATCGTCAAAATGACAATGGCCCATCACTGCTCCACTGCGATTACTTTTAAATTCATTTTTATAGAACAAATTCTCATTAAAGGAAATATTAATGCTTTCTACAACCTTATCAGTTTCTGGGAAATAAACACGATAACCCTTCGTCTTAAAGGCATATCTGATGAGAACACCTTTTCTAGCTTTTAAGTCTAGTTTATTACGTTTCTGCTTCGGAATTCCGACGTAAGACACGATTCCGAATGGTTTAAGGTGTTTTACTGAAGGAATATTTCTCCCATAAAGCTCAAATGGTGTTTTTCTTTGACCCGAATGGCAAACTCTGTTCCAGGTGTAAACGAAGTGCAACATTGCATCTGGCCAAAACTTTTTATCTAGTCCGCTTTCCTCAAGCAATACAATGGCCCCATTAGCAACTACCCTGTTAAATACTTCACTGACACCGTTCTGTTCTGGACAAAAAGAGTTTGTTAATTCGTGAGAAATACCAGAATTCTTACAAAACTGTTGAAATTCATTATTGACATATTCCCCTCCGTTATCAGTTCTTATAGCTTTCACTTTACTCCCTAAAAATCTTTCAGCCTTCCTGATATGCTGAATAAGGATACCAGTTACTTGCCTCTTTTCTCTGATCGGATACAGCGAAACTCGCTTGAATAGTCATCAATGACTGACACGTAGTATCTTTCTCCATTTCTTCCTTTTACGGGATATATGGTCCCCAAACATCAGAATAAATTAAATCAAGAGGTTTTTCAGATTTAACTTTATTAGTAGGTTTGAAGGATACCCTCTTAAATTTTCCCAATTTACAATCTTCACAATTAAATTTCCCCCCCTTTGAATTTCGGCAAACCCCGTACACATTCTAAGTTGCTGGTTTTCTTTATACAATCAGCATTTACGTGGGCTAATCTTTTATGCCAAATTTCTAAGGATTCAGCATTTGAAGATTCAACATTAACGATATTACGAGAAAAATGACTAGTTTTGTTTATCCTTCAAATTTACGTTATCATGACTAGACTTTTGAAAACATTTATCAATATTTTGGGGTTTTACATAATATATACCATTATTTAAAAATGCTTTAAAAGTAACACCTTTCTGGTCTGATACCGTCAAAATACCATTTTTAGCTTCAAATATTGCCCCACCTTTATCAAATTTAGATCCCGAAATTAAATTTCGTCTCAATTTGGAGGAGTAAAGTACATCTTTTAAAACAATTTTTCTTTTACCAAATCTTAAACAAATATCCCCCTTTCCCTCAATCGGGAATGTTTTACCTTCAATGGCTACAGCCATTTCTTTGTTACTTAATTCTACAAAGTTCTGAAAAATGTCTCTGTCCTTTGAGAAGTGGTGGGTGGCGGCACAATCAAAGATATATGAACTGGATCTATCCATTAGACAGTTTGCCTCACTTAAAAAGAAATCTTCATACTCACAAAAATCAGCCGATGGAGAATGGTGGTGGTCATCACTTCGCCGTTGAGAACCGCGCCTATTCCATCTCGAACGACCTCACCTTGGACTTAAGGGACGACTCTTTGCTTCAGGACAATACCTCTTGATATGACCAGTCTTTCGACAACGGAAACACGTTACGCTTTTGTTGTAGTCCTTGTTTACTGCGAAAGTTGTCTTGGCTTGAATGTCGAAATCATCATTTCTCAAAGATAGACGATTTTCCTCAGCTACCAGGTCGGACACAATCTTTGAAAAAATGAAATCTTCATCACTTCTCCGCAGTCCCAGACAACCACAAATGTCTCTTAGACATCCAAAAAGGTCCATGACATATCCAAATATCCATTGGATTTGCCATACAGCTGATGGATATCCATATCTGGTTATGTCTATGGATATGGATTTCTGGTATATCTTCAAGACATCCAAACGGTTACATGTTTTGGATGTGGATATTCGGATAGCTTATGGATATCCAGGTTTTGGATATGGATTTTCGCAAGTCGTCTAGCTATCCAGATTTCTACATGTTTTAGATATAGATTTTGGATAGCTTGTGGATGGCTGTTCAATAACCTGAATGTTTAAAAAATATATCCATCTAAGTCTCATTTATGGATATCTGCTAGATATTTGACTTTTGGATATTACTTGATTTGTTTATATTCAGGTCTCTGTGGCAAAATTCTTTTAATTTAAAGTTTTGTTGATTTGAGGTGAGTTTTTTTTAAATTCATTTCCTTTTAAAATGTGGTGAACTGAGAAAACTAACACTTCTTCTTCTAAACTTCATTTTCATTGTTTATCTACAAAATCGCGATCGCGATACGGCGTGAGTTCGGTGGTAACAATTTTGTACTGGATACTTTTCTTTGCTGTAACTACATTAATTAATATAGCTATTTTCCTTTCTCAGATAAGTGTTTCAGATGCTGCTGATTTTGTGTTTTTCACATTTTAGAACATTTGTTGGTCAGCAAAAGTTAAGTGTTTGTATGTTACCTACCGCTTTTCCGTTTGATTTGAATGTCGGCCATTGCTACTTTGTTTGCTGTTTTAAAAATTTAGTGGAGTATTAAACTGTTTTGAAGTTTTTCTTTTCTTTATTGGTATGTTTCTTTGTTTCTGATAAATGTATTTTTTTTTACTCAATGATAATTTTTTCACTAATAAGGAGTTAAGTTCACAGGTACCCTAACTTTGATTTCTGTTCGTGTATATTCGATCTGCATTTCTTCCACAATGTTAACTTTTCATTTTTTTAAACATAAAAATCTATCTTGCAAGTAGGCTAGGTATTAACTTAGATTTCTTTGCATGTGTTGTGTTACTTTGCTGAAAGAATTAAAACTCTAAAGTTGTTTTGTGGAAATGTTTAACTCCTTAAGACCGAGGCCGGCCGTATACGGCTTTGTAACTTAGATCCGAGTCCGCCCGTACCCGGCCGAGTTCTGCGAATTCAGGGGTGGTGGGTAGAAGAAGACACCCTACTGCGAGACCTCCCCGAAGAAGACCCTTTCTTCTAGCCGATAGCTATTTAGCAAGTTATAGGGACAACTGCATGAATGGGGAGCTGCTAATGACTTGATGTCGCTTGGCTTCCTCAAAAAATGAGAAAAGATGAATGCGTTGTACGATTTCGTTTCAATTTCCTCCACATCTAATCCTCACTTTTTTGTACCACTTTTTTAAAAATAAATTCTATTCTAGGATTTATAAATTAATGTTTTGTATAATTTTTATGATAATTCGTACAACATTAAAGTACAAACTTTGCAAATAACTGCATATACATGCTTCAGGTTTACAAGGAACCTCGAAACACGGGTGTGCAATTACTACTTGCAATATTTCGCCATCTATTAACCTTTTCTATTTTCATTATTTTTATTTTCAACCCAAATGTAATTATTTCTTTCCAGTTTTAGAAACTTAAAAGTATTACTCAGCAAATCAGAGCTTGGAAGGCATCTAAACAAAACAAATCTGCCCAGAGCTTTAACTTGCTCGTGAAAATGTACTGCACCCCACCACACAACTGTTACCCAAACAGTAGCGCCCCACAAAAAGTGAGATAGGAGGTCATAATTCCATAAGGACTTAAAACACACATAACATGTAAAAATGTATGCATGGGTCAACCAACTCCAGTATTCAGGTCGCACGGGTGACTAAAGAAGATGCCTTAGATACTAGTTCTCTCAGAATGGTCAAAAGAAAAGAATTTTGTTACGATATTATACAATTTACAAACTACCGTATTATCCACTTTACCTTTAGAGTTCAAAATTTTGAGTAAAGTGATACTTGCTAGCAATATAATATATATTTGCACTTATAAAAATTTAATCACAAAATAGCATTTTCTAGTTTTCTTCTGAACAACATGTTATTCATTAATTTGGGAAATTCAGTCAGTTTGTCAACATGTAAATTCAGAACCATGATTTACAAAAAAAAAAAAAAAAAGGTGAAAAATGACAATCTGCTTAAATCTTCAAAAACAGTTGTCTCTGAAGTGGGATAAACAGAAATTTCTAATGGCGCTAAGTCACATTGTAATTTTCCTTTGACGATTGTAGTGTAACAAACACCAAAAAATCGGATTTAATTCTTTCCTAAATTCATTTAATCAATTTAAAAAGACATTATCTCTTGCTTTCAGTAGCACATCCCACAACTTTGTTTCCTTGAAAATATAAATTAATTGTTAAATTCTTCAAACAAATTAAAGTACATATTTACTTCTGTATAAATGGCATTATTCAGAAAAACATCATCAGAATAAATTTTAGGGAATATTTTTTTAAAATCATGTCATACAGCATTTTACTTACTGATAAATATAAAGAAAATCTAAATCTGTGCTTCAACATCTGTTGCATTTACACTTTTAGCACTAATTTAGAATTAATTGATTTTTTAAGAGAAAACAAATGTCACCTTCTTCCCCCAATATGAAATTGTTGTCAACAATAATTAAGCGATTTCAGAGTTGCATCAAAACAAGAAAACTTTCGTTCAGTACAGATTTATCTATCTTGCATTTCTATGTTAAAAAGTTGTATGCTCTCATCTTTATCATATTCGATTAGCTAGTTATATACGATAACCATGGCAACTTGTGTGTTTGTGGGTTGGAGGTGCGGGGGGCAATTTTACCTTACTTTCAAAAGTAAAGGGGCCTTGCCCTCTCACTTTTCAGAGTTAAAAATTAACAATCGACTGAAAAATTATTTCTACTCGGATTGATTTTACGTATTAATTTATTTTGCGGGAATAAAACCAAAAAACTCCAAAAAAAAATTGAATTTTTCTTATGTTATTTCATCGGAATGAAGATTATAATTGGAAGAGTTCATGGCCGGATTTGGAAGTGTGGAGGCCCCGCGGCAAACGAAGGAGTGGAGGCCCCTAATCAGGGTTCGAAAATATCCGATACTTTGATATACAGTAGAAGACCATTATAACGCCGACCTATATAACGCAATTCTCTATAAACCGTACAACTTTCCAGAAGTAAACAATAGGTTTTGAAGTTAAAAAAATACCTCTGTTTTGTTATGCAAACATAAAAATTGTTATTTTGAAACAGTTTTTCATCTTTCCATCTTAATCCAAAGCTTTTAAGTGGAAAGTAGTACCCCCCTTACAGTAAACAGAAAATACCAGATGGCTCTTGCAAATGCAGCTGTTATGCAAACCAAGAAGCTAGCAGAAGTGCAGGATAATGCACTTTCGTTTGATTGTGAAACATATTTATTTGTGAATAACTAATTGTAATGTTGGTGCTATAATACACATTGCAGATAAAACTCATTCTGAAGTGCTAATATAGAGACATATTCTGAACTTTAGTTTCAAAATTTGTGAAATGACCTATATAACGCAAAAACCTGTATAACGCAAAAGCTCTGGTCCCAAGGTGTGCGTTATAATGGTCTTCTACTGTATATCCGAATATTTTGATATATATATGTACATATCCGATATTTTCGACCCGTGAAAGCTAGGATATTTTGTAAAAATTTTATTGTGGAGGCCCCGGGGCTGTAGCCCCGCCTGCCCTCCACTAAATCTGGCTCTGGAAGAGGTAGTCTACGGTTACTATTCATCCCAAATTTTGACGCCAAACTCCATTTTCATCTGTCATTTAATAAGTAATGTCAAAATCCAATTACATAGACTAGTTTTATTTTAAAAAAGAAAAAAAGGGGGGAAATAAATAAGATTTCGTGGCTTCCCCACTAAGCATTCTCTTAACCCCCGTTTTTTGAGGAAAAGATTTTTTTTTTCATTATTACTCTTGAAAAATTATCTTTCTATTATTTTCTTTTAATTCCTTTTTTTTTCTCCTGACTGGGATAGCTTTTATTACTTGTCCGTAGTATACTCAGAAATGGAAAAGAGATAGGGGTGCAATTTCTTCCAAATGTTTGAAAATAGTTTCAAAAACATTCTTTCAGTAATTATTCTTATCAGTTTGTGCAAATGGAATTGATTGAAATTGGAAAATTTAAATTATTGCATAATAAATCTTAAGCTTGTGCTTGAACTGTAATGTTCTTATTTATGATTAATATCATCTACGCGTTGAAGGCGGCTAATATATGTGTATAAGATATATTAAGATTTACAATCAATATGCGAAAGTTAAGGGATTTGGGAATCAACCCGGCAAACCTTCTCTCACCATGCCCCTGTTACATATATTTTTTCTGATTTTCTGTAATTCTAAAATATGTCTCTTAAAACTCTAAAAAATATTTATATTTCTGAAAAAAGAATGTTTTATAATTTTATTATAGCCTTTTTCAATAACTTTATAAAAAAGAAACATGTATTAAAAAAAACTATATGTTTTATAATTTATTATTCTGCAGAAGAATATAAGTTATTGGCTGTGCTCAAACTTTTTTAATCAATCGAAATCGGAGAAATGTTTCCAAAAACTAAAGCTGCTAGAAAGGTTAGGCATTTTGCGCTGTAGGCTGAATATGATATCAAAAAAAAAAAAAAAACAAAAACAAAAAACGAACTTATTAGCAATATGGTTAGGAACTGATGGAAAGTCACGCTGTGAGACCACCTCAAAGATCCTTTCTTCCGACCGAAGTATTTTCAACTGATGGGACAAGTGACAGTGATGTACAATTCCCAATGGCAATACAACTACAAGGATTGATAGTTAACAACTTGTGAAGATGCCCGCATTTCGGGAGGAAGGGGGAAATGAAGAATCTTTTATATTCATTCTTTTTCATTCACGCGACTTGTTCTATTTTTTCCCTTTGAAATTCTTCATTCCGAAGTTGCTTTTGATTTTTGAATATTTTTTTTGCAATTCAGATGTTTTATTCCTAATTTTAAAACATTCCGTGTGTGTGTCTATAGATCGCAGACAGCTGAACCAACATACGCGATAAACACTAGCCTAGGGAAATAGCGAAAAAGGCTGCACGCCTGAAGCGCGACAGCGATTAAGGTGACAGCTTACCACGCCTCCTGTAATTAGTGCACACAAGAACTGACGATATGCTGCCGAAGGGGGTCTCAGAGTGGACGATTCCATTTCCAAAATAGCTTGATCGAAAAAGTCAGGACCTAACTGTAGTAAAAAATTCCCCCCTCCCGGTCTTAAAGAGTTAAGGCTTATTTTCTAGAAATTTTTATGTTCATGAATGTTCAGTTTAACCATTCGATTTAAGCATGCATTCCCCCAAAACATCTATCCAGTTTGTTAATTTTTACAATTGCACATTGTTTGAATATGTATTTGCATTATAAAGATAAAGATTACATTTTAGTCTTTCCCCTTGTTGTCGGATGGCACAAAAAGGCCCAATGCTGGGTTTGTTATTTGCATTCATGTTTTAGCACCTCATCTTTTACATTAGCAAGATGAGCACTACTATTAATATTATTTCTCCCTAAAAGCTATGAAATCTCATATGCTGGAATTTTGGTTTTACCAATGTATTAAAAGTGTCTCACTTACTCCTCCATAATAATAAGCATTTTTTTGGCATGATTTTTTTTTCAATTTCCCGATTGTTTTATTTAAATTCAAATGGTATTATATTTGCTTGAAAACTCAGCCCACTGTTGACTAAAAAGTGGTTTTGTTTAAAAATGCCAGGTTAATGAGAGTGCATATGTTAAGTTTTTCTCTCAAGTGTTTTCGTCCTGCCAGAATGTAGATGAGTTTTCTGGATTTGACGGAGTTATTAAGTATCAAGTTTTTGGAAAATCTAACATATTAAAATTAGCTTAATGTTTTATAAGTCTCTGAATGCTGTAAATTTTGCAACAATTAAATATGAATCCAAGTTAGCCAACTATTACTCATAAAAGTTTGGCTTCAAAATTCACATTGTATGTATTTGATGTGTAGGTTTCACTAGTGCCGTACCAAGTAGCTCTTAGTTCGAGTTCAGAGCATCAACCTTGTTGACATACACTTTACCGAGCACTTAGAATGACACTAAATACTCATAATACAATATACAAATTATTCTTTTCCAAATATTTAATTATTTTATAGTATGAAAGAGAAAATAGAGAATGAGAAACATCCAGAGAGGAACATTTTACTGCGACTACCTAATAAAATTGATGTAGTTTCTTTTTTATGTTCCTTCTCTGTCAAGCCAGTTTTTTTTAATTTTTTTTATTGCAGTATCCTGTGTTTGTTAAGTATGTAAATATATAATTCATAAATTGTTATGAAAAACAAGATAGCAAATATTTATTTCTTTATTTAGCAGAGAAGAAAAAAACCAAGCGGAAAAATTACTGAGAAAAACATTCAGGAGGAACTATTTAAATTAATGTAGTTTCTCTTTTATGTTTGTTTTCTGTGTTTTCGACGTCTTTTAAAATTATATCCTTTAACACTCAAACATATAAGGTAAGTATATCTTATAATTTAATAATTCCAAATGTGAAAACACATGCTTTATGCAGCATCAGTCCATTATTTTTGCAATTTTCTCATTTTTTGAATTAAAAAGTTTTCTTGGCTGTTTTTCAGAACAAAAATTAGAAAAGGGAGATGTTTAATTCAAATATTTTGGAACAGTTTGGACTTTTTGGTGAAAAGGTCTTCACGCCAGTTACATCTGCAATTGTGGTTATGGCTGCAATTTTCTTGAGTATTCTATACTCGACTGCAAGCTTACTTGACAATTTAGAAATAAGATGAGACCAAATGAAGGAAATAGTTCATTGTGTCTTTTCCGATATTCGGGTGAAATTACGCTCTACCGTTTAGAAATCAGATTTGTTCGTTAAACCCACGCATACTACCTTTTTTAGTCATAATTTCTGTCAATCTTTAAATATTTTCAATTTTACGAGCGAAGCAGCGCGGAACATTAAAACCATTTGAATCAAACACGCCAGCCAGTAGCAGCTCATACACAGGTGGTGATCTCCTCTTATATGTGAAGCAGGTAGGGTGAGGAAGCTAGTAAGTGTGACGTTTTATCTGTTAACACGGTTTTTCTTCTGTGTGTCGTGATGATGTCACTGTCCACTTCAGTTGCAGGCAAGTATAGTTCCAAATGTCATGATGTTATTATAATTAAAATTCTAAATTTTTGCATTAAATTCTAAGTATTTTTTTCTGCTGTAATATGTATTAACAAAGTTCCAGATGTTGCATTGGCATTGCCAAAATAAGTATTTTTATAAATTGGTTTTCTCCCAGTATTAATCAAAATTAGGGCAACAGGTTCTGCCATGAAAGTTGTGGTTAAAAATTAGTTGCGGCACATCAAAACCTGACTAGATAAAATTAAATAAATAATAATAATAAACCTGAATTTTTGACATCTTGAATTAAAATTAAGCTTTTTGCAATCATGAGTGTGCATGTACTGGTGCGTGTGTTTTTGTGTATGTGTATTTGTAAAGATATGTGAATGTTTGAAGGCGTGTGTGTACGTTAAGACGTGTGTATGTTTGAAGGTGTGTGTGTAGGATACAGAAGCAACCGCACAGCAGGAGCGGATTCTGGTGGTCAGTGCTGCTGATGGAGACCGTGCTTGCTGGAGAAGCAGGACCTGAGCCAGTCAACGGTGGTACTCCCGAGGCTCCTTTTCAAAAATCAAAGGACTAACATCATTCACCGGTGAAGTGAAAACAAGAAGCAATTCCTGATTGCTGAAAACAAACATAGATGTTTTGTCCCTGTCAAATTTTCATGCAATTGTGATGTTTTGTTTGTATGCATTTTTTTAAATGTTAGTCAATAAAAACATTTTACAGTAATTTTGATGACATTAAAGCTTTTTTCACTACGTAGAATTACTTAAAAAAAGTAGAGATTGCTGTGTGTAACTCATGTAAAGGAAGGAGCATATAAAGGTAGGTCATTTTGCCTAGGAATATCAAAATTTTATTGAAGTTCAGTTTTCAGATTTGAAATTCGACATCTTTTAAGAGATATGAAACAAAATAAATATTTTCATATTTGTCTATTATTTTTTTCCAGATTATACATGCATTAATCACAATGCATCATAATATTTTAGTGTTATAGTTAATTCTTTTTGAACACTTATCAAATAAACTAAACTTTATTAACTATTATGCTTTATTAAGTATAAAACTTCCAAAAAGAAAATGATACTTCAAAATTCAGAAAACTAGAATTTGCAAACTAAGATTAAATTTAATTCATTTTTTAGAGGAAATAGGAACCGTTTTGCAGAAAGGAGGGGGAAATACAGTCAAGCCCGCCTATTAGAATATCGTTTAACTGTATATCCTGCTTAATGCAACACATTTTCAATGTACAGAACCATTTATGTCTATTTTAATTCTGTTTAATAGAATATCCGGCATGTTAGAGTAATTTTTGTGGAAGACTGGCTATTCCATTAGGCGAGCTTGACTGTATTTTTTAAAAAAATCGTAACACTGTGCAATAAAACATTTTATAGTGCACAAGTGATAAGAACTCATCCTTTGAGGATCATCAAGTCAATAGAACAAGCCTGTAAATAGAATGTTATTTTTATTAAAATTTTTGTGGTATATACTTTAAATCTATAGACAAACTTACACGTTTTAAGATTGTTTTTTTTTATCAGCAAATAAGTTATTTACAAATATTTAACACTATTATTCATAAGTATCAGGAACAGATCTTACTCATGGTGCCAAATAAGTTACTTAAAGTATTAAAGCTTTCGCACTTAACTACAGTTATTAACATTTTTCCGAATTATTATTAGCAGAGATGCTAAATTTAGGTGATTTATTCATCGACACCAAAGAATTGCTACTTTTTAACTTGTAAAATTGGTTAAAGCAAATTACTTGGAAAGTCTGAAACAGTATGCGAAAAAGTAAAAACTCCTTTTATAGGTACCCACAGGATGAAAACTCATCCTTTGATGATTATTGAAAAATGAAAAGTCTGTAAATAACTTATGAATCTAGACTTCATTTATTACTAAATTTTGTGGAATATATTTTAAAGCTGTAAACAGATTACAGGTTTAAAAATTACAATTTTTTATATCAATAAATTAATTTATTTGCAAATATAACACTTATATTCATGACAATCGGTGAAAAAAATCTAGAACAGTATGCAAAAAAAAAAATATTTTATAGGTAGGTATAGAATGAAAATTCTTCCTTTGAAGATTGAAAAAAAAGAAGAAAAGTTTATAAATGACTTTTATGACTGAAAACTTTATTTAAAACTTATTACTAATTTTTCTGAAATATATTTTAAAGCTGTAGACAAGTTTACAGGTTTCAAAATCACAATTTTTGTGTATCAATAAATAAGTTATTTGCAAATATAACACTTTACTTCATATTTATCAGTAAAAAGGATCGTCACTGCATTGCGAAAGCAAATTTAAGATATTTTCCAAATAACTTATTTTTTAATACACAAAAAGTTGCGTGTTTTAAACCTGTAAATTTGTTTCCAGCTTTAAAATATATTTAAAAACATGAAATCTAGGGTCTGGTGGGGGAAAGTGGTCAATGGGGTAAAGTGGTCATACGTCAAATAAATGGCTATAGCTTGGAAATAAACGTTCGAATGAATGTGAAACTTTTATTTTAGAGTAAAGCAGTTAGAAACTACATTTTGAATACAAAATTTTACAACTGGAAAAATTTTATTTGGTAAAAAAAAATATTTTGCGTGAACATGAAAAATTTTAAAATCTAAACACCTATTTTAACATCCTTGGGAAATTTTGTTAGTTAGAATTAGGAACAGATTGACTGTACAAGAAGCTTCCTACACTTCTCAAGAACTCTTACTCATTAGCAGTTAGCTGAATCTATTTTAGATAATTTTTTAGAACAATTTACGTAAGATGGGGTAAAGTGGTCATAATATTAGGCTTAACGAATATTGTTCTTCTAATGTCACTTAATCTTTAGGTATAAGGCAGATACAAATTAAATATTAATTTTACTCAATATGTATTGTTTTTACAGTAAACGGGGTTAAATATACGAGTATATGCGTATATATATACGCATATATACTCGTGTAGACATGTACATAGACGTATTCACATAAATGCGTCAATAAATACATATATGGGTATGTGCAAATATTTTTTATCCACACAGCTATACATTCTACTATACACGTATATGCTCGTTTATACTCGTATATATAAGAACACTTATATACTCAGGTAGACACGTATATACGCGTACGTACTCGAGTAGACACTTACATACAAGCATATGATATAAAAGTGTACAGGTTGAGTTTGCATTCTTGAGCAAATTAATAAAAGGTGTTAGAGGAGAGGAGAAGAAGTAAGAGTTAATAAGGAACATATGGTCACAAACACAATGCTGACGTGCTACATGCACGCAAAGTGAGAAATTGATGGATGCATTTTAGGAATTAAGAAAATTTTAAACCGATTGATGAAATTTACGGTCTTTAGCTGAAAAACATCATGCGTCGCATTTACAGATCCCTCTCTGTTGCAAAAACAAGACTTTTGAAAATTTTTTCAAAATTTTCAAATTTTTCTGCGCCTTTGTTGCGATGCGTGTATTAGAGCTACTACGGACCGTAACTTTCAACAACTGCTCTAAATATTTCTTAAAAACTAAAATGTTAGGTAAAATCATCTGTGTGCAACAAATTTGTGCCCTGCTTTGCCTCCTGGCTTTGTGTGCATGTAGCCCGTCAGTGATTATAACTTCCTTATGATTCTTTGCTTCTTATCTTTCTTCCTCTTATCTTTCTATCCTCCCCTCTCACACCCCTTTGATTTTTGCCCAAGAGCTTAGATTCACTCTGTAGGCCGACATGTATATAAGCGTATATTCTCGTGTACACATACATATACTGGTGTATACACGATAATGTACGTATATACGTCTATACAGGTATATAATCGTGTGTACACGTGTACATGTGTATATACTCGTGCTTCCATATTATATATACGCTAGTAGACACACAGACGCACTGGATGTATCCACGAATTAACTCGTGTACACACGTATATGTATGTACGTACACTTATATATGCGTATATACTTCTAATATACACATATATACTCAAGTATGCACGTATTTTCTCGAGATACAAGTGCATACGCACATATGATGTTCGTTTATACGCGTATATACTCGTATATACACGTGACACGTACATATACGTGACACGTATATACATGTGATACGTATGTACTCATGTAGACACGTATAGACTCCTGTAGGTAATCAAGTATACATGCTTATATACTCGTATTTATACGTATATACTTGAGTAGGCACGTGCATGCATGTATCTGATGTATACATGTATCTACTCATATAGGAACGTGTTTACTCGTGTATAACACAACACGTATATATTCGTGTACACATGTACTCGTGAATATACTTGTAATCATAAAAACAACTGAAATATACAAGTATTAGGGTTTTTTATAATGGTTTTGCTACTATTTTTAACTATGACCACTTTACCCCATGCTATGACCACTTTCCCCCACCCCATGGGGTAAAGTGGTCATAAAAACATAGGGAAAAGAAAGTTCTATAAAACTACTAAAATCAATATTTTTCTTCCTAAAATTTAATGTACCGTGTTCTTTAATAATGCAATGTAAAATAACAACAAAAAAAGTTGAAGTGTTTAAAGAATTTGTTGCATTTATTATCCACCTAAGTTGAAAACATACGATTTTATGACCACTTTACCCCACCAGACCCTATAAAACATTGATTCTAATATCTCCTATACATCTATATGATCAAAAATCCATATCTATAAGCAGTTATAAAGACATCCAAAAGCTTTCTGGACATTACATCCTATGAATAGGAAAGAAATATCCTCTACATGTGCATGAGCTATCCAGAATATCCCCTTCATATCTCTGAGATCGCCGCAGAACGTCTGGATATTTTCGATGTCACTGGAAGTTAAAAATTTTCAACCTTTCGACCACTGGTGGATATTCAATTAGACATTCGGACATCCCATGCACATGTTTTGTATTTGGCTCATATCCCTATGGCTAGTGGATCTCTTGTAGATAACTTTTAAAGATAGGTGGTTGTCTGGGGTATACTCTGGACAATTCCGTCGAAACAGGATGGGAGGTACCGGAGCAGTTGGAATGACAGAAATTCCTCCGAAAATGGGGTCTTGAACTCCTTCATACGATCGTAAATTCTCCTCAATCTGGCTGCGAATACATTGATTTTCTCGTTTTCTTCCATTCTAGATGAGGTTAACTCCGAAAAGAGCTTCATCTTGATACTTCTGTTGTCTGGAAAGTAGTTTTCCCTCAATTGGTTCCACGCTTCGTGGGGATCTTCGGTATTCTCAATAATTTTACTGAATTCGTCTCCGACGTGTAGATACATCACGGCAACAGCAGATTGTCTCCTAGCTTCGAAATTTGCGACGTCTTTCGCGGTAACCCCTCTATCCGTGCTAATTTCGGGCTTGGTCTCTTCTCCAGTGACGCGATATTCCATAGGTTCCGGTCGATGAGAACAAACTTCATATCACTGCACCAAGAAGAGTAGTTGTCGTCCTTCAATTTTTCTATCATTATGCACGCCATTCTTTAAAAATATGATCCCAAAAATCTTCGGCCCCTCCTTCAAACAGTCTCTCAATTTCTTTCTCACAGAAAGCAAGGTTTTGAAAAAAATTTTGCGCGTGAAATGTGTGAAATGTCAGTTATGGCAGGAATAGCCCATAACCTTCTTGATACCATTGATGAATGATATCACCTGTTAGCTGTAATACTTCTTGCAGAGTTAGTGAAAGAACTAACATTTCATCTACTTTCTGTGAATAACTAATGAAGAGACTTCTTTAAAAAATAACTAAAATTTATTAACACGTGAAAAAAGGTAAATATAATTGTATAAACATAACTGAAGCCAAAGGTAAAAAAGATTAATTAAATATGACTAGCAAGTTAGTTAAGCTCATCCTAATACGGCTCGCTAATCTATCACTACGATCAGCCAAGCACAGTCGGCAATCCGCCGAACAATACGAGCTCTACCCTAGCTACCTTTTACAGGACAGACATCACCGAACGAGTCTTAAAAAAGAGAGAGCGAATCTCAACTCCGTTCGCTATTAAATAGTCTGTCCTCATCATTATTCATATCAATGCCCTCACGTCCACGCAACCAATGAGGATGCAACAAGTGGCAGAGACGCCTCCCTGCTAAGCCAATGGCGGGAGTCCGTTACGTCACACGTCCGATCCGATCTCTCACTTCCGATTCACTCGGATCGTTGGTCCGAACAAGCATCGGTTGATTATCGTGAAGTTCAGTTACCTGGGCAAAAGTAAGTGTAGAGATATTTGTAGAAATTCTATTTCTAACACTTACAGCATACTTTCGATATCACAAAGCCAAAAGGAGGCAAAAACAATTTTTGAGATAACAAGATAAACAAAATAAATAATATTCTAAAAATTAGTCTCAATAGCTGAAAAAAGTGCGAATATATAATGACAGTTGGAAAAAAAGTAACTTCATGAATAAAAATTTAAAATTTTAAAATTAGCAAAAAAAAATACATTAAACAGAAAAGAATTAGCTAAATATAGTGAACTTCTGTAATTAGAATTTCATAGAAAAATTCAGCATCATCGCCGAGGAATCTTCTTTTTTTTTTTTTTTTGACTGTTCTTTATCCATTTGAAAAATGTCTGCAAAGTAAGCACTTTCCTCTTAAGAGTTTTCAGAGCTTTTTTTGAAGTGCTGTAGTATGTGGACAGTATCCGTAGCTTGGGGTGAAGTAACAGTAGGTGGTGTTTTGGGAACATTCACTTCTTTCTCATCATCAGATGATAGAGAAGAAATTGATTGGGAAATTATCTCATCATCCCCCGCAGACTTCAATGTCAGCATCTAACTCGGCAAAATCTTCAAATATGATAGCTTCAGGAAAATTGAAGGATTTAAAAATATTTCTCCATCCTTTGCACTGCATTTCATTTTCAGGTCCAGTACTGGATTCCTGCTCCTCGTCTAATTCAATTTCTTCTTCTTTCACAAAGCCTGTGTTTCTGAAACAATTTGTGATAGTCTTCTGCGTCACTTGCCTCCAAGCAGTTAGGCATCCTCATGCAATCAAGAATGTTTAATGACATAATTTCTGTTCCCTATAGATTGCGTTTACGATCTTCATTACCTCTTTCCTATATCAACCTTAAATCTAAGCATCCCTTGATCAAGGGTTGCAGCTTCAAAGTGATATTTTGGGGGAGGAAATTATTTTAATTTTGGACACTTTTTGCTTCTAAGAAACAAACATAATACTGATTGGCAAGAGCAAGTAAAAGTGTACAACACTCTTCTCACAAAATGTCATCCGTATGAAAATGATTGCCCCCCCCCCCCTACACACCCGTTATATGGCGTAAGACGATCCAATGCTCCAAACTTTTTATCCAATCGAAGTGATTGAGAAACATTTCTTTTCCCCAAAATGAACATAAGAATCGCAGCCAAAGACCCGATAGTTTCCTGCTAGGCTTAGGGATAAGGAATTGCACCATACCCTCTTTCTCTAAAGGGGCTTTCTGTTCCTCTCTGCTTTTATGGAGGTGGAAATAGGGTCAAAAGGTCCAAGGAAATGGAGTGAGAAAAACTTTCTCCAATCGGTAGGTTTGTTGGGCTTCATAGGACTTTAATTTTCTGACACCCTCAGGCTGTAGAGGATCAAAGTGACAGCAGATAGGCTTCTTCGAATCATTCCCAACCCCTTAGAGAAATAATGAAGTGTGTGAGAAATTTTTGGAAACATTTCTCCAGCTGCTGCAACACAACAAACAGCAGTTTCTTAATATTTGACTTCGAAAAATATTCAACACAACTAGGTTTTGATTGAAAACTCTTTGACAAAAAAATGAAAAATAAATATGCAAAATCAAGGGAGAAAATAAGTTTTCGTCATATCAAGATTTTTGAGATATCAAGAGTATACTCTATTTCCAGGTCTCAATATTTTACACTATAACAAACACATCACCTCATCAAGCAATAAAGGAAAATACTAATCAAAGGAAATACTAATTTGCAATTTTTTGTGCTACTTAACGTTGGATTACTGATTATTTGATGTTTCAGCACAAAGGTATTTATTTGCTACTAATCAAGCGTTCCATTTAGGTTTTCCATTGTTGTAAACTTGTCCTTGGAGATGATTTGAAGGGTCGCTCAAGTTTTTTTTTTCCAGGCAGTAGTCAATTCACCTAAGTTTTGGCCTCCCTCTTTTTTGGGTGCCAGATGGTTTAGCCAAAAATTCAAAAATTACGCAATTGAATCAATCATTATTCAATTTTATTTAATATTCCTCACATTAATCCTAGTCAGTTTAATTAGATCTGGCTCATTAAATAATTTGTCCATTCCCAGTTTTGCTTTTCTCAACTCATTGTCACACTTTATTCCTCCAAAAACGCTGCTTAAAATTCTTTCACATGTCACATGCGAAAGAAGAGGTATAAAGAGACACTTGCCACATGATGCGGCAAGTGTCTCTTTATACCTCTTAGTCATTGCCAATGTTTCTGCAACATATGTAAAAACAGGCTCAATCAAAGTTTTCTAAATGAGTAGTTTCATTTTTCTGCTGATAAAATTGGATTCTATTTTAAAATATTTTTGTAATATGAAATAAAAAAGGAACAAAAAAAAGTGGTAGCAGTTGGGATTCTGCCCCCCCCCCCCCTCTCCAGTTTTGGGATGAAAGTGATATAGGGAGTTGAACTTTTGTAAGAATTTCTGCAAGTGGTGGTTTTTACCGTAGAAAAAAAAATAAAACCGGTTAGAATAAAATCAGTTTTGTCCAGTTTTGACCATTGAATGTGGATATAGGAAATTATTTTAAAAAATCAAAATAAATGAGTACATAAGTAAAAGACATATGAAGCATCAATTCCACAATTAGTCATTATTCATTATTTAAGTAAAAAGTTAATTTTACACCCTAAGCAAGCAATAAATGGTGGCATGTTTAAGAAGGTTAGTCACATCATAGGAAAAATATGTCATTTTTTTTTTAATGTGTTTCGAACAGTGTAAATAGCACAGTATACAGTTGTTTTTATAGTTTTATGCGAACAAAATGAATTTCCATTTAAATCAAAGTATATTACTTATTTTCTAATTCATTAAATACATGTTAAAAGTTTTGAAAATAAGTTACTTTATATTGCAGGCTGTTTCGCATTCCTAATAGACCAGTGTCCTTTGGCTTTGCTCTACTCTGAACCATTTTTAATGTTAATATAAGAAAAGATGCGTTTAAACCAATAAATCAGTCTTAAAAATTATTTTAATTATGATAAACAGACATCCTATTTATTTTAATTATGCATTAAAATGTGCAACATTATGCATTCAAACTGTGCTAGTATACATATTGTGCTTTTATACAATACGTTTTGGCCAGCTCTAAAGTGGTTAAATCCAGTTTTGGTCGGATTTAACCAGTTTTTGCCAGTGGCATGGCCAATATAAGTTTTGTCCGGCCAAAAGTAAAACTTTGATTTTAAGCAAGATAATTTGCTTTTCATAAAACTATTGTATATGGGTCATTCTCCAGAAAACACAACTTTTGAACGCAAATATGTTTCAATTTCAAAACCGTTTGTTTACTTTTTTTTCTCATTTTTACACGATAGTGTTACCAACTAGAGGTAACCATGAACAACGGCCCCGCTAAGTTCAAATTATTTTACCTATGAATAAAAAGAATAAAAAAATGCCTTTTTCACAGAAATATAAAAAAAAAAGAAAAAACTTTTAATATTTAAAAATTGAGGCCAATTAAATATCAGAGTAGTCATTTTGTTAATTATGCAAACAATCAGCTATTTTAATGATTAGTGGGAATATAATAAGCTCTCTTTATTAAAGTACGGCTTAATTAGTAGTTTCAAATGTATGTTAAAAACAGTATTTAGTAAATTTGAGGATATTCTGGCAATTTATAATTTTGGTAGAATGCCTATTATTGATGTTTTCCCTCCTCTATCATTTATTTTCACCTCAGAAATAATGACATTGATAAGGTCTGTCACAGAGGTGAGGAATTTTCCATTAATATAGGCCTAATAGATACATTTTTTAGGGAATTTTTTTTTCTTTGTTGCTACGCACTTTGTTGTATCTGCACATGTTAAGCATATGAAAACATGTCCACCTCTTTTTTTTTTTTTTTTTTTGCATTAATTTACATTCCTGAAATTCAAGTTCATGGAGGTGAGAAGTCAGAATAACCACACTAAGTTTTTGAGGCAAAATCTATCTTCTTGTTTTTCAACAAAATTCTCACAACTTCAACAATATCTGGAAATAAACAAGGAGGCTGGCTCCCTTGTATTATGGAAAATAAGATTTGATGTCATTACTGCCACGTGTTAAAAAGGAATGGCATTTTGTGTTTAGGTAACAGAGGTGAGAATTTTTGTGTGACACGATTCCTTGTCCTACTAAAATGCACTAAAACACAATATCAAATAATTAAATATATTTAAACAATTAGTATTTGAGACACTTGTGAAAGGAATAATAAATAAGTATATACTTTTAATTAAACAAGTTATTGAGCAACATAAGCAGTCACACAAGGTGTGTGACATGACACGGAGGCGAGAATTCATGTCTTGTAAACCAAAAGTATACTAAAATAAAAATTATTATTAAAAAATTGTTGGCAGGTATGAATAGATATAGTTTTGATGAAAATAAAAATCATTGTTAAATGAATTGTTCCTTAACATTTTTACTGTAAAAGGTGTATGACAGAAAACATTTTGAAGAATGACCCATATAGTATTGTACAGTAATTGTTTGCAGTACAAAGTAATTTAAATGCGATTCTTCATTTAATTGTTGGCCATTTCATATAGGGGAGAGTGGGCCACAATGAGACATAGTAAATTCAAAAATTATTACAATTCTGACAGCTACCATCACCTAGGGGAAAAAGCATAACCAAAATGCTTCTCAGAATTTCTAGTTCCATGCTTTTGTTTTGTAGAAAAAAATTAGTTACTGTTTGGACACACTGAAAGTTACTTAGATAATTTCTTTCATCTATCATAATCTTGAAAACTTTAAAAGTTAAGCTAAATGATGTAGTTTATGTTATTATTGACACTTAAATTTTCTATTATTCAGCTATTATATTTTTAACTCATGGTTTATTTTAATGATATGAAGCAAAAACCTTTATTTTGTTGTTTGGGCTACAATGAGACAAATTTTTCGGGCCACAATGAGATGTCTCATTGTGGCCCAAGCACCAGTAAGCAAGTGTAAAATACTTATCTAATTCTTGTTTTAGTTTACAAAAAATAAATTTAACAATAGGAAATAGGCTTGATTCAAAAATATTTATATTTTAACTAATTATTACAAATGAACTTTTTATTTTACTATACAGCTTTGTACAAACCGAAACTAGAAACCGGTTAGGTGTTAATAAGTTTGCCAAACATGGTACTTATTTCAAAGCACGTTATAATAAAAATTATTATTTGTATAAAATAATTATATAAGTTAATCATAAATTAATATTTGACATTTATTATTTTATTCTTTTTCTTCTTTTCCTGTTTTTTAAATCCTAATGATTTTTTTTTTTTTTTTTTGCTTACTGTAATGAAAATTGTTTCGAATGAAATAAAATAAGTTTTGAACATTTTAAATATGCTTTAAGCAAAAATAATGTGTTTCTTTGCAACCCTGGGCCTGAGTCAGGGGATAGGCTTTCATTACTTTGGTTCTAGTTAAAAAATGTGTTATGGTAAAAGTATGAGAGATTTAAGAGAATTAGCATATGAGATGGCAATATTTTAGGTAAAAAACTGTTTATTCAGCTGTCCCATTGTGGCCCTACTTAATGTCTCATAATGGCCACAATGAGACACTTTTCATCGAATTCATAAAGCCTCATAACTTTTTTTCCCTAACATTAAATGAGCTAAATTTGGTGCAATATAATATAATTTGATTCCTTTAATATAATCAAAAATGTTTCTGTGCTTTTAGAACTCACCAATATACGAAAAATGAAAAATGTGTTTTTTTGTCTCATTGTGGCCCACTCTCCCCTAGTTAGTTTTGAATAAATAAACATGCCAATATATTTGAATTATTTTCTGTTTTTATTTATTTTAATCTTATTATCATTTAAAATTCATGCAAATGTAACCAATAAATATCAAGTATATCAACTATTTTTGCAGGAGAACAAAACTGTAGCTAAATCATTAAGTGTAATCCTTTAACAGCTTTAGTGGAAAAACTTCACATGCCAATTTCCCTTAATGGGAACATACCCAAAATATTAGATTTTTCTTTTGCAAATTTTTTCTTCCATTGTTTTAAAGGGACGCCTTTTAAACTCTTGTTTTACTCCGCATTTCCTGGCCAAGCATTTTCAAGCATGACAAAGTGTTTAAAGCTATGTTTTTATTTTTGTGCTAGTGCTTAAAATGATTATCAAAGCTCAAAAATAATTTTAGATAAGTGGTTTCAGTTTTTTTTTAGTGAATTTTATCTAAAATACAGAGTTGCTCCGCAAAATTTCAAAATGCTCCTCAAAATCACCACAGATGCTTCTCACAGTTTCTCCAAGGTTGGCAACCCTGCAAATGTCTAAATCTTCAGTTTTATGAAAAATTGTTTTCCTGGTGCTAATTTTAGAATTCTTAACAATTAGTTTTCAGGGGCAAAATTAAAAAGATAGCAAACCAGTGCATTTCCTTGTCTGAGACCATTTGAAGAAAATAAGTTCAGTCAAATATTTCTGAATTTTTTCTCAAAGTTTAGTTTTACTTATAGTAATACGAACTAGCCTGATCGAATATTTAGATGAAACTCTTTCTCATTGATTCTTTAAGCCATTTCCTATTTATTGAGCCACAAGCTGTTCTAAAATCTATGGGGAAAAAAATAATCTTGAGATCAAACTCTTCTGCAAAGAATTCCACTGTTTGATCTCCCGTTATGGAAGCCGTATTGATAAGTTTTTTTTTTTTAAACAATTTTAAACATACAGTAATTGTATGTAGGAAAAAAATACTTTTAGATGTCAGTTAGGAAGTTCTTTGCTGATGGAATGAGTTCATGAATGGCAATACACAGGGTGAGGTTTCACCATGGTGGCCACAGGTAGAGCAAAATAACTTTCAATGACTAACTAAAAATTTTCCCTCATTTCTCATTCTGTTCCGGCTAAATGTCTATATTACTTTCATGCACCAAGCTTTTTACACTCAATCAAATATTAACATCCTAAAATAAATAGCTATAACATGAAACAAGTTTTAAAGATGCAAATTAGTTAGAGGAGAAAACGAAGTTAAATGATTGATTTTCATTTATTTAGTAACATTGAAAAAACGTTGCCAACAAAAAGAATGTTTCACATTTAAAATTAGTTACTACAGCTCTCTCTACTAAAAAACCTAATTCTTTTTAAGGGTTTTGTTTCAAAAATTTTAGGGGGATCCCCTACCCTACACTCCTTCCCTTATCTAAATAAATAGCTTAAAGTTTCGGCTTTTAATACTTTCAATTTTGTATGAATTAGTTAGAGCAGATCCATCGAATCTTCTCCCCCTTAAGTCATTCAAAGAGAGCCAAAAAGTGTTTAATACATCTGATTCGAAAAATTCTTGGAGAACAGTGCCTGAACTTCTTCCCCTAAGTCCAAGAAATTGGGCCTAGAACAGCATTTATAATACTTAAGCTTAAAAAAAAAATTCAGGGGAGAATCCCTGAACTCCATTCCTTAGCTTCACCAAAGATAACCTCCCAGTTTTGAAACTTTAAAAATGTTTTTGGGTAGCCCCAAATCTCCCCCTTAAAATTACCCAAAGATAGCTTAAAATAGCGTTTTTATTGCTTCAACTTTGTAAACTTTTCGGGGAAGAGCATCGGAACTCTTACCCCCATTAAGTAACCTAAACATATGCAAAAGTAGAATTTTTAATATCCCTTCGAAACATTTTTGAAGGAGAAAACATGAACTTCTTCCTCTAGGTTCACTAAAGATGACCTAAATTTGAGATTGTAAGGACCCCTGTTTTGGAGTTTTGTGCATCAAGAATCCCCTATCCTCCCTCATTTCTATCCCGGGGGACGTAGGCCAATAGGGACAAAAGAGGGACAAAAAGTTTTAAAATTAGTCTTGAAAAAATATTTTGAAGGAAGTCCCAGAATTCCCTATTCCCTTCAGTCCCAAAGATAACTTAAAACAGTATGTTTAAATAAATCAGCTTGAAAACAATTCCAAGAAAACAGCTAAACCCCTTTCCTTATCTGCCAAAGATGGGTAAATTTGCATTTTTAAGACTCTAGCTTCAAAACTCTTTGGAGGACAAACTACTACCCCCCCCCCTTTTTTTGCATCATCAATTATGGCCTAAAAGTTTTGAAACTGCAATTTCGAGAATTTTTTGGGAAGGGGAGTATCAATCTCCTTCAGTCACTCAAAATAGCTTAAAATAGCGTTTTTATTACTTCAGCTTCAAAACATTTTCAGGAGAGAACACCCGAACTTTTTAGATCACTTAGATATAACCTAAAATAGCATTTTTAATATCTCACCTTTGAAATTTTTGGGAGAGAACCCTTGAATCCTTTTCCAAGGTTTTCTCAACAACTACTGACCCACTGTATTTTTTCGTGGTTTCCGTGGCTCTGAAGTAGAAGCTTCACTTTATTGTGGGTTCTATTCCCCTGGAGCCTTGGGTGTTATTTCCTCTCTTAGTACTATAATCTGTCTTGTGTTGTCTTATACTTTCATAAAGAAGTTCAACCTCTGTCCAGGCAACAGCACCCCATACCTTCATAGTAATTATCAACTATGGCAAGACAACAGGGCCATTTCACAGTATTTCGGACCAGGGCCGATCCTAGGGTGTCGGCCGCCCGTGTGCAAAGATCTAATGTGCCGCCCCTCAAGAGTAATTTGCATATTTTGACTAACCTTTGACGTCCATATAAATATTTCTTCAAATTTCTATATCAAGTTCTAATTTAAAAAAGAAAAAAAAATCGAAATTGGCCTACGAAAAATAGCTTTAGTAATCTTTGGTTGTGTTTGGTTGCAAGGAGAAAAGAGTCAAGTATATTCAAGGAGCGTGGAGAAATTTTCGAAATTGACATCAAATATCGCAATTTTACGAACTTTTTAGAGACTTTACGGGAAAAGTAATGTTGGAGTCTCCTAAAATTCTTTCAAAATTGAAATCAATTTGAAGCTATTTTTTGTGACCGTAGCTTAGGAAAGATTAACGCTCTTCCCGAAAATTTTCCGTAACTGAAGTTTTAAACAAGCAGTTTTAGGTTATCTTTGTTGACGTTGCTAGAGGGAGGTATCGACAGTTTTCGAAATTGAAGTTTAAAACGCAAATTTAGGCTGTCTTTGGTGACGTTAGGGAATCTGGCAGCTTTTCTCCGGTAATTTCTGGGCACTATTGTTTCAAAAACCTATTTTTGGCTATATTTGAAAACGATAGGGAAAACGTGAAAATATTCCAAACCGAAATATTTTTCGGAACTAAAATCCATTTTAGGCTATTTTTGGGAAGGAAGGGTTTTGGGGCTCCCAAGTGGATATTTCTAAAAGCGCAATTTTATGCTATCTTGGTAACGTTAACAAAATTGGGAAGCTTCGGCGGATCTTTCGGATATTTTTCGATATTAATATCTGAAAAAGCACAACTATAGACTTTTGTTCATCTCACTTCGACAATTGATGGGTATATGCGCTAGCGCCGTAAAAAGTTACATAAGCCAGGCAGTTCTCCTCCAGAGTTTTTTAGAAAAACGTATTTTACGCATTGTTTGATAACGATAGGACAAAGAGCGGGCGGGGGAGGGGTTCAGTGTGTCCTCACGAACTGTTTTTTGAAACTCAAGTCAATTTCAAGGGATTATGGGTCTCTCTAAAGATGCTAATTGAGACTATCTTTGGTAGTAATGTTTGGGAATGGATTTTAGGGCCCTCCATCGCAAAAATTTCGAAAACGAAATAAGAAAAATGTCATTAAGTAAATTTTGATGACATTAAGAAGGGCTGTCTTCTAAAAGCACATTTTGGATTTTAAAGCATTCACATTTTCAGGCTATGTTTGATTAAGTTAAGGTGAAAGGGATGAATCAGAGATTTAATTGGGTCCTTAAGATAGGTGGTTAAAACAGCAAAATTTTCCGAAATTAAAGTCCTAAAAACGCAATTTGAAGCCTTCTTTAGTCTCGTCAAGGGGGTCATGGCATCCTTTTGGATCTTCGTTTTGGAGCGACGTTTAAATCTATTACTCGGGGCAAGAGCCCTGATCTGAAACCGGGCAGTTCATTCGTGATTTTAATTCGAAAAAAATGCTGTAAAGGGGGAAAATTACAAAATTTTAGTTCGTCATTCATATATGTTTGATTCTCAGGGGGGTCGCAATTTTCCACTGTCTCTCCACGCATCCGCGAATGTTGAAATCATAATTTGTTGTTTGAAATGCTTGCGAGAGTATCTAATCAGTACTAATAAGTATAGCTTTTTTAAAATATAATATATAAAATATGTCTTAATTGTTTAGGTCTATAAAAGCTTGGGGGGTAAACATTAGTGCAGAGCCCGATCATTCTGATGTTGGACACGGGGCACAGTTCTATTTCAGGGCCCCCCTAGGGCCCGACTTAGATTTTTAAAGACATTAGGCATGAAATTTATTTTGCCCCCCTCCCCCATTCCTGCTTATTCTATATAATGAAGCTATAAAATATTTCGATACCATGCTAATTTTGGAGGTACCTCATATCACAATAGAGTATTATGCATTTAAAAAATAGAAGAGATATTGTATACGATAGTTATATAAGATGTGGTTAAACTTTGCTCGTTGCATTAAACCGTAAATATCAAAGTTACCTATGATATAACTTTTAATAGTAAATACAGACTACGCTTGGAGTGGTTTTAGGATTTGTAAAGACATCAAGTTTTTAGGGGGAATTTTATCAACAAATAAGAGATTTTTTGCTTCTCTTAGCATTTACACAAATCCACAAATATGAATGATATCACTTTACTCTAGATTCTGAGTGAAATCATTATTTATTTTTAATTATCATGATAAATTAAGGGGATTTTGGGCCCCCCTGAAATCTAAGAGGAGGGGCCTGTGCCCCTCATGCCCCTGCGGCAATCAGGCTCTGCATTAGTGGCCGCCCTGTGCCTTGAGTGCTCCTTTTAGAAAGCACCCTTTCATGCTTCAGGAGGGGGCCATTTCCCTCATCTCCCCTCCCCTGTATCCATGCCATATTACCGGTTCTGTCACAAATTTTGCAACCAAATGAAGCAATGTGTGTAAAGAGTAGATATTAATGGACAATGAACCAACACAATGTTCCCTAACAATCTATTTTTCTTAAAGTATGCTATGCTGTCTGGAAATCGGCACTTACTTTGATAATTGAACATTTAAAATTCAGCATATTTATTTCTTATTATAAGTTATCTTGTGAGAAATTCATGAGGAATTTTGCTTCATTAAAAGAACTATACGATGCGGCCTGCGGCCGCCCCTTGCTTTGGCCGCCCTTGTGCGGTGCACACTCTGCACACCTGCTAGGATCGGCCCTGTTTCGGACAAATGTAGAGTTCATAACATGACTTTTTTCCCCCATTTCTATTTAATTGACTGAATTGCAAATTATTTTAATTTGAGTTCTTGTGTTGGTAGGACAAACTTAAAATAAAGTAATATGCCAATTAAGCAGTAAATTAGAAAATTACGGCTAAAAAGTCATGTTACGGACTTTATATAATTGTCCAAAATACTGTGAAATGACATAGCAACAACCAAAGGTGGCCTGAAATAGCGTTTATAATACTTCAGCTCAGAAAACATGCACAGTATTGTAGTCAATGAGAAATGCATTTTTTTTTTTTTTTTTGCATAAAATTTCTAATTATTTGCACAGCCCAAAATTTACTTTCTAGGGGGGGGGAGAGATCTGCTCATAACTATTCTTAAGGGTAACTAATATACCGTATTAGGATTGAAAGTGTGTTAAGAACAAGAGTTCTCGGATATCTTAATCCCCTTCTTCCTTTATACTGCACCACTGATATAGATATACTGTACAAGAACAATTTTTGGATAGATAGTTTTAGTCTCAAACAACTCGCAACATTCAATGCATTTCTATAATATTTTTATATGTGCATTATATTTATAGACTTTATAATTTATAAACTGCAAAATAAAAATGCTCATTCAAATAGGTAGGCTCCTGAAAAGCCCCTCAAAGGTCTCAACTCACTGGTTAGTCATCCAAGTTCAACAAAGGAGAAACATTTTTAACTTGAAGCTTAAAGCGAATACTAGTATTTTTTTTTTTTTTTTTTGGCAATTTTCTTCAAAGGAGTTTCTTGTTTCATTAAATTTCATCTTCAATTACAGGGGAAAGTTTCTAAGAAATATGAAAAATCTTATATTTTCTTATTGGCCATGATCCAGGGTGAACTTTTGAGTGACGGTTCACCTAATAAGTAAATTTTTGCAAAAAACAGAAAATTGAAAGCCCCAGATTTATCTTGGTTCAGATTCTTGAGCAGTGCCCACGTCCCAGTCACACGCTGTTCGCGGCCCACGGTCTGGGAACCGCTGTACTAGACTGACACTTGTAGCTTTAATTTTAACATATCCTAACCACATGCTAATAATGGCCGAAATTAGCTTCTCCATCGTTGAGCAGTGAAACCTGTAAAGTAGTTTTTTGACAGTAGCTCACAAATTTTCTTTTGGATTCAAGTCCGGTGAATTCCCGGATCAGTCCAGTACAGTGAGTTTCTTTCTTGAGCACAAATTTTTAATTTGCTTCAAAATGGCATCATGCACTGCCTTTTGGAAAAAGCAATTTCTTTACCCCATAGTTTAGACATGACTGGAAGCATTTTTCGGGACAATATGACTTTGTTATTGGCACTGTTCATTATTCCTTCTACGGGAACAAGAGATTTCATCTCCCAAACGCAGAAACAACCCCAAAACATCTTTTTTTGGGCAAATACTTGGATGCTTGTTTGGTGTAGTGCTGGAGAAGTTCGGCTTAGCTCTTTCTCACGTAACTTGGATTTAAATGTCTGAACTATAAAATCTGTTTCGTCAGAAAAAAGAACCTTCTCAGTCTATGTTTTGTATTTACATGCCCATTTTAACCCTTCTTTCTTCATATGAGAAGCTGTTTCTTGTACACCCAGGTCAAAATTCATGCTATTAATAGCAACAGAAATATGCTAGTTTTTGCTATTTTTGCTTTGTCTGCTAGTTATTCATGCTATGATATGCTTTTTTATGCTAACAAGCATCACATGCTATTCAGCTAGCATACTCAGTAATACCATGGCAAGCTATCCACAAGCATCATATGCTTATTTGCTGTTCAAGCTTGTTCAAAAGCATGTAGTGCTATGTAGCTTAATAAGCTATTTTAAGCTTTTTTATGCTAGCAAGCATCACATGCTATTCAGCTTGCATACACAGAAATAGCATAGCAAGCTGTCTACAGGCATCATATGCTTATTTGATGTTTGAGCTTGTTCAAAAGCATGTAGTGCTACGTAGCTTAATAAGCTTTTATGCTACATATACACACACTCATGCCTGTACACAGACACATATGCCTACATACACACACACGCGCGTACACACACAGCACTGCATACGCAAAACACGCACACATTTGCATACACACACACACACGCACCCACACACATGCGCCTACACAAACACACACGCGCATTCATACACACACACGCTCGTGATTGCGAAAAACATAATTTGAGTTCAAGATGCCAAAAATTCAAATTAATTTTTTTTTTTTTTTTTTTTTGCCCTTCCTGAGCGCCTTTTTTTTTTTTTTTTTTTTTTTTGCGCTCTATTATATGCCTTCATGTATGCGCCTTCATTTTTTTATGCGCCCTCAAACCTATGTGCCTTCGGTATTAAGGTTGGCGGGGGACCCAAATAGTGTTACTTTTAAATAAATTCATAAGGCCTCGCTGATTGCCTGCTCAAACAATAGACTCGTCATTCAGGGGTCAACTGCCCCACACCCCCTGACTACGGGAAATAAATGTATCTACATGTAATTTAGCGTATTTTTTGCTATTTGTGGTGTAATTTTCATCAAGTAGGTACCATACTTTTTGCACCCACCACCCTGAAATATTCGAAATGACCTCCTATCAGGCAAATTGCATAGTTTATGAAGGCAATGGACAGTTTCCAGTCCTCTGATATTTGTTAAGCATTAAAACTTTAATAATGAACAGAATTGCATAGAAAAACAAAAATGCATTTAAATGAGCGTCCCAATTGTAGGGACTCTAGTGATAATAATTTTTACGAGAAAAATTTTTAAAAAATGAATATAACTCATGGAAAGTGAACTGTCAAAGTGTTTTTTTTCATTGGTTTGTTATTTTCACACATTTATAGAACAGCGTTTCAACGTATACAAGCAGAGATTTTTTTAATGAAATTACGCAAGCGCAAAAAATGTGTACCTTTCATGGCGGGAAATTTGGATAAGCAAACTGTGATTGGCAACGGCAACATTCCGTGCCGCACACCCAACCAGCATGTTTATTTTGTGCACAGGAGGAAATTTGCGCTGAGATAAGTATTCTTTTAATCCTGTTTTTGAAATTTAACTTAATATTGTAATATTTACTTGTGCTTGTAATTGTTTTCAAACTCAAGTGTCTTATCAAACTATTTTACGTTGTAAGCAAAGCATTGTAGCAAAAATGTTCGTTTCCTTGAGTTCGGACAATCTAACGAGTTGTTTTGTTTCATCTTGTAGTACGGCGTTATTTTACTGAAAAGTGTCGATGCTATTTTTTTTTTAAATCATATTTTGGATCAGAAAGTTATTGTAATCCATAACGTAGTTATCTAAGCTGCCTTTACTTGACTTGTAAAAATATAGGCATTAGAGTCCTATATTGGATAATCAATCACGTTGCTAGAAATTTCTTCTTTAGTTTTTCGTTTTTAAATTCATTAAAAATCTTGATTTTATTTTTTGATTAAAACAAATTAAAGCAAGATTAAGATGCATCTGTTCATCAGCAGCATCAGTACAACTTTATAACAAGTATAAGGTTGGACTCTTAAAAGTTTTAGATTAGCTTTAGTTAGAAACTTCTATATATGTTTACTTCATGTATAATAATTTACCAGTAATTTTGAAATTTAACTTCTGAACATATTTTTGCTTCGTCGTTGACCAAAAATCAACAGCTTAAAATTGAAATTTATCCAGGACAGAATTACCTTTTATCAAGACGCTTCTTAGTTAGGATTCGCTGAATAGTTAGTTAATCTTTCAATATACTGCATATTTGGCAGACAAACGGAATATTTGGTTTGACCAAATACTTAAATAATTCAGTGACGCAATGCGTAGCAAATTTATTTTCGAAACTTAGTAAACATATTTTTTCATATAATGAATGAAAGTTTTAACATAATTAAAAATTAGTTTGAGTTGTTGCCGTCTAATACCGTCAAACCTGGTTTATAAGAAAGCACTTAAAACCAATTTCTGCTTGGACAAACTGCATTTGAGATTCCTGATCCTTGTCCTGCTGTTGATGATTTTCCAAATAAGATGATCTGCTTTAAACAATTTGGTTTTAAAGGTCCCTTTGATATTGTTTTAACGAGTTTCAAATGTGCTATCATATTCAAAACAATTTTAACGTAAGAGAAAACACTCAGGTGGTAATTTCAAATTTTATTATTTTCAATTTTTCGTAATTTTTATGACATGTCTATATCTCTGGTGGTCTAACAGGCTCAAATATCGCCACAGGCAATATCAACACTAGCTGCCTCCATGGACCTGGACAGGTCAAAACTAGTCGATCAAGGATTAATAACTCATTCAATGTAAAATTTTGTCCTCAGGAGTAGAAGTTTATCCTTTTTGGCGGCATTTTCTAGTGTGATTGGCTTTAGCATTTCCTGTCATCTGAAACTGCTTTCATATCTTCCCAACTCTTCCCGTACTCACTCCATATATTTTATCTATTAACTCTCACATTTTTAAGTATTCTCTGAGCACAATCACTTTATCACATGTTTCTAAGCTCACATCCATGAAGCTAAAGGTGATCCCTGCAACAAGCGAGAAACTAACATTGCAGAATACCTACCACCTGGCGGAGGAATTTAAAGACCTGTGTGAATAGGAACATCTACCACTTTGATAATAACTGCCCCTTGAACTCTGAACTAATCTGGAGTGCTTCCTTGTAAACTTATGCATGAAAAAGCAAAAAAAAAAAAAAAAAGACATTCCTCAATTAATTGTCACAATACTGTATTAACTAGAAATACTATGTATACTTCAATAAACTTAAAATAATCGAAACAAAATTAAAATTCAGCTAGCAATTTAACATTTTGACATTTGATTTTTAAAGAGCATGGAATTTTTATATTAAAAAAAATCAGAGGTGGAGTGATAATCAATCATTCCTTCTTTATAATGACAAATCAAGTCTTTGTTAAGATGGGAGCACATAAACTATGCAATTGTTAAGAGCAGCACACTGCCTAAGCAATGTTGCTTTTCCTCCGTTTGCTTTCTACCTCCCCTTAAGCCCCCCTTTCGGCAAATCTTTGATGAAGGGATTTATTGAGTTTTGAGCACTATTTAACAGGAACATAATATTGTTACAAATTCTGTAAATAGTAATTGTAGTAACGTAACCTGTAAATAGTTTCCCGTAATGAATATACAGCCCCTATACATTCGGCTGAAGTATACGAACCCCTATTCTTTTTTTTCATTGATAAAATTTGTGAATGAAATAAGAAAGTGTAGAACGGTGTAGCATTTTCTGGAATAGTTGAGAGGTCTCTTTCGGTGTCTATAAAACGCCGTTATGCATGATAAAGAGTTTAGTTTCGATTGAGAATTTGTACTGAGAGTGTATTAGCTCTGTTTATTGCGAGGCATTTTGCTGAGTTGTTTTTCGTATTTGGAAGTAAATACGTGAGTAACCGTTGAGTTTACGGTGTTGTGTGATATTTGCTTAATTGCTGATGATTAATTTAGCAGTTGTTGACGATCTTTCCTGTACATAGTGTAAATAAATTCCTGTGTTTTTTGTGTCGTCCTTTCAAGAAAGTTGGAAGTCGCACCGGATCCGTTACAATTGGCGCCCAACGTGGGGCTTCTTCTGGACTTCCTTGGAGTAAGTGTGACTTTAGACATCTTTTTTTCATAAAGACTTTGAATTTGGGACTTTATTTTTTTATGGTGATTACTCGCGCAATGGCGATGACCAATTAAAACAACTTCTGGAAGCAATTAATACTGTGAAAAGTGACTTGACTGAAAGTTTTGCCACAAATCAAGAACAATTGAAAAATGAATTGGCGGCTAATCAAGAACAATTGAAAAATGAATTGGCGGCTAATCAAGAACAATTGAAAAATGAATTAGTGACTAACCAAGAACTGTTAAATAGTGATTTAACTGCTAAAATTGCTACAAGTCAAGATGAAATGAAAAGTGACCTAACGTCGATGAAAACCATGATGGAGAATCAACTAACCGCCATGGGAGATAAAGTCGATGCTCTGGAAGAAAAATTTGATACTGTGGAAGAGCGCATCGCCAATGTGGAAAATAAGTTGGAAGAAGATGACAAGAAATTTACTTCATTTAAGGAAGAAATAATTAAGGACGTGGAAAGGAGATTGGCGACCGCGAAAAGCAGCTCTGTACAGTTTGGCGCTCCCACATCGGTTTCTCGACCGTCCATTAAACTTGCCACATTTGATGGGAAAACTTCGTGGCTGGTTCACAAAACTCAATTCATGATAGTGGCGGAAGCGAACGGATGGGACTCTGCTACCAAGGCCTGCCATCTTGCAGCATCCCTGAGAGGTGGCGCAGCGGACATTCTTCAGACCCTTTCTGTTGGGCTAAATGCCTTTATTTTCTGTTTCTTGAAGGATTTCATCAATATTGTTAAAGAAAAAAAAAAAAGATTTGTAACTTACCTTTTGCCATTCCGGAAAAACCTTGCACGGGAAATCCCATACACCTGCCACTGACACTCAAATGTTTAAGTTTGAATCGGAACTGTTCGGGAAAATTAGTGGTACGCTATGATTGGTTGCCACCATTCGGCAGATGTCGGCAAACTTCCGACAAAGCACATGTCAATTACGTAAGATAACCTGTTGAGATGTTAGGTGCTGAATGTCGAATAAGATAAGGATTGTGCAACCTGCAAGCTGTGTGTTTCCGGAGTTGAGCTGTTCTTGCAAGATGCAAATGAGGTGACTTCACATTGCTACGGGCACGGTCGGATCTGGCAATAAATATGCGGACCGACCATAGCTCGCTCTCTCACTCATCTTCTCGTTTTGTGCTGTTTGGCCCATGTTTTGATAAAGTTTTTGCTGCCGGCCTCAAAGGTGAGGTCGGGTTTTTTTTGGATGCTTCGTCATTGATGCCCCCACTTCAGAAGCGCGTCCTGTTGTGATGTTCATCAAAATGGAAAGTTATAGTTCAAGTTAAGCCGGTTGTTTGGTCTTCAATGCTAAGGAAAGAAGCGAGTCCATCTACAATGTTTTCCTGGATGTGGTGAATTTAGTGCTTGAGGTATGAACTGACTAGCGTGCGATTATGACGAATTGCGATGCTGTCCTTCTACCTATGTGAAATTCACGGTAATAAGCCGATAGAACTTTTGACATCCTGCGTGTTCATCTTGACTCAACTTGGACTTACTGTAAGACTTTTTTGACCTAGCATAACCTAACATTTTTTGAGGACTAAACTATTTTGTTGTAACTATTTTTACTAATGCATGTTTAAATAAATGTTTTCAATGTTGAAATGATTCATGTTTTATTTCTTCGGGCAGACCACTCCCTCAAAATTCAGTTGGTAATGAGTTGCCTAATTTCAGCTTAGCTGTAGACTACTAACTCAATAAGATCTAAATATATCCAACAGGTGGTAGCAGAGTCGTGTGGTTGATCTGCCCGGGGAAAATTGAATCATTTTTTATTATGGAGAAGGATTATCGAAATGTGGAGAAGTTGGGCTACCTGGTCAAAAGACATAAAAATGGTGCTCATAGAAAGGGATTTATGGAAGGTTACCCAAAAGAAACAAGAAGGGGAATTAACTAGTGCTGACAGAAAAAGATGTAGCCAAGCTTTAGCCATCATCTATTTAAATTTAAAAAAAGACATAAAAAGGCTAATTGATAATTTGGAAGATCCTAGTGAAGCTTGGAAAGCCCTTAAGACAAATTTTGAACCCCCATCTTTGGCCAGAGTAGCCGTGCTATGGGAATCCTACTTCTCTTGCAAAATGCAAGAAGGTGAAACGGTGGGATTATTTGCAGCAAGGTTGGGGGGAATTTTTAACCAATTAGTTGAAAATGGATATATTATGGAAGAAAAAATCAGAGCCTTTCAATTGATACGACATTTACCTTCAAATTTCAGCAGTATTGTTCAAGCCATCTACAGATGGGAAGAAGAGAGATTTACTTTCTCTGAAGTGAAAGACGAACTACTGGCTGAGGAAGGCAGGATTAGGTATTTGGCCGAAGAGCCTAATGTAGAAAATTCGGCAATGTTTTCAAAACCGGAAACTCCGGAATGGCAAATTGTAGGAGTAAATTCCTTGTTAAAAATAAAGTTTGTTACATTTGTAAAAAGAAAGGGCATATTGCGTCGAGGTGTTGGAGCTGAAACAAAGTAAAGCAGGATAAGAGTTTTAAATTCAAAACCAAAGAAGATCCTCAGGCAGGAATGTTTTGTTCTGTAAATGAAAACGAAATTTCTGCAAATACTACCTACCCAAAATGTGAGGATACATGGCTATTGGACAGTGGCAGTACATCTCATTTTTGTCGAGATAAGTCATTGTTTACAGAATTAGAGCCTGTACAAAACACACAAATGGAGGTAGCGGTAGGAAACGTAAAGAGTCAGGTAGAGGGCATTGGGAAAGTAATTTTCAAAATTGAATCAGATGGAAAATTAGTTACCATCACCCTCAATAATGTTTTCTATGCTCCAACACTGCGACGCAACCTAATTTCTGGTTCGTGCATAGACAGACAGGGCTATAAACTTAAATGTTTGCCCGGAAAGATCTGTGTTTTTAATCAAAACTATTTACAGCAAATTTAATAAATAAACTTTATCATGTTAAACCAAATTTTTATATTGATTGTGAAAACGTTAATTATACAAAAGTTTTTAAGACCAAGGGCCCGTCTGAAGGGGCCAACATGGTCAGTGTAGACATGGAGAAATGGCATAGAAGGTTTTGCCATATAAATATGGAGAGTATCACCAAAACAAGTAAACTTGGTGCAGTCCAGGGACTAGAAATTAAAAAGGGGCAAAAACCCAATTGTGACCCTTGTCAATTGGGAAAAATGAGGAAGTGCTCTTTTAAATCTAGGCCAGAAAGGCGTACTAATTCTGCACTTCAATTGTTCTACATGGATCTCATGGGACCCCTTCAGACCGAGTCCTTGGGGGGAAAGAAATATATTTTTATAATTATAGATGATTTCTCAAGAAAAGCAAATGTTTTCTTTTTAAAAGCAAAAAGTGAGGCATTTAATGTTTTTGTCAATTTTCAAAAAAGGACTGAGAGATTCCTGAACTCAAAAATTTTGGCTATCTGTTCCGATAACGGAAAAGAATTTGTTAACAAAGATTTTGAGGACTATCTCACCAATCAGGGAATAAAGATAGAGCGGACCAACTCCTACACCCCACAAATGAACGGGGTTGTACAAAGATATAATTTCACCATAATGAATGGTGTGAGGTCTATGCTCAATGGTTCTGGGTTGGGGGATGAGTTTTGGGCTGAAGCCGCTCTGTTTTAATTATGTAAGGAATCGGACATTAATAGGAAATATGGACAAAACCCCTTTTGAACTGTTTTCTGGTCGTAAACCTTCAGTTAGACACCTACGTATTTTTGGGTGTACTGCCTATGTAGGCCAGCCTAAGTCTAAACTAAAAAAGTTAGATATGAGGGCTACCAAGGGGATCATGGTCGGATACGCCTTACGTACCAAAGGGTACAGAATCTGGGATCCTGAAACTAGAACAGTCACAGAGACTATTAATGTAAATTTCAATGAAAATGAAAAATGGGGGGAATTAAAAGTCCAAAATAAAAATGAGAGAAAATTTAACTTTATCAGGCCTATGAGTGAAGTTCAACTTGAACAGGAAATCCAGAAGAGCATTGAGGAGACTCCCTGTGAGAAAATTAAATGGGTTAGAGAAGCCAAAAAGAGAAAGACGGGATAGGACTGATATTTATTATACAATTGCCGGTAAAAATAAAGTAAGATTAAATTCACTAAAACAGGTTCTAAAATATTGTAGTGAAAATAAAATAGAATATAAACCAAAACTTTTTGATTTTTCAACTAAAAATCCAACAGTAGGGGAAATCTGTGACCAGAGTGAAAATTCGGAAGGGGGTGAAGAAGCTCCTGAAGCAAGTTTAGTGGAAATTTCTATACCGAATTCGTATAGGCAATGTATCGCTACCCCCGAGGTGGACAACTGGAAACTGGCCATGGAATCTGAATTAGATGTCATTCGGCAAAGAGAGGTGTGGGACCTCGTACCTCCACCAGAGGGGAAACCAATTTTGGGAAATAGGTGGGACTACGACCTCAAGGTAAATGACAGGGAAAAAATTGTTAGATACGAGGCCAGATTGTTTGTGAGGGGGGACCGTCAGTCAATTGAATCATATTCTGAAGTTTTTAGCCCCGTAATTGAGTTTTCGCTTGTGAGAGTTTTCTTTTCTATTTTTATGTCTTTTAAAATGGTGTCACTCACAAATTGATGTAAAAAATGCTTACCTATATGCTGACTTAGAGGAACAAATCTTCATGAGACAACTAGAGGGTTTTGTCAGTAAAAGTCACCCTAATTTTGTCTGTAAATTGAAGAAGTCTCTCTATGGACTACGCCAGTCCGGAAGAAACTGTCTTTTCGAAATAGACAGTGTTCTTCGTGGTTTTGGTTTTCAAAAATTAAGAGGATGTAATTGTGTATATCACAGTGACAAAGAGACTTTTCTTCTTATTTATGTAGATGATATAATAATTCTAGCAAAAAATGAAAATTTAATTAAAAAGGTAATTAATGAAATTAAAAGGATGTGTGATATAAAAGAAATGGGGAAAACCAGAAAGCTACTGGGGATTGAATTTGTGGAAGATAAAAATAATTTATTCACCAAAGCTCTTACATTTCGAAGGTCTTGGGGTTATTCTCAGATTACTATGTGCCAAATTCAACCATCCCAATCTCAAAGGGTACAGTTTTGTCGAAAGACGACTGCCCGAAAACTGAGGAAGAAAAAACGGAAGCAGAAAAGCTCCCATACAGAAATTTGTTGGGTTGTTTAGCATACATAGCGGGAAAGACCCGGCCTGACATCTCTTATGCGGTCAACTTTTTTTTTTTTCAAATTTCAAGCAAATCCCGGAAGGAAGCATTGGGAGTTTCTATTAAGATTGCTAGGATATTTAAAGTACACAATATCATACAAACTAAAATTAAGCTCAATCAGTAGTGTAGACCTACGGGATTTTTCCGACTCTGATTACGCAGCTAATCGAGAGGATAGAGTCTCAATGGGGGGATCAATTTTGTGTATTGATCGGGTCCCAATTAATTGGAGGACATATAAACATAAATGTGTTGCGTTATCTACAATGGAAGCAGAATATATTTCACTTAGTGAAACTGCAAAAGAAATGGTCTGGCTGAAGAGGATAATTGCAGAAATAAGTGAATTAAATATTGAAAACCTCCAGCTTAGGGATACAGTCATTTATTGTGATAACACTGCAACAATTGATTATTCTAAGTCTCCCATTGAGAATTCCCGTACAAAACACATTGATGTAGGGCACCATTTTTTAAGAAATTTGATTGAGCAAAAGATTTTTTTGATTAAATATGTGAGGACAAATGTAAACATCGCGGACATTTTCACTAAACCCCTATCTAAGAATTGTTTAAACAAGCTTTGTAAAATTATATTTAATTGGGATTAACTTAAGAGAAAGGGGGGCGTATCAAATTTTTGAACTGTTTTTCAAATGTATTTTTTGTAAATATGATGTGAATGTAGTTAAGTGTTTTTAGTGTATATAATGTGGTTTTTGATGAAATTCCTTCAAGAGGGGGGAACATGTTGGGCTAAATGCCTTTATTTTTTGTTTCTTGAAGGATTTCATCAATATTGTTAAAGAAAAAAAAAAAGAATTGTAACTTACCTTTGGCCATTCAGGAAAAACCTTGCACGGGAAATCCCATCCACCTGCCACTCAAATGTTTAAGTTTGAATCGGAAGTGTTCGAGAAAATTAGTGGCACGCTATGATTGGTTGCCGGCAGATGTCGGCAAACTTCCGACAAAGCACATGTCAATTACGTAAGATAACCTGTTGAGGTGTTAGGTGCTGAATGTCGAATAAGATAAGGATTGTGCAACTTGCAAGCTGTGTGTTTCCAGAGTTGAGCTGTTCTTGCAAGATGCAAATGAGGTGACGTCACATTGCTACGGGCACGGTCGGAGCTGGCAATAAATATGCGGACCGACCATAGCTCGCTCTCTCACTCATTTTCTCGTTTTGTGCTGTTTGGTGTTTTGTCCATGTTTTGATAAAGTTTTTGCTGCCGGCCTCAAAGGTGAGGTCGGGTTTTTTTTGGATGCTTCGTCACTGATGCCCCCACTTCAGAAGCGCGTCCTGTTGTGATGTTCATCAAAATGGAAAGTTATAGTTCAAGTTAAGCCGGTTGTTTGGTCTTCAATGCTAAGGAAAGAAGTGAGTCCATCTACAATGTTTTCCTGGATGTGGTGAATTTAGTGCCTGAGGTATGAACTGACTAGCGTGCGATTATGACGAATTGCGATGCTGTCCTTCTACCTATGCGAATTCACGGCAATAAGCCGATAGAACTTTTGACATCCTGCGTGTTCATCTTGACTCAACTTGGACTTACTGTAAGACTTTTTTGACCTAGCATAACCTAACATTTTTTGAGGACTAAACTATTGTGTTGTAACTATTTTTACTAATGCATGTTTAAATAAATGTTTTCAATGTTAAAATGATTCATGTTTTATTTCTTCGGGCAGACCACTCCCTCAAAATTCAGTTGGTAATGAGTTGCCTAATTTTCAGCTTAGCCGTAGACTACTAACTCAATAAGATCTAAATATATCCAACACTTTCGGACAGCCAGCGCCTGGATTTCGCCGCCCTCACAACTGCGTTGGAGCTTCGCCTCAGTGAGAAGTGCCAGAAAGATTTCAGCCGACTCCAGTTGAAGTCCCGTTTTCAGAAAACCGGGGAAACCCTGCAAGAGCTAGCCGCGGACATCGAAAGACTGTCTCATCTTGCTTTTTGCGACTGTCCTGCAGATGTTCGAGACAACCTGGCACCCCTACTACATCGACGGGGTTCTGACGACATCGACGAGATCTGGAAATCCAGAAAGCTCTACGGATGGCAGATGTTAAAGACCTGAATTCTGCTGTTGTGTATGCGATGAAGTTGGAGGCCGCCCAACAAGCAACCCGCAAGGATCGCCATTCAATCCGCGGCGTGAAAACTGAGGAGTCTGATCCGGTTTCGTCACGCTTTGCTGAACTTGAAAAGCAAAAAAAAAAAAAAGAAATTGCAGGAACCCTCAAAAGGATTTCGGCTCTCAAGGACCAAAATCGACAACCACTTAAGTGCTGGAAATGTGGCGGCGAGGGTCACTTACGAAGAAACTGTGCAGCTCGCCAAGAAACCAGAGGGAAGAGCACCTCTCCCTTTCAGGTCCAGGAAAACTAAGCCATGGCAATCTCGCAGGGCGGAGGTCGCCAAATTGGAATGTGCCCCATCTTAAAGTTTTCCAGATTTCATCGACGAGTGGCGGCAGTAATGGACTTTGTTTACGCATATGTAAACGGGTTTCCCTGAGAACTGATTATTGACACTGGAGCCATTGTTACAATCATTAGAACAGATGTGGCTCGTCAATTTGGACTCGACATTCTATGGATGCCGCCCTGCGTTACCCTCCAAACTGTGACAGGTGACAAGATCGAGATTGAAGGTAATGTAAACTTAGAAATTGTGTTTGGAAATGCCACTTACCATCATACGGCATTCGTTGCTGCTTGGACTTTTTAAAGAAGTATGACTTCAACCTCGACTTCAAGACTAATGAGCTGCACTCGACGATAGAAGACATAGCCGTTTTCCCCGCAGAAAGTGATGTAAATTCCGCTCATCAAATAATAGCCCAAACAAATTTATCGATTCCCTCAAAGTCAGAATCATTGATACCTTGCTCCATTGAAGAAAACAACAGCTTTAGATTCGGCCTCATTCAATACCCTAATCTAAACAATAACCTAAAAGGAGTGCTGGTAGCATCTACGCTTGTGGACCTTTCTAAGGCTGTAATTCCTGTGAGAGTCGCCAACGTGAGTGAAAGTCCAAGGAATATCCGAAAAGATGAAGTGTTGGCAACTTTTACTCCAGTAAACCGCATCATTAGAAGAATCAATTCCCCGGAGACTGTGTCTTCCGAGTCCTTGACATCGAAGTTAATTGGGAGTGCGCCGTTTTCGAAAGATCAAAGAACTGCTGCGGAACAATTGGTGGACGACTTCAAGCATCTGTTTTCATCTACATCGGAGGATGTGAGCCGGACGAATTTAACGCAGCATAGGATCTACACTGAAGAACACCCCCCTATTAAACAGTATCCAAGATGACTACCGTTCGCCAAGAAGGAAGAGGTTGAGACCCTCCTGAAAGAGATGCAGGAGAAGGATGTCATCTAACCCTTGTCCAGTCCTTGGGCCTCTCCCATCGTCTTGGTCCGAAAGAAAGATGGCTCAACTAGATTTTGTGTCGATTACCGACGGCTGAATGAAAGCACCAAGAAAGACAGTTACCCTCTTCCACGGATAGACGACATCTTGGAAGAGGGACACCACTTTTTACGGACACAAATGGTTTTCGACCCTAGACTTGAAGAGCGGCTACTGGCAGGTTGAGATACACCCTGATGACCAAGAGAAGTCAGCGTTTACAACTGGACAAGGCTTATGGCAGTAAAAAGTGATGCCCTTCGGCCTCTGCAATGCACCAGCTACGTTCAAACGTCTTATGGAGACAGTGTTAAGAGGACTTTCCTACGAATCCTGTCTGGTCTACTTAGACGATATCATCATCATGGGACGCAGCATCGATGAACATCTGGCTAATCTTAGGAAAGTGCTGCAAAAGCTTAAGGAAGCCAATCTGAAGTTAAGCCCGTCCAAATGTAATTTGTTCCGCCGGGAAGTGAACTACCTTGGTCATATCATCTCTTCTGAGGGTGAACAAACCGATCCAGAAAAGGTATCTGCGGTCAAGAGTTGGAGTCGTCCCGAAAACATCCATCAGCTGCGAAGTTTCCTGGGGCTCTGTATGTACTACAGGAAGTTTGTGAAGGGTTTTTCCAACATTGCACGACCTTTGCATAAGCTGACGGAGAGCAAGCAAAAGTTTGAATGGTCCAAAGAATGCAAAGATGCATTTCTACGACTGAAGGAGGCTTTAACATCAACGCCTATTCTCTCATATCCTCAGCGTGGAAAATCCTTCATCCTAGACACTGATGCAAGCCACGAGGGCATCGGAGTTGTTTTATCCCAAGAAATTGACAGCAATGAACAAGTCATCGCTTACTTTAGCAAATGCTTATCAAAGTCGGAGCGAAATTACTGCGTCACCAGAAAGGAGTTACTGGCCATAGTGAAAGCTGTAGAACACTTCCATCATTACCTCTACGGCCGAAAGTTTCTGCTTCGGACAGATCATGCCTCGTTAACTTGGCTTTTGAACTTCAAGAATCCTGAAGGCCAGATAGCCAAGTGGATACAGCGGCTCCAGGAATATGACATGAAGATCAAGCACCGAAAAGGGTTGTCTCACGGTAATGCAGACGCTTTATCAAGGAGACCCTGTCCTAAGAACTAAAATTATTGTTCCCGAATCGAGAAACAGTATGGAACGACTAACCCTACCGCCTATCAGGTGACAGTGACTCCAACATCATCAGAACCTGATCCATGGAATGACGACCAAGTTCGAAAAGATCAACTTGAATACCCCAACATAAAACCAATTTTGGAGTTCATGGAAAGTGACAGTCGGCGACCTAGCTGGCAGGACGTTTCCATCTTCAGTCCTGCAACAAAAAGATACTGCGCTTTATGGAACTCACTTCCCCGATCAAGGATTTCAGATGTTCTGAAAGAAATACATAGTAGTGCGACTGGAAGACATTTTGGTGTCTTGAAAACTCTCAATAAAGTTCGGGAGCGCTTCTTCTGGAGTAAGGCGAAGGATGACGTGGAGAAGTGGTGCCATTCTTTTGACGCCTGTTCTGCTCGTAAAGGACCGAAGAAAAGAAACAGAGGGAAGCGACATCTGTACAACGTTGGAGCTCCTTTCGTACGAATTGGGATCGACATCCTCTGTCCTCTACCAAGAACTGCTAATGGGAACAAATACATTCTTTTGTTTCCATCGACTATTTCACCAAATGGCCCGAAGCATATCCCATTCCAGATCAAGAGGCTACCACCGTAGCAGAGACTCTAGTTCAACATTGGATCTCGAGATACGGAACACCTTTGCAGATTTATTCCGATCAAGGGAGGAATTTCATCTCTGCTGCGTTTAAGGGCCTATGTCAAATTTTTGGAATTGAGAAAACTAGGACAACACCACTACACTCCCAATCGGACCGCATGGTGGAGAGATTTAACCGCACAATCCTGAATAATCTCTCGCTTATGGTCTCCAGAAATCAACAGGATTGGGACAAGAAGCTACCTTTGTTCCTGCTGGCCTACCGCAGTGCTGTGCACGAGACTACCGGATATGCCCCATCTCAGATGCTCTTCGGACGAGAGCTTCGGCTACCTTGTGATCTCGTCTTCGGTCGTTCTCCGGATGCACCTTCATCGCCTGAGGAGTACATCCAGGATCTCCAGGCCCGGTTGGAAGACGTTCATAACTTCGCACGAGAGCGAATCAACATCGCCGCGGAGAAGATGAAGACCCGATACGACACAAGGTCTACTGGACATGAATTCAACGAAGGCGACAAGGTTTGGTTATGGAATCCCATCCGACGGAAAGGTCTTTCACCCGAATTGCAGTCGCATTGGGATGGACCCTACAAAGTCCTTAACCAACTGAATGACGTCGTAGTGAGGATCCAAAAATCACCTAATGCAAAACCTAGGGTAGTACATTATGATTGGTTAGCCCCATACTATGGCCATAGTTCATGAGTATTACATAAACAACCATGGTTGACAACATAAACGTTGTAGATAATTTTTTTTTGCTTTTGATATTTAGTAATATTTCTTGTTATTATTGTGTTTCCTATGCATTATTGGTTATTATTTAATGTGTGTATTTGTGAATTTGTGATAGAAGTTTGACACCCTTTCCGGGGATTATACTGCCCATTACGTGCAGTCCTTAGGAAGGGGGCAATGTTACAAATTCTGTAAATAGTAATTATTGTAGTAATGTAACCTGTAAATAGTTTCCTGTAATGAATATACAGCCCCTATACATTCGGCTGAAGTATACGATCGCCCTATTCTTTTTTTTTCATTGATAAAATTTGTGAATGAAATAAGAAAGTGTAGAATGGTGTAGCATTTTCTGGAATAGTTGGGAGGTCTCTTTCGGTGTTTATAAAAAGCCGTTATTCATGATAAAGAGTTTAGTTTCGATTGAGAATTTGTACTGAGAGTGTATTAGCTCTGTTTATTGCGAGGCATTTCGCTGTGTTGTTTTTCGTATTTGGAAGTAAATACGTGTGTAACCGTCGAGTTTACGGTGTTGTGTGATGTTTGCTTAATTGCTGATGATTAATTTAGCAGTTGTTGACGATCTTTCCTGTACATAGTGTAAATAAATTCCTGTGTTTTTATTCAAGAATTGTGTCGTTGTTTCAAGAAAGTTGGAAGTCACACCGGATCCGTTATAATATCAATTTTGGTAATTTTCTGATTTTTTGCAAATCATTCAAATCCCTGATAATTCCCAATTTTCCCAATTTTTAGCCATCCTGTTTCACTCAACTCCATATCTGGCTCAAACAATGAACATCTCAATGAATTAATGTTAACAACCAGTAGAAATACGTCAAAGCGGTTACAGTAAGTGGTGTATATGTTTGTCAGAGTATATTTGTTGTTAAGAATTTAATAAAAATAAAGAAATAGATGAATAAAATTACTGCAAATGTTCCAAAGTAAAATTTTTTCCTATAATTTTGATTCAATTTCAAAGACAGAATATGAATAATACTAAAATCTATTTATTTAAAATAGCACAAGAAGGTATCACAACTTTAAGTGTAAACAATATATAAAAGGTAAATACATAAGCAATATCAAAATGAGATTGATGTCATACACATAAATTTTTCTTTTAAAAAATACATCTTTTACAAAATATCTATCGGAGTATTAACTAAAATAATTAAGCAGTAGTATATCACAATGAAGCAGGCTTATGAAATTTGTTAGCATTTCCCTATACAGTAAAACAAAGTTAAGAAAGCACAATAAAATGTACGTGAAACATTTTCAAGGACTGAAGAGTCAGCAATGCTTATTAAATAATTATGGGAAAAAAGACATTGGTCGAAGAAGTCAAGAAGTAGAAATATATTATTCTTTATACAGTAAACTCCTGATTATCCATGGAATTGGTTGGCACAAATGCAGTGGATAATAAAAATTGCCGATAAGCCGCAAAAAGGTTAAAATGGGAACAAATAAGGCAAAACTTGTCCTTCCTAAAAAATTTAGCTATACTGATGCATAATACTTTCTTCAAACAGTGAAAATATATACAGAACAGTAAAAATATTTTGTATGAGATCAATAAAGAACAAGTGTATGTATGATGAAGAAAGCACAAAAAATAATTAAATTAATAAAACAAAAACAACTGAGTTTAAATTTACAATTTTGGGGCAAAAAAGTTAATGGTATTTACTTTTTACTGTGAAAATATATGTTCCTGATTGTTGATTAACTCGCGGATAATCAGGAGTTTACTGTAGATCATTTAAGATTTGATTTATTGTATTGCCCTAACATTAAAAAAAAATGTGTAAAGATGCCCATGTTGGCTGATAAATATATCCTAATTAGCATATATTTATTAGCTAAAATAATCATCAGACACGAGACTATCTTGTTAACAGCATTATACGCCATGTCAGTGGCAAGTGTTTGGCATTAATCAACTAAATTCTCAGTTGACTTAAGTAATCTGACTCATTTACTTCATATTCATTTCAATCTGATTAAATTCTATTGCAGATGATAATTTATGTAAATTCCAAAATAACTTGGTTAGTTACCTAAAGCCATTAATTTTGTTTGGACTTAATAAGACTAAACTGTGCAAAAAAAAAAAAAAAAAATAATCAGATACATATCAACTTGAGTGTTTATTAGGGTGCGTCTTATTTTTGAAGATGTTATTTTTTCATGAGGCACCCACTCATTTTGTTCCTTTGGATGAAAAAAAATCACACCATCTTAAAAATAAAAATTGAATAAAATTTAGAGGTTGCTTCCATTGCTGCAAAATTTGAAATCTAATTTTTTTTTGCATCGATTATTATAATACTTATTTACATTATCTTTCTTTCATTAATTTTAATTAGTAATAAATCAGATTGTTACTGACTTTGAAATTATGTCATATTTTATTAAATCATGTTAATTAACTGTAGCTACAATCAACTCTCAACCTCTTAACTAATAGCTGGTTAGCAACTCAAAGAAACACAAGTAGACAGTTAAGAACTCAAAAAGAAAATTAAAAGAGATTTCTACTTCAATAATCGAAAACAAAATTATTGGAATCCATCATTAGATTATTTGCTTGACCTTGCTCTTACTGATGATACTTTACGCAAGATTTCACTTCCTGGCGAGAAATTATTTCTAACTGAAAGAAAACTAGGAGGACAAGGCGAAATTGGTAGCAAATAAATCTCTATTGAAAAAGGCAACAGAACTTGCATGAAGAAACCTAAAGGAACAACTCCTCCAATGAAACACAGAACAGCAGATGTTGTCAAACTAAAACCAAAGGAAAAAAAATAGATGATTTTATTACTAACATTCAGATTTTTCACCATAAAGGTCTTTTCATCAACTTTTTTTGAAGAGATATCATCAAACAGTTTGGATGATGAGTAGTAATCAGAGAAAGGCTTGAATATTTCACATTACTAGAAACAAAGGGCAAAAAAATTACAATATTGGTGAATGTGAAAGACTGAAATTGTAAACCAATGATATGAATGGCCTAGTGGAACTTTCGCGTGATTTTTGTTTGACATTATTACACAGCATAGCAACCATGAAATGCTTATTATTTTTTTGTACGTATAGAATATACGTATTTGGGTTATGTTTCTACCCTAACCAACCCAATTTCATGTTGATGTCAAATATTGCAATAGAAAATTGGGAATATATTTTTACTCTATTTTTTCACAATGAACGTAATTTTAATCGCTGGTAGCAACCTCTAAATTTTGTTCAAATTTTATGAAACTTTTAAGTGGGTGTTTTTTCATCAAAAGGAAGCAATTAAAGGGGTGCCCCCATAAGAAATTCAAAAATTTTTCAAAATGTGCATTATAAGATGCACCCTAGTGTTTATATATATATATATATATATATATATATATTTGTGTAAGGTGTGAAATTGTACATTTTACAGCACCAGAACACAAATGAAAATTCAGATAAGGACAAAACTATGGTGTTGTTTGGGGAGTTCCACTCCCCCCCCCCCAATACCACCAATTTGAAGCCATATTGCCAATCCAAGTATTTTAATATATGCAGCTATAGAATGTATGACATATTCCCCATAGAGAAATTTCTAGCTGCGCCATTGAGTTCAGAACAATGAGCTTGATTCAGATTCAAAAGCTCAAGATAATTTAACTTTAAACTTCAGTAAGCAACAAAAAGTTTTCAGCAAAGAATATGCAGAGAAAAGCTGCAGTAGAGGTTGAAATATATTTAATTTTTAAAAGAATGATTTTGCCCTTGTTTTATATTAGAGAATTCCATGAAAATTGGTGTGATATAAAGAAATAATAACAATACAATTTCTCAAGAGTAACATATATAAATTAATGCAAAAATTCAATTAAACTTGAATTTTTTTTTCAGACTCATTACTAATTTAATCAATAAATCAATCACTAACTGAATGGATCAAGTATTCAATCAATCAATGAATCTCTCGATCAAGTACTTAATTAATCATTTATACATTCAATCAGTAACCCAATGATACAATCATTGATTCATTTGATCAATAAATCCTGCATTCATTCAATCTATCATTCATTTAATTAATCTATCAATTATTCATTCATTCAACCAATATAACAATTATTCACCCAATCCATAATAACTTAGTTTTTCAATGAATCTTTTATATGATCACTCATTCAACTATTATAATATTCATTCAATGAATTAATCATTCATTCAATAGGATCAATTTGATCAGATTGAAATTAATCTAGATTACTTTCAGTCTGATAAGAATCAATCTGATTAATTTAGTTCAAACTAAATTAATCTCTTTTGGTGACTTGAACTAACCTTATTGTCTGCAATTATGACTTTGTTAACATTGCAGGTAAGAGGAACTAAATTTGAGTCAGATTAGTTTAATCAACTAATCAATTGAAAATTTAGTTAATTTTTTTAAATTCTTGCTCAGCGTTGGTCAGTTGGAATGATGAGTAGTTATTTTTGATGACATTTTTAGCATCTGTAATGAGGTTAAACTTAGTGTTAGTATTAAGTGTCAATAAAAAAGTTTTTCAGATACACAACTTTTTATCTTTGCTTTTTGGCCAATTTTTTTTTTTTTATATTTTTAATTAAAGTCATGCATTGTTTTATTCACATTTAATAGAAATATCATGTTGCTATTGGTATGTTTTTCATTTCAAGTTCAGCCTTTTTTCTAATTCAGCATGCATTTTTAAAGGTTTCAATGTTAAATAAAGGTGATAATAATGTTCTTTACATACAATCATTCTGTACATGGTCTGTATAGAATGATGTATTGAATGATAAGTCCGGGAAGTAATGACAGTGAATCAATTACAAGACATTAACTGATCTGAGGGTTAAAATACCTGAAAAGGTTTTAAAATAGACCCTTCCTGAATCACTATATTACTTTCAGCAAGATTTCTACACATTGAACTTGTCACAGCTGGTTTTACGTGGAATGTCTTTCAGAGCCTTGGTACAAGTTTCTTTGGCTTTGTCAAATGTCTAATGATATTATTTTATGTTAATTTTCAAGAAAGGAGGAAAGGAAACGATGAACTGGTGATCACCTTTGCACACTTTTCATGTTGCATGATCGTAATCCCTTGAATAGTACTATTTGGAATGTTTAATGCCAGTGCCATTAAAAGACCACTCAACAGAAACCATGAATTCATGATTCAATCCCGCATTTTTGTCTGTGGTGGTTGTTGATGGCTTTCTAGAGCGGGATTCATTGCTGACCTTTTGATGTGCTTCAAAAATTGGGTTTTCTTCATAACCCTTGTATTGCATTTGATTAAATAATCTTCATCAAAGGCTCTTTTTATAATGGAAAAAGTTCCCACTTTGGACATGCCAAGTTTCATACAAGACACAAGGTTCACAAAAATGCTGCCCTTATTCCCCCCAATGGTCTAAATCTTCACTGGTGGTGATGTTTTGATTTCAGAAAAGTCTTTTTTAAAACCAATACGTGCATTTCACTCATCAGAACTCAGAAACTCACTGAAATTACCCTCTGGGCAGACAGTATATGTTACTCAACTGTTAAAACTTAAGTTTTATTTCAATCTACTTTTCTATAGAAATTGAAAATCTAGGAGAAATCTATTTTAGTTCAAGAACAAATGTGAACTGTTTGAGAAGCACAGGAATTTGATGTATTATTTTGTATTTCTCACAAACTGTTGATTAGTTAAAGATACTAATTGACCACATTTAAGACAAAATGAGTAGGGTCTGGTAGGCTGAAGCGGTCAATTGGAGTGCAAAATTCTTATTTTTAGTTAAAAAAATAGGAATTACATCCTGAATTCAAAATTTTTGTTACTGGCAATATTTTATTTAGTGAAAAAAAGTTGTTTTGTTTTTTTTGTAAAATATTTCAAAATTTGAACACCTCCCTCTTTTAACTTCTCTGAGAACGTATGTTTATAAGAATTTTCAACAGATTGACTGCACAGGAAATTTCCTATACGTCTCAAAAAAAAAACTTATTAGCAACTTGCTGTATTTATTTTGTATACTATTTTTGAACAATTTAAGTAAGATGAGGAAAAGTGGTCATATGGTTTGGCTTAACACATATCGTTCTTCTAAAGTCATTTAATCTTAACTTATAAGGCAGGCATAAGTTAAATATTAATTTCACTAAATTTTAAAAGTGTATTAGGTTATATACAACTGCGTTTATGAGAATATAAATGCCATAATAGCATATACATATATTGCTCTACCAGTATGTACAAAAACATGTGTATAGGTATAAACAGGGTGTTCCATTTTAACCTGCAAGACCTCTATTTTTACAACCATTAGTCCTAGATGCATACTTCCAATCGCAAAAATGTTCAAAATCAGATGCGGAGTTAAGATATTGAAAGTTTGAAGCAAAAATCAAAGATGAGTCAAAAAATACATAATTTAAACTTTTTATATGGTCCGTAGGTCCCCTTTCTTATATTAAGAGAAATAATCTCCATTGAAAACTATTACTGACACAAAAAACTTGACATTTGTGCGACCAAAATTCAAAGAGATATTCTAATTCAAAGTTTTAAGGGACCATACAAAATATGCGATTGGAACTTGTCGCCCATTCAGAAGAATGACTGGTTGTCAAACAGGGTTCGTACGCTCCAGGAAAACCTGGAATTGTCAGGGAAAATGTCATAGTTAAAAACGTCAGGGGAAAGTCAGAATTTTCTAAATTTGCCGCTGAAAACTTTTTTCCTCCAATTTTTTACCTGAGAATTTTGTTCCACGAGGTCTAATCTTCATTCTTATTGATGTTTCTTGACTAAAAATGTAAAAATTTTGAGGCAAAATGATGCTGGCAATAAAAAATGCAGCTACCGAAAAAAACGTAGACACAATTTTTGGTCATTCCCAAGATGGAAGTAGACACCATCCTTAAATGCCTAAGTTTCCAAACACAAAGCATAATTCATGTTTTCTTTAACTGCAAACTAATGAAAAACCCGCAAAATGTGCTTCAACGTTTTTTTAAAAATAATTTTCTTGAGAAATGATAAATTTTGTTCTTAAAACGTAATATTATCTTCATTGCCTTGGGCACCAATATGGCAAAAAATTTTCAACTGAATTGTATTTTCATGCAGATATATTAATTTTAAATTGTTTCCATGCTACAAATTCAAAAAATTATTTCTTATTTGTTGTTTGCATTGCCGCCATATTTGGTCATTCCCAAGATGGAAGTACACAAGACTTTTTAAGTGCCTAAGTTTCCGAAAACAGCATTGGACGTTTGTTGTAATGCAAACTATTGAAAACACAAAATGTGCCCCCCCCTTTTTTTTGCATTTTGGGATAACTCGTAATTCTTTTTTGGAAGAATGCAAAATTTTATCTTCAGAATATTTTTTATTCTAATTGATGTGCTAAAATCTGACTATTTTATCTTAACAGTAGTTTTAAAGAATTATTAATTATTTATAACTACTTTTATGTTACAAATTCAAAAATCTACTTAATATCTGAAATTTTTCACTTAGTCACCATATTTGGTCGCTTGCAGGATGTAAGTAAATGTAAATTTCCAAAACCAGAATTGGATGTTTATCTCAATGTAAACTATTGAAAATAACATAAAATGTGCAATTCATTATGAATTTTCAAAATGTATTTATTCTCTAAAGAAAAATTTTAATTTTTAGGAAAGCATCCTTTAATTATGCAATAGAAGAAAAAAAATGACGATTATTGGTATTGGCCTATGATCGGCGGATGTTGATTTTTGTTATTATGCCTTAGATGTTATGCCGATCGATGGAACAAGTTAATCATATTTATACTGAAAAAACAGCTTTGTATTTTGCTGAATATGTTTTGTGGTAGATACTAATAAAAAAAAAAGAAGTATTGTAAACCAAAAGCGGATGCAGCACTAATATTACGCATGACACGTGACATCGAAGAAATGCTAAAATAAGTTGAAAGTACTTTGTTTTCAACAAGTAGCAAACAAACTAAAACGGTTTTGAACAAAATGTTTTAAAAAAACTTACACATTTTGAGAGAGAAAAGAAAGAAAAAAATCCCAAGATTTTTTTTTTTAAATCAAAGGGGGAAAAAATTTCAGTTCAGCATTGCTACTTTAAACAATTTTAATTATTTTTAAAATATTCCTTTTTAAACTTAGTTTTGAATGAAGCAAGTAACCTGGAATTTTCTAAAAAATGACCTGGAAAACCTGAAAAAGACAGGGATTTTTTTAAATGACAAGTGTATGAACCCTGACAAAATAAAAAAACAAGGTATTTATATTTTTCATTGGTATTAAAAAATTTATTCAAATATTATGCCGTTATGCGCAAAAACGCACCACAAAACCTCAAACAATTTGAAAAACCACACTCTATGCACAGATATTTTTAAACACTAGTTAAATGCAAATGTTATGCCGTGATACTACAAAAACACTACAAAACCTCGACCAATTTGAAAAACCGCACTGTATGCACACATATAATTTTAAACACTTATTAAGCGCTATATTTTCCCCCAAAAAGTGATATTGATGGCAAGCGTAAAGTGATGTAATTCACAAAACGCTGCGCTTCATATCTCAGTGACTATTGGTTGTACTACTTTCAAACTTTTTGTGTTGGAATTATTTTTCAGTGGAAATTATTTCCCTAAATGTAAGTTAGGGGACCTGGGGCCTGTATAAAAAGTTAAATTTTGTATTTTTTGAATCATTTTTATTTTTACTTCAAACTTTCAACATCCTAACTCAGCATCTGATTTTGATCATTTTTTGCAACTGAAAGTATGCATCTAGGACTAACGGTTGCAAAAATAGAGGTCCTACAGGTTGAAATGGAACACCCTGTATACATGTTTATGTGCATACAGGCTAATATAGGCATGCCCAAATATGTCTACGTGTCTTGTAGCTGAAAAAAATAGTTTTCACAACAAAAAATTTCTGCTAAATCGCACAAAAACAGGTTTTGAGTGTACTTGAGTATATACTTGTATATATGTATATATATATGTGTGTGTAGGGAGATACACACACGCATGTATGTGTACGTAGATGCATATAAGAGTCAGCACAAGTATAAACACATATGAATGTGTATGCACAAGTATATGCATGAAAACACCAGTATATATGTATAGATATACATAGATACATATCTGGTGGAGTATATATTTATAACCAAAGAACAAATAAATACATGCTTTGCACAAGTATATATGTGTAAAACAAGAACATAATATATATATATATATATATATATATATATATATATATATATATATATATATATATATTACATTAAACATATATTTGTGTACATGGGTATATATTCATCAAAATACGTACACACAATTATGATACATCTGAACTCATACATATGCATTATACACACATATACTCATGTAGACACTTATATTTATTGATGTACTTGTTAATGCACATACATGCAGGTATAAACTAGTGTATGCACGCATACATTTGTGTAAACACGTATGTACATGCATTATACATATGTGTTTCATTATACATATGTTTATACATATATACAGGTATATACTCCTGTATAGATGCATATATGGTGTATACACATAAATGTATGCGCAACTATATGCACACATATATATCCAATCACATATGAGGAAGTGAGAAGCAAAGGGATGTAAGTGGACATTTTCAAGTTTTGAGTAAAGCGTGTTTAAAAATAACGTTCTAGGTTGGTTTTAATTGATTTTTTTTTCTAAATCAGGCTGTATAGCAGCAACTACCAGGACTACGGGTACCATCTTCTGCCCCAAGAAAGAGGAGAGGTTCACCTACCTTGTGTACTGGTTATCTCAATTTTTTAAATTTTGCCACTTACATCCCTTTGCTTCTCACTGCCTCATATATAATTATGAAGTTTTTAAAGAATGTCTTTCATTTAATACCAGCCAAAGGTGAAAAGCTTGGATTTTATGTCCACTTCACCCCACTTTACTATATTTTGCGACTTGTAAGAATAAGGACCTTGTAAAGATAAGTAGCCATGATGCGTTCACATTATGCATATAAATATAATGTATATGAATACAAAATCATTATGACTTATCACAGAATGATATGAAATTTTCAAAATCAACAATTTCTGAGCCATTATAAGTATTTCTTCCATCCACTACCTTGCTACTTTCAAACAGATATCGTTTCCATTGTTTTTCAATAGTATTAACAATCAAGCTTTTTTTACCTCTGAGGAGACTTTCTCTTTTTTTATACACTTCTAAATCAAGATAGTATGTGGTTTGATCCAATATTTGGTCAAAGTTGACTAGAATTGAGACAAATCGAAATGATATGATATTCAAAAAGGAGGGAGTTACCAACAATACCTGAAAGAAAATGAAGTACAATTAAAATAATGTTGTTCTAAAATATTAAAAAATAGAAACCAGTTTAAGAGTGAATACCAAGAACCTAAAAAAAGAAAACAATGAAGAGTAATTCAAGTATTTCAGTTAAATAAATTTAGAAATGTATTTTGATTATATTTGTTTTATAAGGAAAATTTATATAAGGAGAGATAATGAGGGGGGGGGACAAAAAAGGTAAAAAACTATTTCAAGTATTTTCAGTAAATTACCACCCTATAGCCAGGGCTAAGGCCGAAATACATGAAATGAAATGCCAAGGAAGAAGCTGTACCTGCTGCGAATCAAGGTAGGATTTGACAGTCTTGGCAACATGTGGACTGGCATTATCCTGCTGGAATACAGCCCTTGGCAATCCTTGCAGGAAAGGAATAGCTTGGGGCTGTAAAACTTTGTTTATGTATCGGGTACTGTTCAAATTGCCCACAATTCGTAGCTATTTTGATTGTCCATGATATGCTATGTGCCGTTCACAGGCATAGTGCCTGATGTGAAAATTCGGCCATCATGGTGCCACAAATTGAAGGGGGATTCACCAGAAAAGACGACCTGCTGCCAATCAGCACGCCAGCTCCTATGCACATTGGCCCATTGTAGCCGCAGGTGGCGATGGTTTTGTGTGAGATGAATTCTGTATAAAAGAATCCTTATGCGCAGCCCACGCTGGTGCAAGTTTGGTGATGTGTTCAAGATGGAAAATATTTCCAGCCCCCCCCCCCCCCCCATCATGTGCGCTTAAGGAAAAATTTATGTGTATAAATGTTGGACATTTTAACTATGCCAGTTTTGGAATCTGTTTGATTTTAAAAATTAAGCTTTTGACTTTTGTAACAACATGAACTTAGTTTAAATTGTAATATTTAAGCTTTCTGATATCGTAACTCCAAAAACGTAAAAATCGCCAATAACGGGGGGTCTGGGGGCTCTCCCCCAGATTTTCTTTAAAATTGAAATCCAAAAAACGCAATGATAGGTCATTTTAGTAAAGTTCAGGGAAAAGAGGTATTCAAGGACTCTCTTAGATCAATTTTTTCAAACTGATAGTCCCAAAATCACAATATTGGGCGACCTTCAAAAGTATTAGAAAAAGAGGTGGGGGGGGGGGGGCGCTCTGAACTCTCCCCGAAACTGAACCTTTAATAACGACATTGTACTCCATCTTCTATAACATTTATACGCTTTTTGACTGCATTATTGAAGGGATGAATTTCAGGAACTCTCCTTCGGCAATATTTCGAAACTAAAGTTCCAAAAACGCAATTTTAGACGATAATGGATAATGTTAGTTGTAAAAGCGTTCGGGGCTCCCCGCCATTAGTCTATTGCCGATCGTAAACATATTTATTGCAGCAATAAAATCGCTTGGGACATAAGATTTTCACTTTTGCGACATAAATCATATATGATCGGAAAGCCTACCCAAGGTAGCGCCAACAAACCAGAAAAGAAGGAAAGGGGGAGGGGGAAAGGTATGGGCGATTACTGGCACCATTCCCCCATACAGTCTTCATTTGAAAAAGAATTCTTTATAAGATAGCAGGTGATGAAATTAGCCATAAAAAAACCACTTCAGTGAAGTAGATACATTTTTTAACTTTCCAGTATTCATTACTTAAAAAAAAAGCAATAGGGGAACTGAATGCTCACCCCCAGGGAGGGTCCCGAATCACATCCCTCTTAAGGCACTCAAATATAGCCTAAAGTGGCCTTTTAAATATTTCAGCTTCGAAAATTTATCGGAAGAGAACTCCCGAACCCTTCTTCTGAATTCACCACAAATATTCTAAATTTGAGTTTTAATGCTTCAGTTTCTAAATTTCTTTCTAGGAACAATAACCCCCACCCCTTACCTGCATACATGACTTTACAGACATGCCAACTGCTCCGCTTTTAGCGGAGTTTCTCCGCTTTACAGTTCAAACTCCGCTGATCCGCGCAAGTTCACAAAAACTCCGTTTTCGAAACTCAATTGTCAACAATCGGTAAGACATGCAAGGGGAGAAGCGAGAGACGATTACCGTAGGCTACGGAGCTGCGCGCGCTCCCGCTGTCACGGAATTGTTGACATAAAAAAATTCCTTTAATGAACTTTCCCAACGTTCTAAGCCCATGTAGCAGTTGTTTTTGAAAGAAAAACTAATTTTTAAAAACTCGTCGTTTATTTGAACACTCAATCAGAACTATTTACAGGATAATAAAAATAAAAACAGAATCGCTTAAAAACAAAAACGATCTCCATCTATCAACTTGATAGTCACCCTCACTCACTCATTCCAAACACCACCTCCTTCCATCTCAATGCACGTGTCTTATGCACGTCGACTCGGCACGTGCCGATCGCCGATTGGCGATGACGTCAATCGCGTCAGCCCGCACCCAGCCGACGTGCAAGAACGAATTTGCATGGGAATCAATAATTTTTTCAATAGCCAACATCGGCCCCCTTCCCGTGCAAATCACTCTTCAAACATACTATCACTTTCACAACATCAAAAACATCAATTGCAAATGTAACTAACATTTCAAAAACACAATACATAAATATCACCAGTATTAAATCAAAAAAAATTGAAATTTGAAGAAAATCTAATAAGTAAAAAGTTTAGCATAACTAAAGCTCAATAAGTTCACTTTGAAATAAAGTCAAAAAGTTCAAAGTCAATGAATCTCAAAAAATCACTCAGCATCTCGCTGGTCAAAACGTAAAGTCCGGAAAAGTCATTCTTTCCAAAAGAAAGCACATTCAAACAAATACTTGATCACAAAATTTCTTTAACTCCAATCTAGTAGGTGGCTTCGTAAACAAATCTGCAACATTTTCTTTCCCAGAAACAAATTTCAAACTAAAAATTTCATCATTTACTAAATTGCGAATAAAATGGTATCTAACGTCTATATGTTTCGTTCGCGCATTTTCTACACTTGATTTCGTGAAATCAATTGCCGATTTGTTGTCGCAAAATAAAGTACAATCTCCAAGACTGAAGTTCAAATTTTTATCCGCTAGTACATTTTTCAGCCACACAGACTCTTTCGCCGCGTCAGCTAGTGCGATATATTCAGATTCCATCGAGGACAGACTCACACATTTTTGCTTCGTTGTTTTCCACACAATAGGAACTTCGTCGATAAAAATTATCATTCCTCCCAATGAAACTCTGTCGTCCCTACTTGCAGCGTAGTCGGCATCTGAAAAACTTTTCATTTCAATGTTTCGCACTTTGGACAAGTTCAGCTTATATTCTTTGGTAGACCTAACGTAACCTAGAAGCTTAAGTAGTATTTCCCAGTGTTTGATTCCGGGATTTTCCTGCACTTGCGATAAAACATTTACCGCGTAGGTTATGTCGGGGCGAGTGCGGTTTGCTAAAAATGCTAAACTACCGAGCAAACTTCGATAGGGAATTCTTTCCATTTCTTCTATTTCACACTTCGAACTTGGGCAATCTAATTTTGAAATAACAGTTCCCTTTACTATGGGTAAAGAAGTTATCGGGATTTTATATTCTTTAAATTTTTCACAAATTTCTTCTATGTAACTTTGTTGATGCAAATACAAATTTTTATGATCTTGACAAAATTCGATCCCTAACAATTTTCTCGTTTCTCCGAGGACTTTCAGATCGAAAATTTTTCGCAGACTTTTTATGACTTCATCTATATACTGGTTTTCCTTTCCGAATATTACGATATCATCTACGTAGAGTAATAGGATGGTATTTCGTCCTTTAAAAACGCAATTACACCATTCTACTTTAATGAAATTAATATTTTTTAATGCTTTCTCGATTTCTATATACCAGTTTCTTCCGCTTTGATGTAGTCCGTAGATTGACTTTTTCAGAAGACAAACTTTATTTTTATCTTTACAAAAACCTACGGGTTGGTGCATATATATACTTTCCTTTAATTCGGCATATAAATAAGCGTTTTTTATGTCTACTTGACAATTTTTCCAACTATAAAAACAAACCAAAATACAAAAAAATAGTCTAATAATTGAAAAATTGACTACTGGGCAAAAAATAGCGTCAAAATCTTCTCTCCTTTGTTGACAACCTAAAATTACCAATCTCGATTTGAATCTTGAAATTCGATTATTTACATCCCTTTTTACGCTGTACACCCATCTATTTCCTAGTATAGTTTTGTGCGGCGGTCTCTCAACTAACTCAAAAACTTTTCTTTCTTTCATCGTATTTAACTCGTCGTTCATGGATTCGATCCAATCTTGAGCATTTTCTGATTCTATAGCGTCCTTGAAACTTGTCGGAATTTTCACCTCAACAATGTTCGCTTCATTTTTTTCAGTTTCGCGTTCCGTATCATTTGCAAATTTAATCTTTCCCGAAAAAACATTCTTTCCGCTGAAATCAAACAGCTGTTTTTCGAATTTTAAATTTTTACTTTTGCAATATTTTTCTATATCATTACATGATCTAAATCTTTGTTTCGTTCCCTCTAAGAAATAATAAATGTCATTTCGCGTCCCGTCTGGTCTCGGCACTGCATTTCTAACCCAATTCAATTCTGACGCGCTTTTCGCAAATTCAGATCCGTTTTCTTCGGAAACTTTCTCAGTTGAATCTTCACTAGATGTTCCACCTTCATCGCGATTTTGCGCGCTTTCTTCCTCATCTAACTCATAATGGAATTCCGAGTATTGAGTTCGTTTTTTAGGTTTTTCTATTGGGTCCAGGACTTCTTCCACTGCATTCTTATTTTCATTAAACTTAACATTACAAGTTTCAATTACTTTTTGCTCGTTATTTAACCAAATTCTATATCCTCTGGTATTTATCGCATATCCTATCATTATTCCCTCCACTGCACGCATTTCGAATTTATTTCTCCGTTGCTTTGGAACATTAACGAAAGCTTTGCTTCCGAAAGCTTTTAGGAATACTACCGAGGGTTTTCTGCCGAAAAACATTTCAAAAGGAGTTTTGGTTGTTTTATGACAAATTCGATTCCAAGTGAAAGTGAAACAATATAATGCTTCCGCCCACCATTCATTGTTCATTTTCGCGTCTTTTAGCATTGCTTTTATCCCGTCTAAAGCTGTCTTGTTGAAACGTTCGCAAATCCCGTTTTCCTCTGGCGTATAAGCATTTGTTCTTTGGGCTTGAATACCGTAAGAACTTAAATACCGTTCAAACTCTTCATTGCAAAATTCGCCCCCGTTGTCTGTACGAATGCTAACAAGTTTCTTTCCCGTTATTCTTTCCATTTTCTTATGATAGTGGATGAATTTGCTTAAAACTTCATCTTTTCGTTTTAAAGTGTAAACACTCACGAAACGACTAAAATCATCAATTATCGAAAGAAAATATCTACTCCCACTTTTTGATGGCGTTGGTAGAGGACCACAAACGTCCATAAAAACTAACTGTAGTGCAGAATTTGAGGTCTTAGGATTTGATTTAAAAGAAATCCTAGTTGACTTAGCTAGAATACAAACTTCACATTTTTCGTCTGGTTTTTCTATTTTTGGAAGCCCATTCACGCTTTGATTTTTACTAGTATCTCGGATGTAATCATAATTTATATGACAAAATCTCCTATGCCAAAGGTTAGAGAGTTGATTTTGTTTAACAGTTCCAGCATTTACGTTAAATCCGACTTCCGTTTGTTTATTTTCTACAATTTGCGTTTGTTTAACAGTACCGGCATTTACGTTGAATCCGCTTTCTACTTGTTTATTTTCTGCAGTATCGTACGCAAACGGTTCTACATAGTATAAACCCTCTTCTCTCCGTGCATAAAATAGCTTTCGCCAATTATTGAAGAACACGCAAATTTTTCCTTTACTACCAACAAAATGTGCACCGGCTGCTTCTAAACGTGCACCGGAGATTAAATTTCTTCTCATGTTTGGGTTGTATAAAACGTTAGTTAACTCTATCCAATTAACTTTCCCGTTCATTTTTACAGCAAATCTCACAGTTCCTCTTCCCAAAACTTTACTATTAGCATTTCCCACTGCCAAAGCCATATTTACATCGGAAATTTCTTCGAAATTTTTCATTAAGTTTTTGTTATTACAAAAATGCGTTGTTGCCGCACAATCAAAAATCCAGTGAAACTGATTCCTATTACAATCTTTACCTGCTCCTGATTCAGAGGTCGAAATGTAACTCTCAACTAACATCGAATATTTATCATTGAAGTTCGAAAAGTTATTACGATTTACGTTACTTTTACATTGCGCGATCAAATGTCCGTATTGATGACATCTATGACACGGTCCTATTAACTTTCTATCCTTCGTATTTTTAACAAATTTAGCATTTCCTTTGTTTTCTACTACTTTTCCTGTCTTCTTGCTTCTATTAGTAATATTGAAAGCACTCACCTCAGGTTTTTCATTGTCGGCTTTTACCTGTTTCAGTCTACTTTCTTCTTTCACCAGCTCCTCAGCAATCTTGTTGATGTCAAAATCTTCATCACTCCAACGGTAAATTAGTTGGATTATACCGGTATATTCCGGCGGTAAATGCCTAATAACTTGGAAACCTTGAAAAAGCGAATCTAAACTATGGCCCGCGTCATACAATTTCTTCACAGCTAATTTAACTCTAGCTATAAAAAGACCCATTTCTTCGTTATCTTTATAACGGATGTTAAAGAATTCATCCAAAAGTTGTATAACTCTCGCTCGCGTTTTTGGTTCAAACTGAGCTTGTAGAATCTCCCATGCTTTTTTGCCATCTGCAGTGTCTTGAATAAGTGGTCTGAACTCAGGCTTTATAGCATAATAAAGTGTGGTGTAAGCGCGATCCTGCAACAGGAGAAATTCGCTACGCTCACGACTAGTTGCCTTTTCATCTAAAGCGACTACTTTCCCTTCAATAAATTTCCAACATCCTTTATCGAGAAGTAATACTTTAACATCTATTTTCCATCTATCCCAGTTCTTTTTGCAGAGCAGTTCAAAACCTTCGGGGAGCAAAGCCATGGCTGTAAAGCAATGTTCAAAATTTCTAACTTAAACTTGAAAATCTTCAGACTTTAAAAAGCTCATAAGATTTTTCAATCCTTACGGCCCCCGAAGCCGATATATCTCTCAAAATGAAATATTGCAACATGGGCACGGCCCATAACCTGTTGACATAAAAAAATTCCTTTAATGAACTTTCCCAACGTTCTAAGCCCATGTAGCAGTTGTTTTTGAAAGAAAAACTAATTTTTAAAAACTCGTCGTTTATTTGAACACTCAATCAGAACTATTTACAGGATAATAAAAATAAAAACAGAATCGCTTAAAAACAAAAACGATCTCCATCTATCAACTTGATAGTCACCCTCACTCACTCATTCCAAACACCACCTCCTTCCATCTCAATGCACGTGTCTTATGCACGTCGACTCGGCACGTGCCGATCGCCGATTGGCGATGACGTCAATCGCGTCAGCCCGCACCCAGCCGACGTGCAAGAACGAATTTGCATGGGAATCAATAATTTTTTCAATAGCCAACAGGAATATGCCAATCATCCGACGCCGGGGCCCGCGGCAGGGGGGGGGAAGCGCAGTGTTACTGAACTTTCGCTATCTTGATGCGCGCGCGTGTCCTCGATAGGTTTTGATGGCGTCATGAAACGAAGGGTTTGCCGGTCAAGTACCGTTTGAGTCTCCTCGCGCTTGCAGATTAATTTTCTGTGCTACAGACTTTCGTGTTTGGCAACGGGTGCAATTATTGGTGTTCTCAACTTTGAATGTTGTGGTTTGGTGTTGATAGTGAACTTGTGCTTGCTGAATTTTTCTTACCGATTTTTTGATTGTGATTAATAATCATGCCCCCAAAGAGGCCGCATAGCCAAGTTTTCAAAGAAGATTACACAAAACTGTTTCCAATTTTTAAAAAATCGCGAAAGTCAGAAAAACATGCTTATTGTATGACGTGCGATTTTGATTTCAGTATTGCACATGGTGGACAATCGGACTGCAAGCGCCATGTTGATAGTCAACGCCATAAAGAAAAAGTGCAGTTATTAAAAACTAATAAAACTTTGAGTTCTTCGTTTGCTGTATCATCAAATGATGATAATACAATTAGGGCAGAACTTTTATTTACTAATTTCCTTTTGGAGCACAACTTGCCTATAGCCGCATCCGATCATGCAAAACCTTTATTTAGAAAAATGTTCCCAGATTCGGAAGTGGCAAAAAAATACGGATGTGCCAGAACTAAAACAACTGCTATCATCAAGTGCTTAGCAAGCAACACTTCTCAGGAACTATCAGACTCTCTAAAACATTGCAAATTTGCATTAGGAACTGATGCAAGCAATTCTGCATCTTTAGAGAAAATATTTCCAGTTGTGGTGATTTTCAACGATAATGGAACTATCTCTACACGTTTGTTAAGCCTTCCAAAGTTAGAGGGGGATTCAACAGGTAAAAATATGTTCAATTTACTGGACGAAGAACTCTCAAAGCGATCAATACCGTGGTCGAATTGTGTTGCATTTTCATGTGATAATGCTAATGCAATGATTGGTAAAAATAAAGGCTTTACAAAATTTTTGTTGGAGAAAAATCCTAAAATATTTGTCAGTAGGTGCTCTTGCCACCTCCTACATTTAGCTGCTAAAACAAGTGCCAAAGCATTGAGCATGAATGTTGAAGACTTTTTAGTTGATACATTTTACTACTTCAAAAAAAGTGCAAAGCGGGTCGAATTCTTCAAATTGTGCCAACAATTATGTGAGCTTGAAGAACATAAAATTTTAAAGTATGTTTCGACAAGATGGTTGTCCATGTTGGATGTGATCACAAGATTTTTGGAGCAATGGGAATCGCTTACTCTTTTTTTTGAGAGTGAAGGTGAAAATCCATCTGAAAAGTGTAAAAAAATAAGAAAAATGTTCAGAAATTCTGCAACAAAGTTGTATTTGCTATTTCTGCAGAATACTTTACCTGTGTTTACAGGTCCAAATGTTCTGCTGCAGACCGAGGCACCACTCATCCACCGATTACGTCGGGAGTTACTTGCTTTCTTGACAAAGCTTATAGCAAATTTTATTTCCCCAGTTGCTGTTAAGGAGGCCGACTCAATCCTTAAATTGAAGTTCTCGAGCAAAAAACGACAGAAGTGTGATGAAGATCTAGTAATTGGCAGTAAAACTAGACAACATCTAACTGATCAGACTTTATCTCTAAATGATAAATCAGAGTTCTACCAAAATGTTAGAGACTTTTACGCCGTAGCCTGTCAGTACATAGTTGATAAATTTCCTTTAGAGGACAATACATTACTGCATGCTGAAGTTGCTGATGTCAACATGAGATTAGAAAAGTCTTTCTGTTCAGTGGACTATTTTATTCAACTGTTTTGTGAGGATTTTACCGATGCTCAAAAGGGTAAAATTGAAAGTGAATTTTCGCTCTATCAAATTGATGAATTTTCAAATGATATTCTCAATTGTGACAGGACGGATCAGGCTTGGTTTCTAATTAGCCAGCTCAAAGATCATCGAGGCTGTGTCAAATATGAAGTGTTACCCACTTTGATGCGAAGAATTTTGTTAATTCCTCATAGCAATGCAGCTTGTGAGCGTGTGTTCAGCTTAGTTAGGAAGAATCAAAATGAATTTCGGGCTAATTTAAGTGTGTCAACCTTAGAATCGATAGTTATCGAAAAGTCAAAATTAATGTCTAAAAGAACACTTTGTTATCAAAAAGAATTTACTAAAGAGGAACTCGTTAAAGCAAAGAAAGCAACTGTAATGTTGCTGCAAAAAGCCTAATCTAGGTACTGTCATTTTAACTTCTGTTACTCATTTGATGTTCTTTTCCCATGCCATTTTAAATTAATTTTTATTTGAAGTTGACTGTATTTGAGTAATAACTAATTTCAATAGTCATTTATTGTTTGTATATTGTATTTGCTAAATGTAACAGAAGTGCTGGTAATAAAAAATAGATGGAAATAATTTTTTAATAATATGTTTCATTTAAAATCCACAATAACACTTAGTGTTGCCATTACAAATTATTAGTTTATCACAAAGTCGCTGATATGCAATTTTCTCGCTCGCAATACTCGAATCTTGGATCTGCGGAAAAGTGCTCCTCTTGAGCCTGTCTGAAAGTTGGCAACCCTGGACTTATGACCGCATAAAAGTTTTAATATTTTAATTTCGGAAACTTTTGAAAGAAGCTTCCTACTTCCTTCCCCATTAAGTCATCCAAAGATAGCCCAAAACAGAGCTCTTAAAATTTCAGAAACGGAAATATTTCGGGCTGGGCGACGGAACACCCTCCCCCCTCCTCTTTGTGTTTATTAAAGGCACTGTAAGTTTGTGTTTAAGATTTATTTTTCTACTGAAAGACTTCAATTTCGAAAAAGTTCCGAGAAAGACCCAACGAATTCCCTAATTCTTAATTCACTCAACAATAGCAAAAACAGCATTTCAAAATTCAGCATGGAGAAATTTTCGGGGGAGAGAGCCTCCCCCCCTCCCCGAACTCCTTCCCCCTAAGTTCACTAAATTTGACTTAAATTTACGGTTCCCCCTTTTAATCGCCGAAATTTTAAGAATTTAAGTTCTAAACTTTATTGAGACTTAAGTCTCTCAAAGATTACTCAAAGTTGAGTTCTGAATGCTTCAGCTTCGAATTTTTTTCGGGGAAGGGGACCCCGAACCCCAAGATGGTTTACAGTCTAAAGGTTCGCTTTTACAACTCAAGTTTCGGAATTTCGCCTAAAGAGATCCCCCCCTCCCCTCTTGACATTGCCAACGACAGCCTGAATGTTTTAAGACTTCAATTACAAACACCTTTCGGGAGAGGATCCCAAATTCCCTTTCTCTTAAGAAATTTAAGTGTAGCCTTAAATAGTTTTTAATACCATCAGCTACAAAATATTTTCAGGTTAGAACACCAAAACCATCTCTCATCAATTCGCCAAATATTGCCTAAATTAGTATTTTATATTTTTAAGACTCCAGTTTCTGATTTTTTTAAAACCTCCACCTCCCCACTTTTACATCATTAAGGATAGTCTAAACAGTTTTGACTTTTAAATTTTAAAGAATTTGCAGAGGAAAAATCCCAAACCACTCCTAACTTCAAAAATGACTTTGAATTCAGTTTTTCGATATTTTTGTTATGGAGCCCTTGAGTAGCCTTTCGCCCTCTCTTAGTATATCCAAGATACAAACGTTTTAGGACCTCAGTATCATGGGTTAATTTGCGGACTTTCCCTCTTTGCAAGAGCAGCGTTTTTTTTTTCAAATTCGTGATGCCGTTAGTTTTTCTCGTTTCCTTACCCCACCCCCTCCTTCCATACTTCCATTTTAGCGAGTGTTGAATTGAAAGACATTGGAATTTAGTAATTCCTCAAGTCTTAGAATATTTTACCAGCAACATGTTAAACATTCAGGAACAGTTGCCCATCGGTGTTTCAAACCAGCTTAAAAGCCCCCCCCCCTCGATTCTTTTCAAAATTCCCATTTTCATTAATATCTTTGAAGTCCCTGATAGTTCCCGTTTTGCCTGGTATATGGACGCCCTTTACTGTGGCGTAAAAATTTCATTCCGTCAGCAATCACTCTCAATCGGTGATTCAGATTCAACTGTAAGACATTTTTTGATTAAAAAAAAAAAAAAAACCCTGCAAATGAAAAAAAAAACAAAAGGATGATCAAGAGAAAAGGCTAAATTTTCAAATAGAGACAATAAATCAGGGAGAATAGTGAGCAACTCCGCGGTCTGCAATGCAGTGAGTTGGAAATAACAAAGCAACCTAAAACAAGTCAAACTGCGTGAGTCTAAAGCCACGCCTCCAAAAGCACGTTGCAAACAAAACAAAAACAAGCCCATGGCGGAAAATCGAGAGAATGTCGATGTAAATTCGTGGTTATGGAACAGTACAGTAATTAAAGCATATTTTTCAAATACTCAATTTTTCTTTTTTAAGTAAAAACTGGAGGGAAGTCATCGAAGTTCTTTCCGTCTTGATCTCCGTCATGGAAATTTTGTCCAAGATGGAAATCCGTCCTGAGACGGAAGGTCTTGCACCCATGGCTGCAGCAGACGTCATCGAATTCATGAAGCACACACTGAAACACCTGCAGCTGTTGACCACTGTTCTGCCAATTGTCTAAAAGAAGCTGTGCGTTCCGTCAGCGCCATATGCACCAGGTGTCTGTAATCGCGAGCTGACGTCGCATTTCGGGGTCCATTCCCGGATTTCCGACCCTCGTCCGTCCACTGCTTCCAAATACGCATGATTGTGCTGCTGCACACGAGCGGCTACTGCATGATAAGACAATCCAGCTTCACAAAGGCCGACGATTCTGCCTTGTTCAACTCCGAAATTTGCTCAAATTTTGCTTCCTTTCGTCGAGGAGACATAGTAAAGATTTAGTTAACGTTTACTCTAGCATATAACCACCGATAATCATACACGCCTCGCTACAGTCCTCTATTTATATTCTGCTCGAGCCGCCGTTCTGCACACGCATGCGCTACCGGTCTGCATTTCTAATCATTTGCAAATCATGCCTACTTTACATTTCCTGCAATTTTCAGCTCACTCGCGTAAGTCTTTCGTGGTGTTGCAATTTTCACAAACAGGAGTGTAATTACCAAACACAATGACAGTTTATTGTGATTTAAAAAAAGGAAATGGGTTTTCCCCAATTTTGGGTAATAATAGCATTACTTTTCCATCAGAGTGCTTAATCAATTCGTGAAATCAAAATTAAGAAATTTTTTAACACCTTTTCAAAAATTCAAATAGTATAATAAGTAGTAAGTTATAAATTAAATCTAACATTATAATCTTGTACAAAATATACTTAATTAAATATACAATTATAATTAATTGAAAAAAAAATGACAGCTTACAGCGAGAAAAAAAAGGGGGGGGGGAGGTAATTAAAGTCCAATTACAAATTATTTTTGATGTTTTATTTTATTCCCTGAAACAAGTAACAATACTCATAAATAGATAATAAATAAAATTAATATCAAAAAACTAAAATAATAAATAAGATAAGCCAGATTAAAAAAAAACTTTCATTATTCAAAAAATTAAAATATTTACAGGACATTTTGTAGACAGAAAAATGCTTGTACGAAAAGTAATTTTTGGCAGGGCGGGTTTAATTAATTAAAAATTACTTTCCAAACTGGAAAATCAAAATAGTGAGAAAATTTTTAAAAAAGGGTGGAGATTTGAAAAAAAAAATCTTAACTTTTTTATTCATTCTACCTATTGAATCATGCTGCAAGTTGAAGGGAAACCTTGCAAAATACGAATTTTGAGCACTATAGTAATTGGTGCAGGAGGAGTACCTTAAATCTCATCTCATATGGTATGATGCTGCAACAAGCAATCTTATAGCAATATGATTGATTGCCAAAAATTTTACTCAAGTGTAGAGATGAAAACAGTTGGGAAAAAACAGTTTTTTCCAAAATGGTTTATTTCCACTACGGAAAAATTGAAAAAATAATTTTATTTTCAATTTTTCAGGAAGTTTTAATTGAAATTTTCAGTAAAAAGTGATTAGAAATTTTTCATGCTTAAATTCTAATGCAATCCCCCCCCCCCCCCCCCGCAGCCCTCCTCAAATGTTAAAATACTAACTTTGATAATGCAAGTTGGAACTATTTTTTTAAAAAATAGTTCCTGATCCAATGACCCCAAAAACCGTTTTATGAACCTAAAACCTTTTTATTTATTAAGTAAAATACGAAACAAAGAAAAACTTGGTTATAATAACTCAGATTCATTCAAAAGTGCAGGTATGACTACTTTTACTACTGTGCTTAGCACAGCCATATGAATTAACTGAAAATCCAGTTTAAATTTTGGTTCGGCCTTAGTGCAGTTTTGGTTTGGTGTTTCTATTAGAAAAAAAAAAGAAAAATCAATTCAGTTTTGATTTAGACTTAGACTCAGGAGCGCACCCAGGATTGTTTCCTGGGAGGGGCCAGAAGTTTCCCGAGGAGCTCCGATAAGTATCATATCTAGATTTCAACTTTAGACACTTGGACGTTCTCTAGATGCTGTTGTCCTCCGAGTCACTTATTGCTCACGAGACCAAAGAGAGCCTAAATTTGCGTATTTATGGCTTTAATTTCGAAATTTTTTGGAGGGAGAGCTCACAAATCCTCCATTGCTTTCTCTAATACGTGCAAAAATAGCTTAAAATTTAATTTTTAGAGCGTCTAAGGTACAATATTAAGGATGGGGAATTCCATACACCCTCACTCTCCCTTTAGAATCATTCATTTTAATAATGTTTCTCGAGAGTTTGTTCAAAAATTTTGGATGGCCCCTCCCAAAACGATCGGCTAGATCCGCCACTGCTCTGCTTCTGTATGTTCATTTAAACTATGATTTTTGTATATATTTATCCAAGAACATTCTTCATCGCACTTATTTTTACCAGTTTCACATATCAACTAGTTACTCATGCAGAACATTAATGCGAATTCCGTCGCATAATATTCCACATAATGCGAATTTCATAAAGTTTAGCAAATCTAAACCACCGCTGTTTGATACAAACAATGTAACTACTACATGAAATACACCGCCAGCTCAGTCACTTCAGCCGAGGACTGCAGTTTCGTGCTTATTAGCACTCACCAGCCCGGCATAGAAAAGTGACTGAGCAGGAGATGGAAAACCTCTTAAGGAAGCCAAGAGTGCCAAACAAACTGGTAGTTAATGTAGAATAAGCACAGACCAGACGAGTGACTAAAGCAATGGTTCGGTTAAACTCTAAGATTGAAGGCAAGGCATGGTATATTCAGTCACTTTTCTATGCCGGGCTGATGAGTGCTAATAAGCATGAAACTGCAGTCCTCGGCTGGAAATGACTGAGCTGGCGGTGTATTTCATGTATTTCTGCCTTAGCCCTGGCTAATGGGCAACAATGTACTGAATGTAACTACTGGGTCATTCCATGTCAATTCAACCAAAAAAAAAGGCATTTTGACACCCACTGGCACGGATTTTGATAAAACTTGGTGAGTTTAGTCCTTTAATGTAGAAAAGTATCCACATCAATTTTTTCTTCTCAATTTGGTTTCGTTTTTATTTTACAGCCAGTCGAAATTTTGAATGTTTAGTATTTTCCAAACTCTGACGATTCTGCTCGTTGATTGAAAATAATTTATATTTCATTTATTTTTTAGCCAATTTTTATGAAAATTTACAGTAATATTAATGAAAGTATGAGGATTTCAGAAAAAAATATTAAAAAATTCTTAACAATATTTTAAAGTAGAAAAAAATTATTTTCTTAATTTTTTTTTCTGAAAGTACGAAATACGTTAAAGGCAATATCAACCAAAGGGAATATGATAATCAAAAAAATTCTTTTTTCCTGATGATCTTAGATGTGTGTTCTACCATTAAAAAAAAAATAAAATTAATGGCTTTTTCAGTTCTTTATATTTTTAGCTTAAAAATGTATCTGCTTCATTGTTTTTTTTTTAATTTTATTTTCTTATTTATTTCCCCACACTATTATCAAAAAATGAATGTATTTAAGAATATAAACATCTCAATAATTTGCACATGAAATACTCTTAATTTTTATTTTAATCACAAAAATGCTATTTTTTTTTACAAATTTCATTACATAGTACACTAGTGCAGCCAGAAATACCTTTTGGAGGGGTTATTTGGAACAAAAATCCTTAGGGAAAGGGTTTTTTTGGATCAGTAATACCTTCTGGAGGTTTTTTTTTGATCGACAATACCTTCTGAAGGGGATTTCTTGATTAAAAATATCTTCTAAAAGGGATTTCTTGATCAAAATATCTTCTAAAAGGGGATTTTTTCATCAAAACAGTCCTTTCATATGCATAAACTATTGTATTAGTATGTTAAAACCAATGCCTTTTGGGGGGGGGAGGGAGAGCGTTCACCCTCCCCCCCCTGTGCCACTGACATAGTAGCCTATTCATAAGTGTTCTCTTCTCATCTTTCTTCCAACCTGTGAAATGTTCTCCTACTGCAAAAGTGAAAAACAAATCCTTCTTCATCTAAACATTTCCCAACCAGTGGTTTGCGAACCCCTAGGGGTTCGTGAGGGCTGAGGGGTAGAAAGGGGGTTCTCAAAAATACTATTGTAATGGTGGAAGTTTATAATTCATGTGTTGTTTACTCATCATTTATTCATTTGTCTCTTGCAAGGCGTGGGGTTCCATAATGTGCTGAAGAAGTTACACTTATATATACGGGGTACATTAAGTTGAAAGCATATAAATTCTTTCGTTTTCTCGGTAGATTTTGATCAGAAAATTCGATTAAACTTAATAGACACAGTACAGAGCATATAGGAATGCCTGCTTCACTATTAAAGTGGGACAAGGAGTTGCCGTGTTTGTTAGCAACAATTTCCTATGAGCTTTTAATGATGAAAAAGAGAAGGAATGATTGGCAACCCAAAAATACATCAGGGATGGGAAAAAATAATTTTATTTAAGAAAAATTTTTCTGGGTGAAACTTGCAACAGTGTGAATTACACAGTTAAAAAAAAAAAAATCAAAGGAATAAACTATGCAACTTGCTTTGTGGTGTATGTAAAAAAGGAGTTCATGAAATTTATTCAGGTGGAGTTTCTCTTAACAAATGGCCATACAAATATGTTTGTTGAGAAAAAATACCCTTTTTTTAAATGTCTGATTATTAAAGCAGTTCTATTGTTTTTCAAAAATAAAAGAAAATTCTTAAGCACTCAAACTCGAAATTGCAGTCAAATGATAATTATGTGCCGTATATTCTTACCAAACAGCTAGACTCATAGCCCTGTACAAGAAGTTAAAAATTTAAAGACTGTTCTAGTTTTATTGCAAGAAAAAGGATCATATTGTCAAACTGAAAGTTTCTAAAGGGTATTTTCTAAAACTATTCCTTAATTGCCATCTGATTCAATGTTACAAATAAATATACTGTTGAGTCAGAAAAAAACTACTTTTTTAAAATTTGATATCCCCTTTTGATAAATGTTTCAAGGATCAAAAGGATTTTCCCACACACAGAGAAGCAAATTAAATGCTGAACATAAAGTAAAACAGACTGTCAGATAATTGAGTTAAACTTTGAGATACCTTAATTCCATAACTATTGCAGTAAGTTTTCATTTAGATATTCTGTGTGCTTAGAGCTGCTTATGTTTACCTGTTTTAGTAAGAAAAATGGAAGATAAGTGCAGTGTAGGAAAGATGACATTAAATCATTGTCACAAATTTAGTCATGGAGCACACAAGTTATAGAAAATGTTAATGATTTGTCTGAAGATGAACAAATTTTTCTAAAGCTACGAACTGAATCATAACAAGAATTCAAACTATTTGTCTGCATCACAAAATATTTCTGAAAAAGTTTGAGTTTCTGCAAAAGGTAATAAAATATTAATTATCATACTACATAAAGAAGTTGGAAAAACATTTAAGTGGAATCAATATTTCAGAGAAAAAGTAAATAAAAAATTATCTTGTAAATAATAGGAATAACAGGCTGATTTGATAGATGCTAATTCATTAAAAAATGTGTTTGTAGGTTCTTTATTCTAGCAGATAATACAGCTATGTAAACAAATTGGAAAATGAAAATTTTTCGAAAATATTTTGTTTTAAATTTATACATACATAAAAAGGAATGGAATAGCCATCAATTTTATTTTTTAAAATGGTAGAACACACTTTTAAGATTCTCCCAAAGGCATTGGTTTTAACATATATATGCGTATTGTAATACAGTAGTTTCTGCATACGAAAGGACAGTTTTGATGAAAAAATCCCCTTTCAGAAGATATTTTTGATCAAGAAATCCCCTTCAGAAAGTATTGTTAATCAAAAAAACCCTTTCAGAAGGTATTTTTGGTCAAAAAAACCCTTCCAGTAGGTATGTTTGGTCCAAAAAATCCCTCCAGTAGGTATTTCTGGCTGCACTAGTGTACTATGTAATGAAATTTGTAAAAAATAGCATTTTTGTGATTAAAATAAAAATTAAAAGCATTTCATGTGCAAATTACTGAGATATTTATATTTTTAAATACATTCATTTTTTGATAATAGTGTTTGAAAATAAATAAATAAAAGAATAAAATTTAAAGAAAAAGAAAAACAATGAAGCAGATATATTTTTAAGCTAAAAACATAAAGAACTGAAAAAGCCATTAATTTTATTACTTTTTTAATGGCAGAACACACATCTAAGATCATCAGGATAAAAGAATTTTTTTGATTATCATACTCCCTTTAGTTGATATTGACTTTAACGTATTTCATACTTTCAGAAAAAAAATTATGAAAATAATTTTTTTCTACTTTAAAATATTATTAAGAATTTTTTTATATTTTTTTCTGAAATTCTCATATTTTCATTAATATTACTGTACATTTTCACAAAAATTGGCTGAAAAATAAATGAAATACATATTATTTTCAATCAACGAGCAGAATCGTCATAGTTTGGAAAATACGAAATATTCAAAATTTTGACTGGTTGTAAAATGAAAACTAAAGCAGATTGAGAAGAAAAAATTGATGTGGATACTTTTCTACATTAAAGGACTAAACTCACCAAGTTTCATCAAAATCCGAGTCGGTGGGTGTCATGGCTTGGTTGAATTGACGTGGAATGACCCTATTACTTCTTGTCGTGAATCTAAATACGAAAACAATTCTTTTTACCCCGAGGTTTTTTCTTTCCCCAGGTTTTCCCCAAGAAAAAATTTTTCTCCAAAGAATTCCCCTCAAAACTCATTTCCCCAAATTTTCCCCAGAGAGCACCAGATTTCCCCAAAATGGGGAAATTTCCCCCAATCTGGCAACACTGCCACTGCTTAGACTGGAGTGGAAAAAATCAAAACTCAATAGCTTTCATTTTCAGACAGTAAAGTTACATTGTAAAGAAGGGAGAAATCATACTTATTTTTCTTTCAAACAATATCAATTATGTTTGAAAGTCAAAAATTGCACTTATTATTTCAAGTTTCAAAGGCAATCTAAAATAGAAAATGTAATTATTATGCTTAGACACCACCTTACTCAATATTATTGGTTGTATGACGACTTGACTTATTTCTGGTGTTTGACCAAGAATGCTCCAAGTTATAAAACAAAAAGGTTTTTCCTTTTTGTCTAATTAAACTTACCTTTATGTGTATGTATTTCTGTCAAGCAGAAAAAGATGTGTGGATTGCATATATTTTTTAATTTTTAACCCTTTATTTGTTCCAAGAAACACAGAGCTGTTAAGAAACCCTATTTTTATTCATAAAAAGATCAATTTTTCCATTTTCCCCGAAAAAACTGGTAAAAAACCATTTTTTTAAACCACTTAAAAGTTTCGGAAACTTTACATCTCTACTCAAGTGTCAAAATTTTCACAAAACTGGGAATTTATTAAGAATATTTTTAAAAAAATGGAGAAATAATATAAACTAAAAAAAAGATGATAGAAAAGTGAGAATTCCTATGCAAATTGAGAAAGTTGGTCACTCTGGGTTTTGGATTTGAAAAATTCAGCAGATTTTCCTTCTTTCAATCAATAAAATTCATTAGAAAAAAAATTATATTCACATTGCACATTCTATTATTCCAGTCCAAAAAACAAGAGTACAGTAGAACCTCTCAATAAGGGACACTAATGGGACCAGACATTATGTCCCTTAAATAGAGGTGTCCCTTCTTTGGAGGTATATTTTAGTTTATTCCTGCAATGTGTTAACTCAGTATATATATATATATATATATATATATATATATATATATATATATATATATATATATATATATTTAACAAACTATTAACATTTAAGATTAAATACTATACATTTTTCACACACGACTAAATAAGATTCACACTAACTGATTTTTTTTAGTTTTTATTACTTTATTAATTTTATTTAAGTCAAATATTTGGTAAGTCCAAAGCTTTGCCGCATAAAGCAATTATTTTGAAGTAATTCATTGCATGAATTTTGTTCATGTCATGAAATTTACAATGCAAAACATCGTGAATTAGAAATAGTGTTCACATTTCAATTTTTATATAAAAAGCTAGTCAGTTTCTGTGCAATCTTCCTTGTCCTTGAGCCTACTTGATTAATTATCTGGGTGGGTAAATCATGCAGGTAACTTTCTGCAAGACTTTTACATTATATGCTTGTTTCATTAACATATGTTATACGTTAATGTTTAACTCTCCTCAATTAATTTTTAGAGGAAAAGGTGTACTTGAACTCCAGTAAATTTACTTTTTTTTATGCATTTATACATAATTTTTGGTCATTTTTTTTCTCTGTGACTGTCTCTTAAATAGAGTGTCCCTTAATTAGAGGCAAATACATGGACGTCCCTATTTAAAGGGACAGGGACCAGAGAAAATGTCCCTTAAATAGAGGTGTCCCTTAAGGGAGGTTCTACTGTATTTTGCATTTCTGTACTTACAAAGGAGAAGCAAACATTTTTATATTCTTAAAGGCCTTTAAAAAAACCATATTAAGCACGGTACAAACCTGTCCATATATTTTGCAGAATATTATTTTCCATAATTTTCAGAAAATTCCATGGCATTTCTAGTTAAATTGCTATCCTTTCTCAATTGTCAAGATGATCAAAACTTAGGTTGTAACAAACCAACTTTATTAACCAATAAAAAAGTAGTGAAAAGATTATCTTGTTATTTAATCAACTCAATAAATATTGTTTAAAAGCAATGAATTGGATCAGTCCATAATTATTATTACTCCATTATCACTTCCATTATTACTAGAAGGTGAGGAAAGGGTTTTAGTAATCATTGAAAAGATGGTGAAATGGAAATAAACAATAATAATAATAATAAAAGGTTTTAAAATAATAAATTAAAAAACAAGGGTGAAATAAACTGAAGTGTTTTCAAATGATAACTAGCATTGGCTAAGAAAAACTTAAAAAAAAAAAAAAAGTAGCTTGAGTAAAAATAGGTTGCTTAATAGCCCATTTTTGCTTACAAAATTTTCCAAGGTACTAAAAAAAATAGCAAAAAGTCATTTTTAAATAGTCTGTGGCAACAATGCAAAATGATACAAGGTTCCAAAAGTAAAGGTTTACCAACAACATCAGAAAAAAAATGAAGTACAGTACAGATTTTTTTTATCCAGGAAACCAGAAAACTTCCCAGGAACTCAGGGAACTTCTTGCTCGATTTTTCGGCATTTCTTGAAAAAGTAACCATCTATTCAAAATAATTAAAAGCGTATGAAAGCTTTCTTTTTAAATACCTTATTAATTGCATTCAATTTGGGAAATGTAATACAAAAACAAACTTCAGAGAAGGGTCATCTTACACGAGGCAAAATTTCCAAAATATTTTTCTGAACGAAACTTAAAAAGGACACTCTAAAATTTGACTTTTTCCCTATTTCATTCCAACTCAAAACTAAAGAAATAAAAACTGATGCATGCCAATGCAATTTTTTATTGAATGGCTGTTAATTAAAATAATTTAGAGCATAAACCACAATGCAAAAAGTGGCAAATGCTGAAACCAGATTCGCAAACTTTTTGGACAGTTGAAATTGTAGAATCTAGAAACAATTAAACGAAAGACTAATACGGCTGCAAGAACTAGAAAAGCAAATTTCTATTGATATTAACTCAACACAAAATCAACAATTAACAACTACAGTAATTGCAAAAACGGGGCTTTACAAAAAAGCATGTTCACCAATCAACAAAATGAGCTCTTTTCATACAATAGAACAAAAAACCCTTCATTTATGTTCATAAACATGTTTATTTTCTTGAAGAATTTTATAATTTTACGTTTTTTTTTTTTGAAGGGTCTAGTGAAGGTTTGAATTTTTTAGGCTTTTAAAGGGCTCTCTCATCAATATTTTTTAATATTTTAAAATTTGTAAGCATATCTGAACTGTTTTCTTCATATTTTAAGATGCTTTATGATTAATTGAGTGTACAACTTAATTTGGTCCTTCCTTTTTTCTTTTTGCTTAAAAAAAGCATTTATTTGAATGATAAAATGAATTAATACATTATTCAAAGTATTGTCCACTGCTAGCCACTACTTCTTCCCATCTTTCTGGCAATTTATGGATTCTGTGGCAGGAGCTTTATCTTCTGATGCAAAGAATGAAGTAAGCCAATTTTTGATATCCTATTTTGAAGTGAATATTCCAGTTCGTATTCCAGTCAAAGTGTTCTGCATCGATTGAAACAAATGTTAATCAGAAGGGTCAAGGTCTGGGCTGTAAGGCTGGTGAGTCAGAACTTCAAATTCACTCTTTTCCAAACAGTTTTTAACTGCAACACTAACATAAGCCCAAGCATTGTCTTGGCAAAAGAATATGGACACGTTTTTGGTTGCATATTCTGGGCATTTTTCGGCCATAGCTTACTTTAAACGGATCATTTGTTGCCCATAGAAATCTCCCATCATAGTTTGACCAGGATTTAGCAGCACATAGTGGATCACACCCTTCTGATACCCACAAATATAGATCATTACCTTTGCACCATGGATATTTGGCATTGATGTTCTCCATTGGGTGGGCTTTATATACCATTTTTTGTGGTTCGGCTTGTCCTAGGAATCAATTTTTCATCCCTGGTTATCATTCCATTTAGAAAAGACTTCTTTTTATACAGTTCAAGCAACATGTTGGACATGCAAAATGGTCTGGTTTCAACTCATATGGGACTCAATATTCTTGTTTCTGGAAGTATCCTGCGGCTTTGAGTCATTTTCAAATAGCTTGTTAAGTAACTTTAAATGTTTCTGCTAGCTCTTTTTGCTTTTGACATGAATCGTGTTTGGCTAAAGTTTTTATTTCTTCATCAGGGGTGTCCCCCCTAAGAGTAAGGCTGCACCCCCTAAAGATTGTAAAGACCCCCCCCAAAAAAAATTCAATGGTGCAGTCTGTGCCATGACCCCCCCCCCCCAGGTGGGCACCTGTCTTCATCTTCAAACTTTTTTGGTTGACTTGAACTATCCTTGTCTTCAACTCTAAAATCACCACTTTGAAATAGTTGAAACCATTCTCTGAAAGATTTACCCCACGGTGCAGATTTACCATAAACATCCACACAAGCAATTGATATGCTTCAACTGCTTTTTTCTCAAGGATGGACAGAGCCCGATCATTCTAATATTGCACATGGGGCACATTTCTATTTCAGGGCCTCCCTAGGGCTCGATTAAGATTTTTGAGACACTGCACGAAATTCATTTTGTGCTCCCCCCCTCCCATTTCCACTGATTCTATATAATGATGCTATAAAATATTTTGATGTGCGTAGTAACACAACCATGCTAAATTTGGTGGTATCTCATACATTTAAAAAATAGAAGAGATATAGTGTACGATAGTTATATAAAATGTGGTTAAACTTTGCCCGTTGCAGTAAACCGTAAATATCAAAATTATCTATGATATAACTTTTAATAGTAAATACAGACTAAACTTGGAGTGGTTTTTGGATTTGCAAAGAGATCAAATTTTTAAGAGGAATTTTTATCAACAAATAAGAGATTATTTTCCTTGTCTAGGCATTTGAAAAAATATCAATTATATCATTGTACTCTAGATTCTGAGTGAAATCATTAATTATTTTTAATTAGCATGATAAATAAGGGGAATTTAGGCCCCCTGAAATCAAAGAGGAGGGGCCTGTGCCCCGCATGCCCCTGCGGTAATCAGGCTCTGAGGATGGATACAAGGGAGGGGCGATGGGGGCGATTGCCCCCTCCTTGAACCGAGAGACAGGAACTTTCTTCATGTATATTTTGAATATTAAAGTTTAAAAACCGAAATTTTACATAATATTCCATGATGTTTAAAGAAACAACTGTAGGACACCTTTGATTACATAAGGGTAAGTGAGGAATTCAGTATACTCCTTTGAAAGTTTTTAGAAATTGAAGTTCTAAGGAGTAAAGAGTAAAAAACAATCTCCCCCTCCTTGAACATTTTCTGGATCCGCCTTTGTTTTTTCTTCTTATTAACCCGGGAGAACTCGCACCGGGCCTCTCAGGCCCGGTCAAAATTACGCTGCCAAAAATCAACCCTTCAACGGAAATCAATGAGGTTCACAGTAGCTGCATTCGAAATACCTACATACTGACTACATACTTTTCAGGAATGTACATTCCCCCTTTTCTCCGGAAAACTCCGGTTCGGGCCTCAGAGGCCCGGAGCGAGCGCTCACGCTTTTCATTTCAGATTATGAATGTAAAGGAAGAGGTTGTGAAATGCATCGCTATTTAAGCTGCAAAGATGAAATGAAGAGGTTGCAGACCTTGTTGGTTGAGGTTTCGACTGATGAGAACTCCCTTAATGAAGATGATGAAGAAGAAAATGACACAGAACAGTAAAGCGATCATCAGTAATGCTTAGAAGAAGATTTAGATTCATGTATCATAAAACTTTCTTAAACCTTACTTTTAAAAACATAGTTTAGAGGCTGTTTATCTATTTATAATTCAGTGTTGAAAACACATTTTTTTTTTCTATTTTGCAAACTTAATTTACTGAAATAACCACTCCGGGCCTATGGAGCTCTTTGCGAGCGTTCGTGTGACGAAAAATACTGCGAGTTCTCCCGGGTTAAAACAAAAAATCATAAATGGTGCTTATTTGGAATGTAACTCGGTATTTTCAATGTAATAAAAATTAAACTTATTGGGCAAAACTCATAGCCTTATAAATAATATTTGGTTAACAGATATTGGCACTTCATGATACAGCAAAACAGCTGTCGCCATCAACTATTTATAGCCTCTAGTGCCATCTTTTGAACACGGACCAAACTAAGTTGCACACCTAATATTATAGTAATTTCAGTTTTATAAACGATCGGCCAAGAGCGTTTTTCAGCATATCAAAAAACCTGGGAAGTTCAGAAATCCAGGAAATTGAAGGGTGCGAACATCCTAGATAGTTGGTTATCTACTGGACAATAAAAATAATTTTAGTCATAAAATAGTAAAAATAGAAGACAGTTTCAAGATAAATACCAAAAAGCTAGTAATCTTTCTTGATAAATCGAAAACAATCATTTAAAAAAATAAATAACGAGGTGCAATTTTATACCAGTAAAATAAATTTAGAACTGTATTTTGATAAATATTTGCTAAAAAGGGAAATTCAGAGAAGGAAAAATTAAAATCTCGCACATTTTAAAAAGCTAACAACATTATTGAAGGAACTACCGAGGTACAAGTTGATTTAAAAGAATAATTTTGTAAAAATTGTGTGTGTGTGTGTGGGGGGGGGGGGGTGTAATGTAAAAATGGTAAACTTTTTAAAGAATTGTCTAACCATCAATAGCTATATTTTTTTTTCTGATCTTTGTGTCAATCTACAAATTCCATGACTAAAGAATGAGATTTTTGCAGGCAATACAAGAATAAATCCCTTTTTTGCATGAATATGAATGGAAATTTTGTTTAGAGGCCAAGAGTAATTGATCAAATCAAGTGGTTGGAAAGAGCACTGCCTAGAAAACAGATTTAAATAATGTAGACTAACATGTGAAAGCCAGTAGCAGAAAATTTTCTAAAATTGATATTTTTCATGCAAATTTCTAACTAATTACACTTTTTTTTTTAAAGCGACAAATGCATGCCAATTTTCAGATTCCCCCAGTAATGTTGAAAAAAAAAGCAAATATAATTGAAAAAACATTTTGGTTTCATAATGGCAATCTACTTGCTTTCAACTGGACATTTTTGCTGCTGAACACAATATAAGACTCTGGAGAAGTGCAGCGATTTTTTGCTCAAAATTGTAAAGACATTATTTGAGTTGGCAGACAGTTTTGAATTTTAACTAGGTCTGCAAGAGAATACAGCGTGTGGGACAGGATATCCATTGAGTGTCTCCAAGTCGTTTCAGACGGACAATTAAAATTATTTTTTATCCAAAATCATTTTAGTGGCTAATTCATAAACAGTGGTAAATTTTCTTATGGAATCTTAAGCAACCATTTTCAAAAAATGAAAAAAATAAATAATTAAACAGCAATTACAATAATAAATTAAATTAATGACACTTTGAACTGACAGAGGTGCTCATGCTACAAACACATTCTGTGGTGTCACTGTTGATATTTTGGCATATTAAAAAAAAAAAAAAAATCAGTACTCTTTTCAAACCTTCAGTTGTATTCAATGGCAATCTCTTCATGTTGGTTTGCTCAAAATATACAGCTATCTGTTCCCACCAAATATAAAGTATGAGTAGAAAGCAAAAGTTTAAGCAGAACACTTACTGAAATATCTTCACTTTCAAACTCATTTATTATTTGCGTTCTCTGTGTCTGTGTAAGAGCTTTATATAAAGCATGAACGTGAATGTTCATATCTTTACACATCTTCACAACATCATCCATGATCTCTTTTGTTTCACAAACAACTACAGTTTGACCTGTAAAGTTATGCTCATGAAAGTACTATTTTAAATATAATACATGTGATGTAATTGCATGAAAATATAATAGCAAATATATTTTTTCTGGTCAAGACAATTATAATATAGAATAAAAACCTATAAATTAAGGATTTCCAGGCTAGTTTTTAATCAAAATTCCCAGGAGTGCAGAATAAAATTCAAGAAATAAGCCTTCATTTTAACAAGTAACAGGATAAGAAAAAATAAGTTTTGTTGCATGTCTAACATTTCCATTTTGTTAAGTTTCTTCAAAGATCTACACAAGGCAAAGTAGTTTTCCTTTCCTTTATTTTTTGAAATTGAATCATTGTCTAAGATTTATGGTAAATAAATGCATTAAGCTTTTTCTTCAAAACTTTTAATGATAAATGAATGTTTTAAAAACAGTAATACATGAGTACTGATTTTAAAACATTCAGAAAGAAGTACAATAAGTGATAAATTTAGAAAGTTAACAAACTTTCATGGCAGTTTAAGTTATAATTTAAGTCTTGAAGGAACAACGTATAGTAACCAACATTGCAAATTCAGAATTTAGAACTTTCTTGCTTTTAGTACTTTTTTCTTTGCAAAAGTGTAAAAACATTTCTTCTTCAGCCATTAATGAATAGGTTATTAAAAATGTCAAATTTTAATATCTCTAATCTGAACTGAAATCAGTTTTCAAGGGGAAAATATCCTGCTAAACTATGGAGAAAATATCTCATCCCCCCTTACAATTTTGCACATGGGCGCCCTTGTGCTCAAGTAATTATTGAATTTAATACTTTTTGAAAAAATCAGTAATAAATGAAATTAAGCTAATAATAATTAAAATCAAGTTTGCAAAAATAAAACTAATAACAAAAAAGTGTGTAATTAAACAAAACAAGAGTAGTTAATTTTTTGTTATTAAAATAAGAAAATAAACTAGCTAATCTAATGTATATGTTAAAATAACTTCTAATTGTCAAAAATATAAAAAGTATTTAAAAGATAGAAAAGGATTGAAATTTCAATCAATAAGAAGCAAATTTTCATGAACCAAGTATGTTTCCCACAAAATTTACTTATTTATACTAAAATTGAACATAAAAAATGCTAATCTAAGGTAGCATATGTGAAGTTAACGTCCGAATGGTTAAAATATTTAATTATTTGCAAGACGCAAAAAGGTTGAAATTTCAAACACAAGATGCAGTGTTCCGAAGTCCAAAGTTCCATGTTGCTATGGCTCCAAAAAAAAAAAAAAAAAACCTTTTCCATTTGCTGAAATTAAGCATTAAATAAGCTAATCAAAGGTAGCTTTTGTCAAAATAATTTCCGATTGTCAAAAACATCAAAATATTTACTAGATGCAAAAGGATTGAAACCTCAAATACCGAAGCAATTTTCCTTGATGTTGTAAATCAAACACGTCAGAAAATTGTACTGTGGAGTTTTTTTTTTCTTTTTTCGTACAATTCCATGATTTTGGAAGAATTCAAGCAATGAGAAAGTTTTTCAAGCACTTGAAAATGAACTTTTTTTTTCGAGCAGTTTTCAAAGTTTTTCAAGGGTGTACAAACCCTGAACATAGAAATTACGGAGATTTTCACATAAATAGGTGCTGAAACAAAAATCTGATAACATAAGGAATTTTAACATTGAAAAAGTATACAGTAAACTATGCACCATACATATAGAGATAAGAGCTAGGAATTTTTTCAACTCATTAAAATACTCCTTGACATTTTCAGAGGAGTGAAATTTATATTGGATGTGTGATTTGGTACACAAACATGATGAAGGCCATAATAGAGATCTATTTCATAAAAGAGCTAACTTTCTAAGAATAAAAATATAAGAATGCTTGGAAAGAAAAAAAAATTTACTAATTTGATTTTCAGCGTTTAGAATGTTTGACATTTTGGATTTAAATTAACTAAATATTGATACAAAGTATGAAAGAGTTTGATTGAAAATTCATTTTATACTAAGCATGTCAGTATGATTTTTTTTTTTTTTTTTGCTCAAACGGAGATATACTGAAACAAGCTGCATTATAAAAAACCCTCTACCCTTTTTTCCGAAAATGAATTCAGTATTCAGAGCTTTACTTTTAATCTTCTAGTTTTAGCCCTTTAGTCCAGAATCTGACAACACATGATGTAGGAAAATCTGAGTGGGGAGATTTTTTTTTTAATGTTCAATTGGTGTTTTAGAAAGTACTTTGGACTTGGTTGGAGAACCTCCACCAGGTACATTTCCCTGCTACAACATCATCAAAGATGGTGGCCGGTAGCTGTCATAAATGTTCATCATTTCTGTAGAAGTTAGAGCAGGGAGAATGTTTTATCATAGGAGTTTATTAGGTGTCTTAGAAAGTGTTTTGAGCTTGGGTGGACAGCTGCCATCTGATACATTTTCTAGACATAAAGTCATTAAAGATGACAGCAGTTTACTCTCATAAATGCTTATATATATATATATATATATATATATATATATATATATATATATATATATATATATATATATATACATATATATATATATATATATTAGTACTTAACTGATTTGATCGAATATTTGGTCAAAATGTTGCATTTTTAACAGGAATTGCAATGCGTTTGAGATATTGCTATAAATTCATAGATATTTGGCTATTTTTCGTATATTACTAATTCCTTTACAAATAAAAAAAAAGTAATGCAGATATTAAATGTGTTGAAACATGTTCAAATTTAAGTTAAAAAGTACGGTAAATGGAAATGTAATATCTAATATAATCTAAAAAGTATGCAGTAAACCCTCGTTTTACACGGGGCTTTTTTTAAGACAGTTTTGATTATATGCAGTTTAATATTTGACACCTTTATTTTATTTTACGCGGATGAATTTCGGTTCTACCCAGATGCGGCAATGTAAACAGATAAAATTTTCCCCCCATTTCAAAATCCAAACTCCTACAGATTGCAGATTAGGCATAATAAACTGCATTTTGGCATGCTAATAATCGAGCTTGGGCCTCTGGCGACATTTAACAGAATAGTTTCTGAGCTCTTGCAAGAAGTAAAGCTATTAAACTTACACAGTTCAGAACTTAGTGGAAGAAGAGTTTTCAGGAGTGACAAAGGAGACCAAAACCAATGAGGATACTGACATCAGTGATGCACAACTTAAAAAGTTCACAATGAAAATTTTGAGCCATTCCTAGACAATGGAAATGATCTTTCTGATTTGTTGGTGAAAGAAGATTTTATCATGGAAATGATGCAAGTTATCATGGATGCCTTAATGCTCTGCAAAGAATTACGGAGAAAAATTCTCAATGACTGCCATAGCCAGCTCCTCTTTGTCAACAGAAAATGAAATTAATTTATGTTTTCTTTATATATGTTGTGCATAAAAGTCGATATAAGTACACATTAAACTTATAATACAATTAGTCATTACTAGAATGAAGTATTTTGTTATCTCCGGAACCTAACCCCTATTTTAACACTGGTATTAGGTCTCGATTTAAGCGGCATTTCCATGGAATGTAACTCCTGCGCAAAATGAAGATCTACTGTATTTTAAAAAGTTGTGTTACAAGATGGTTTCAAACCTTTTTGCTGCTACATTTGCAGAAAGAGCAACAGGTTTCTTCATTTGCTCTACAAGTTTAGGTGGGTTTGGTGCATTTGAAGCAATTACATAGTGTGATAAAATCCGCTGCAAATGTCTCTAATTTCTTTTCGGGCCCCCCTTTTTTTTACTGTTGGAAAAAAAAAATCACCTGCCAGTGAAGCAACAAGAAAAAATGGGGAGGGGGGCACTAAAAATTTTCCCTATCTCATAGGTGGTCCCGGAAGTTCTCCCTCAGAGAAATCTTTGAAATTGTAATTAGTTTTAAGGACACAAGTTTAGAATGTGTCTGGTGGAGGAAAGTTTTGTGAGGACTTAAAAGGAAATTTTTAGAAACTGAGGCCTTAAAAACGTTATTATGGGTGATATTTATTAACTTTAGGGTAAGGGATAGGACTTAGGGGCTTTTTCTTTTCGTTTTTTTTCTTTTTGCAAACTAGAGTGAAATTGTTCACCCCTCCTCCAATTTTTCAAAATTGAAATTTCAAAACACAGTTATGAACAAACTTTGATGATGTTAGGGAAGCAGGTGCACTGGACTCTCCCCAAAAACCATTTTGAAATAGAAGTCTTAAAAGACAAAGTTTTTAAGCAATATTCACTGATAATAGGGAGAGGGTTTTAAAACTCTCCATCTTATTTCTTTTCGTCATTGTAGTTTTTGCATTTTCAGATTACGGGAGCATCAGCTCACTTTATTTCAAGTGGACTGTGTGTTAAGCGCCTCAATCTAATGTTGTTTTAAAAATCCAATTTTTAACGAATTGGATGGTATTAGAGAAAGGTAATTTGAGGACCTTGTCCAGAAAATTTTCAAAATTGAAGTCTAAAAAACACGACTGTAGACCACATTTGGTAACGTTTGGGGCTCGGCAGTTATTCAAAATTGTAGTTCCAAAAAAGCAGTCTTAAACGATTTTTGATGTTGTTAGAAGGCGAGGTGTTAGTTCTACCCTGGAATTTTGCGAAAATGAAGCTTTGGAAACGAAATTTGAGATGCTCTTGAACGGTTGTGGCTGGGAGAGAGGGCATTCAAAGCATAGCATTTTTAGGTCATCAAGGAAAAATAAAAAAAAAAGGAGGAGGGAGAAATGAGAGCAGTAAGAGGTGTGAGACGTGATTAACTGACGAATAATTTGCAACTATAGACATTTTTTTAAGGCTCTTTTTAAAAGAAATTCAGATTTCCCCCCAACATTCTATATTTTTTCCTATTAAAGTTACTTTGTTTTCCCAAGGCACGTCCGTTTCTTCTCTATAACAATATGGAATGTTTTTGAAGAAATACAGGCCCAGGACTGCTGATGGCCTTTGAAAAAAGTGAGAAAGGTGACGAATTTGAAAACAAAGGTGACTAAAAAGTGACAAAAAAGTACCTAAAAAGTGACCAAAAGCAATTTGTTAAGAACTCAAAAAACAGAAAAGGATTATCCCTTTTTACTGACTTTTACCAAAATAGCCCTATATGCTTTTTGTAAAGATTTCTACAGTTTCACTTTCAATATATGTTTTAATTTTTTCCATTTTCTTAGTTTCTTCTTCACAATCCTTTCTTTTTTGCTCTTCTTTTTGCTTCTGTTTCAATTCCAAATCCTTTTTCCTTTTACATTCATCTATGTATGTCTTTATGAACGATATTCACAAAAATATTTCTGGGAACATGAATTGTTTTGCTGATGATGTCAAAGTCATGGGGACTGTAGAAAATGAAGAACAAGCAAATCAGCTGCAAGAGGATCTAGATCAGCACGGAGTGGGCTGATAAATGGGGTATGGCTGTTAATGTTGGGAAATGTCAAGTGCTACATTTAGGGCATGGAAATAAGTGTACAAGTTATTATTTGCAAGGTTCAGTCATTAGTAAGGCAGACAAAGTTACTGATCTGGGGGTCTTAATAAGTCAGGATTTAAAGTTTAGCCAACAGTGCAGCATTGCTAGTAACAAAGCCAATAAGATGCTTGGGTTTATCAATAGATCTATTTCAAACAAATCTAAAGAAGTTCTTCTGCCCTTATATAGAAGTTTGGTAAGACCCCATTTGGAGTATGCTGTTCATTTTTTGTCTCCTTATCTTAAGAAAGACATTAATGTATTGGAAAGGGTTCAAAGGCGGGCTACAAGGCTGATAAGTGGACTTTCCCACTTAGATTATGATTCTAGGCTTAGAAGGCTAAAAATGTACAGTCTTGAGCAAAGAAGAAACCGAGGGGACATGATTCAGTTGTTTAAATTTATTAAAATGAAAGATGTTACGGGGCTGAAGTTTAGCACTGAAAACAGGACAAGGGGTCATTGTTTTAAGCTATTTAAATCTCAGGCTAACATAAATATTAGGAAAAATTATTTTAGCAGGGTAGTGGAACCTTGGAACAGCTTACCGGAAGAGGTGGTAATGAGCAAGGGAGTAGATAGTTTTAAGAGGGCCGTTTATCTTCACTGGGGCTTGTAAATTGACCAGGACCAGTCTAGCTGGGCCCAGAGCCTGTTGCTGGTCGTCACTTTTGTATTTGTATGTATGTTGTGTAATTTACGTGTGCTTGTTGTGCATATTTAATTATTTCTGGACCAATTGGTAAAGAAAGCAAATGAGGATATTCTTTTACAGCGTCTTTAACTACAAGTATGCTGTTTAAAAATCTTTCAGTCCTTGCTGTCTTATTTTCACCAAAAAGGTGCTTTGAAATAGAAAATAGTCTTTCAATGTCAGCATTACCATGTGATAATGCAAGTGAAGCTTTTATCATCTTAGAAACATTAGATCATTGGAAGTTAAGTCCTTTTTTGAAATGTGCTGCTGCCAGTAGATATCAATGGTTTTGTTTTTGGATGCTTCATCATCTTTTTCCAGCTGCAAAAGTTTCCATTCATCTTGCAACTTATCGAGTGGAACATTAAAAGGCATGATTTTGGCAACCTTTATCAAATCCTTACAGCTTCTAGATTTACTTCTCTCTTTTGGATCCAAATATTTAAAACTTTTCAGTAACCCGTTTGATATGCAACTTTTTTCTATTACATACTTGCATGCAGTCACACAATGCTTTTTAACAGCTCTTAGAACATAACCTTTTCATTTTCTTTCAGTTTTGACAGTTCATCTGTCACCTCTCCACTAATAACGAGATCTTCAAAAGGTAGTCTGTTACCAATTGCAAACAGTTTATCCGTGTCTATGTTTAAAAAATCAACTTACTTTATGACAGGGGCTTTTATAATCCAAGCCATAAAAGTCTGAACAATGGTCTCTATTTCTTGGTACAATTTATCCCTTCAAGCGGCCGTGACGTAAAATTCCTTCACCCAGCGATGTATTGAAGAGCGGCCGTGTCGAAAAATTTGGCCTTGAACATTCTGCTTTGAGAACGGCTGCGGCGTAAAATTCTATGGAAGAATATTCATGGCGAAATTTTTCGACACAGCCGCTCTTCGATACATCGCTGGGTGAAGGAATTTTACGTCACGGCCGCTTGAAGGGTTATGTATCATAGGTGCTTGGCATTGAAAGTGTTTCGTGAACTGCATAAACAAATCAGCAGATGAAAAGATAAAATGCAGCTCAGCTTTTATAGAAGGTCTTTTTAAAATATTTGCAACAGCTTTATATGACCTGCATTGCATAGCTGAATTCTTTTTTAAAGGCACATGTTTAAAAAACTAATACTGAAGAGCATCCCACTGGTCCAGTAGTCTGTTTGCTGCAGGTCCAAGGGTAAGCCAATGGGTAGTTGTGTGTTTCAGGAACTTGCGATGAGGTGCATTTAGTTGAGCTTGCACTTCTTCGAAGTCCTCCTAATGGGAAGGCCAACCATCAAAATAGCTATAAGTACTAAGAAGAAGTTTAGATGCTTCTTCACCTAAATATTGCAATATTTATTAGGCTTTTTTCTCGTGTCTCAAGGATAATAGTGTCAAACAGCCTAAAAACCTTTTTATTAACATAAGGACCATCCAAAGGAAAGCATGAGACATTTATTCATGGATAATTACTCTCTGTAAGTGCTTCACACAGCTTCTCAATCCAAATTTCACCAACTGCCTTGCCCAAGAAGGAAAGTTTTGAGATGCCTTGTAGTGATGCAACATTGGCTTTCAGACCAATATTTTATTGTTCCTTGCAGTTCTTTTTTGTCTTTGACATTGGTAGTTTCATCAAAGCTCAAAGTATAATAGGATAAACATGCTTCCTTTAACATACATTCCCGAAAATAAGGAGCAAGTCCATCTGTAGAAGGGATAGAAAGACTGGTTCTGCTCATAGGGTGCAATTGCAAGCGATAAAAAAAAAATCCCTGATTTCCCAGTAGCATAGCTATTTTTCTTAAACAACAACAAGGTGTGTGGGGGCGGGGGGCATATTTAAGGCTATTTTTTAATTAATTTCACTGTTAAAGATATCTTTCAGATATTTTTCAAAGATTTAATTATTTTGAAAAAAAATCCTAAGACGCATTTCAAGAAAGGTGAGAAAGGTGACAAAAGTTGCAAAAGGTGACTAAAAGTAACCAAATTTTCAAAAGGTGACTAAAGGTGAGAAAGGTGACCGACTCCTCGGCCTGGAAATAATGTTCTCAGCCTTCTGGGGAGCGGGACTGTCTCCCTCCCCCTTTTGACTGCACCACTGTCACATGGGGTCTAAGCCAACAGCAAAATTTTCAATAAAATGTAGTTGAAGCTTTTGTGTTAAAATAAGATCTCAATATATGATCCTTAGCATTTCTGTTAATGAGCAGCAAATTCTCAATGACAATGTTCTTAGCCAAATGATTCAGCTATAAGCTAAGTTAATCTAAATACAGTGATCTCTCGCTTATACGTGACCTCTGTTATACGTGTTTTTTACTTATGCACGTTTTTCTCACGGGCCAAGCCAGCAATATTGGAAAACAATGTTAACTTTTGTTCATTTATATGCGAAACCTAAAGTGCACCTTTCACTTATGCGCGATAAAATTTTTTCAAGTTTTAGTTAAATTGCCTATTCACGCTTTGCTTATCGGAAGATTTGTACCCTTCTTGATACACTGAACACGCGACAGTTTTCAGGTTTTGTGGAATTCGCTTACATACTGTACAGTGTATAAAAAATGACAAAACGTAAAACTTCAAATTTTACATTTTTATTAAATTACAATGCATAAATGGAAATTATGTGCGTATTTATTCATTAGTATCAGTAGTGTACTATTAGTATTACTATAAGTGTTGATAACTTACTGCATTTAAGCTTATTTTTGGGATGTTTCATTTATGCGCAAATCTCACTTGTGCGTGAAAATTTCCCTGTCCCCTTTGGTCGCGTATAAGTGAGAGGTCACTGTATTTATATAATGACAGTGTAACACCAGTCAGATGTTACACCAAATTTTCCGAACACTCATATTTTATACTTGCACAATAAAGACAACAGAACAAAGTTAGCAGTATTTTTCTCTTTTTTTAATCTGGGGTCAACACTGTTTCCCTCCTTTTTGCGCCCATGATGGAGAGCCATATGTTTACATTCTGGTGCTTGCAAATGTCCAGGTCAAAGTTTGAAGGTTCATACCCCCCGCCCCCTTCTAAGAAAAGGGTGAGTTAGAATATTTGTAAAGGACAACTATATATGGTTTTGAGCATGAAATGTGCCGCACCTTAAAATATATTGTTGGCATAAAATATTATTTTATTTTTATTCTCGGTCCACAGCCGATAATTTAAAGAAAATATTTTAAAGTTAATTGTTACCTACTTTAAGCCCAGTCTGGTAAAAGTAGAATTCAACTAGTTGGTGCTAACGCTTCAATCAACAATTCCCCCACGCCAACCATTGAAGATTGCATGTCTCGATGTGTTGATTCAGGAAAAGTTGAGTTGTCACCTGATTGATTCGAATTAATTCCACTGGTTGTCCGCACGTGCCATGGAGAGGAGTACGAATATTCGCGGCAGTGGAATAAACAAATGAGTGATAGTGGCAGTTGAAGTTAGTGTGATGACGTCATCGAGACATGGAATCTCATTGGCTGATGAAACATATATATATTGAGGCGAGTGGCAACACTCTCTCTCTATTCTCAACTATCCCCAGTTTTGTTTTGATCGTGAAGCCTAGTTCGGCTCACGTGTGGGGGGGGGTTCCCGCGGTGCTAGCGGGGTTTTTTGGTGGTGTATAAATGGTGATGAATATTCACCTTGCCTTTTAAGCAGTAAAATTTTCCAAGTCCTGGAATTAGAATGAGTCCAGGTGAAGAAACACTTGTGTTGTGTCCGGCCAATTGATATTGCCGGGGAAGTGAGCTCCGAAAATTCTACATGATATGTTCGCCGTATCTTCGAAATGTCTAACGTTGCCTACCTGCTAAGGGCGTTCCTGAAGTGTGATCCGGAAGACTTTTTGTGCTCCTGGATGTGAATCCTGCGGACTGGCCACTGACTTGATCGACAGATTGGTGACATTTTTCTTTTACTTATTGGAACCACTTTTGTCGTGATATTTTGGGGTGTTCTTTTATGGGGATATCGTATTACAGTTCTAGTCATATTTAATAAATGTATTTTTCTGAAACATGTTTTCTGCTTGTCTCCAACTTGACATTACACGGCCAGTTAAAGTTGGCTTAGTTTAAATCTCTTAAACTTTGGATTTTTAAACTTAACTTTAATTATGCCAACAAAGTGGTAGCAGAGCTCGGTCGAATGTCTTTTTAGTTGGAGACAAATTTGCAAAACTTTTCAGAAATATGGAACGGGATTATCGAAACATTAAGAAATTTAACTCCTGCAATTGGGCAACATGGTCGAAAAATATGAAAATGGTACTGATAGAAAGAGATTTATGGGAACTAACCCAAACAAAATTAGAAGAAGGTATTTCGGCAGAAATAAAGAAACGGAGGGGCCAAGCAGTGGCAATTATTTACCTCAACATAGAGGATGAGTTAAAACAACTGATTGAGGATTTAGACGATCCGTATGCAGTATGGACGTCATTGAAGTTGAATTTTGAACCTCCGTCTTTAGCCCGTGTTGCCGGATTGTGGGAGGAGATTTTTTCTAGTAGAATTAATGAAAAAGAAACAATTGGAATGTTCGCGGCTCGATTGAAGTGTTTGCTCCGACAGTTGGAGGAGAATGGCTATAAAATGGATGAGAAATTAAAAGGATTTCAACTAATACGTAGTTTGGATCAAAATTTCAGGGGGATAGTACAAAATATTTATAGGTGCAGGGCCGATCCTAGGGTGTCGGCCGCCCGTGTGCAAAGACCTAATGTGCCGCCCCCTCAAGAGTAATTTGCATATTTTGACTTATCTTTAACGTCTATATAAATCTTTCTTTAAATTTCTATGCCAAGTTCGAATTTAAAAAAAAGGGAGAGGGGGACAGAAGAATGATCTTATGAAAAGGAAGAAAATTTTTTTTGTAAGAAACTCCTTAATTACAATTTATGTCTTTGAAGAAAGTAATTGATACCAAAATTTACTAGTCGTAAAAATGCATTTTATGGTAAGATAAAGAAATACCTTTGTGCTGTTGTAAGGAAACGAAAAGTAACAACGTATAAAAAGCACAAATTCACAGATTACCATCTGCAAATTTGTGTTTTTTATGCGTCGTTACTTTTCGCATTTTATAGTTTTTCTTCGGTGACATCAGAGCAGGGACTAAAGAAGGGGAAGCGGGGGGGGGGGGGAGGTGTCAGGGGAGGAGGATTGCTCCAAGAAAATTATCGAAATTGGCGTATGAAAAATATTTTTAGTTAATCTTTAGTTGTGTTTGGTTGCAATGACAAAAGAGTCGAGTATAGTCAAGGTGCATGGAGAAATTTTCAAAATTGACGTCAAATATTGCAATTTTAGGAACTTTTTCGAGACTTTAGGTGAAAGTAATGTTGCAGTTCTTTCCTAAAATTCTTTCAAAATTGAAATCAATTTGAAGCTATTTTTTAAGACTGTAGCTTAGTAAGGATCGGCGTTTTTCCCGAAAAATCTCCAAAACTGAAATTTTAAACCCACAATTTTGGGTTACCTTTGTTGACGTTGCAAGAGGGAGGGAGATTTAATCGTCTCCCATCGAAAGTTTTCGAAATATAAGTTTAAAACGCAAATTTAGGCTCTCTTTGGTGATGGTAGGGGATCTGGAGGCTGGTAATTTCTCGGCACTATTTTTTCAAAAACCCGTTTTTGGGTAGATTTGAAAACAATAGGGGAAACGTTAAAATATTCCGAACCAAAATACTTTTCGAAATTGTTATCCATTATAGGCTATTTTTGGGAAGGAAGGATTTTGGAGCTCTTAAGCGGATATTTCTAAACTCGCAATTTTATATTATCTTTGGTGACGTTAACAAAATTGGGAAGCTTCTACGGATCTTTCGGATATTTTTCAACAATAATATCTGAAAAATATAACTAGAGACTTTTGTACACCTCACCTGGACGGTTGATGGATATGCCCTAGCGCCGTGAAAAGTTACATAAGCCTGGCAGTTCTCCTCCGGAATTCTTTAGAAATATAAGTCCCCAAATCGTATTTTAAGCATTGTTTGATAACGATGGAACTAAGAGCGGGCGGGGGTTCAGTGTGCCCTCACGAACTGTGTTTTTGAAACTGAAGTCAATTTCAGGCTAGTTTAGGCAGGAAGCTGTGGCTCCACGGAACCGTCTAAAAACGAAATTTTCAGGTATAGTGATTGCATTGGAGAAGGGGGATCCAGGGTCTTTCCCCAAAAGTTCTTGAAACTGATGCTTGAAAAACGCCATTTTAGTTTGTTTTTCAATACGTTAAGTGAGAGCGGGTGGAATTAGGGGTTTCTCTAAAGACGCTAATTGAGACTGTCTTTGGTAGTAATGTTTGCGAATATATTTCGGGGTCCTCCACTGCAAAAATTTCGAAAAATGCCAAAGCAATTTTATATGACGTTTGATGATAAGAAGGGCTGTCATCTGAAAACACGTTTTGGTTTTTGAGCCCAACATTTTTAGGCTATGTTTGATTAAGTTAAGGTGGAAGAGGTGAATCAGAGACTTAATTGGGTCCTTAAGATCGATGGTTCAACCAGCGAATTTTTCCGAAAGTAAAGTCTCAGAAACGCAATTTTAAGCCTTCTTTAGTTTCGTCAAAGAGATCATGACATCCTTTTGGATCTTCGTTTTGGAGCTACATTTAAATTTGCTTCCCGGGGCAAGGGCCCTGTCCTCCTACCTGATCTGAAACCGGGCAGTTCATTCAAGATTTTAATCAGAAAAACTGTCGTAGTTCGTCATTCATATATGTTCCTCTCAAGGGAGTTGCAATTTTCCACTTTCTCTCCACGCATCCACGATTGTTAAACACAGAGTTTGTTACATCTAGTTTGTTGTTCGAAATGTTTGCGAGAGTATCTAATCAGTATAGCTTTTCTTTTTTTAATAAATAAAATATGTCTTCATTGTTTAGGTCTATAAAAGCTTTTTTTTTTGGGGGGGGGGGGGGTTAACATTAGGGGCCGCCCTCAGTGCTCCTTTTAGACGGCACCATTTCATGCTTCAGAAGGGGACGTTTCCCCTCCCCTGTATCCATGCCTGATTACCGGTTCTGTCACAAACTTTGTAACCAAATGAAGCATGTGTTTTAAGAGTAGATATTAATGGACAATGAACCAACACCATGTTCCCTAACATTCTATTTTTCTTAAACTATGCTATGCTGTCGGGAAATCGGCAGTTACTTTGATAATTGAACATTTAAAATTCAACATATTTATTCTACTTATTATAAGTTATCTTGTGAGAAATTTTGCTTGATTATAAGAACTATATGATGCGGCCTGCGGCCGCCCCTTGTGCGGCGCACACTCTGCACACCTGCTAGGATCGGCCCTGTATAGGTGGGATGAAAATAAATTTAATTTTTCAAATGTTTTGGATGAACTTTTGGCAGAAGAGGGAAGATTAAAATTTTTTAGGAAATAAAAAATTTGGAAATAGTAGTTCAAGTGTTAATGCTTTTTCTGTTCAAAATAAACCCCAGACTGGGCGGAAAGTTGAAAATGTTAATAAAATTGAAACAAGAGTTTGCTTCACATGTGGCAAAAGGGGGCATATTTCGGGTCGGTGTTGGAGCAGAAAACCAAACACTCAAAATAAAGGTAATCGTAATTTTTCCAAACAAAGTAGTACCCCTAAGGCTGGAATGTTTTGCACCATCAGTAAAGTATCAGGAGTACAGGCCAATAACACAAATTTGAAGGAAGAAATACCAGTATTTTTACTGGATACAGGTGCCACGGCACATTTCTGTAAAGATAGAAACCAATTTTGTGAATTGAAGCCTGTTGAAAATACAAAAATGGAGGTAGCTGTGGGCAATGTAAATAGTCAAGTCGAGGGGGTAGGGAAAATTGTTTTCGAAATTAAGACAGATGGTAAGCTAGTAACCATCACATTGAATGAGGTCTATTATGCTCCAACACTTAGACGAAATTTGCTTTCCGGATCCAGGATAGACAGTCTTGGTTTTTCTTTAAGGTGGTATCCTGGTAAAATATATTTTTAACAATGATGGTATCAAACTTTTCTCTGCATTTTTAATTGATAAATTGTATTTTGTAAAACCCACCTCATTTTTAAGTAATCAAAGTAGTGACTTACCACCAAATATAAATGTAACCGAGGTCAAAGGATTAGACCTGGAGTTGTGGCATGAACGGTTTTGCCATATTAATTACGACAGCATTTTGGAAACAGAAAAAAAGAACTGTGTCAAAGGGCTTGATATAAAAGGTAAAAACCGGCCAGACTGTGAGCCTTGTATTATGGCGAAAAAAAGGTGATCATTTAAATCCACCCCAGGGATAAGGTCTAGAAGACAACTGGAGCTTCTTTTCATGGATCTAGCAGGGCCATTTCCGGTGGAGTCACTAGGGGGGAAAAGATATATTTTTACGATAATTGATGATTTTTCAAGGAAGTCCACTATTTACTTTCTAAAGTCAAAAGATGAAGCTTTTAGATATTTTCTTAGATACCAGAGGCATGTAGAGAGAGCTCTCAACAAGAAAATTTTGGCCATAAGGTCTGATAATGGGGGGGGGGGATTTACAAATTCTAATTTTGAGACCCATTTAATTAAAGAAGGCATCAGCATAGAGAGAACCAACCCTTATACTCCTTAACAAAACGGAGTAGTAGAAAGGTACAATTTGACCTTGATGAATGGGGTTAGGGCGATGCTGAAAGACTCTGGACTAAAGGAAGAATTTTGGGCGGAAGCCGCTGTTTGCTCCTACCGTCAAGAGAGGGCGCCACCAGTAAAGACCCTTTAAAAAAATATGTATTTTTGTTTTGTGTATTCGTTGGCGGGAAGGTGATGTGAGTCTGTCTGGAATCGAAGAATATGGTTAAAGTTTGGTGGTGTAAATAAATCGAATAAATCTAGAAAACCCTCCCGAAAAGGAGTCATCTATTGCGTTTAATGTTTTCAGAGTGCAAGTTGGTGAGTTATTAAACTTAGCTTTCCAGGAAAAAGGGTAAGCCAATCATTTTATTATTAAATGAACTTACAATTCAAAACATGGAGGCACCGGCGAGATTTGTTTATTCATTGTTGATGTATGGATGTAAGCATCATAAATCGAGTTAAATTCAGTAGATCATTTCCTGGAAAGTAGAATGTTTATTATTCTTACTAGAATCGAAAACGCTAATGATCTTATATAATCGAAACTAGATATGTATTCTGAAAACGAAATTCGTCTGAAAGAATTCTTAATCTTTTGATGTGTTTATTATTCTATTATTTAAGTCCAGAAATGTATGTCAGTTAATTCAAAAATATTATTATTACTTGTGAATTCGAAATGCAAGAAATCTGAATTAGTAAATTCGAAGAATTTGTTTATTATTCTGAGTGACTATATATTTATAGTAACTAATTCTGAAATCTGTATTTGAGTTGTATAGTTGCATTAGGTTATTATTTAAAGGATGGCTCCTACTAAAGAAAAAAGTAAAATACCATTAGTGTTCCAAACTCAGATAAAAGAAATCAAAAGGTATTCTGAAAGTGTTGATAATGTAATAGAGTCTAATAATATTCAGAAAGTTCTTGCCTTTAAAGGTAATATATTAAAATGTCTAGAAAGGTTAGAAGACAATTATTATGAGTTTTCTGTTTTGGAAAGCTTTGTGGAAGATGTAGAATATGAAAACTTTACTAATTCTAAAGATTTGGCTGATTTGACATTGGAAAAAATTGAGTCATATTTAACTAGTATTAATAGCAAGCTACAATTCGAAGAAGATAAATCGAAAGTGAATGCTTATTCTAACATAAATCTTCCTAAATATGATCTTCCACAATTCGCAGGTGATTTCAACTCTTGGTTGAGTTTTAAATCTATATTCTCTAGTTCAATTGATTCTAATGAATCTTTAACAGATATTCAAAAACTGCAGTATTTACAAAATGCTGTCACTTCAGATACTTCTAGATTAATAAAAGGATTCGCAATAACTCATGAAAATTATAAACAAGCATGGGAAACACTGTTGAATCGGTATGACAATCAGAGAGAATTGGCATTTTCCCAATGCAAAAAGTTCTTCTCTCTAAAAAATGTTAAGCCTACTTCAGAATCAATTTGGGCCATGATAGACATTTGTAATGAAGTACTCAGAAATTTTAAAACATTAGGATTAGAATGCAATCAATTGGTAGAACTTCTATTAGTATTTTCTCTTCAAGATAAGTTGGAAGATTCTATCAAAGTCAAATGGGAATTAACCCTTGAAGACAAAGATTTTCCTTCATTAAATAAGTTTCTTTCATTTCTTGAAAAGCAAGCCAGAAGTCTTCAAGGTATCAAAATTACACCACTCAATGAAAAATCAAATAAAGTAACTCACAAGCCTTATTCCCTTAAAACTACTGTAGAGTCAGATGACTCATGTAAACTTTGTTCTTCATCTCATTCATTACATAAATGTGAGAGGTTTTTAAAGATGAATATAAATAATCGCTGGAATTTTGTTAAAAAGTCAAAGTTATGCTTTAATTGTCTGCGAGGGAATCATAATGTTTCATCATGCAAATTTACAACTTCTTGTCGTGCTTGCAGGCAAAAACATCACACCGTACTTCACCAGTTCCAAAGTAGTCCTAAAGAAATCCCTGTTTGTAATTCAAATCAGAATCTAGCTGTTACTAGTGACCAGAATGTAGTTCAGCCATTGGCTACGTCTCAGGAACAGTTTTGCCTTGCAGGACAAATGAATGATTCCAATTCAATTTTACTCTCTACAGCCATTGTTAGAGTTAAGAATAGTCAAGGACAATATGTAAACTGTCGAGCCTTGATTGATGGCGGGTCTCAGACCTCTCTAATTACAGAATCATGCTCAAAAAATTTAAACCTTCCATTTTATGAGTCAGAAAATACTATTTTGGGCTTAGATAACAAAGTTGCTGCTTATGCTACTAAACGAGTAGAACTTCAACTTTCTCCTCATTTTAGTCAGGATATCTTTGTCGTAAATGTTTTAGTAGTAAAGGAACTCACTTGTAATTTGCCTAATTTCATAGTTTCAAAATTCGATTGGCCTCACATTAATGGACTTCAGTTAGCTGATCCTTCGTTTTTTATTAGTCGTCCTGTCGATATGATTTTGGGAGCTGATATATTCTTTGATTTAATTCAGTATGGAAAAATATCTGGGACTAAAAATCAACCATCTGCTCTAAACTCCAGGTTAGGCTGGTTGCTTTCTGGGAAAGTTTCCACAGCCTGTCAGAGCGAAAGGAAGGTCATGTCTTTAATCAATTGCCATGCATTGCTCGACTTACAAAATCAAATAGCCAAGTTCTGGGAAGTTGAGTCAATTCCAGATGCTAGTAACCTCTCAGAAGAAGATCAAGAAGTTGAAAAATTCTACCTCGACCACACAAGGAGAAATCGTGATGGTAGATATGTTGTAAGTCTTCCTTTCAAAAACGACAATGCATTGGGTGATTCTAAAGTCCAAGCCAAGAGACGATTCTTCTCGTTGGAGAAGCGCCTTCAGGGCAATCCAGAGTTAAGAGATAGATATGTAAAATTCATGCAAGATTATGAAAATCTAGGCCATATGCAACTTGTCCCGAATTCAGAACTTTCGAAACCATCTTCTAAGTGTTTTTATTTACCCCATTTTGGAGTTGTTAGGGAACAGAGCGAGACTACAAAGTTACGAGTAGTCTTTGATGCTTCTGCCAAAACTGATTCGAAATTATCCTTAAATGACGTTCTTCATACAGGCCCCAAGTTACAAAATGAGCTATTTAATATTCTGTTAAAATTCAGATGTCACAGGATTGCTTTAACAGGCGATATAGAAAAGATGTTTAGGCAAATTCTAGTTACTGAAGATGATGTAGACTTTCAACGTATATTCTGGAGGGAAAGACCTGAAGAACAGTTAAAAGAGTATCGATTACTCACTGTAACATACGGGACAGCTTGTGCCCCGTATCTGTCCATTAGAACAATTCAGCAGCTAGCTCAAGATGAAATCAAGCAATTTCCAGACGCATCTAAAGTTGCTCTAGAGGATTTCTATGTAGATGATCTTCTAACAGGAACAAATTCGAAACAAGACGCCAAGAAATTAGTAAGTCAAGTAATCGAACTCATGAAGAAAGGAGGTTTCCCGATTCGAAAATGGGCGTCCAATGAATCATCTGTGCTGGAATCATTACCACCAGAATTACAAAGTTCTTCGGGATCTCTGCACATAAAAGAGGATCATTTGATGAAAATCTTGGGAATCATATGGAATTCAAAGGAAGACACATTCAGAATCAACATAAGTCCACCTAATGAAATTAGGCCAACCAAATGGCAACTCTTATCAACCATCGCCAAGATTTATGATCCTTCGGGGTTCCTGTCACCAACGACAATTCAGTTGAAGATCATGATGCAAGATATCTGGAGAGAAAACATCTCTTGGGATGATCCGGTCACAGACTGCATTTCCGAAGCATGGACCCAATTCAAGAATCAAATGAAGCACCTCGCAGAGATTCAGATTCCAAGATACCTTTCAGGAGATGCTGCAGCAAAGCGAGTTCTTCTTGTAGGTTTTTGTGATGCTTCCCAGCGTGCATACGCTGCTGTTTTCTACTTAAGAGCTGAGCTGGTAACCGGAAAAGTCCATGTTTCAATAATAACATCTAAGACAAGGGTAGCTCCTGTAAAATCGATAACTTTGCCCAGACTTTTGGCAGCTCTGCTTCTTTCTGAACTCCACGTTGTTGTGTTAGAATCTCTGAGAAAGGTAATTCAAATCGATAAATCATTTCTTTTCTCAGACTCCCAAATTGTTTTGGATTGGTTAAAGTCATCTCCCAGCAGGTGGAAAATCTTTGTTGCCAATCGTATCTCAAGAATTCAAAAAATGACTTCTGAAGCATCCTGGCATCATGTGAAGAGTCAAGAAAATCCTGCCGATTGTGCTTCACGAGGTATTGCAGCTTACAAGCTAAAAGTTCATAAACTGTGGTGGTCAGGGCCAGAGTGGCTAAGTCAGGATTCTTTACACTTTCCATCAATTGATTTGTCGACTTCCTCTGAAGAAGACGTGAAATGTGAGGAGAAGTCATCCACCGTTCTTACTAATGTCTCAACATCAAGTCAAGGCAGCTATTTTTTTGGAAATCATAGCTAGGTATTCATCATTCTCACGTTTAATCCGAGTCATAGCTTGGTGTCAAAGATTCATCAAAAATTGCAGATCATCTAGAGTTACTGGTGTGCTAACATCAAAAGAGGTAGATGATGCTACCAAGATTGTTATTCAAACTGTACAAGAATCACAGTTTCATTCCGAAATTCGACTCTTAAAGAAGAGACATCCTCTTCCCAACAGCAGCAAGCTTCTGCCTCTAGGTATTTTTCTGGACACTGATGGAATAATCAAAGTTGGAGGAAGATTAAAAAATTCGAGCCTGAGTCCAATTCAAAAACACCCAATCCTCCTTCCTAAGAGCCATCACCTCACTAATCTGGTCATTCACTATTTTCATCATGTCAATTTGCACAGTGGACCTCAACTTACCTTATACTGCATTCGACAGAAATTCTGGATTCCTTCTGGCAGAGGAGTAGTCGGAAGACTTTTATCCAAGTGACAAACCTGCTTTCGCTTCAGAGCTAAATCGAGTGAGCAGCTCATGGGGAATTTGCCTGCAAATAGGTTCAGTACTGGCAGAGCGTTTTTAAACGTTGGCATCGACTTTGGAGGACCATTCATCACCAAACCCAACGTTCCTCGAAGCAAAGTAAAATTAAAATCCTACCTAGCACTCTTCATTTGCATGGCAACAAAGGCTGTGCACCTTGAGGTTGTTTCGGACCTCTCAGCAGATGCCTTTTTGGCAGCATTCCGGCGCTTCATATCCAGACGAGGAAAACCAACCAACATGTTTTCCGACAATGCAACTAACTTCAAAGGTGCCTCTTCATATCTAAAGGAACAGTTCAAGCTAATCAAATCTGTTGAAGTGCAGAACTTTGTAACTCAATAATCCATTAAATGGCACTTCATACCCCCCACGGCACCTCACGTCGGCGGACTCTGGGAAGCTGGCATCAAATCGACCAAGCAGCTTCTAATTAAAACAATGAAATCAGCTGTTCTGAACTTTGAAGAGCTTGTGACATTGGTAACGCAGATTGAAGCATGCTTAAACTCAAGGCCTCTAACTCCTCTGTCTAATGACCCTCAAGACTTGCAACCTCTTACGCCAGGACATTTCTTGATTGGTGCTCCAATGACTTCTTTTCCAGAAGAGGTCCCTTCACAACCAGCGTGCTTAAGGAAGCGATGGAATTTAATTCAACATCTCCGAGGTCAGTTCTGGAGGAGATGGCACCTGGAGTACCTAAATCAATTACAACAAAGAACCAAGTGGAAGAAACCAAGACGAAACCTGAGAGTCAACGATTTGGTCCTTGTGAAGGAGGACAATCTCCCACCTCTGCAATGGAGCCTAGGCAGAGTTGTTCAAGTATTTCCAGGAGACGATGGTGCTGTTCGAGTCGTGGATGTCAAGACCCAACGAGGACAATTCAGACGCCCTATTACCAAGTGTTGCCTACTGCCAACGGAAGACTGAACTGATAGTCCAGGCGGGGGAGTATGTTTGCTCCTACCGTCAAGAGAGGGCGCCACCAGTAAAGAGACTTTAAAAAAATATGTATTTTTGTTTTGTGTATTCGTTGGCGGGAAGGTGATGTGAGTCTGTCTGGAATCGAAGAATATGGTTAAAGTTTGGTGGTGTAAATAAATCGAATAAATCTAGAAAAACCCCCCGAAAAGGAGTCATCTATTGCGTTTAATGTTTTCAGAGTGCAAGTTGGTGAGTTATTAAACTTAGCTTTCCAGGAAAAAGGGTAAGCCAATCATTTTATTATTAAATGAACTTACAATTCAAAACAGCCGCCTTATGCTTTAACTATGTCAGGAATGGAACAGTTCTAAAGGAAAGGGGGAAAACCCCATTTGAGCTGTTCTGGGGAAACAAGCCTTCAGTAAGGCATTTCCGGAGGTTTGGATGTATTGCCTACAGAGGCATGCCAAAACAAAATTTAAAGAAATTTGACTCAAGAAGTAGGAAGGGCATAATGGTGGGCTACGCAACCCAAGCAAAAGGGTACAGAATTTGGGACCCAGAGCTAAAGAAAAATTTTGAAACTATCAATGTGGACTTCAGGGAAAATTTAATTTGGGGGAAATCAAACTTGAATGGGAATGTAGACAATGAGGATGGTTATTCTTTTATTAAACCTATGAGTGAAGTTCTCTTAGATAAAGAAACAGATGAAATAAAGGCTCCCACCCCTTGTGAGGAAATTGAATGGGTAAGGGATGCAGTGAAAAGAAAGAAAGGGGACCGTACTGATATCTACTATTATGAAAAGGGAAATAAAACAAGGTGAGGTCACCCAATGATGTAGAAAAATATTGTAAGGAGAATAACATTGTTTACAATCCTGAACTATTTGATTTCAAGAGTAAAAATGTACCTTATAACCCTTTGTTTGATATTTTTAATTCCCCTAATGAACAAATGGAACCCGAGCCAGAGGCAAATTTGTCAGAAGTGCTAATTCCCCAAAACTATAATCAATGCTTAAAAACCCCAGAAGTAAAACATTGGCAAGAAGCCATGTCGGAAGAAATGAAAGTGATTCAAGAAAGATGGGTGTGGCAGTTAGTTCCCCAGCCAGTTGGTAAACCAATACTTGGCAATAAGTGGGTCTATGACTTGAAGAGGAATGCCCAGGGGGAAATTGCCAGGTTTAAAAGCAGATTGGTTGCGATGGGAAATAGACAAGTGGCAGGTGAATCGTATTCGCAGGTTTTCTCCCCAGTCATCAATTTCTCCCTGATTAGAATGTTTTTTTCAGTTCTGGTGATATTCCTAGGTTGGAGTCATTTCCAATTAGACGTAAAAAACGCATATCTTTATGCTGATTTGCATGAAGAAATCTATATGCGACAACCACAGGGTTTTGTAATCCCGGGAAAAGAAGAAATTGTTACCTGGAAATTGATAGTGTTCTCCAAGGTCTAAATTTTGTGAAATTTAAATGTAGTAACTGTGTTTATACAAGAAACAGAAATGTATTTTTATTGATGTATGTAGACGGCATAATAATTTTTGGAAAAAGTGAAATCATAGTTCAGGAAACAATTCAGGATTTATCTAAACATTATGATATTAAAGAATTAGGGAGAACTAAAAAATTATTGGGGGTAGAAGTTGAAGAAATAAATGGGGGGATTTTTATACACCAAAATTCTTATATTAAGACAGTTTGTGAAAATTTTAAAAAGTATCAATACCCATACTCGACCCTCCCAATAGCGAAAGGTACAATTTTGTCTTTAGGTGATTGTCCAAAAACGGACCAAGAAATAAAAGAAATGGAGAAAGTACCTTATCGCAATTTATTGGGATGTTTGTCCTATATAGCAGGGAAAACTAGACCGGATATTGCCTATACAGTTAATTTATTATCTCAATTTCAAGCAAATCAGGGTGAAAAACATTGGCAATGTTTATTAAGACTTTTAGGTTATTTAAAATATACAAATTATTATAAATTAAGTCCATCGGCAATAAATGAAATTAAAATAAATGGCTTTTCTGACTCAGACTATGCTGCTAATAGGGACGATAGGATTTCGATGGGGGGAATTATTTACATTGACAGAGTACCTATTATCTGGCGAACATTTAAACAAAAGTGTTTCATTGTCTACCATGGAAGCTGAGTATATCTCTTTAACAGAAGCAGCAAAAGAGGTGGTGTGGTTAAAAAGAATTTTAGAAGAAACATCACATTTTGGAATAGCTGGATATAAATTTAACGGGTCTGTGATTAATTGTGACAATATAGCTGCAATAGAATTTTCAAATTCCCCTATAGAAAATTCCAGAACAAAGCATATTGATGTCAGGTATCATTTTTTGAGAAATTTAGTAGAGGAGGATACATTTGAATTAAAATATGTGAAAAGTGCAGAAAATCCTGCGGATACGTTTACCAAGCCTCTGACTCGGGGTACCTTGAGAAAAATGTGCAAACTCATTTTTGGTAATTATGAAAATGTAAAAGTTTAATATTCAAATGTGTAAATTTTTCAATGTTTCTCAAAAGTGTTTAAAATTTTTTAAAATTGTTGTTTGAAATATGTCAGTTTTTCATGTCGTTTTGAAGTGTATCGTGCTGTGTGACCGAGAAGGGGGGAATTTGTTGGCATAAAATATTATTGAGCAATCACGATTGCTTATTGTTCTCATTTGACCGTTTTTGGTGTCCGTGCCTTTTTCAACTTGAATCAAAAGCCACTGCAGCTCCTCTGCTGGCGGCGCGGCTGCTCCGGTTTTGAGCTATCCACTTCTCCTGGTCGGAGGCGTCCATGTCCTGCACACACGCACGTTCACACACATACACTCACACACGCCTACGTGCATACACACACAACTATGCACACGTAACCGACCAGGAGGAGAGGCAGGCTTGGGGGAGACAGGAGCTGTTTCTAGAAACAATAACTCCAATGAGTAGGGTCCTGTCTCAGTTCGTGATTGCGAAAAACATAATTTGAATTCAAAATTTTAGAATTCAAATTAATTTTCTTTTTTTTATTTTTATTCTCGTTCCACAGCCGATAATTTAAAGAAAATATTTTAAAGTTAATTGTTACCTACTTTAAGCCCAGTCTGGTAAAAGTAGAATTCAACTAGTTGGTGCTAACGCTTCAATCGACAATTCCCCCACGCCAACCATTGAAGATTGCATGTCTCGATGTGTTGATTCAGGAAAAGTTGAGTTGTCACCTGATTGATTCGAATTAATTCCACTGGTTGTCCGCACGTGCCATGGAGAGGAGTACGAATACTCGCGGCAGTGGAATAAACAAATGAGTGATAGTGGCAGTTGAAGTTAGTGTGATGACGTCATCGAGGCATGGAATCTCATTGGCTGATGAAACATATATATATATTGAGGCGAGTGGCAACACTCTCTCTATTCTCAACTATCCCCAGTTTTGTTTTGATCGTGAAGCCTAGTTCGGCTCACGTGTGGGGGGGGGGGGGTTCCCGCGGTGCTAGCGGGGTTTTTTGGTGGTGTATAACTGGTGATGAATATTCACCTTGCCTTTTAAGCAGTAAAATTTTCCAAGTCCTGGAATTAGAATGAGTCCAGGTGAAGAAACACTTGTGTTGTGTCCGGCCAATTGATATTGCCGGGGAAGTGAGTTCCGAAAATTCTACATGATATGTTCGCCGTATCTTCGAAATGTCTAACGTTGCCTACCTGCTAAGGGCGTTCCTGAAGTGTGATCCGGAAGACTTTTTGTGCTCCTGGATGTGAATCCTGCGGACTGGCCACTGACTTGATCGACAGATTGGTGACATTTTTCTTTTACTTATTGGAACCACTTTTGTTGTGATATTTTGGGGTGTTCTTTTATGGGGATATTGTATTACAGTTCTAGTCATATTTAATAAATGTATTTTTCTGAAACATGTTTTTTGCTTGTCTCCAACTTGACATTACACGGCCAGTTAAAGTTGGCTTAGTTTAAATCTCTTAAACTTTGGATTTTTAAACTTAACTTTAATTATGCCAACATATATCACCTTTGGTGGTAGTACAGCGCTTACACCAGGAGCCTGTAGTTGATCAACCAGGAAGCAATCAATATCCAGTAAATTATTATTTAATTTATTATAGGGACAAAACTTATTTAGGTGGCTAATGCACGTGTTCCACTTCAGTCTCTTTAAAAGTGCTTACCTATCTCACTCTCACATAAAAACGCTTGTGTAAAGAATCTCTTGCTGCTCGCTGTCTTGTTTTACTGACATCTTTTGGAAATATGCAACTGTTTTTTTTTTTAAATGACTATCAATCAATTTCAATTGTCAGCAAAATACACGAGAAAGTATAAAATGCGATCTGTATTATTTTTATCCTATCTTTTAAATTTTTTAAGCGAGTTTTTGCATCTATTTTCCCAGCCTGAAGCACCCAGAAGTGGACTAGGTACCCCAAGAGGGCATCAACCGGTACTTCCAAAGCCTTTTGGGAGTCCAGGTTTGTGCAAAAAGCCGATGACGCACAGGTTCGAGGGCGCAAGAAAAAAAAGTGGAAGTCGCGCATATTTCCAAGGCAGGAAAAAGAAAACAAAAATAAAGTTTCGGGAAGTGCAAAAAAAAAAAAAAAAAAAAAAAAAGCCAAAAAGGGGAGGGGGCGCACCGGTACCGGCCCGTGGGCAAGTCTGCCCTCTAGAGCACCACTCGAATTTGTCGCCCCCCTGAAGTTGCTGCCCAGAGCAAGAACAATGGCTTGCCCTCTCCCCCCCCCATAAATCCAGCTCTGGTATGCTCATAGAGGCAGTAAAAATGTATTGCATACTAAAAATGGTTTCAAGGATAAGATTTGAAATTGAAAAGATATTTTACTACTTCAAAATTGTTTACATTTTCTTCATTTTGTTACAAATTTTCAAATGTGTAGGTTTATTATCTTTTTTAATCAGCTGTAACTATACAAAAATCACCCTTTTTTTAAAGAATTTCCTGATTTTTCATACATATATATACCGATGGGTCAAGAGTAGCAGACCATATAAATGCAGGTGCAGGCGTCTACAGTGAGCACTTTTCTTTTTCTATTCCTGTTGGTAAATATGCCTCTGCATTCGATGGAGAGGTAAAAGCTATACACCTGGCTCTAGATCAGTTGAAATACCGCGATTTTAAACTTAAGGGATGTGTTATCCTATCAGATTCTCAAGCGGCTATTGAGGCAATAGCATCGATAAAGAGCTGCAAATCGCAGGAAATTTCTGAATGTCGCAGTTTCATTAACGATCTTGTGCATCAGAATATAAAAGTGGTGTTGCAGTGGATCCCTGCACACTGTGGGATTAGAGGAAACGAGCTAGCTGATGCTCTGTCCAAGAGGGGTCTGCTATTATTCAACTACCAAATGAGCCAGTCTCATTCAATGCAATAAAGTTATAAAGGAAAAAAACAAGAGATTTTTTTTTTCGGCAAGACCTAAAAGCTAGAAGCAACCACAAAGTTTGGTTTATAAACCGTTTTTTTTTTGTCCCTTCAGCACCAAGAGCAGAGTCAGTAGCTTTGTTTCGACTTTTAACTGGCCATGACTGTTTACCAAAACATCTTCACCGCTCAAGGATTGTCAAGAGTCCCAATTGTCCCCTTGCAATTCAAACGAAGACATGGACATTCGTCACCTGCACACTTGCACCCAGCTTTCCAGACGTAGCCTGTGTGACCGTTATTGGGAAGCAAGAGAGCGTTATGAGCAGCTAAATATTTCACTCTATTGTTTCTGTTTTGTTCCTTGTTCTGTGTATTGTGTTTGTTTTTGCTATTTTGTTCTTTGTAACCTTTTCTTGCTGCCAGCCATTGGAAAAAAAAAAGTTCTCATTAGCTGCAAAGCATACATGAAATTTAGACACTTATTAGGAATTCCTGCTCTCTTTCCCAATGCAATTCAGGGCCGTCCAGGACCAAGGCAGGCCCCTTGTCAGTTTGATGGGCTTCCCCTCCTCCCTCCAAAACTCTTATAAAATTTATATTACCCTGATTTCAGGTCTCCCCAAGGGTCGGGCCCCTAGTTTCTGATTAGGCAAGTGTCTGATTACCAAGATGTGCCTAATTCAGCTCCTTTACACATCCTGCGTAAAAAATGCATAAATCACGAGTCTCTCGTGTTTGCAGCATATTTTTCAAGATAAATTCTTGTGAACAAAACTATTTTTATGTGCATAACTTTTAAAAGGTTATGCCTATTTTTCTTCATATTTTGTAGTCTATGTTCATATTTTTGTAGTCTCAATTACCACCATATAAGGCCTCAAAATACAGATTTTTATTCTATTTTTCAAAACATTTCACGGGGGAACACCCCTGGACCCCTGAACTTAAGGATATTCTATACATTCCACTTAAAGGGTCACTCTCCTGTTGACCTTCTCACTACAAGGAGAATAAAATATAATAAACAATAAAAACAGCAGGGAGCATTGAAAAACGAGACAAAAACGTGTGCATGTGTGTGTTATTGCAATGTGCAAAAAGCGAAAACGCCCCCCCCCCCCTCCCCGAAAAAAATTCTGGATACAGCCTTGGCTAAAGCTATTGTCTGATGAACCATCTGTACATATAACATTATTTTGCTGAGAATAAGAGCTGATCGTGTTGATGCCTTTTTGCAGTAAAATGTCGGTAGGTTCCTTTTCCGAGCAAAGCTGTAGGAGGTTTAACTTGAAAATGATGTTCCTAGGAGGTTTAACGGGGGGGGGGGGGGGAGCATAAATTCTGGCCGAATATCCAGGGAGAAACGCTCTAATTATATATCTTATGTGATTTCACAGTCAAAGAGTAGAGTTAATGATCTGTGTAGTTTTTTTTAAGCTGTCTGGGACTTGAAGGCATCATCTGTACAACTTCTAGCATGCTTGTGGATTTGACTGTTGCAAGCCTCCATCTCTTATCAAAAAAGGATCAGGTCACTCTTTCATTTGGCATTAATGTTGCTTGTGGAGGAAACAGCATCAATTATGACTTTAGATGCCACGTACTGAATGGAATCTAGCAGGAAAGTGATTTAGAATGCAAAAAAAAAAAAAAAAAAACCTCTGATGAATATTATTAATTTCCAACGTTTTCCTAACATAAATGTGAGAGAACATTGCAAGAGAGAAATTGCCAAATTATATTGATAAAACTAGTTTCAAGAAAGTTAAAAATAAACCCATTTTCAGTGAGAAAATATTTTTACCTCTGATGTCTCAAGCAGCCGTCATTAAGAAACAAAATATTGTTTATCATTTTAGGTTATTAAAAAAAGGGCAAGAATATGTTTATTTGAGAGAGTTTTATACCCTGCTTTCTTTTGAATTCTTATAATTTTAATGCACACATTATCTGCCAAAAATCATATAAAGAGAATGTCATGTAGAGATTACTAGTCATTAATATAAATGCCTTTAATGTGAGATTTAAATATAGTCTCACAGCAGAAGAAAAGGGATCAGTAGGGATGCCTGTTATATTTAAAAAAGAGAGAGAATTTTGCTTTTAAAGAAAAGACAAGCTTTATCAGTTTTATACATTTATGGTGCACATAAAAAATATGTTTAATATATATGTTATGTTGTATGTAGTCAGTTGACAGGGGAATGACTCATACCTGAAATTTATTTATAAATTTTTAGATTGTTTTAATGACAGAATGTTTGGTAAGGCATTTTTCTGTAATACCTTGCTTTCATTAAATTTTAAATATGAATTACAGTTTAATTTTATCTTTTTTTTTTCTCTGGGACAACATATATTAACAAATTTTGAAAAAAGCCCTTGACCTAACTTATATCCTGTGATTAAGGAATATATAGCACTTACCATCCCTAAATACTACTGACTGATTGATTGTACACGAATCATTTTCCATGAAATAAAATTAGTATTATGTATACATTTAAGATTTTCCCCCAGACTAAAAACAGATACATCTCACAGATATAAACTTAAATCAAAATCATGAAATCTTTTTGTAAAGAAATATACATACCAGGATAGCGCCTACAGCCTTTAATATCCAACAAAACTTCTACTCTTTCCTTCATAGAACTACAAACAACATAAACTTGCTTCACAACACTCATTTCATGCTTATCAAGTGGTATTTCAATTATTTTGGAAGAGTACCTATGATCTTCCATAAAACTTTCAATAAATTTTGTTTTTGAAGCAAATGCAAGAATAACATTGCATTTTGAAGGCAAACGATCTTTCATTAGAAGAAATTTATTGCACATTCTTTCATGAAGAAGGAAATCTGCCTCATCTATCACAAGATATTTAACATGCTTAGGACCATTATCTCTTAAAAGTTGCTGCACTTTCTCTGGAGTTCCAATAAGAATATCTACCACATCCAGTTTATTCTTCAATTCCCTCTTTTTCACGACAAGGTCAACTTTTACCTTAGGGCAGTATTTTGTTAATCTTTGGGCAAGATCAAATGCATTTTTTGCAAGGTCATAAGTAGGATAAATAATTACTGCATAAGGACCTCTATGACTAGTTATTTCCAACAATTTATTAATCAGAATTATAAGAATTGCACTTGTCTTTCCAGTTTTGCATGGAGCATAGATAAATAAGTTCTCTGACTCATTGTCAGAAAGAGATTCAATCACCTTTCTTTGTACTTGAGTGGGAGCAGCAAACTTTTCCTCAACTAATGCTCTCATAAGAAAATTGTTCAGATTTTTTTTACCAACTGTCTTTGAAGTGCACTCAGGAGAAGTGAAAATTCTTTTACTAGCCATATTGAAACCTATAGAAAAGTGAAAAAGAAAAGCTGGTTCAAACACAGCATAGGTTTTGATTACAATACAACTTAATAGTCTTAATTAATCATCCAGTAGCAGAAACACCATGTCCTATTGACAGAACTGCAGATATATAAACATTTCTTGCATTTTTTTTTTTTTTTTAAATTTTTGTAAAAATATCATCATGAAAAATCACAGTTAAGTGGAGAAAAACCAGTACACCTAATCTACAGCTTATTCATCTTGCAGGTTATTTTTAGGTTTTTTTTTAATCTGCATCACAGACTGCTGAAAAAAATTCTGCTACCCGGTGTATTAATAAAATTTGCTGGAGAGAAATATTTATGCTTTATGTTGGGCAAATTGAACTCCGACTTTGAGTTGCCTGTAAAGTATTTAAATAAGAAAACCGATTGCTCAAGTGTTATTTTCCTAAACTCGCGGCGAGTAGCACTATTGATATTTCATATGTTTGTTTTCACCTTTCTCCTTCCAATGTTTTGTGGCAGCATTGCCAAAGCTGCTTTTTCTGCTGAGTTAAGTGACTATAACGTTGCAGATTGTTTCTCCTTTGCTATTTGCGGTTCTACATATTGATGCAGCTTGAAATTAATATTCATGTATTTTTAAGTATTTTTCTATTTTTTAATCCCAGTTGTTATAACTAAAAAAATGTTTAATTTAGTATATATTCTGTTCTCCATGTGTGTGTTGTCCTTATAAGTGTATCCAAGTACCCATTCTTGAAGGGATCTACTCTACCATGGTACAAAAGTATTTTAAAAACTACAGGTTAATTTCAATGCATCAAAACTTTTCAAAATGATTCATCATCACATTGTAGCAATAAAAAAACTCATCAACTTTATGGCTTCAAACTTTGAAAACTGGAAGCTCATGATGAAACAAAGGCAATTTTTTGCAATATAAACCAATGTGCTCTGATCTCCCCTATAGCCAAAAGTATCCAGACACTCAAAACAATCAACAAATTATTGAATTTCAAATACATGATCATTTATTACTATACTTTGGTCACACACATAATAAGATAAAACTGCACAATAAATAACTCAAATCTATCTTTAGGTATGAAAAACAATATACAATAGATAAATAAAAGTGTGTGATGCCACTTGTAATATTTTAACTGTTAAAAAATGATAAAAATATTTACTTATGTACACAAGGTTTCAAATTATGTACACAATCTCGAATCTTAGATTACTTTTGTAACAAATAACATTGAAATGCGAAAAACAATCAATTAATTTCAAAACATTTACGTACACAACTTGGTTTTAAAATAAAAAAACTTTTAAAATCTGAAAAAAAAAAAAAAAAAAAAAAAAAAAAAAAAAAAACTTTGTATAATCTGAGACCACAGCGAATAATACAATGGCAAAAAAAACTAAATTGATTTTGATTTCCATTCAATTTTAGCATTTAAATTAAAAATATGAAGAAGTAATAACTTTAGAGCTTTTATCAGCATTAATTTGAAAACCAAAGATTTCTTCTTGAAATTGTGTTTGGAGTACACTAATTAATGAGCAAAGGCAAGGGAGCTAAGCATCAATGATGGCTTCCTCTTTACCTGTATGGTTGTTTATTGTATGTAGCATGAAACATGTGAAAGGAAAATTGTAGCTACATAAAATAAACAACTTTACAGACACAGATGCAATTTTAGGAAGTTCATCCTGTGGTTAATAAGTCAAGATTCAGTATTTTGACATTGAGGAAAAAAGACGCACAAATATGCAGCAGTGTATAATCGTACATTTTACTTCTGGGCAACTCCATGAAAAGTGAAACCAGTAGGTCAAAATTTCATATTGCAGTTATGTTGCTATATTATATATCACGGTAAAGCTTAAAACGTGTAGTTTCAGAATATTGCATTGTTCTTTTTTAATAAAAGTTAAATAACTATTTTTTTTTCTAGTTGGAAGTATGATATTTGGGTCTTCAAAACAATCAGAAAAAATACCACATTTTCAAACGCTTATTTTGAATAGCAAAATCAAAATAAACAAAATTAATTGCTGTACAGTTTAAACTATAAACATGATACTATAATAACATGCATTATTTAATTTTTTTTACAAAATAAAACTAGGCAATTTAAATTTAAAAAAAATGAAGTTTAATGTTACGTTCGTAGCAAAAATTTAGCAAAAGTTGTCATTACTTACTAAAAAATCAAAATTAAAAGAAATCCTCTTTTGTCCTTTTAGCAAATCATAAGAGTAATTTTTTACCATAGTTAAAAACATTACAATTTCTTTAGTTTTTAAAAAAATGGCATTACAGACGTAACATTTTTTTGTTTCGGACGCAACAAAAAGCAGTAAGTTACGTCCGTAACACATGTATATTTACAATCAAATAGAAAAAAGTACAGGATGGGCAGTAAAAATATAGTGTATGACATGCAATACGATATAACAAAAGCTCTGATACTCTGATTTTCAAATTTTTATTAATATTAGTGGTTATTTAATTTTATTTTTTAAACTTATTGAAATACACGTGTAAGGTAAGATTTTTTGTCTGCCTAATCATGCAATAAATTCAATTGGTGTTAATAATTCTACACAAGTAATTAATGCTTAATAACTTGCATAAAAAGATTTTAGAGGGTTCCTTAATTTCTCAAACTTTGCTTCATCAATGCACTTTGATGAGTTTAATATATATATATATATATATATATATATATATATATATATATATATATATATATATATATATATATATATATATATATATATATATACATATATACATATAAAATTAAGCAAACAGAATTTCAAATATTAAACAAATTATAAATAATGATGATAAAAAGGAAAAATGCAAACAGCTATTAAGTAGGAAAAGATAAAGAGTGAATCCAGAGCTCATCAGCTGTGGAGGATTCATTAATTATGGTCAAAAGACCAAAATTTTAACTATGAACTAAAAGAGAATATTTAAGCTCCAGTACATGCAATATAGAGTAACAATGGGCAAAAGCACCACTTGCTAAACTAAAAACAATAAACTAGAGCTCAAACCTAAAACTAAAAGCAGGGGTTTCGCCTCGACTAATTAGAAAAACAAGTTCCGATAATTAGCCATCCACGGGATAGTACCTGCCTATAACAAAATTGTCTTACTTAGAAATCCATGTAAACAAAGCCGATTCCATTGCTCAACCTGATAAAATTCTATTCCAGTTGTCAACATAACAATAAAATAACGATAAAAACATATCCAGAGGACCAATCCATAGACATACCGAGTCACCTGTCCCGTGGATGGCTAATTATTGGAACTTGTTTTTCTAATTAGTCAAGGCGAAACCCCCTGCTTTTAGTTTTAGGTTTGAGCTCTAGTTTATTGTTTTTAGTTTAGCAAGTGGTGCTTTTGCCCATTGTTATTCTATATTGCATGTACTGGAGCTTAAACATTCTCTTTTAGTTCATAGTTAAAATTTTAGTCTTTTGACCATAATTAATGAATCCTCCAAGGCTGATGAGCTCTGGATTCACTCTTTATCTTTTCCTACTTAATAGCTGTAAGCATTTTTCCTTTTTATCATCATTAATTATTTATAATTTGTTTAATATTTGAAATTTTGTTTGCTTAATTTTATATTTACTTGGCTTTTTAGTTTTGCTGCGTTACACATCTATGGGCTTTTGGTGTGGTCTTTTCAATATTTTTCACTTTTATTATTTTATATATATATATATATATATATATATATATATATATATATATATATATATATATATATATATATATATATATATATAACACAAAAAAAATTGTGTTCTCCAAGTAGATTTTTGAGAAAATCTATCATTTAGCATGAAGAAACCCAAAACATTTTGTGTGTAATTTTCATTAATTAAGCTTTTTTTTTTTTTTTCAAATTTATATTACATATATTGATCATAGTTTTTCTCTTCAAACTTCTATCATTCTGAGAGCATGGCCAAATTGATATTACTTCTTATTTAAAAATTAACTAAGAGATAAGAATTTGCCCTGTTGTTTAATAGTTTAAACCATAAGTTACTCAGTTACTTTATTATTATTTACTCTCCACAAAAAATTAATATTTAGATTACTGTTTCATTGATAAATTAGATATTTTACAGTTTTAAAACTTAAGTTAAAAAGCATATAATTAGATTCGACTTAAAAGTACTAAAAATTAAACTAGTTATATCTGATCCTCAGATAAAGCACATTTAGTTTCGAAGCAAGATTTAGATTACTTAGGCAAATGTTGGCCAAAATGTATTTTTCCGATGACATTTTCGACCGTTTTTTCCATCTTTGGAAAAAATGGGCCCATTCTATTAAAAAGCAATCAAAATCAAAGGCAACTGCGAAATTTTAAAAGACATTTGGCAGTTAATATGTTTGGTGAGAGATAGAGAAAATCATCGAAAATTCTGAAACTGTAAAAGTATTCCAAAACCTGTCACAAATTCACGGGAAAAAAAAACTTTACTAGAGTTAGGCTTGTAGAAGACCCCCCCCCCCTCCATGTTCGTGTTAAAAATTTGAAAAAAATATTTGTAGGGCAATTCCATGGTGTCGGACGTATAAAATGAAGAGACACTTCTCAGTTTTAATATTCCATTTACCAAATATAAACTCATCTAAAATGATTAAATTTATTTACAAGATACTTACTGCATCCCACTGAATAAAAAATCCTGTTAGTTTTTCAAAATAGATCTTAAAATTATAAATTAAAAGTTTTTAAAGAGTTGGTGTCGGACATAAAAACACAAATAGTAAAATTGATGGTTCACTTAAAAATTATTGAAAGTCTCTGAATTGGCTAAAATTTTAATTTTACAAACAGCCTAATTTTCAAGTATACTTATAATTGAAGCATATTTCAGTTTTTAAATGATATTATAAGGAACAAAATTATTTAAAAAATATTTTCAAGCTTGGTGTCAGACTTAAATTTTTGGTGTCGGACGTAAATTGTTCATATTGGACTTAAAATACTGCTCTTAAATGTAAATACATAACAATGATTACAGTTATGAACATGTTAATAATATGTTACATTTACTGAAACAAAATTTACCAAGCAAATTCAGAAGTAGGGTTGGTTGGGGGAAGTGGGTGACTGGGACAAGTTTGTCACCCCCCTAAAACTGAAATATGTATATATGTTTTTTCTACTTTTTACATTGATCATGTCATGGTTCATCACAGTGATTGATTTTTATATTTGGGTTTCGTGAATTTTTTTTCTAGGTCAGAGAACTAACTCAAAAAAAAAAAAAAAAAAAATCTGAAAAATATGTTTTGAAGAGATCAAGCAACATTTTTCAAACATTAGCTTTTATTATTTTTTTATGACCATTAACCCTTCATGTACAGTTAAAGACATGTCAAAAAGGGTTGAACTTAACGGTTGAAACTTAAAGTTAAACTGTCATGAAGGTTAAAGACAAACCTTCCTGACAGTTTAACTTAAAGTGCATACTGCAGCCAGAATTTTTTAATAAAATGTTATTGATAACTGTTTTAGAGGAGTGGTCTCACTTACCCTGTAAATGATCACTAAAAGAGGTCACTAACCCCCCACTATGGGGTAAGTGATTCCCCCCATAACAGTGAGGATTTGAAAATCAAAAGCAACTCTGATGAAATTCTTATATTAATGAAATACAAGATAACTACGATGACTTAGTAGGAGTTGATAGTTCAGCTACAAAAACTGGCTGGTGATTAGCTATTTCTTAAACTTATGTGAAAAAGAATGTTTGTCAGGAGCTCGGGTGAGAGATGTAAATATGGTTGCTGAAAAGAAGGGGGTATTTAATAAAGAGGATGTAGTTACTTTGTGGGTGGGAACTAACGATGTAGGCCATAGTAACAACGATGAGTTTACAAAAGAATGGGATTCCTTGTTGGACAAAGCAATCAACAGTTCGATAAAGGTCCAAGTGGTTAGTTTGCTTCCCAGACAGAGTGCATAGGAGTTGGTTAAACCAACGGGCTAGGTATATGAACCTGGCACTCAAGAAAATTTGCGTAAAACATAGTACCATGTTTATTGATGTGTGGAGTAAATGTAAACGAGATTGGATTGCTAGGGATGGCCTGCACCTGAGTTCTACAGAGGTCAAAGTGGTTAGTGGTTTGGTTTTAGAGGCTTCAGAATCAAAAAAACTAAATTGAAATGGAAGACAAAGTTTAAGGAGAAGAATTCGAAAAGGTACTAACTATTGGGATTTCAGTAGAAACGGAAATAGGGTGGCTAATAAGGCTAAGATTTTAACAGTTGGGATTCAAATAACTGCACAGCGTTAAATGAAAGTAAGATGGGCTTACTTAAGGTTTTTTGTACCAATGCTCGTAGTATTAGGAACAAGATGGAAGAATTGAAAAGCATAACAATAGACGAGAGGTTGGATATTATTGGAGTTACCGAGACATGGGCTACCGAAAGTATTGATGATTTATTATCTATTGCTGGGTATAATTTGTTTAGACAAGATAGAGTAGGTAAAAGAGGTGGTGGTGTTTTATTTTATGTCAGAGACACTTTAACTTGCAATGAATTGGTAATTAATGATAAACCTAATGAGATTGATATGATTTGTCTAAAGTTGATAAGCAATACGGACAAAAAATTATGTTTAGGGAACATTTATAGGCCACCCAACTTAAGCCATGGTCAAGATGAACAGATGTTTAGAATTATTAGTGACATTTGAAGCAAGGGGTCAGTCATCATTATGACATTATGGGAAATTTTAATTTTCCAGGAATTGATTGGAATAATTTTTACCACAGTAATAGCAGAGAAGAGGAATTTTTGAAAGTAATTGGTGATTGTTTCCTAGATCAAACTGTAACTCAGGGTACTCGACAGGACGTGATTTTGGATCTAGTTTTCTGTGACATGGAAGGTTCTGTTCAAGGGTTATGTGGGGAGAAGTGACAACAACAGTGTTAGGTTTGGGATTAAATTTGATATGCACAAAGTACAGAACTTTAGGTTTGTGCCCAATTTCAGAAATACTGATTTTGTGGCAATTAGGCAGAGTTTGAAAGCAGTTTTTTTTTCCGGATTGGACAATAGCGATGTGAATCTTCATTGGGCAGAGTTTAAAGAAAAGCTAGCGAAAACGGTTGGGGATCATGCTCCTTTTAGGAGAAAGGGTGTCAAGACTAAAATTTGGTTAATGTGATTCTCCAGGGAAAATAAAGATGCTCTAAATTACAAGCAAGCTGCCTTTCATAGGTTTAAACAGACTGGTCACTGTGCAGATAGGCTCCAATATTGAAAGGCAAGGCATAAATTTAAGTATTTGGTACGAATTCAGAAAAGACAGTTGGAGCAAAGACTGGCAGATAACATAAACAGGAATCCCAAGAGGTTTTTTGCGTACGCTAATTCGGGAAAGTTTGAAATAGTCATATTGGGTCACTGGTTGATGAGCATGGAATTTTAATTCAGGATGATAGTGATATTGCTAATGTTCTTAATAACTTTTTTTTGAGTGTTTTTAACAATTACTGCATCTCAACAGTTAACACCAGCAAGACACAAGCTATAGTACAGCTTGAGGACTTTGTATTTTCCAGGGATGACGTTTTACTTCACTTGAAAAAATTAAAGAGACTAAGGCTACGGAACCACATAATATTTATCCAAAAATTTTGGATGAATGTGTAGAGGAATTAGCAGATGTAATTGTAAATATTTTCAATGCTTCTTATAATTCGGGGACAGTGCCAAAGAATTGGAAGCTGGCTAACATTACACTGCTCTTCAAATAAGGGTCTAAAGGGAGTGCAGGAAATTACAGACCTGTGAGTCTAACTTCGGTGGACTGCAAAACTTTTGAAACATTGATAAAAATTAAGATTGTGAATATTTTAGAGACTAATAATCTATTGACTACTTTTCAGTACAGTTTCAGGAAAGGTAAATCTTGTGCAACTAATTTATTACATTTCTATGACAAAGTTACCATGGCTTTAGACAATAAAAAGCCTGTAGATGTTGTTTACATTGATTTTCAAAAAGCTTTTGATAAGGTACCGCATAACGCTCTACTTAGCAAATTAGCTGATATAGGAATAGGAGGGAAATTTTTCATTTGGGTAAAAATCTGGCTGACCATAAGGAAACAAAGGGTAGTTGTGAGGGAAAATTATTCTAAATGGAATGAGGTTTTAAGCGGGGTTCCTCAAGGATCAGTGTTAAGGCCTGTTTTGTTCATTGTTTTTATGAAGGACATTCATAAAAATATTTCTGGGAACATGAATTGTTTTGCTGATGATGCCAAAGTTATGAGGATTGTAGAATATGAAGAACAAGCAAATCAGCTGCAAGAGGATCTTGATCATATTACGGAGTGGGTTGATAAATTAAATGGGGTGCGGCTGTTAATGTTGCGAAATGTCAAGTGCTACATTTAGGGCATGGAAGTAAGTGTACAAGTTATTATTTTCAAGGTTCAGTCATTAGTCAGGCAGAAAAAGTTACTGATCTGGGCATCTTAATAAGTCAGGATTTAAAGTTTAGTCAATAAGATGCTTGGGTTTATGAATAGATCTATTTAAAACAAATCTAAAGAAGTTTTTCTGCCCTTATATAGAAGTTTGGTAAGACCTTTTTTGGAGTATGCTGTTCAGTTTTGGTCTCCTTATCTTAAGAAAGATATCAATGTATTGGAAAGGGTTCAAAGGCGGGCTACAAGGCTAATAAATGGACTTTCTCATTTAGACTACGATTACAGGCTTATAATGCTAAAAATGTACAGTCTTGAGCAAAGAAGATACTGAGGGGACATGATTCAGTTGTTTAAATTTATTAAAATGAAAGATATTATGAGGCTAAAGTTAAGCACTGAAAACAGGACAAGGGTTCATTGTTTTAAGCTATTTAAATCTCAGGCTAACATGGATATTAGGAAAAATTATTATTTTAGCAGGGTAGTGGAACCTTGGAACAGCTTACCAGAAGAGGTGCAAATGAGCAAGGGAGTAGATAGTTTTAAGAGGGCCATTGATCTTCACTGGGGATTGTAAATTTACTTGGACAAGCCTAGCTAGGCCCAGAGCTTGTTGCTGGTTGTCACTTTTGTATTTGTTATTTGTATAAAGAAAAACATCATGATTGATGTAGGTCTAATGTTGATAATGCTTCTTCCTTAGCCAACTATAGATAGACGCAGTCATTTAGTGTTTCTAATTTATTTTTCAACTTATAGTTAGTAATTTGCCAAAATTGATCTTAATCAACTGTATTATGTTCAGTCAATACACCTTGATGTGTAAAAGTAAAAGATATACCAAAAGGTTTTCCATAAATTTCACAAATGAATTTTTTCTTCTTTTGTTTTAAAATTTTCTGTGATACAGATTTAAAAGACAGTAAATATCTCATAAATGGATGCGTTTGCAAAAACGTAATTCACACTAAAAATTTACATACTTTATCATGTAAGACTCTCTTATCCCTTTTTTAGATGTGCTTTATTTTAATTTAATTAAAAGAGGGGTGACCCACTTACCCTCTACTATGGGGTAAGTAGGACACCCATTCAATTTTTTAAAAAATATAATCCTTAAGAATAATTAAAGCATTATTTCAGAAAATAATGATGGACTTTTGTTTATTAATAATGTTCAAGATAAAATAAGACAATAACTTTTTTTTTTGTTTCGAAACTTTTGTAAGAGTTTTCAAAAATGAACTGTTCTCAAAAGTCAAAAGGGAATCTACTTACCCAATCAACCCAATATGTATATACAGTAAATTCACTAAGTTGTTTTTATGCACGTCTCACTTTAACTTTGAAATTAAAGGCAAAAAAAGGAGACACACAGTTGAAAACATACGCTGTTTAAAGGAAGGTAACAGTGTCAGACGTAAATGGTGTCGGGCGTAAAAATTATTTTTGCGTCCGACACCTAGATTTGAATAAAAAATATTCACTTGTTACAAAATAAAAATAGGTTACATCAATGAGATGGAAAATCTTACCTTTGTACCCAAACCTACAAGTACGTAGCTTTAAAATTATTCAATCAGAATAATCAATTGCTCATTTTGGTGTCCGACGTAAAACACTCAATGTACCCCAGGGGAGTTCTTTTACAAATCAAAATGAATTATATTTCGAGACATTTTTGCAACATAACCAGCAACACATTGTATCTCTTTAAATGGTTATTCATCTCAATTCATAAAATTAGTATGTATTTTTTGGAAAAAACAGAATTTCTTTGAGAGTCACTAAATATGGTTTGAAAAAACTCAAGATGTTGACCTAAGTTCAAGGGCGGATCCAGGGAGGGGGCCATGGCCCCTTCCGAGAAAACATCAAGAATAGTTAAAATCTCCCATTTTGAGCAAAAATGCAAAAAAAATTCCCTTATATTGTATACAAAGTCTAACAATAAGGAAAACAATGAGAAGGGGCCATGGCCACCCCAAAAAAGTTTCAAAAATAGTTAAAAACCTTTTTTAGAGCTAAATATAAAAGAATTCTTATTATTCCTTGAAGTTCCCCTCGCCGGGGAGCCATAAAACCACACTGAGGAAGTTTCAGGTATAGTTTTTTAAACCCTTTTTCCAAGCTTTAATTGAAAAAAAAAAAATAACTTCATTGTAATTTATATTGAGTTTGAGTTTTACAAGAATAGAAACAATACCAGAGGGAGGGCATGGTCACTACACAAAAATTTCAAAAATATCAAGTGTATATCAAATATTTGGTCTTATTTAGAGTAATGGGCTCGTCTTGTTAGATGGACTCTTCAACACAAAAATATTTTTTCAATTTGAACCAGTAGTTCCTGAGATTAGCGCGTTGAAACAAACAAATTCTTCAATTTTATAATACATTCAAACCCCGCTATAACGAACCCTCAACGGACAGACTTGAGAGATTGCTATAACCGGGGGTTCGCTACATCCGATTTTCCAAAAAAAAAAGTCAAAATTCGGTAATATTTTACAATAATAAATATCATACTTGCACAATGACTTCATTAGTAGTTAGGGTAATAAAATGAAGTTTTAGAAATAACTAGTAACGATGTATATTTTACTCAATAATAAGCAAATTAAAATTTTACCTTTTTTTATTTATCAGTAAATGGAAGAAAGACGTTATTTTCGGTTGAAAACTTTTAGATTTTATATACATATCATTAATTTTTTTCTCAACTACTGCAAAAGGATCCACAATATGTTTGTCAATGTTTCCAGTCGCAAAAAAATTGTTCAAAATATTTACAGCTGCTTTTGCAGCGGAAATGGACGGTCCTGGATTTGCATCTTCTGTTCCTTCATCATTGTCCGAAGAATCGTCATCCATATCTAAAGTCAAGTTCATCTTTTTGCTTACTTCTGATACGATATCGCTGTCACTAACTTCGCCAGATGTAGAAACATCGTGATCACAAGATTCGAAATGTTCACTTTCACTTTGAGGAAATAACGTGCACTCCGTGTTTTTCCAGCCACTTGAAAGTGGGAAGGTTGTCATCGTCATCGTCATTGCCTTTATCTTCATCCTGTTGCGTTTTTCTAACTCCAGCATGACGAAACCAGTTTTTGATAGTTGAATCAGATACCATCCTCCAAGATTTTTCAACCAAAACAATGGCATCAAGGAGGGAAATGTCACAGTCCTTGTTGTTATCGTAACATTCTAAAATGCGCAAGATTAGCTGTTTTCTGTAATGACATTTAAGGCTACGAATTACTCCCTGGTCCATCGGTTGCATTACTGAAGTAGTGTTTGGAGGGGGAAATACTACTTTAATCCATTGTAAGTTCCTTGGTTCAACGTGTGCTGAACAATCACAAAAATTTTTCTTTTCCCTTGGGACAGCTCCTTATCCCATAGTTGGAGATACTCTTGGAACAAGTCAGCAGTCATCCAAAATTTTGATTTATAAACTACAGGGAGTTTCTTCACGTTCTTAAAGCACCTGGGCTTATTCGATTTTCCAATAACCAACAACTTTCGTTTTTCAGAGTCAGTTATGTTAGCACAAACAAGAATGGTTATCCTTATGTTGGAGTGTTTTCCGCCGACACATTTTTCACCTTTTAACTTCAATGTTTGATTTGGAGTCAGCTTATAAAATAAGCTCGCTTCGCACACACTTGCACACACTTGCAGCTTCACCCACAACATTTCCACTTGTTATGTTGTGCCGTTTCTTGAATCTATCCAACCACCCGTTAGAACAGACAAACCCTTTTTCATTAAAATGTTCGGCAAATTCATTTGCCTTTGCCTGCAGAATGGCTCCCGTTATCGGCACATTTCTGTTCCTCTGCAGAGTGAACCACTTAAAGAACGTTTCGTCTACATTTTGCCTTTTTCTGCTTTTCACATTTTTCTACAGCCGTTTATGTTTCTTTCATCGGCAGAAACAATTGCATCACGGTTCTTCCAAATAGTGGCTACAGTAGATTTTGAGAGCGAAAATGTTTTGCAAAGTGAGGATTGGGTTTCGCCACTTTCTAATTTGCGAATTAATTGCACTTTTTCTTCAACAGAAAATGCTTTGCGTTTATTTCCACTGGCCATGATGATTTCTACCTAGTTCACACGATTATCTGCAGTGGAAAGGAAATTAAAAATCAGAGCAAATGCATGAGTGACCAATAAGCTTGTCTTCTGACTAAAACCAGTTGAGAAAATTGAGGGAGCTTGAAAACCGGCTAGCCTCCCCCCACCCCCACCCCTGAAGAAGCAGCTGCTCTTGCAAGGAACAATAAAGGATGAATGTGGTTTGGACTGGGGATTTCCTAGAAAAAGGGGTGAGCATTGTAGAAGACGGAGTTTGCTGAAAGAACAAATGCTAAAGAATTTCATTGGGGCATGTGCAAAGAACTTAAAAATTCAGACCTTTTAGGATCGTTATAGCCGATTTTTTCGTGTTTCTGGATCGTTATAAGCATATGGAATTGTATTAATGACATAGGGCTTCAGTTCGGACCAATTAAAAGGTTCGCTACAACCGAGGGATCGCTATATCCCGGGTTTGACTGTATTAGTATATATAGGGGAGACTGGGGATACTTGATCCCTTGGGACACATGATCCCATAGCCAAAAATGTACCAAATTGATTAAGTAGAGATTTGAAACCTCACAAATATATTAAAGTTATACTTATACAGGCCCGGATTGGCCAGGTCGGCTAGTCGGCGATCGCCGAGGGCCCCCAAATGAAGCGAAAAAAAATTTGTAGCAAAAAAAATGATTTTACAATTTTTTGATTTCCTTGTAACTATTTCAATCTGTCTCCTTATACGTTTTGCCAGGATCAGGGCCTGATTACTGAATGTACCAACTAGGCTGTGGTCTAAGGCCCTTGCTTTTTAGGGGCCCTCCAATGGCGAAAGTTATTTTAGCTAATGACTAAAAGTAAGATTTAACTGCATAGTGGGTCCAAAAAATATTTGCTTAGAACCTTCCTATATCTTAATCAGGCCCTGTCTGGGATGCTTTTGATCTTTAGTTTTATACAAATAGCACACTGGACCTAATTAAAGCCAGGTAGGGCCCCGGGGCAAACATTATTTTTAGGTTAGGGGCCCGTAGGGCTTTAAATTCTCTGAATTTGTCCCGTAAACAGGGCCGGATTAACAAATAGGCAACTTAGGAATCGCCTAAGGATCCCCAACAGAAATGCTCAGCCTCCCTGCAAAAAATCATCTGGGCCCCTAACCGCCCACTGAATTGTCCTCCCCCCCCCCCGCGCAAAAAAAAAATTAAAAGAGTGGTTGTTGTTTGTGTTTGTATGCTTCAATATTTCTAGGTTCAAGTTTTGGGGAGCCCTGTATTCAAACTCTATACATTGGCTAAAACAATTTTAGCCGCAAACTAAAGTAGTTTCAGCCATTTGAGGGCCCCTAAATATCCAGGGTCCTAGGCTACGGCCTAGTTGGCCTATTCAGTAATCAGATCCTGGAGGTGTTTAGGTGTTCGATTTATTTTTAAAAAGATTCTTTGGTTTCTCGGGCCATGGGCCCCTAAGAGGTGTGCCCTCCCCCTCCTCGCATTACAGAGTCTGCGAGTACGCAGATCTCCAGAGTAATCCTAAAGTTGAAAAAAGTTATCTTTTGCAAATTCCAACAAATAAAATTTAACCAACAACTTTTCTTTCCTTCCTTCTTTCTCCAAGTGTACTACCGAGGCCTCTGGGGGTGTTGGAGGTACTACACAGGAGTTCTCTCTTTGTCAATTTGGTTCCACGCATGGTTAAGTTACTCCGGTGACAGGAGTAAATTAGGACCCCTTGGAGAGTGATGTCAGCTTTTGTGATCCAGGCCGCTAAAGGTGCGTTTCTCCACGTTTCTGCAAGTTCTTGTAGAATCAAAATGATGAGATAAGACAAGAACTTAAAATTTGGGTATGGATGATGACCGTGTGAAAAAAACTCAAACAAAAGAGAAATGCAGGTGTAATAAAAATAGGAGTAAATAAAAACTTCATGACTCGTTCAAGACTCAATGGGTTCATGTTGATTGCTTTAGTGCCCCATCTCCTTTTGCTTTTAAACAAGTAAATAAATGGGAAAATTGAATGCATATGGAAATCTTTCCGATAGGGTCCGACCGGATATTGGCTATAAAACTATTCCACGTGGGGTTTTGTCTTCTGCAATCTGCATTATAGTAAGATAATTGAAGGTTTGTATTTTACTTGCGTGCAAGCCAACTATAATTTTTATTATGGAAATTAAAAGATAGATACATTGGGACAAAATAGTGACAAGATGAAGCAAAAAAGGTATGATCATTTTCTACTATTAAGGCATTGCTTTAAGCTTAAAATAGTGTGTGATAAAAAAAATCTCAGCCCCTTCCAACAGTGGCTCACCCACGGAGAGGATAAGAGACTCTTAGAGACTAAGCTACCCCTCCCCCCATTAGGCCTAAAAATGGAGAATTTTACATCTGATTTTCAAAAATTGTTTTGAATTTATATTTTTAATAATCAAATCAGTTTTCCCGTGCGGGAAAAACAACAGTATTTCCCAGGACGGTAAATACCGGTTGTGGGAAAAATCTTTCCAACCCTGGCCCTGCATCACAATCCTTCTCCACATAGTCTCTGCTTACAAGGTAAATAAAATTAAAAAAATAATAATAATAATAAAGGAAAAAAAACGTTCAATTCAGAAATAATGATAAATAAAATAACGCACCTTTAATAGATTTTGTAAAAATGGTATAAAATTTCCTTCTGCTAAAGGGTAAGTCAAGTAAAACTTCAAACACATGTTTTTTATACATAAATTTAACTTTAGTTTTATTATTTAACATGTCCAAAAAGAAAAAGCAATTTTTGAAACAATAACTTTCTCACATTTTCGCAGGAAAGGGCCCCAGGAACCTCCGTACCAGGAGGCCGGGGCCCCTTTCTAGCACCTAGCCGACCACCCCAGAAGGAGCCAGTCCGGGCCTGTACTTATACATAAAAACTGGCAACATTTTTTTTTCTTTTGAGCCATTTTGTTTTAGCTCAAAAAATGACTGTCTGAATGTGTCAAGGGAACCTTATTTTAGGAAAGCATTCTGAACTTTACATTATCTGTTAAATACAACTTCAAATAAATTCCGAAGCATAATATTAAAGTATAGATGGTCTTTAATAATTGAGACATTTTTAATAAATTGCCACTGATTGTTTATAAAAGAACAAGTATTTTTGTGAAAATTGCAGATTAGGGACACTTGATTCCTTCGTTTAAGGGATACATGATCCCAGGGATCAAGTATCCATATGACAATATAAACATAATGAAAACAATATAAATATTGTTTCCTTAGTTGACACTAACTTTAAACATTCAAAACCATGTTAACATAATAAAATTTATCATAGTTTGAGTGATAGATTTAAACAATCACTACAGCACAAATATCCTAAACAATTAAAATATCAGTTCGCACTTGTAACCCAAATAATGCCTCAAACATCTAAACAAAAACTAATTCTACTGATAAATTATGTTCTGATCAGCCAATCGAGCTTATTTTACCAAAATTGTCTGTTTAATTTCAACTAAAAAAATTACTGTCAGATAGAGTAAAAAATTACCTTTGTTCATTTACTAAAAAAAAAAAAAAACTGATAATTTGCAGCAGAGAACAAAATTGAAAACTAAAGCAAGGATCAAGTATCCAAAGGCTCCCCTATAAATTTTCACGGTTTCATAACATTTTTTACTGCTGCTATACTCCTATTACTCATAGCGTGATGTTATATAACATGGGCGGATCCAGGGAGAGGACCATGGCCCCTCCGAGAAAATATTAAGAATAGTTAAAATCCCCTTTTTTGAGCAAAAATGCAAAAAATTTCCCTCATATTGCATACAAAGTCTAACAATATGGAAAACAATGAGAAGGGGCCATGGCCACCCCAAGAAAATTTCAAAAAAAAAAATTTTGAAAAAAAAAAAAAAAAAATAGAACCGACTTCAAAATTGCTCTAAAAAGTGAAAAATAATTTTATTCTTTAAACACCATCGATAATACTTTTTAACATAATTTTTGAAGTTGGCGCAAAAACAAAAAGTAAAATCCAGTGTAACCATGTTTCATTCATATTTGTTTCAGAAAATCATCCTAAGTTAGGAACAAAACATTTATATCAAACTCAAATATGCTGTCATCAATGCATAATGTATGTGGTAGTGAAGAAACTGGTCCTGGTTAAATTTATAATTGTAGTTGAGTTATGGCTGTGAATGATTTTATCTATCCTTTTTGCGCCAACTTCAAAAATTATGTTTAAAAGTATTATCGATGGTGTTAAAAGAATAAAATTATTTTTCACTTTTTACAGCAATTTTGAAGTCGGTTCTATTTTTTTTTTCAAAATTTTTTTATTTCTTTCTTTTTAGTGTAAATGTATTTCAGAAATATTAAGAAGTTACCATAACGAAACTTTACCTTATTTTTTTTATAAAAATGCTCCATACTAAAAAAAACAACTAAAAACACGCTTTAAACTTTAAGCAATTGAAACTAAAAATTTGTCTTTGCTCCTCCCTGGAATTCATTTGTGTGTTAATTTAATTATAATCATTTAAATATTACATTTTCCCTAACTAATTTACATTTCACAGCATAGTTGCTTTTTATGCAATCCTGTATCTCCTTACTTAGCCCAGATCATCTGTTATTGGCATACATGATAACGATAAAAATACTTCTATAGTTGAAGCAAACCTAACCTAGTAGCATTGTGAAGGCTAAGCAGATTATAATCACTGCATAAACCTCGCTTCCATGTTTGGTTTACCTCTGCCATAGAGCAATGACACTGAAGAAACTTGATGCTTGCGTCAGAGAAGCCTTCATTCAAAATTATCACTACAATTACTATTAATGTTACTGTTGTATGGCACCAAACTTTTGCAACAATAGGTTTTATATTTAATCATTTAATAGGGAAATTGCATGAAATGTACTGTATTTTGACCATAACTTTTTTTCTAAAGATCAAATATGGCCAAACAAAGTAATGGGACCTAAGTTGAGCCGTCCCCTATCCATTAAAAAAAGAATCATCAAAATCGGTTCACTAGGTGAGATGCTGTGAGTGGACAAAAAAAAAAAAAACATACATACGGTATGAACTGATAACCGCCTCCTTTTTGAAGTCGGTTAAAATGCTCTCGATGTAATGGGAAAAATCATTCTACAGATGAATGTAGGCTCAAGACTTACAAATGCAAATTATGCGGCAAAATTGGTCATTTAGGAAAAGCATGTTTTCTGCCGAAGTAAATAAAGTTAATAAACCTGTTAAGCAAAAACAGGTGGATGTAGAAGCTTTTTCTGAAGATGAAGGTACTGATTCCGTGCCTATTTACACAATTCAGTCTGAAGAGTGTACACTGCCTGAACAAGAACCAAGGAAACCTATAATGGTAAAATTTCAAATAGAACGCCATTGGGTAAACTTTGAAGCCGATACAGGTGGAGCCGTTTCAATAATGTCACTGAAGAATTTCCGAAAAATTTCAAATAAGAAAATTCAGCCTACAAAATTAATTTTTAAAACCTACAAAGGGGATAGAATTGTTCCAATGAGTTATGTAACGGTAAATGTTACCTATAATCAGGTTACGTACGCATTAAACTTGTATATCGTTAAGGAAAATTTAGATACAATTTTCGGTCGCGAATGGTTGTATAAAATTAAACTAGATTGGAATTCAATAAAAAATTGCAAAGCTGAAACAAATATTAGTCTTTCTAAATTGCTAGGCGAATACAAAGAGTTATTCAGTGATGATTTGGGAGAAATTAAAAATTACGAGTGCAAATCAGAGTTAAAACCTGACGCTAGTCCGGTATTCTGCAGACCTAGACCCATGCCCTTTGCACTGAAAAATAGGGTTGGCGAGGAAATAGATCGCTTAGAACGCGAAAATATTATCGAAAAGGTACATATTTCGGATTGGACAACACTGATCGTACCGGTGATTAAATCCAATGGTAAAGTTAGGTTGTGTGCAGATTACTCTGTAACATTAAATAAGAATTTAAAAGTGCAACAACACCCACTTCCTAGAATGGAAGATATTTTTGCATCTCTGAGTGATGGCAAGTTGTTTTCCAAGGTTGATTTCTCTCAGGCATATTTGAAAATGAAAATGCACCCTGAAAGTCAAAAATTGTTGACAATAAATACACATAAGGGACTCTATCTGTGTAAAAGATTAACGTATGGGGTAAATGCCGCTCCAGCATCTGGCAGAAATATATTGAAAGTGTTTTTCAGGATTTAAATGGAGTTGAAGTATTTTTTGACGATGCTAGAATTGCAGCTCCAGATGCTGAAACTCATTTAGTAAGATTAAAAGAATTTTTTGAAAGATGCCGCGCTCATGGATTAAAAATTAACAAAGAAAAGAGTAAATTCTTTCAAAAAGAAATAGAATTTTTAGGGTATAAGATAAACTCTCAAGGACTATCCCAAACATCTGAAAAAGTGAAAGCAATTAAAAATGCCGTGGAACCCAAAAATGTTCATGAAGTTAAATCATTTAAGGGAATGGTAAATTTTTATTCGCGCTTTTAAAAAAGTTAGCTACATTGGCTTATCCTTTGCATGAGTTAACAAAGAAAGATTTTCCTTGGAAATGGGATAAAAAATGTAAGGAAGCTTTTCAAAGGGTCAAAGACGAAATTTGTTCGGAAAGAATTTTGGCACATAACGACCCGGAACTTCCACTTTTGTTGGCAACTGATGCGTCACCAGTTGGACTGGGAGCAGTATTGTCACATAAATTTCCAGATGGTTCAGAACGTCCGCTTGCTTTTGCATCTAAAACTCTTTCTTCGGCCGAACAACAGTATTTGCAAATTGACAAAGAAGCCTTAGCTATAGTATGGGCTGTGAAGAGATTTTTTCTCTATGTGAAAAATACCAAGTTTACTCTAATTACAGATCATAAGCCACTACTGGCAATTTTTGGCTCAAAGAAAGGCTTGCCAGTTTTAGCTGCTACACGTCTATTGCATTATGCGTTGGCTCTGCAATCATTTCAATTTGACATTATTTATCGTCAAACTAAGGAACACGGCAATGCAGACTTTCTTTCGTGTTTACCTACGGATTCGGAAAAATTTGCTATACCTGATGATATTGATATCTTCCAGTTACATCAAATTGAAACGCTGCCGGTGACAGCGAAAGATTTAGCCAAAGAAACTGAAAGGGATGAAGAACTCACTCCATTATTACGAGTCCTGGAAAGTGGAGGTGAACTGAGGGGAAGGGAGATGGAATACAGCCTGCAAGATGGTTGCATAATGTATGGGCAACGTGTATGCATTCCGAAGCTGTATAGAGAAAGAATTTTAAATGAACTGCATCATGGACACTTAGGTGTAGTCAAAATGAAAACAATCGCAAGATCACACGTATTCTGGCACAGGGTGGCGACAGGAACTGTGAAAAAAAGTTACCTGACTTTTCCCTGATTTCCCTGATTAAGTTCACCAAATTTCCCTGATTTACGTTACCAATGATAATGGTTTCTTTCTTTGCTCCACTTGAAATCCATTGTATGTTTGTATAAAATGCAGTATTTTAAACGTTTTAAGTTGTGTAAAGTTGTTTAACTAAAGATATATTTTAAAAAGATGCTACTTTTTTAATAAAATGGTTTTACAAAAACATATCAAGTCAATTGTTTTGGGAAAAAAAACCCTACAAAACAGTATATTAAATTTTTCTACATGGAAAGATTATAGAAAATTTTTAAAAAAAGAAGAAAAAATACTTTACTTCCAGTGGTCTTCTTCTAGAAACCACGTAGCATAAGAATTTTAAGAAACAATTAAAATTACTCTTAAAAACATATGTGTATTTATAATAGAACTAAAAAGTAATTAATATTATTTTGAACTAAGTTTTCAAACATATTTGTTGCAAGAATAGCAAGTAATAGTGAAAGAACAGAAGTAATGTAGTTATTCTTATATAACTAATTGACATATTTATGCAAAACAGATGAAACCATTTGACATCCATTCATAGGGAGCTTTTCTCTAATCAAGAACATAGGTTTTAATGAATGAATACAGCATTTCAACAATAAAAAAATTAAGATATTTGCTTAAGTACACAAGTTAACTCTATTTCAAATGATTTCAGTATGTAACGAAAAAAACCTTAGATTGCTTTTGTAACAAACAACTTTGAAAAGCAAGAAAAATAAAGAAAAAAAAAGCAATTAATCAATTTCAAAATATATAAAAGAAGAATACAACTTGGTTATAAAATTAAAGAATCACTTAAGTCTGAAGAAAACCTTTATAATCTGCGGTGACAACAAATAGTATAACGGCAAAAAACAAAGTTTTTTTTATTGAAAGTTCAATTTTAGCAATTAATTTAAAAACGGAAAGAAGTAATAATTTTTAAGATTTTATAGTATTAATTCAAAAACCAAAGATTTCTTCTTGAAATTGCGATTACAGTACGCTAATTACTTCGAGACAATGGAATAAAGGCAAAGGAGCTAAGGCATTGATGAAGGCTTCGTCTTTGCCTGTATGGTTGTTTATTTTACGTAGCAGGCATTGAAAGCGTTGAAGGAAATTTCAAGCTAGGTAAAATAAACAACCTAACATACACAGAATCAATCTCAGGAAGTAAATCCTATGGTTAATAAGTAAGATTCAATACTTTGACGTTGAGGAAAAAAGATGCACAAATATGAGGCAGTGTATAATCGCACCTCATTAATTTTACTGTTTCTTTTTTTTTTTTTTTGACCTAAAATGCGTGGGGAATTAAGAGTACTTAATTTTGTAAAGAAAAAAAAAATCTTCATAAAATCAATTTTCCCTGATTTTTTTGTTATTTTTTCAAAATTCCCTGATTTTTTTGTTATTTTTTCAAAATTCCCTAATATTTCCCTGACTTTTCCCTGATTAATAAAGTTCCCTGACTTTTCCCTGATTTCCCTGATCTGTCGCCACCCTGTGGCAGGGAATCGACAAGGACATTGAAAGGGTTGCAAAAAACTGTGTAGATTGTGCAGTTAACAAAACTGATCCTCCTAAAGTAAAAGTACACCATTGGGAGTACCCTAGCGCTCCAATGGATAGAATTCATCTTTATTTCGCAGGCCCTATATTTGAACATATGTTTTTAATAATAGTTGATGCACACTTAAAATGGCTAGAAGTATACCCGATGAAAACTAGCACTACGTTCAAAACTGTCAAACGTTTACGAGATTTCTTTGCTCGTTTTGGTCTGCCGATCATGTTTCTGTATTTGTAATTTTCTCAAAAATGAAATATTCGCGAAATTTTACTATACAATCGAATTTACAAACGTTTTTTTTTTTGAAAATGGGAAATTTTAGGGTGTTGAATTTTCATGTTAGAATAATTTTTTTTTTGCAAATTACAGCTCTAATATACACTGTAGTAATTAGCTAAAAATTTAATATGTACACTTTTATTGCATACTTTATTACGAATGTGTTTATACTTGTGTTTTTGCAAATGTTTTTTTTTCTTCTCGAGTTTTAGATTAAAGTCTGGATTGTAATTTGCGATTGGATGCATGTATTTTCATCCTGATGGAATATGATATATCGCTGAACGATGTTTTGTATTATGCTTAATTATTGTTATATTTTCACTTTTCTATAAAGTTATAGAACGGATTTGTGAAACTAGAAGCCAAAGATGTTTTTTTTGAAAAAAAAAATTATTAGCTGTTTCTTGTAAGATGTAGAGAGGAGGGGCATTGTTAGAAATAGAATTTCTACAAACATCTCTACACTTACTTTTGCCCAGGTAACTGAACTTCACGATAATCAACCGATGCTTGTTCGGACCAACGATCCGAGTGAATCGGAAGTGAGTGATCGGATCGGACGTGTGACGTAACGGACTCCCGCCATTGGCTTAGCGGGGAGGCGTCTCTGCCACTTGGTGCATCCTCATTGGTTGCGTGGACGTAAGGGCATTGATGTGAATAATGATGAGGACAGACTATTTAATAGCGAACGGAGTCGAGATTCGCTCTCTCTTTTTTAAGACTTGTTCGGTGATGTCTGTCCTGTAAAAGGTAGCTAGGGTAGAGCTCTTATTGCTCGGCGGATTGCCGACTGTGCTTGGCTGATCGTAGTAATAGATTAGCGAGCCGTATTAGGATGAGCTTAACTAACTTGCTAGTCATATTTAATTAATCTTTTTTACCTTTGGCTTCAGTTATGTTTATACAATTATATTTACCTTTTTTCACGTGTTAATAAATTTTAGTTATTTTTTAAAGAAGTCTCTTCATCAGTTATTCACAGAAAGTAGATGAAATGTTAGTTCTTTCACTAACTCTGCAAGAAGTATTACAGTTAACAGGTGATATCATTCATCAATGGTATCAAAGACGACTGGGTGCGCCGACCATCCTTTCGGAAAAGATCCAGTGACGTACGTCCTGAAAGCGGCCAAGCCGACAACGACAACAGCAATCTCCAGCGAGACCGGTCCATGCCTTCGGAGACGATTGATGTACGGTCAGGATCTCCAGCCGCCATACCTACGGCAGTTACCAAGATGCCAGGAGAGCCATCAGCTGCACCTGTTCCACTTAGACGTTCCACCCGCGCGAGAAAAGCACCAGATAGACTGGGTTACTAAAGATTAAAAAGGGAGGAATGTGGTGTATCGAACTAATTGAACTCCGCTATCGTAATCGTAGTGACGTCACTGGGGAAAAACATCCTCTCGGAACAGAGCAGATCGGAATGAACTCCGGAGATGTGAGCATTGGCGACACACTCTGTCTTGTATATAGTATTATGTATATAGTAATGTAGCAACTAAAATAGTAAAGTCTTGTATTGTAATATCTGAATGATCAATAATCCATTACATGTTCCAGCGAGCATAGATTCCCTAAAAAGAACCATAACAGTTTGGGTTATGCACAAGTTTAAATTCAAAAGTTGGAGTGAATTTCTAGAATAGTTGCAAATACAGTCAACGCTCATTATAACGACCACACATTATAAAGACCGTCCCATTATAACGACCAGTGGTAGAAGTCCCAACTTTGTCTCTATAAACTCTATGTTAATTTGCTTTCGTTATAACGACCGTTCTGTATCGTCTAATCCAATACAGCGACCGAATCAGCGGACGCTATTTCTTGTGTTCTTTCCAATAAAGCAAATTTGTAGCTTAAAATGACATTGATTATTGTTTACGGACATCTGCCTGAAGTTTTCAATGTCAAATCCAACTTTAAGAGGGTGGGGTGGGGGGATTACCATTCACCACAGGTAGCAGAGAAAAAATAATGGGAGGAAAAATCGAGAAAATTCCAGATTCCTAAGAAAAGAGAGTTGACAGATGTATTGGTAGTTTGGTGTTTGAATCTAGTATTTTTAAAGACTTGGGGTTCTCGAGGGACTTTTAAATGTTTCTTTGGAAAGCAAGAGAAACACAATTTATTACCTATAACTGAAACAGAAGATAATGTTTTACAAAAATCACGTCTGCTAAAAAGGCAGACCTCTGTTTCTGGTTTTATCTTCAGAAATGGTTGTGGTAGTAGTAGTAGTAGTAGCAGATCTGAAAGTGTGTAACATTTTCCTCCCTATATTTTCTACTTTAAAACTTGTTTAATATTCTGTCATAATATTTTGCACATTACTTTTCTAAAAATTCCTATGATAAAAAAAATTTGGGCATTTACTTGGGCATGCATGATGACGGTGTACATTTTTTAAATTTATACCTCTTATAACGACCACTCGTTATAAAGACCTTTTTCTCTGGGACGGAGATGGTCGTTATATCGAGCGTCGACTGTAATCACATTGATAAGATACATCCAGTTTTGAAATGGTGATACACATTGTGCAGAGATAAGTTCTTTTTACTTCAACTAAACACATTTTTACTGTATTTTACTTATTTTAGTTCATCTAGATCATAATAGGTCTCTTTGATTTTGTTTAAACAGGTATGATTGCAGTATGTCTTCTTTGTTATTAAGGAAGTCAGTTGTTTTTTCATCAGTAAAATGTAAACTAATTTCTTGTTACCTTGAAATAAGTGTAGCTTCAAAAAAGAAATTTTATTCAAATACAAAATTATAAAACTAATTACACCTACATGTACTGTAATACGAAGAATAAAAGAACATAGTATGACCAGGGCCAGGCACGAATCTATCAATCTTGAGACCCCCTGCCTAAAATCAGCATGGCGGCTAACTGCCTACTAAATTTCTATGTCACTAAAGGCCGGGGGGCACTTTCAGTGGCATGCCCCCCAGCGGCGTACGCAGACAAATCAGTTTGGGGGGGGGCTAAGCTCGAAAGTCTTTGAGCTGGGGGGGGGATACTTATGAACTGTAGCTAAGAAAAGTTCGTGTATCGCTTTTCTGATATCAATACGAATGTAAGATTTCAAATATACATCATAAAAAAAAAACTTGTTCTTTATTATAATTATTGTTACATGTGCTATAATGAATTCTGAAGATTTTTATAATGATAAAAAAACATCTAAAACTTACATGTTACAATATTAGATCCAGCTTCCTAGATTTTTTCGAAAATTCATCTAAAATTATGTCGTCGGAAATGTTTATATCCCTGTGTATGGAGAGAAGTGCAAGTCCGTTTAGTCTTGTTTCACTAATAGAGTTCCTTAAGTATGTTTTTAATGAACGCAAAGTCAAAAAACTTTGTTCAGCTGTTGCAATTGTCACTGGTAAGATGCACAGAATTTTTAAAAGAGTATAAATGTTTGGAAACATATCTTTTGGGCACTTAGCGATTGCGTCGATTCCCGAAGAAGGTCTAAGGGATGGATCGATGGCGCACCACTTTTTTTTCCAAAGCTCAAACTCTGCTTCTATAACTTCTTGATAACCAGACATATCGCTCCGGTACAGCTTAATCAAACTTTCAATTGATGAAAAGTTTTCTTTGTGTACATTCTGTGGAAGTATATTTTTAAACGCTTTCAAAATTTCCTGGTGAGACAAAAACCGCTCGTCCAGGGAAAGGATGATGTCGTCTAAGAATGGAATGAATACGGCTCTCCTGAAATACTCCTCTGTCGTCGTGTAAGGCACATTTTTTCTGTATAGTTGCGAGTTGCAAAGTCTTGGAATGCTTTCAGCCACGTTTAAATCTTCAGCAAGACTTTGTACTTCTTCAAAAATATTTTTAAATCTCATTTCTGCATCTTCTCTCATTTTTTGTAACAGATTGCTAACGCTAGCAACCATGTCTAGAGCATTAACTAGGTCTAGATTTTTCAACTGCAAGTATTCTGAGAGATTATACGTGTAAGAAAGAAGTTTGGAGGCTACAAACAAGGATAATAAAAAACTAAAATTGCACACATTATTAAGTAGACTCTGTACTTTGCTGCTATCTTTTGTTGAAGATTCCTCTCCAATTTCTTCTAAAGCAGAGACGACTGCGCACACATTCTCCTTGAACAATACGATTGCTTCGTGTCTCAAGACCCATCGCGTCTCACACATTCTCTTCAATTTTGTAACATTTGTTTCAGGATTTTTCCTTTTAATCCACTTCTTTAAAATTTCTGATTGTTTACTTGATGATTTGAAAAAAGTGCATATTTCTTTCAAAATTGCGAACATATTCCGAATATCTTGACTTTTGCAACCGTTAGATAAACATAAATTTAAAGAGTGGGACGCGCAATGCGTGTAGAAAGCCTTTGGGTACATTTGCTTCATTATGGCTTGAACTCCGCGGAACTCTCCTCGCATTGCTGAAGCACCATCATAGCCTTGGCCATGGAGATTATGCAAATCAATTCCGAGATTACATAAAGTATCCTTAATCGTCGTGCAAAGTCCTTTTCCGGTAACATCGTTGACAGGAACAAAGCATAGGAAATCCTCCCTGACACTCGCAGTCGCATCTTCTAAGTATCGGACACACAGAGAAAATTGTTGAATACCAGCAATATAATTTGTTTCATCGGCAGGGTTTCTGCTACGGTCGCATTTTTCGCAAAATGCGAAAACACTGTCTCAATTGCGCAAACAAAGTAAAGCATTTTCGCTTTTTTGCTCAAACAAAAAATAAATAGTTAAAAGAGAGAGAGAGAAACAATGTATAATCCAAGAGAGGAAGCAGCATGACGATAGTTAACTTAATCTTTTTTTAATCTTAAGCTAAGATTTTAAAATTACTATTAGGTCACCAATACTTAGTCTTCCGGCATTATGCCCTTCTCAATAGCATAGACAGTAACTAACCCTCAATAACTGCCTTATGAGGAGAAAGAGTGCAACGTTGTAAAAGCCAAATGTGTAGGTTTTTTTTTTTTCATTTTATGCTTAAAAAAATAGCTGCTGTACTTATTTCTTTAAGGATGCCATAGAGATATAATAAGAATTTTATTTCCAAGTGGAGATGAAACACACTGATGGATTTAGAAAGTTGTGCAAATACGTAACATTTTAGCATTTTGCTAAAACTTTTCCCACAATTTTAGCTTTTATGCAAAAGAACTTTTGAACCCAGCTTAAACCCTGTTCATCGGCTAGAACTGAAAATAATCCAGATTTGTGTACTCTGTCTCTGATTTGCATCTGAATCATTTCCCCAAATGTGTTAATAATTTCGTTTTGTATACGTGGGCTAGTATACATTGCGTTTCCTGCACTCATCACTAAATATTGCCTTAAATCAACATCACCACCAGCTGCCCGATACCGCAAAGAGCACGAAAATTACCGTCGTTCTTTTCAGGATCTTCTAGTGTGATGCGACCAGAATCTTGGTGGCCTCTCAAAGCTATCTGCTGCTTCCCGCAAAGTCTGATAGTTTGAACAATTGGAACAAGTGCTGCTCGGTTTTTTCTTGCAGTAACTTTCCTTTGGTTGTCAACTTGAACAGCAATATCTTCCGTCTCTTTTTCTGATATCGATCGAATGCTATCTGCAGTAAGCATACAGTTTTGATGGTAGCTTGTGCGTTCGTGACTTCGGAATATTTCCAAACTATCTTTTAAATTTTTGCACGGTTTGGATACAAGTTTTCCAATCATGACATGTTTCCCTTTACCAACTGCATCCTCGCTACGGAAAAGCACACAGAACTTGCAGAATGTTCTTTTTTATTGATCAGAATAGGCCAACCATTTGAACTGCATTAGCCAATTCGTTTGAAAATGTCGTTTAAAGCGACCACAGTCCTCAGCTGGAAAAACGTATTTTTTATCTGGCTCCCACAATCCCGCAAGAGCTTTGAGTTTTTCCTCATTTGACAATTTTCGATTGACATAGCTGGAAATGTCATTGAAACGTTTTTCCTCCATAGGAACTGGTAGGGGCTCTAGTCCTTCCTCCATAGGAAACTGGTCGGAAATTTTCTCTAGAGGAAGCTGGTCTTTCCCTCCGTAAGAAACATCTTCATTTGTTTTCTGTTCTTCGATAACAGTAATTTGTGAGTCATTTGATAATTTAGGTTTTTTAAAAAAAATCTCTCAAACTGGTTTGGTTCCGCTTCGTAATTTTCGGTTTCTCGTGCTCCATCCTTTCCATGTTTGCCTCGCTAAAACTAACTACTACTCTGAGCGCTGAGCTGCTAAACTGCGGAAAGACCAAAGGCTGCGGAAAGACCAAAGGCTACAGAATTGTCATTGTGTTTCTTATTGCAGTCAAATTTCTAGTAATTCTACTCAAAGGAAGTGTCCCTGTATTAACTGTCGGATCACTATAGCAATTCTACGTTAATGTACTTCACTCTGCAGTCTGCAGTAGATAGACCGACTTTTTTACTGTCCGAGATCATAAAACCCATTTTTCACCTGTCACTAAAAGCACACAAGCGCAGCTCAAAAAATAAGATTAAGTAAGTCCCCGAAACCTTAACTACCTCCCCCTTTCTTTTACTGACCAGAACAAACCGCCCCAAGGGAATGACACCAGGTGCAGCAAAATAGAGTCACTCGCTTCCCTTTTCCTTTATCTCGACAAAGGAACAGAGCTGCTGTGTGTGATACAAGAAAATAAATAAAAAGGCGAAAAGGTGGAAATATTTTTTCCCCTTTCTTTTAATTTGTACAAGCCGTGATTACAAAAAAAAAAAAAACTATGTTGACTTTATTTTTATAATTAATTTTGAAAATTTCGGGGGGGGGGGGGCTGTAGCCCTATCAGCCCACCCCCTGGGTACGCCACTGATGCCCCCCCCCTCCCCATACACACTGCAGGGTCTGCGAGTATGTAGAAGCAGGGGGCAGGGCCGTCCGAAGAGACTGACCATGTTATCTTTCCTTTTAATTAAAAAAAACAGGAATGTGTTAGGATTTTAAATTAAATCTTTACTAATAATAAAGCTGAAAGTCTCTCTGTCTGGATCTCTGTGACTCAACCCACCTAGATCGTTTGGCCGATTTTCATGAAATTTAACAAGGTTTGTAGCATGAGGGTGTGCACCTCGAAGCAATTTTTCAAAAGTTTGATTTTGTTCTTTTTCTATTCCAATTTTCAGAAAATTTCTCCGAACAAATTATCACAACGTGGAATAGTAAATAATTAGTTAATCATCATAAAGCGGAACTGTAACATGGGCAAGCGAATTCGCGAGAAATTCACCATACATTATTTAAATATACAGGCGAACCAAAAGACCTTTTAATTTTCTACTATGGGCAAAGCCGTGTGGGTAACACTAGTACTGAATAAAAGTAAAAAGAATACATTTTAATGCAGCTAAAGCTCAGTTTAGGGCTCGCTGTCATGTCTTCACTACCGCCCAGCGGGGAATGCCCTGCTCATCCTTCTCTTCCTTTGCCATATGCCAGGCAAAAACTCTGAAGCTGGCTCACAAGGGGCCTGTTAGCCCTGGAAATGGATACACAAGAGATGGTTTTGGGCATTGTAGCATAACGAGAAATTTTTTATGTGGAGGTGAAGGTTTACTTATAACCGGGGTTGCAGTGTCAGGCCAATTTTATGTTAGAAGATACGAGTTGGAAGCTTTGAAAATCTAGAATATGGAATCATTTTCCCTCTAGACCTTAGCTGTGTCAGGGATACGGAGTAATAGTGAGAATTGGTTTGCTTTTGGGGTAAAGGCAGGGCAGCTGAGAGCCAAGGCAAACCTGTTGTTAGTTTGGTCCCCAGCCCCCACTCTCCTCATAAAACTCTGAGCTGGGACCCCTAGTTTTCGACTAGGCTGACATGGTCTCTCGTTGGCCCTACGTAAACAAGTCTGAGATTTAAAAATTCAAGTGCATTGCTGTAATACAATTTTCCCATCACTGCCGCACGTAAAGGCATACATTAGCCTTAAAACCAGCCATGTACTTCATGTAGTATTACAGAGCTACATGCTATATAACCCTCCACATGTCGAACCGCACCATGCTGCGGACACTCACTGGTGAGATAAATTTACTTTGTCTACCAGTTTGTTGGCGCTCTCAGCTCCAATGAGTTGATATCTGCCTCCAGCTCGGTTGTTCACACTATTCCAGACTGATGAGTTCTAATAAGAACAAAACTATAGCCTTTGGATGTGATAACCGGACTGTCTGGTACCATTGTAGGTTATTCTCTCGTACATCAAGTGCCGTATCCAGGGCAAAGGAAGCATATTGTAATATAACTAGATGCAAAACTCAGCAGCTGCAGCCACCGACTGTGCCAATTTTGAAGTAAATGAGCAAAAACATAGCCAACGAGGATACAATGCTGTTTCCATCCTATCAGAGGCTACGGCAGAAGTTGTTTGTGCACGTCTTGTTCGAGCACTTGTCTATTTACTAAATGGTCTCAATTACCTATGGAACGGTTTCTTGTAGTGTATTTGGTTAATACAGTCGAATTTGCTTATAACGAGCCCTGTTTTAACGAGAACTTGGATTTAGCGAGGGAATCAAAAAGCTTTGGCTGGTACAATGTTAAGCCTATAAGAACGTAACTCGCCTTATCGAGCAAACCCCGCATCAAGCGAACAATACTTCTGTCATTCATAAAATTTCTGTCAATTTCCACTGCAGAAAACATAATTCTATATCTCGAAAAATTTCATTAACATTTTGAATTTAAAAAAAAGACATAAATCCTGAGAAAAAGTAAAGATAGCCTTTTTTAAAAAATTTGTGGAGTTTAGGAGGATTTAGAAATTATATTTGTTGAAGCGAATGTTAAATCATTTCCGAGATATACTTCCGAGGATATTGTAGCTCTAAGCCTTAAGCCTTGGACATACTGTCAGACCGGCTTAATCGAATATCGTCGGTTTCAAGAAATATTATTTGATTAAGCGGTGAAATTTTATTTACCTTTTTAAATTTACAGAACTTGTCTTAAAATATAATAATAAAAAAACAAGTTTTTAAGGAAAATATTTAGTGTTATTTCTTAAGTTTTAGCAATAAGCTAAATAAACAACAAAATAGTTCCTTATATAAACAAATATATTACAAGTACGTGTGAAAATTATAAAAAGTAGCTTTCAACTTCAGTTATGAAATCTTTATTTTTGGCACTTTTTTCAGAACAACATTGTTTCTTGAAAAATTCCGTAATAGGCGATTGCTCGCTCAAGATCTTTTGGGAACACTTTCTAACACCCTTTTCCCCCTCCTTGTCTACCGTATCTTACATTAAATATTTGTCGATTTATCATCGTCTAAATTGCGTATAGTATTTATTTGTGTTATTTAATCAGGTTATCGACTGGGCTATTTTTTTTAATGTAAAGACAGTTGGAAATAAATATTACTTTATAGTTTAACTCAATGCTTGCTTGCGACCAGCTCAACCAGTTAACCGATCATGTGCTTTAATCAACCAATCACCAGATTAAAATGGTAACCGAAAGATGATAGAACGCTGCAGTTAGTAACCGGTTACTCACCGGTCAACCGGTGAGGTTCGTCGAACGCAAACAATAAGTGTTCTTACTTAATTTTTTTTCTAATGAATTCAAAATGTTTCTCATCAAAATTGTTTGTGAAAGCTGATTAATATTTTTCGATTATCCGGGTAAATTATTCGATTAAGCGGGGATCTTTAGCATTGCATCTATGGGGAAATATTCGGTTCCAAAAGGTTTTTTTTCGTATAAACGGGTTATTTGTTTATCCGTTACCCGATTAAGCGGGGCTTACAGTATTCAATAGTTTCTAAAGTGCAGAAAAAATTCGAACTATTTTAAGCCGCAGATGCCATTGGCAATGTTTTTCATACCACGAAATCCTTGAAAAAATAACAAGAAAGAGAGAAATAAGACAGTTCAAAGCAAATAGCTAACTTTGGTGTTATATTTAAATATAAAAATAACTCAGTACGTATAAATTTTCATGATTTTTTCCACAAACCCTTTTTTTACGAGCACTCTGTTATATATAACAAGCAAATGCTGCAGTCTCATTAAGCTTGTTTTTAGTGAGTTGGACTGTACTACATATATGGGAGCAAGCCCATGCTACAGGCGGCAACTTCTGAAAGGTAGCAAAATTCACCATAATTATTTTCTTCAAATTTGTTCAAACTTCATATAAAACCTTGAAGGTAGATGGGTAAGGACTAGTGATGGGCATAATCGAATCACTCGAGAACTCTTATTGTCACAAATTCTTGGTTCTTGATTGACTCAGCTGGAGTTCTCGATTTCAAAACATCTGGATTATCAATCGCTCAAGTTCTCCATTTGGAAAGATCTTGATTATCAAAAGGTCTCGATAATGCCCATCACTAGTGAGGGCATCAGTTTCAACATTTGCCACAGAAATATAAAAATAGCAGAAAAATTAAACATCTGGCACTGCTCGCTTTTCACTATCACCCCCTCCTAAACCAGTATTAAACGACTGAATTCGAAATTTGCCCCCCTTGTCTGACTATGTTTTGTATATGCACCTTTGTGAATTACTGCCATTATTTTTTTCCTCATTGGAAAAAAAAAAAAACGGGATTTGGATCATTATTTATTTTTTTCATACTTTTAATGGGAGTACAATGCATGTCATAGTAGGAACTTATGCCGGGGCCATGTAGCTAAGTTTGATGCATTTTGTTATTGTACCATAATACGCAAGTAAATGCAATTTTAGCAAATAATTAAAAAATACTAGCCTAGAATTGAGATTTTACATTAGTAAGATAGTGAACGTTAAACAAATTTACTCACTTTCAACAGTCCCTTTACCTTTTTTTTCTCTACTAGTATGATACTAACTAGTAAAATTACCACAATGAAGAGACTTTAATTATAATTTCTCATCACAGACGTAATTCAACTTGTACTGTTGTTCAGCCGAAAAAAAATTCCGTTGATTTCTTCAAAAAGACGAAGTAGTGTGATGACTATGCAGAATATTATGCCATCAAGTATTAAGTCATAATTAAAATAAGTACTGCATTTGTGGATGAAAACAATGTCAAATTGAAGAAGTATCGCATATTTTAAGTAAATAAAACCAATTATACTTCCAATTTAAAATGCTACGGTAAACAAAAAACGAGTCTTGCATTGAGTTGCCAATTTAGAATTGAAAATTTTCAACAATAACATTCCATTAATTCTCAATTCAACTTTGCATTCAAAACAGACGCCATTGATGTTTTTCTGCACTTGCGAGGGATTTTCCAGACTTGTGAGAGCTCGAGAGCAATTGCAAATTTTGTGAGGGAATCGGGACTGAAGACAGTCACAATGTTACACTTGAATTCAAATTGGGGAAATAGAGATCGCATCTGTGCATTGCGATCGGCCGTGTTTCACTTGAATCCCTGTGTTAGACTTCCGAGAATCTCATCCCCTCTTTGCCAAGGTGTGTTTGCATCTCCTTTTATTCATGGGGCCGTTTTCAGGGTGAAATTCTGGGGACAATGGGCGTTTTTGCAGATGATCGCTGGACAAATAAGATTGCCCCGATATCGCTGCGGGTCAAACGATGCTTGAGGCATCTTTTTAAAAACACAGGGCTTATATTGTTCTTCTTGAAAAGGGCGGGGCGCATTTTGCGATCTAAAAGAAGGGCAGGGCGCATTCTACCGATATGGAAAAGGGCAGGGCGCTGCGCCCTTCAAAAACGGCCTAGCGGGAACACTATTGTCAAATTCTGGAAGCTTTGGTTTAACTGTACTTTTTAAAACACCTTTCACGCTAGGCAAAAACAATAATTCTTCATTGTTTCTCAAAATAAACTGAAACGCTTTAAATGACAAAAGCTTTCACCATTTCTGGATTGGGATAAGTTAATCGCCCCCTATCAATATTTTAGATAATTTCTTCGTCGTTTCTTCTGCCATATCAAGCAAAACTGAGTTGTCTGAGGATAAAAATTTAACACAAGAGAGACACTGCGAGTGAGTTTTAATTTTATACTCGGCATATCTAAAAATCAGCAGCGTAGTGTAGGTTTCTGCCGCCCGGGGTAGGCACAAAATTTGCCGCCCCTCTTACACTCTCCTGCTAAATGCCCCACCCCCTCTCCCTAAAAAATGACATTTTTAGTATTTAACAGAACGAAAACACTCTCCTGCTAAATGCCCCCCCTCCCCCTAAAAAATAGCATTTTTAATTATTTTACAGAACGAAAACAGGATTTTACTATCCAAAACAAATTTTACATTTTAATATAATCTTACGTCAACAGGAAATATTGTTGATCGAAATATTTTTCAAAAATATTTGAATTATGAGAGATAATATTTTTTTTTAATCAAAACATTTTAAACGTGATCAAAAACTGTATATACTGGTAGTAATTCTTAAACCTTTTACTGGAAAGAAGAAGAAACAAAAATATGATTATAAATTACCTGATAGATACATATATTTATACTTATATAAAATGACCCCCTGAATCCAAATATGACCACCATTTCCCCCTACCCATCCCATTTTAGAGTGTTGGAGATAGTGACACTTCCTCCCCCTTCAAATTGTTTCTGTTTTTGACTGTTTTAAAGTCGTTATTTTTATTTGGAGCGGGAGAGGGCATTATGTTTACCATTAACATTCTTCTGAGGGATTAGAGAAAATAAAAGTTAAAACCATGAACATTTGTCGCAATGAGGGACCCTCAAGGTGGTACCTAAAATACAATAATATATTTAAAAAATCATCAAAACAATTTTTTTTTCTGCAATTTGCTTTCGATTGTACTTCTCAATGAAAAAACAAAATATCGGCTTATCAAAATATCTTTATATTCTGTTCCATGTCTGAAAAAATGTGCACGTTGAAAAAAAAAAAAACATGCAAATAAATAAAATACATACAAATTTTTTTAAAAAATTATACATCTTGAAGCACCGTATGTTGCATATGAGCCTACTCCACAGACCTTTAGTTGCAAACCTTCCTAAATTATTTATATTTATTGAAGTTACGATCACACATATAGTGTCCATTTTTCACGAGAAGGCACATCGCTACGCCTCCTCGAACGCAGAGTTCCATTTTACGCGGGGTGATCGGTAAGCAATCTACGTGCTTCTAAAGAAGACAACCGGACAGCCTTAACCTGGGCGTGCAAAAAAGTCTTAGCGTCCTTTACATCACTTGAATCACTAGTCTGTTGTCATTTTGGTTATTCTTACATTTTAAAAACTGCTGCTTTTACAACAAAATGCTATGATCCAGCCAAAAACAGCGAAATAGAATCATCGGATACCACGTGACGAAAGAGGAATCAAGTGCCTTCTCGTGGAAAACGGAAAATACAAAACACACTCTATATTAATATGTCTGGGGTAAACTCGTAAAATACCAGACCGATTTCGTTAAATTTTTCAGTTTGCCTAGGTTAGTGCTGGGAAGGTTCATAGACTTTTTTGAAAAAAAGTCGATGAATAATTCTTTTTTTATTCGAAATTGACGGTTTGGACCCAAAAACTGATCTTTCTACCAGGGGTGGACTGGGTCCCCTAAGAGTGGGCCAATGTTGACTCCCAAACCCGAAGGCGCAAAAAAAAGTGCATAGATCTGAAGGCACAAAAAGAAACAAGCGCACAGGTTCGGGGGCAAAGAAAAGAAGGAAAGGGGGACGGACAGGTTTGAGAGCACAAGAAAAAAAAAGATGCTTATGATCAAGGGCGCTAAAAAAAAACCACAGGGGCATCAGGCTTTTGGGAACAAATAGAGGCGCACTCAAGGAGTTTGTTAAGGCAATGGCCAGGGGTGTTCCGATCCCATAGGATATTATACTCCATGCCGTATACTCTCAAACATTTTTTTTTGACATATAACTATACCTAAAAGATTCATAAATTATCATATTATGACATATTGCATATGGGTCATTCCATGTCAAGTGATCCAAAGTTTTTTCCCTCACCTTTTTGTATTTCTTTGAAATTTGGCTCATCGATTGTACCCTTTGAGGACCCCAGAAATTTTTTAATTTTTAAAAAATAAAATTGAAATTTCAAATTTAAATTTCTCAGAAAAGGTATAATGAATTTTCTTTTAAAAATTCTCAAAAATTTGTGTGTATTTTATTTTCATTTGTGCAATGTTTCAAGTTGGGATCTCAATGGGATCATATTTTTATGAATTTTTAAATAAAATTTGACTTATGAAATAATGAGATTTTTCAGATTCTAACTAGTTAAATATGGGGTTCTCTTACTGGGGATGGTCTAATAAGTAGTAATTGACCATGACTATGCTTGAAATGAGCTGACATGAATTTGTAGATTAGTACCCCCCCCCCCCCCCCTCCGTCACACAACTTCTTTTTGTCTTTTTTTTTTCAAAACTTTTCAAAATGTAAAAAAATAAATAAATAAAAAACCAAAATGAAAAGGAAACTTATTAAAAATTGGTAAATGTTCTTCTTTAAAATAAGAAAAAGCCCCCCCCCCCCCCCCGGACCACAACTTTTATTATTTTTTTTTCAAAACTATTTTCAAAAAGGAAAAAATAAATAAATGAATAAAATAAAACAAAATGAATAGAAAACATATTAAAAGCTGGTAAATGTTCTTCTTTAAAGCAAGACGAAGTACTCCCCCCCACTCATCCACACCTACCATTAACACTATACTAGTATCATATCTCGCCTGATGTTTTTTAGGGCTCGACCGATGGCATTTTTTGGTCGATGGGCCGATGCCGATTGTTGGCCGATTGTTCAAAGATGGCCGATGGCCGATGGCCGATTGTTTTCCTCCAAATGGCCGATTGCCGATGGCCGATGCCGTTGGTCGATGGCCAAAAAAAAAAAAAAAAACAGAAATAAATTGATAAGATTGTTAGGGATTTAAAGGATCATTGATTCATTTCACTTTACTTCCTTTCTACGAATAAATAATTGTAATCACAAAAAAAAATCAGATTTCGACCTAAATTTCTATTTTACTATTGCCAAATTTATACTTCACAAGTTTTTTCGGCTCATCTGTACATACATATGTACCTAAGAACATATAGATAACCAAATATCCATTTTGAACGCCTCCTCAGTTAATTATCGCAAATTCTCTTGTGATGTTTTTATGCGCGTAAACTTGCGTCACTCAAAAACGTTATGAAATAGTAAATTGAAAACTCATACGTACGTAGTATGATCTAAAAGTTCGAGGTCAAGTTGTATAAAGCCTTACCCTGAATAGTTCACATTACCGAAGCATATATCTATCTACAAAATAGTCACCTTGAACGATTATGCACTTCTGCCAACGTTCGTATAGTTTTTAGAAGCACTCCTGGAAGACATTTTTCGCAAATTCCTGTAAGGCCTCTTGCGCTGCTGCTTTAACTTCATCGTGGGGAAGAAGGCGACTTTCATGTTGAGGATGCACGGTTCGATTGGTCAATACTCTGATATGACAAACAAATAACAACGTTTCGTCGGACTTAGCTCCGTGTGACTTTTACCTGTTCCCAGCAAAAAAACATTTGCATATACGCCGCTTTTTTCCGTCAGGAGAAGATGAAGCTGCATCATAGAAGGTAGCGAAAAATGGCTTCCAGGAGTGTTTCCAAAAGTTATATGAACACTGGCAGAAGTACGTAGTCCCTTAAGGCGACCTTTTGAAGGTGGATGTGCTTCGGTAATGTGAACTATTCTGGGTAAGATTTTATACAGCTTGTACCCGAACTTTTGCATCTTACTACGTACAATATGTATAGGGTGTAGTTATGCTTTTCATTTTTTGACTGCTGTATGATGAAAGAGAAAGAACAATAGCCAAAAAAAGAAGGAAGAATAACAAAGAAACTGTTTAATAACCAATTGATTTGTTTTTTCTTTTTTTTAAATTGAGCATATAACTAAGATTTCAGTAATGTTGAAATAATGTGTGGATTTAGGTACACTAAACATAGTTTAAAAAAAAAAAATTATGTTGTTTAATCATTCAAAAAAAAAAAAAAAAAAAATAAGAATAGAACTATGATATCGTCAACAAATTACGCAATTAAAGTGGAAAGATTGCACGTAGACATTTTTTAGTCATCAAATTAAACAAAAAAGGTAACAGATAAATTACAATATTAAATCAAAATAGTAATATTTTTATACTTATTTAAAATTTATGAATAGAAAAGCTTGCCTTTTTCATACAAGCTATAACAGTGACATAAATTTTGCTGAAAAAAGAAATAGCCATGAAAAGAGCGAGGTTCTTAAAACGCAGTTACAATAAACAAACTCAATATTTACACCAAGTTAATAACTGAATACATATACTACTTGATCTGATGTTTGCACAATAATATTGAACAATTTGATTGTTTAACCTTTTATGAAGCTTTACAAACAAGTTCAAATTAAATTTTTAAATTTAACAATAATTTTCTGAAATTAAAAAAAATTGCATAATAGAAAATCCTTGAACCTTTTCTATAAAAAAAGAAAATAACTTATTCATTGATTTTATATAAATACATAAAAATAGTTACTTACAACAGAAAAAAATTGATCGCTATTAACGATGCAAAAGAGATGGCGCATTACGAAACGAGGGTGAGAAATACGCAAAATGACATTTCTTGACCGAAATAAATAATCGCTAAATATTTAAAAAAATGCTTGAATCGACGAGGTAGGGTTAGGGGGGTCACCCTCTGATTTTGGAGTAAATCACACTTCGGCCCCATCCTCTGCCTCATTTTTTCAGTACAGAACATTTACCACCAATATTCGGAAAAGTTTCTGAATCTACTTCAGCACTTCAGAAAAAAAAAAAAAATCAAAAGTCCCTTTGATTTCCGAATTATGTCACCATTCAAAACGTCTTTAATCAATGTCTTACATTAATGCCTTAAATTCTTTCTAAACAATAGATAAAGTTTTAAAAAAAACTCTAATTTTATGAATGGTGTTAGTTTTAAACAACTCAGAACTAGAGTTTAATTTCAGAAATTGAGGGAGTAGGAGGAGGGGCACGCAAGTGTTCTCGGAAATTAAAAAAATAATCGTAAAAATAGAGTTCAAAATAATCATAAACATTGAGCAGAGAACCCTTTCAAAACTTGCACCCGAGTTTGTTTTGACGTGCAATGGCGGATTTAAAATATAGCAAATGTTGCAATTGCGCGAGAGGCCCCATAACCATAGGGCCACCGAAGGAGTTACAAAAATGCGAATGATAAATGTTTTACAACTTCTGCGATCCCCAAAATGTATTTGGACGGGCCCCAAACTTGTAACTCCGCCGAAGCGATACAGAAAAGACTGCATTACTGTGATTCATATTACAAATATCCAAAAATTAAAAATTACCGTCGGTTCAACGGGAATCTAATAAAATGACACAAAAATCGGTTTTGCCATCGCATATTTGTTTCCATAGTCTCCAATTCAGCAATATATCACCAAATGATCGTCAGTCTGAGACGCTATATTAGTTTTGCCTTGAAATAAATAATTAATAGCCACAAAAAATGAGTAAACAGGTTTTTCAGAACACCCGATCGAAAACAAAAAGGGAAGTGCACAACTGGAACGTCCGCAGACCCCACATACAAAACTTTAACCTTCTAAGATTATCATTTTTGAGTTATGACTTATGACAGATACATACGTACATCCTGCTGCAAGAAACAACGCAATAATTAACTTGTTTGGTACCTGAATGTAGTATTAAAAACTCTTCTAGGGATGACTAAAAATAGAAATTCATACTGAAATTTAAGTAAATAATTTTATGTGAAACAACAACTCCATTTACTTTGTATTAAAAAGTAAAGCAGCAAAGGTCCTTTTTTTTCAAAAACATCGGCCAATTCCATCGGCTTTTCAATGTTTTTTAAGGCCGATGGGCCGATGTTTCCCGCAAGTTAGCATCGGCCGCCGATGCCGATGACGATGGCTAAATTGTTGAACCATCGGCGCCGATGCATCGGTCGAGTCCTAATGTTTTTTTTTTTTTACAGACCAAGTGTTTCTTTTTCAATCCGACACAAAGTGTACTTGATTGATTCACTATCTGATCAGGAAAGTTATGATTTATTTCATCCCTTACCCCTGCACCAACTTTCAATTTTGGAGGGAGGAAAGAAAAAGTTTGTCCCAAGATCATAGCAAAATAGGAGTGTTTCCCCCCATGTTGTTTCATTCTTTTCACACTAAACTAAAAATAAATCTAAGTATCAGATCATATGTCTGTCCGCATAAAACTAAATGTCTTTCCACACATTTGGAGTGCAGCTGTTTTTTTTCTTTCTTTAAGCTAGCTTTCTTTTAATTTCAGTTGTAAAAGTGAGCAATGCAGCGAGATCTATTTATACATATATTAAAAGCAGTTATAAATCAAAAAAAATTTTGCTAGTTTGAGCATAACCTTCCATGTTATTAAGTTACATTCCAGATTGCCTCCCCTCTCCTCCTCCCCCTTCCCCTACCGTCCCAGTTTCCGAAAGGAAAAAAAACAGCTGTAAATGAGTGGTTCTATTTGTCTGTTAAAGTTTTTATGACTTTTAGTTTTTATGACCCCCCCCCCCCCCCCCATTTTTAAGCTTGAGTCACCACTGGTGTTTAGCAGGGTATGTCCCAGTTTATTACGGTTATAACTCTTACGTGCCAGCTTTTTTTTTTTTTTAATACTGTTTTGAAAAAAAAAAAAAAGATGAAAAGTGATTAAGTGGGAGGGGGGGGTACTAATCTACAAATTCATGTCAGCTCATTTCAAGCATAGTCATGATCAATTACTATTTAGTAGACCATCCCCAGTAAGAGAACCCCATATTTAACTAGTTAGAGCCTGAAAAATGTCATTATTTCATAGTGTTCACGCTAGGCCGTTTTTGAAGGGCGCAGCCCCCTGCTCTTTTCAATATCAGCAGAATGCGCCCTGCCCTTCTTTTAGATCGCGAATGCGTCCCGTCCTTTTCAAAAAAAAAGAAATTGCACCCTGTGTTTTAAAAAGATGCCTCAACCATCGTTTCGACCTGCCGCGATATCGGGGCAATTTTATTTGTCCAGCGATCGTCTGCAAAAACGCTCATGTCTTATCCTTGTTCCCAGAATTTCACCCTGAAAACGGCCCCATAAACAAAAGGGGAAGCAAATAAATAGGCAAAGAGGGGATGAGATTCTCAGAATTCAAACAGGTTTATCAGTAGGAAACAAAGGCATGTTCTTCCTTCTACTGAGGGTGGGTATTTGAAAGGTTGTGGGAAGGAGTAGGGTCCTCTGGGAAGGGAGAGATCTTTGTTTCATTCCTTCCCATCCTTGATCTTCTGAGAATCAACAATGAGAGGGAATAGGACATTTTCCTAACAATTGCAGCCCTTTGTGTCCGTTTTTCGTTTGCACGTGGAAATTAGGCCTAGCTAATTTTAGTGCAGTGCTAGTGATTTTGTAGCAATCTTTTCACATCTGTTTCTGGAAAGTTAACTTTCTGATTGTTTCCTAAGAAGAACATAGTACAAAGCTTACTGGGCTAAAATGCAAGGGTATTTTTTTAATATCTTAGATTTTTAACCCCCATCCTCAGCCCCCCCCTAAAAACCGTTTGAAATGGAAAAACATCGCATTGACTGGGCATTCATTCAATTCTTTCCTTTTTGCTAAGAATTTTTATTATCTTTTTATATGATTCATATAACAGATAATTTAAAACATTTATTGACACAATAAAAACCATACTTTTTGACACTACTTGTCCTTTTTTCTAACTAAAATGATCTTGCACTGTTTCTTTTTCCTTTATAAATTAAAATATTATGCAATTGATTTTTTAAAAAAATCACAAAATTAAAATGCCGATATATTAAATTTTCACAAATTGTCTGAGATAAAAATCTTAGCTTGGCCCAAGCTGCTTATGTATCGCATTTAGGAGCGCATAGATCTGCCAACACATTTGTGTTATGAATTTGAACAACTCCATTACTAGGAAATAGAGCTCAAATAAAGTCTTTTTAGTTTTGCAACTTGCTACCACTGCATTTTGAAGCACTGCAACACAGTATTTTAAGTTAATTATTCCATTTGAAGTGTAGTATATTTTAAAAAAGGAGAATTTACACTCATCACGATTTTGAATGTCTACTAAAATACTCAATGGCACAATGCACATTACTAGGCAGTTTCTTTGGTAGAAAGGGGAGATCAGTAATTAACACAGTTCTTCTTAAATTGAAATTCAAAGGGTTTTGAAATGCCCAGAATTTTTTTCTTTACTCTTATAGGTAGTTAAAATTATGGCCTGAAAAGTGTTGAAAAACACCCAAAGCCAAGTTTCAGTTTTTGTCAAATGTTCCTATGGAGTATGGAAAATGTGCTTAGCTTAGTTGGCATTTGTGTGTGTGTGTGGGGGGGGGGGGTGAGCTAACCCTATTCTGCAGACAAGTACGTTTTCTGGATGAAATCATATTTAATACTAAAGTCAGTGGTGACGGCGATCGAGGGAGGGGGGGGTGATCATGGTGCAGACTAGACTGTTTGAATATTTACAAGGTGTTTTTAAGTGTTATTTCTCCTCTTAATTTTTTTGGGGGAGGGGGGGGCGCTCAGTACTTTTTGAGTGGTGCATCATTGGTCTTGGGTGGGGGGGGGGACACTGCGTTGAAATAGTGCCCTTGTTTAAAAAAGTGCCCTTTCAAAGGCCCAGCACCCTGCCCTTTTTTTCCTAGAGTGAACACTATTATTTCATATGTCAAATTTTATTTAAAAATTCATAAAATTATGATCCCATTGAGATCCCAACTTGAAACTTTGCACAAATGAAGATAAAATACACACAAATGTTTGAGAATTTTTAGAAAAAAATTCATTACAGTCGACTCCCGCTACAACGCGATCCGACTTACGCGAAATGGCTATAACGCGATTTTTTCACCAGTAAAATTTTTTTTATGCCAAACGCGAATTTCTCACCCGCAACACGAATATTTTCTGTAGGGAATCTCGGTGTGTAAGTATTGGCTTTGTAATTGGCTACTATAATTTTTTTTCGTGAAGAGACATCCATCCCTTTCGCATCACTGAGAGCAGAAGTTCCCACACCGTACTAGTCCTAAACATCGCTTATACAAATAACTACTCCTTATTTTCCAGACATTTTTTCATTCTAAATGAGAAAGTTGACGAAATGTAATGACACCTAAGAGCTGTTTTATTTAAAGTTTGTGAAGATAGAAAGAAAAAGAGAAAGTTTTTCACAATTAAAGGAAAGCTAAAGCTTCTTGATGCGTCGAAGGTAGCACGACTATTAGGTATGAGAGAATCTTCCATTTTCCATACATACAATTAAAAGTCAAGATAAAGAAACCCGTTAAAATTTTACCGAATAATATCTTAGTAAAATGCAAAAATTTATGAAAATGGAAGCTGCTCTTGTGTTGTGAGAATTGAAGAATTCAGGAAGAGGGGTGTTGCCATAGATGGAAACGTCATAAAAGAATTAGTGAACCAACTGTTTAAAAATATATTAGAATAACGGTTTGATCACGAGTATAAATCATTATCATCTTCACTTTTTTAAGTTAAATATCATTACTGGATCTACTGTACAGTACAACTGTAGTGCATTTGCTTTTCTCACTGTATACTGTACACACCGTATACTGGTTTATTTTTTATCTTTCTTCCCCATTGATCATTGATGTGCAAGCATCGTAGTAGTATTAATGTTGAAAAAAAAGTTTTTTTTTTTCAAATATAAGTAACCATTTAGTTCTTTATGTATGAAACAGTAATGTATAGTTAAGAAATGGGTTTTAACAGTTGAGGGGGTGTTTACAAATGTCTAAAAGAATTGTGGGTACTTTTATAAAAGTTTTTACACATACCCTTTTCCACAACGCGAAATTCCGACTTACGCGAGGGGTCTTGGAACGCATCTCTCGCGTAAGTCGGGACTCTAATGTATACCTTTTCTGATAAATTTAAATTTAAAATTTAAATTTCATTTTTTTTTAAATTAATTTTTTTTTGAAATTAGTCATGTTGCATATCCCATTAAACAGCAACTAATGTACTTTAAAATGCTTTTTACTAAATCTTTCTATCTATATTTGGTGCTGAGTTATTGTCCATTTTATGTTCAAGCATCCATGAAAAAAAGAGGGTTTTTCGAAAAATCAAAGTGTCATATATAAAAAAATAATAGAGATAAAGATCTAAAAATTTGGACTTTTGATAACCTCAAAGGATACAACCGATGAGCCAAATTTCAAAGAAATACAAAAGGGTGAGGGAAAAAATTTCCGAAATTTTGGATCACTTGACATGGAATGACCCGTATATGATTGCACACAGAAATTGTACGTAATGGATTACTGGGAGTAAACCCTGAGAAAAATTGACGAGAACATCACTGGTAATAACTACTTGCATCGCAGACTGGTCTGCGGGCCGATGCGCCCTCAAACGAGACCCACGTGATAACAGGCCAGACAACTCCCCTCCCCCCCCCTGCTTCGTTACGCCACCAGTCGTCGATCTATGAATTTGGCACGAAACTTTGAAAGCAGTGCAGTTTACCAGTAACCAGTGGTGTTGCTCGCTCTGGTTGATATAGATGAAATAGGAAATATGTAACTTCGGATGCACATTTTTGAATACAAATCTGTTGGATTTATCTCTTCCTTTCCACGTACCGGAATGTAGAGGCAATTAAAATATATATATATATATATATAATATAAGTCTTAAGTGTCTGCTGAGTGAAAAGTGAGTCAGCGATTTCCGCTTCCGAACAACCTGCATGTAAAGAAAAAGCTGGGCGCCTCATGGAAAAAATTTTAAAGTTCGGAGGTAAGCACTTTTCTCAGAAATTTACATTTTATGCAAAATTACTTAAGTTTTCCTCTATTACACAAACAATTGTCAGTTTCCTTTCTGATATCTTTGTCTGTAATTTGTAATTTCAGTATACTGCTTCAATATTTGAAACGGTTAACTTGCAACTTTTTATTTCTTTATTTTTTCAACTTTGTACACGCATTTATTTGAAATGGATTTTCCAAGCTGATAATATACATATGTCAAAATTTTCTGCAAATATACTTGTTGCTATCAGAAGCAACGTAACTTGGGGTTGATATTCAGTTAATTTGTAAACAAGTTTATTGAAACAGGCTTTTAACTGGACTAATCTTATATTTTCGGTTTCGATTAAATTGTTTCATACGCTAGCATGTGTTGTTTTGATCAAAAAACATTCCTTGATGGGCTTCCGTAGTTCTGAGATAAAAGCTTAGATTTGAACGCCGGAGGTCGTGGGTTCGATACTCAAACATTTCCCCCTAACTACGCCCCTGCAATGTTATTCAAACAAGCTCGTTCTGTGCGTAAATTAAAAAATATATATATGGTTTTTTTTCACTGTTGTCTTTAAGTTTTATGATATTTATGCACACATTGTGGTTAAGTTAACGGTATTCATAATTTCTGGGCTTGCAAAATAGTAATTTTGAGCAGTGGATACACAACGTGTTTTTGCCAAATGCTCTATGCTTGTTTGTTTATGCTTAAAAAGTGCAAAATGTCTTGAACTACATATTTTTTGAACTCCTTGGGTTTTCTGTTAGTAAGCTTTCAGGAACTATGAAACTGTAACATAAATTGAATTAAAGGGCTGTCTATAAAGTATGTTACAAACTTTTGAACAAATCCCCCCCCCCCTCCTCCTTGTTACATGTAATGCTGTTCAACATGAGCATATTGTTATAAACAACGCGTGATGTCACACTTCTTGTAATCCACTCCCTTCCCCCTGTCACAAAACTAAGAGCATACTCAGCAAAATGTTGATCTAAATTTAACATATATGACTTTTTAAGTATTAAAGAAAGTTGCTAAAATGGTCATTCTATGAAAAGTTTTTTGAAAAAGGTTACTTTGTCATCAATTAATGCTTTTTAAAATAATTTTTCAAAAGCCTAAAATGATGAACAATTAAAGCCCCCCCCCCCCCCACACACAAGAATCATTAGCAGCAGAAAAAGCTAAAAATGGAAAAATAGCCGAATTCCAAAAAAAAAAAAGGCTGTTTAGATATTGAATACATTTTTTGATGTACAGCATACAGTATTCATGATGTTGTATGATTCATTCTTTAATTAACGTTTTCAAAGTTGAATTCCTGTGTAATTTTTCGAGAGTGCCCACCGAAGGGGGGGGGGGGTCAGAATCATAGTCTCATAGTAATGATAGCTTTTCAACGGCTATAGTTATAAATAACTGTGCCCTTGAAATTTTAAGGGAGATGGAGATGTTTTGGGGGTTTTTTTTTTGAAGTTTTCCTAATTGAAGGGGGTAGGGCACCGTCTACTTTGGGGGATGGCACCCAAGCATTCACGTCTTTTTAGAAGCATAAATTTGCTCAGCTAAGTTAACATTAATAATCTGGTATTATGTACTTTAATTTGATGTTATGTCTTTGAAACATACTGCAGTCATGTTTCCCGTTTACTTAAGTAAAAATGTTTATTTATTTTTTAAAATTTCATTTAATTCTTATTCAAATACAATAGTAATATTATTTTTTGTTTTGATGTAATTGTAAAATGAAGGTTCATTTATTTATTTGAATACTTCTTAAGACTTAATGTTTCAATACAATATGCGAGTAGTTAAAATGCGATTAGTTAAAAAACAATTTCTAATGAAAAATAAAACTGTTTATTTATCACTTTGTTTTTAACATGATTGTAAAATAAAATCGTGTTTAGTTATTTGAATACTTTGTAAGACTTATAAATGTTTTTATGTAAAATACTTTGAATTAAGCTCTGCGTATTTTTTAATGTATGATTATCGGTTCCTTTTTATGTTTTCAAATGAAAAAGTAGAACTTGTAATGCTACTAAAATAACAGAAGACAATAATAAGTAAACCAAATAGTTTTATTTAACCAAAATATTAATCGAAGTGCTCACTTCCCAATATCATTGTGGATCGACAAACGATGACGTCATTTGCTAGTTGGATGGCCTTCCTATCTCGAAGACCTCGCCTCAAACGTCCTCTGTAAGCCTTCGTATGTTTTTTTTTTTTTTGGTTTTTTCGACGCCCTTAAGGCTGTTCCGGTAGAAAAACATGCTAAACTTGACTCTTTGGGAACAGCGACAAAAAAAATCTAATCGCCGGATTGCAATGAAACTTTTTACTATATCAGATGAATGTGTAAAAAAATACGTGCATGAAGTAAATTGCTGCTGAGTTACCTACATTTATCACAAAATGATATTAAAAAGTACTTTTTGTCAAATATGAAATATTTCTCTTAAACACATTCATGAAAAATCATCTAAACACAGAGATTCGAGATTTTTTTCTCTGAACCATAGAAACAATGTAGACGCATTGCAATTGAAATATTTTGTAAATATCATTAAAAAATTTTTCAATGCTCACGTGTTCTGAAACTTACTCGATTCTGTCCACTAATCTTATAGTTGCCTAAAGTGCCAATAGATGGCGTCAAAAACTCGAATAAGTAAGGATACGTGAAATTAAGGTCTATTTTATTAATAGCTCGGCTTTTTTCTCATTTTTATGCTAATAAATGATTCCATATGGACCATAAACTTTCTGTAACAAGTTTCATTCCTTCATATTCTTCATAAATCAGTCTAGATTTTTTTTTCTCTAAAACCAATTGTTCGTGATCGCGTGGAGATCCCGCCGGACAAATATCGCCATCAGTCAGTTTTGCAGATGAACTAGACTTTTGCGAAAAAGTGAGGCTTTCCATGCGTGTGCCCGAAGTGATGGCCAGTGGTATCGGATGTCAGTGCTTGTAGCTTGGGCTCGAGGCGGCAGTGATTGTAGTCAAGGAAAGAGAAAGGGGGGAGGGAGGACGTCCCCGTGTGTATTTTCCGTGTTATTAGAAACAGGTGGGTGAACTAGAATTGGAGGGTTGGCCTACGAGTGCTCGCCACACAATCTTTCCTAATCCGCAATGAATATCTTTCTAAATTGACGCAACAGAGATCATTAAAATTTCGTGATATTTTATTTCAACAACGATTTTAACTATTTTTCAAGAAGTAATTAATATTTTCTAATGTTAACGAAGGACAAAGATGATCTGAAAATAGTTCTTATTTAATTAAAAAAACCTTGCTCAATCCATTTGCGCAGGTGTGACATCTTTGTGCATATATTTGCCCTTTATAACAAAGAGCAAAGTATTATGTATGATAATATATGAACTTTCAAAAAAAAAAAAAAATTGAACTTGAAAAGTAAAGATTTTTACATATTGTGTGCGTACGCGTAATAGGCTCAAATCATTACCTTGTAGACACGAAACTTTTTTAGAAAGTAGGTACTTCGTATATTATGTAACGTTTAATGGTTTTTATATTTGAATGTATCAAAATTTTAAGACAAAGCTTAAAATTCTGGGAATAAATTGCAAATACAAGCATAAAAATGTCAAATTTGTGCAAATGGATTAAGTAAATCTTCATCTCAATTTTATACTTTAAAGTTTTAGACTTGGAAAAGTAACAGATTAAGTAAACATGATATTGATAAGCGTTTATTTAAATTGCACAGGAAGTATTATAGTGTGATCCGCGAGTTACTGACCATCAGCCAGTAAGTTGAACTAAGTTGTAACAAAGGTTTTGATTTGACCATTATGAAGGTTACGTACGATATACTTACAGAGACATCTAGAAGTTTTCAAGGAAGTCACTTTTCTTACTGGTGCAAATTGTTATCAGATAAAATGTTGAATCACCTTTTTCTAGGTTAAATTTAATTTTACAGGTTCATTTACTGAGATATGCTGATCAATGCTTATTCTCAGTGAAGGAAAAAAAATGCATTTAATAACTATCCATTTATGCTGTTTGTTATTGAAGGTTGGTCGATTACATGCATTGATCTAAAATGCCTTCAACGCCAGTAATTAACAAACACGATCTACTTGTAGTAATGACATAGTTAAATGCTAGTTTTAAAGCTTTTTTCTTTATAGCAAAGTAATTACAAACATTTTTATGCTAAAGATATGAATGTGTATAGTACAACTTTTATTGAGAAAAAAAAATATTTTAACCATTAATTGACTAGCTTGGTTAATTACTAATGCTCCAGATCAGCGGTTCCCAACCAGCATGTTGTGACTTCCAAGGGAGTCGCGAAGAATTTCTTATAAGAGAACACATTCAAAAACATATCATTAAACAGTTTAAAAACTAAAATATGTAGAGGAAAAAAAATCATTTTAGAGAAGCATCAATACTTGAGCGTAGTGGCGAATTTAAAGAGCCTGATGATCCCTCAGCATTATTACATTTTGGTTTACGGACTTGCATCCCTACAAATTGCCGCGAAAGAGTCGAAAAAAACCTCACTATAACATTATCTAAAATTGTCTGAAAGTTCGTTTTTGGAACTTCAATATCGATTTTTTTTTGTGAGACAGTCTCTTAACCCCAACCCTCATCCTGAAAGATGTCATGTAATTGCGTTTTCAGGACTTAATTTTGGAAATATTTCGAGAAGTTCCTAGAACCCTATCCCATTCCCTAAAAATAGCAAAGAAATGGATTTTTAAGCTTTCAATTTCGGAAATATTTCACAGGAGTGCCTTCTATTCCTTTTGCATAATTAAAGACCGTACAAACATTCCTTTTCAGGATTTAAATTTTAAAAAAAATTCCGGGTGAGGGTCTCCGATCGTTTCGCCTTGCCATCAAAGATAATCTACTATTCTATTTCTGAAACTTAAATTTCCAAAGTTTCCTTCATATTACCCCCAATCATTTCTCTCCCCCCCCCCCCCAATCACTAAAACTTGATTAAAATACGTTTTGGTAACTTCAATTCCGGAAAAATTCCGGGGGAGAGGCTACCTATCCAAACATTTGCCTAATATTTAAAGGAACAAACAAAAAATACGAACAAAAAGACTACTTTTTTTTAAAATATTTCTAAAATCCAGGGGGTTCCAATGGCCCCTCCTCACCCTGATTTCCCAAATGACGGACCTGAAATAAACTTTGAAACGAAATCCGGGAAGGATAGATCGTTTTATTGATTTTTAAAATATTTTTGGGGGAATACCCCATTGGATCTCTCTCTTTTTGCTACATATTTTCCTGGTTTTCACCTCTCTAGCCCTTCCGAAGAATGCTCGTAGTCATAGTATATATTCCATTCTCCTCCAAATAAAAATGATGACAATCAAATGACTACTCATCATCGAAGGGGGGGGGGAGTTCACTAATCTTGCTAAAACAAAAGGAAAAAAAATCAGTATTTAGTTAAAATTTCATCACGTTTGGGAAGCAGAGAAGTGCTTGAACTAAATCCAATAAGTAACTTTTCTAACTTGGTTGTCCGTTTTCTGCTCAAGTCATTGTGGCAAAACAAGACGCATGTTTTATTCTGATCAACGTTTTGAATACAACCAACTTTAAACTATAATACTCAAAAATATACTGTCGTGAAATGTATGATAAATTTACATTTTCCCCAATCAAAATTGAACATTTATATCTCTCATATACAGTCGGCTTCCGCTCCAAAGCGATTCAACTTACGCCAAATGCCTATAACGCGAGTTTTTCTCGAGTAACGAATGTTAGAGCTAACGCAAATTTCTCACCCACAACACGAAAACTTTTGGAAAGGAATCGTGGCGCAAAATGACGGCTTCGCTATTTACTACTAAATATTAGTTTCGTGAATATACTTTCATCCTTTTAGCATCACTAACTGCTCTAGTTCCCACCCAGCGCTAGTCAAAACATCGCTTTGTTAGTGTGTATAAATAACAACTCCACAATTTTCTTTTAATATTTTAAATTCTAAATATGAAAGGTGATGAAATATTCTGCACCAAAGCACGCTGTTTCATGCTATGTTTGTGAAGATAGAAAGAAAAAGTGAAAATTTGTGACAAGATAAGGAATTCTTGAACGCTTGAAACTCTAAAAAATGGTTCGAAGGCAGTGGCGGATTTACCAGGGGGGTGGTGGAGACGACCGCCCCCTCCGTAACTGTCATTTTCGAAAACCAATAATATAGAATTAAAGGAATTACTAGCTTTTGCTATTAATTTCAATCAAGTACATTCCACAAATTTGCTTTAAATTAAGTTGAGACAGTGTAGTCGAAGATGGACAGCATTACCCACTTTTTAATTTGAAACCGAAGCTCGCCCCTCCCCTCTTTTTTGAACATTAATAATTTTTATATTTCTATATGTATCTTCCAACCTTTTTCTTCCATGGACTACACTATACTGGTATGATGATACATTTTGCTATGATTTAGAACAGTGGTTTCTAAACCTGGGGGTGATAGCCACCAAAAGGGAGATTTAACTCTTGAGGGGAGCGATAAGTTTGTGAGGGGCGATAGGGGGTGATTAAAATTTAAAATACAGGCTAAAAGTGGGCAATTGATTCCCTCCCCCCTACATAGTGGGTTGAGGGGAGAAATATGGCTTCCACGTTTTTCAACCGCCACCCCCTTGAAAAGAATGTAAATCCGCCACTGATCGAAGATAGCACAGCAATACTGTATAGTACTATTACAGTGTAGTGCTTTATTATTACTGCATACTGTATATGTACCGTACTGTTTTTTTTTTTTTTTTCATGTCTCTCTCTCCCATTGATAATTGATATTGTGCATCGTTTGAATACTGCTGTTTTTTTTAAAATACGGTAAAAATTCAGCTGTTTATGCAAGAAACGGTAATATATTGTTAAGAAATGGTCTGGAACAGTTTAAAGGGTGTTTAAAAATGTCTTAAATAATTGGATAAGTTAATACAAAATTCGTATATTGTACACGTACATTTGTATATAACACACACACAAAATCAACTCCTTCAAAGTTTCAGTAACGATACTAAAGTTAGTTGAAATCTATGATCTAATAAACTTTAATTTTAAAAGCACCAGCTTTGATACGGTGCTCCAAAACTTGAATTTGTTTATACATATATATATATATATATATGTTTTTGTTTTTTTTAATTATAAAATGAGAAAAAGCTTACTGATGATCAATTGGGTGACGGAGAATTAAAAACAGCAACAATAGCGATAATAATAATGAACAGAAATTTAAAATTAACTTTAAATTTCTTTCTATTAGAATTATGTTGTCTGAAAATTAATTTTTTTTCTCTCTTTTTTCTTCAAGTCCTTATTCTATTATACCCTTCTCAAATAGTTTCAATTATGCGTGCTCAGTCATTTAAAACGAGGGGCATCATGACCGGATAATTGGACAGTTCGGGCAATTAGAGTTTGGATAACTGGAATCCTACTTTGATATAACACAAATGTAATGTATCTTCAAACTCAGAAACCTGTAATTCTGTTATGGGGGAAAAATTCACTTCAGAGAACTCATAATTTAAAAATATTGATTTTATTTTTAAAAAACCATTTTTTGTGAAGTTATTTCTGAAATTAGATTTTTTTGGAGTTTTAAATAATAAAAAATGTAATAAACATCCATGGAATGACACAACCAATGATTAAAAAAATTATAATAACGAAAATTTAAAAAGAATCGCCGTTTTTGGTTCTGGACCAGAAATGGCAGCCGGGGGGGGGGGGGGGATTTTGGAATGCCTCCCCTTTGTAAAATTTTTGTTTATACAATGTCTACAAGCATGCCGAGTTTCATAATTTTATCACAATTTGCAGTTTCTTCCCCCGTAGCCCCCCGACTATTTCCAAGTTAGGCGAAAACTAAGATCGATCTCGGGGGGGGGGGGCTGTTCCTCCCCCTCTTTGCACGACTGGGCCCTGTTAAATGCCGTAAAAAACTATGTTTTCTTCTTCAAAATTTTAAAAGATTCGTACCACCAAGTTTTCTCTGTAATTCCATGGTAATTTTTGTGGACCTTTGTCATGAACAAAAGGTAAAATTCCTCGTAAAGATTTAAAAAATGTGACCTTTCAAACACAATTTTCTTTTAAACTGTCCAAGTCTGATTTAACAAACTTTCCAGTCTTTTCTATTACTATTTAGCAATTTCTATAAATGCAGCATGAAGGAAACAAAGCTTCTAAAGATTAATATTTAAAAAAAAAAAAAAAATACATTAGATTGACAACTTTTATTAGTAGATTTAATAGCCAAAAAGAAGACATTTCTAAAATATGTTGCGATAAATTTACCGAAGTTTCCGCGGTTAAAAAGATGAACCCTTAGTATAACGAAATCATTTCTGATCTAAACTTCAAATCGAAGCAAAAATGCTCTCATCTCATTTCTCTGCAGCGGTTTTGTTTGCTTTTCCGATTCCTTCGCGCTGTCAATGCCTGAAGGCACTTGAGGGGTGTGTTTCGAACAACGAAAGACATTCCTCACTGACTCCTCTGAAGAACAATATCTCCTCCACACAAATTCCGGTTTGTCCCCTTTTCTGGATGTCGCGTAAATCCTGTCAGTTGTAAAACTAGTTTGCGGCTAAAACGTACAATGAGCATGATGCTTTCGTCACAACCAGGGTGCAACATTTTGCGCCATCTATTGGGTAAAGGAAGTTTTTTTCATAAAATGGGACAGTCTTAAACTTATGCAACTTTGTATACTTCTTTCTTGCTTTCTTTTTTTTGGGGGGGGGGGGGGGGGCGGGCTTGAACCTGTGCGCCTTTGCTTTTTTACGCACTCAAACCTGTGCACTTTTGTTTCCCTCTAAAAATCTTTGCGCCCTCTGTTCTCTCGTTTTTTTTTTTTTTTTTTTTTTTTTGTGCCATTGAATCTGTGCGCCTTTTGATGAACATTTTTGTTCCCTTGAACATGTGTGCCTCCTTTTTTAATTTGAGCGCTATTAAGAAAACAAACTTTTGTAGCCATGGTCAGAAATCGTTTGCGTTCATTCAAGGCTTAACTTAAGCACAAAACTTAACTCTGCGAACTCCACCTTCCACTGACCTCTGCGAGCGAGACCAAACCTGGGTGGTGGTGTCTATGCCCTACACATGCCTAAACACACACACACATGCCTACTCACACATACGCCTACTCACACACTCGTGAATCTTGATTGCAAAATACATAATTTGAATTCAAGATGTAAAAAAATGTTGAAAACTTAAAATTTTTTTACATTACTTTATTTGCGTCCTAGAACGTGTGCGCCTTTGTTTTTCCTTCTTTTTTTATGCCCTCTAACACTCTGTGCACCTTCGTTGTTTTTTCTTTATTATTATTTTTTTTGCGCCCTTTGGTAGTCAAGGTTGACGCTCTCTTGGGGGACCCTGTCCGCCTCGGACTGCTTGTCGATTTTTGTGATATTTATAATCCACAACGAGGTTGAACTCTCCTTTCTCATCGTACTATGTCAGCTCCAGTGATAAATAATCCGCATACATGTTAGCATCCAGTATTTCGTGCTCGTGTTTGAACGAGAAAAATTTCCTGAGACAATTTAAAACTGAAGAGTAAAAAAAAAAACGTTTTTGTTCATTTAGTGAGATATAATTCGCCATTCCTAGCAAAGTGCCTTCTTAAAAAAATAAAAAATAAATAAAAATAATAATAAAAGCTTTTTTAATTTTTATGTAGTGTTACATAATTCGGCTCCCCATAACAAAGTGCCGCCCAGGGCGAGTGCCCCTTTGACCCCCCTACGCTACGCCACTGCTAGAAATATAAATGTAAAAAGGTCCATTTTTTCCTCTTCGGTGTAGTTGCAAAAATCAACATTGATCGTTAATAAATAAATCAATACTCAGGTTGTTATTATAAATTGTAATACTGACAAATACTTTTAACGAAGTAAGTTGTTCTCACTTTTGAAAATAGTAATTTTGCAAAATTATATTTCATTCATATACATTTTAAAAGATTTTCATTTACTTCATAAGAAGACGTATTCTGATATAAACGCAGCATGATTAACCAAGTTAGTTCTTAAATACGAATACATCATTTACGATTTCATTAAAGCATAAAATTAGTTAATTAGAGTATCCTCCTTTGAATTCAATCCATTTAACTTGAATTTAAATCAATTTATCATGCTCTAATCATTTTGTTTTAAATTTAAAACATTTCTTGAAAATAAAGCTATTGGAAAAAAAAGGTAATAAAAATTAAATTCAAATTAAAAATTATTAAAAAATAAAGAGTATAATGAACGCTTAGGGCAATAAAAACATCAAGTGAAATATGTGGTAATGTTTGCAAAATTTGGCTGATATGCAAATTAAAGAACCAGTGGAGTATATATGTTTTTATTTCGGAGGGGAGTCATGTGACCAAGGTTAGATCCCTCTCTCTACTTTGTATTTTGTAATTAAAATTTTTTTGAGGGGGGAGCAACAGTGCCCTTAACTTCTCATTTTTTTCGAGGAGGGGCAAGGACTTCATTCTGTCACCCAGTTTCGCATGCCAAAAAAAAGGTTTTAGTGACGCTAAAGGGAGGAAAAATTCAGGGAGGGGGGGGGGGCTTCTGCAAAGATTTTTAGAAATTGAAAATTTAGAAAAGTCATTATAAGCTATATTCTATATACTAGAAGGAATGGGATTTTTTAAAGTTGCCCTGATTGATTTTCACAAAAAATAGAGCAAAATCCACCACCTCCCTCTGCCCAATTTTTCGAAATTGAATTTCTAAAAATGCAGTTTCAGACTAACTTGATGACGTTACGGCAGGGACGAATACAAGGGAGGGGTGATGGGGGTGATCCCCCCTCCCTTGAGGGACTCACCACCTGTAATGTTTTGAAAATGAAGTTCAAAAAAGCCAAATTTAGACGAGTTTCATTGATGTTGGGAGAGGGGAGGTTTGGGTTTGGAGCCCTATCTCTGAACTGTCTCGGAATTTATAAAAATCTTTGGGATGAATATTTTTAAATCAGTATACATAGTAAAAGGCAAGTAATAAAAATCAATTGCCTTTCCTTGAAAAATTTCTGGATCCATTCTTGTGTTATGGGCAGTCCCAAAAAACGGAGTTTTAAAGAGATATTCAGTGATACTAGATGGAGAGATTCAAACGCTCTCCACCTTAAATTTTTCGAAATTGTGGCTTTTTCATTTTCAGTTTTCATACAGGAGCAGTCGGGGGGGGGGGGGGGGGGACCGTCCAAATTTTTTTTATAATTGAAGTCGTAAAAGCGTGATTGTGGATCATAATGTTAGGGGTTCTGTCATTTTTCAAATTGAATTTGAAGCTCCATAAAAGAATCTGTTAACGATTTTCGATAATTTCAGAAGGCAACGAATTTGGTGATTGTCCCCTGGAAAGTTTTCGACATTGAAGCCCTGAAGACGAAGTTTGAGAAGCTCTTTAATGGTTTTAGTCGGTGGAAGGGGCTTGCAAAATGTAGCATTTTGAAGACTATCTTATTTTTAGCTTGGGCGGGGGAGGGGAGGTTTAAAGAAATAGGAAGTGTTGAACGTAATTACCTGACCAATAGTCAGTAACTTTTAGGTTCTTTTCAACAGCAATTCTGATTTTTTCCCGACATTTGGCAATTTTTGAAAAGGAAGAGTTCGAAAATCCTCTCTTGAAAGGTAAAACGCAATTTCTGGTCATCTTTCGAGACGTTTAAAGGTAAGGGGCTGTTTTAGTGATTTTCCTCCGAAACTTTTAAAAAATTTAACTCTTGAAGACACAATTTCAGACTATTTTTGGTTGTAATCTTAGTAAAAGGGTTCGGTTCGGGGACCCTCCACCAGAAAGGTTTTGAAATTGATGTCCAAAAAAGGCTTAAATAAATGCATTTTTAGGATATCAATTTCCATTATTACTCCAACCGAACAACTAATATTTGTTTTAAATGTCTTGCGAGGACGAAAGTAAAGGGGAGAAGCATTTTGAAAACCCTTTCTTTTCAGACTGGCTAGGAAGGAAAAAAAAAAGAAGTGAGGCTGAAAGAAAGAGAGGAGAACTTAGTTTGCCAAGCAAGAAGCTGCATCTGTTAAAATTTTAATGAAAAGGATTTCTTTTTGAAATAATTGAGATCTTTTTCCCCCAACATTATTTGTGTTTCTTTTTGTTAAAATAACTTCATTTTCCCAAGACACGTACTGTTTTTGAGTAAGGGGTACGGATTCCCTGACCCCTTCTGAACTCCATTGACAGATGCCATCTACTGCAGGGTTCCCCAAACTTGAACGATTCACGGCACCCTTTGAAGAATTTGAATTTTCTCATGGCCTAGTCTAGTTTTATGTACAGATTTTTTTTTCATGCATACTTAGCAGCACCCCTCAGCTCTTCCTTCGGCACCCAGTCTCTGAGCTAATGTATCATAATTATTATTATCACCATCATATTTATTTATTCATTTTTTATTTAGTTACTTTTCTTCTTGTTGTTAAAAGTTTGGAAATTATTTGTGAGCAACTAAAACAAAACATACGAGTTATTACCTTTATTTAAATATTTTTCCAGATTTTGGAGGGGGCCCGGGCCCCATCAGCCCCTCCCTTATATATGACCCTTGTAAAGAACACAAGAAATCCACATGTTGCTATACTGAATGATAGAAATTTCACATCTCATAGCACTAGTTAAGATGGCGTTTAACCTGTTTGGCCCAGGCCCGCAAGATTTTTTACCTTCTCTAAGATTTGTCACGGTCCCGGTCTGTGCCATGGAATGAAGATTTTGACTTAAAATACATGCTGATAACAGATCAATCCCATTTCTTTTTCCTCAATAAAAATACTACATTAGGTCAAAAGCAAGAAAATTTCATAAAAACTTATTTGATTGTAAAGAGGTATAGCTTGTAAATCTGGCCCTCAGAAACAATAACTGCACTTTAGAGTAGAAACAAACAATCAACAAATGTCCATTAGATCAGCACAGAATATGAGAGAAATGCTTTAGTACGATTACCATAAAGAGGTTTTCCACCAGAATTATACAACAGAAAGCAAGTATAAAATCCCTTACATAAACTTTGTGGCAGTAAATAAAGCATACTTTATTGGTCAGTGAGGTGTGCTAAAGATTTTTTTTTGTAAGATTAATCAAAAAGCGTACACGCTAAAAGACATTGAAATTTGGAAAATGAATCAAAATTTCTTACTTGTCACACTTTACGTGAAGAACACACGTGAGCCGATAGACAGCAGTAAAAACGATATCAACAACAGCAACATCGCTCGTAGGTTCTTGTTCTTGTTCATTTGGGTTGCGTTCGACGAACCTTACCGGTCTACCGATGCAATGATGAGGACAGCGTACGTAGCGCTTTGCCTCCATTACATACATTAGTAAAAATTCATTAAATGTATTGAGATTAGGAAACATTTTTTTATATGTATGCAGATAATTTTTTTTCTTTGAATTAATATAAAATCCAAATAAGTTCATTTTGCTTACCTTCGACGAGCACGTTCGTTAGCGACCGGTTAGTTAATCACGTTGACTAATGCGAGTTTATTTGGCGATCTTTATTTAGAGCTAATTTGGCATGTTCCAACTAGAGATGGGCAAAACGGATCCGAAAGGGGATTCGGATCGATCCGGATCGATCACTTCTCGGATACGTATCCGAGAAACAGATCCGGATCCGGGTCCATAGCGCATGCGCATTACGCGCGGATCTGGATCAGACACCTCTGGATCAGACACCTTGGATCAGACACTTGGATCAGACACTTGGATCAGACGCTTCCGAGTCCGAATCCATGGAGCATGCGCAGAGGGGTACCGATCCGGATACGTATCCAAGACGGATCCGATCCACAGAGCATGCGCAGAGGGGTACCGATCCGGATACGTATCCAGGACCCGGGTCCGATCCACAGAGCATGCGCAATGCACACCGATACAGAACCAAACTTGGAGGGACTAGTTTCCCCGATTGTTTTGAAGTTTGAAAAGTGAAACTATGGAGGCTGGGGGAAAGGGGAAAATGACACCGCGCGCATTCAAAATCAAAGAAGCAGAATCAGCGGTGCTGCAGGAGGGGCGAGGAAAGGGGAGAACTCGCAGATCGCAGACTGCGTGATTGTTGAATGGTGTTGTCTTGAGAAGTTTTTCCTGCGTGACGCAATTCTCAGAGAGGGATCGCAGGAGAAAATTCGGAATCTTTTGAGATTTGCGGTTTGCTTCGCAGTAGGGTATTCAAATTTTCGTGAGGCAAGCACAATTCATGTTTGGAATTTTGCAATTGGAGTATTTATCTTGGCTTGTTTTTATTCTATAAGAAGTAGGAACGTTTACTTTCCTTGCTCATATTAATCTTTAATTTTATTTAATTTTTCAACTAATAGTTACAACTAAGGCTGCCATAGCTTGGATTTTTAATAGAGATCTTTGGCTCTGCTTTCGCTTAAAAATCTTGGGCGTTGATCCGAGATTTTGAAATGTATCAAACCTATCAAACGTAATTTTTTTCCCGAAAGATAATTTTTTGGCTTAGCAATCTGGAATGGAATGGCGACCAAATAAATAAATCTTCTTAGCACTGAAAGTAATTTATGACTTACTGCAGTATCTGTGTCAAGACACTGATAGAACTTTTTTTTTCTTGTAGCACCATGTTTTTAAAGAAATTTTCCAATGAAATAACATTTATGATATCAATTTTAGTTTCCATTATCATATTTTTCTCCTTTGGTTGAGTTCGTTGATCAACCGGTAGCTTACCGGTCAGGCTCGTCGAACGCAAACTTTGTCATTTTTAAGATCAATAATCGACCAACTAGCTACAACACTAGCAATTACCAAAAAACGAGAATAAATTATAAGACTCATCCTAATAGTCTTTATTGCATGAAAATCTAGAGTTCTTATTACTCATTATGGATGAAAAAGCTATTTCCAAAGAAAGAAAAGCACTAGATGCCCAAGAGAAAAAAATGTTTTTTTAGAAAGAGGCAAATACATTTTAGTTCACACAATAGAAAAACATTAAGGCAAAATAAATAACCATTTTATTAAAACAAATATCTCATCTTTAAAATTTTTTTTAATTGCATTTATACAAGTATTACAATCACAAGATTCAGTAACTTTGCATTTTAGTAAATTTGCAGTATTTTTCTGAATCCATAAGCTGTGCATCTTTTCAAAGAAAAAAGAAATAAGGTGTATTATGAAAGTTCAGCTTAGCTTTTTTTTTTCATACAAGTCTACTGTAAAAAAAAAATAAATAATAATAGTAGTGCTGAATAATTTCTTTTGTCATAAAAGGAGCTGTACTTTCAAAACATGTTTTTTTTTTCAACCTTGTTTAAAAAAAAAAATAATAATTACTTCAGAAATTCACACCTTCTATCACAGTCCATTAAGAGTCATTCTATTTCAAGTGACCTAGTGTTCTCCACTCCACTCGATCATCTCCAATTTAGTGAAATTCCATAGAGGTATAAGCCTTTGAATTTGAAACACATTTATGCAAATTTTCAGCTTCTGAAATCCAAATCCTGAAGATCTAGGATCTACCAAAAGTGATATAAAATGGCGAATAAGCTTTTTGCGCCAAACGAATTTGCAGAAAATTTTATCGCACAGAAAACCGAAAGTTTTAGGAGCTCGAAGTACGTTTTGTTACTACATATTCTAGCATTTTTGGACTTTGAGCTCATTAGATTTTGTTTAGCACGCATGTGAACTTGTTAAAAAAGTGCGGTGGTAGAATTTATTCTTCGATTTTAGGTTGTCATAAAATTGGAACAAAAACAAGCATGTCGTAGATGGAATTCCACCTCGTGGGAATGTCTCGTTTCAAGTTCAATTGAGGTTGGTTTAGCGGTGATTGCATTTTGCTGAGTTTTGTGAGGGCTTAGCTACTTTAACCCGGGAGAACTCGCGGTACTTTTCGTCACACGAACGCTGGGCCTCTGAGGCCCGAACTAAAATTTTCTGGGGAAAAGGGGAAATGTACATTCCTGAAAAGCATGTGGTCAGTATGTAAGTCACCTCGAACGCAGCTACTGTGGACCCCATTCATTTAATTTGAAAGGGTGATTTTTGGCAGCGTAGTTTTGTAATGACCGGGTCCGAGAGGCCTGATGCGAGTTCCCGCGGGTTAAATGAATGTTAAATTAATAAATTACCAACGTTTCAATACACGAAAACTGTAAATAATTTGCAATTTTTCAGTAATTTGCTGTTTTTGTACATTAAAAGTTTTTTAATTTATTTATTTAATTTTCAAGTGCAAAGGTATTTTTTTGTTACGTAGCTACTTTGCTTGAAGTATGAAACAATGTCCTTCCCTGTACTCAGCTGGAATCCACTGGACAACGATGTAACATCCATTACGGCTAAATGTTGAGAATGTTTAAGGTTTAAAACAACTCACATGCCGCATTTCTAGTTCCACAACCGCTGCTGAAAATTTGCATATATTAGTTCAAAGCTCTATAAAATTGCATCCAATTCGGAGATGGTCGAGTGGGGACGATTTGTAAAAATGGGTTAGTTGACGTGGAATGACTCGTACATAATTTTTATAGTCGTTTAGAGAAACCATGTAGGTAAACTAATTTTGCACCACATTATTCGTAATATATTCTACCTAAAATTTCAAAAAAAAAAAAAAAAAAAGAAAAAGAAAAAAATGAAGTCCCAATACTGCACTCTTGACGTCTAGGATATACTGCAGTGTCAGAGACGTACAGGATCACGCCCCCCCCCCCCTTCCAACCAATAAAAGAAACTAATTTGAGATCAACACCACACATTAACTTCAATTCTCCTCCCGTCCCCTCCACTCAACGGAGACAGTAAATGTTTTGGTTGGTAAGTGGGTTTAATTTACAACAGTCTTAGTTGTTAGGATAAAATATCAAAAACAAATCTGAAACATCTAATAACAGAAGCTTACTGAATATATTCTTTCGCTCTTATAATAATTTTAAATGTGAAAAGATTTGTTTAATGATTTTGAATGTGTGTGTGTGTCCAAAATGAATAGATCATTGCTTTGGAACAGGATATTTAACTTGATAGGGAAGCTAATATTTTAAATTATTTAAATTTTAATTTATTTTTAAATTTGTTTACGTACAGGTACTTAACAATGAAACTGAAACTCAATCACAAAGAGAAATTAGAATAGAAACAATATCAACACAACAAAGGTGTTATGCAATTCAGTAAATAATATAATTATTATTCAGTAAAACTTTAGATTCCTGAATAAAAAACACACTTCACCTATAAATAAAAGCAACACGGTAACATAAACTAGCATAGGAAGAATATAATTTTGAAGCAATTCAAAAAAATTCGCCATCCCGTGCAAAGCAAAGCGCCGTCTTAAAACAAAAATAGAAATGTAGTGTTTACAGAATTTACCGCCCCTAGCAAAGTGCCGCCCGGGACGAGTGCTCCCTTTGCCCCCCCCCCCCCCACGCTACGCCACTGTTGAGCACCATCCCGATTGGGGAGATTATGGCCCCCCTGCCTAAGTTTTCCCGTTTACAGGAGCCAAGCTGGCTGTTCGGCTGTAATTCATAAGTAAATATATGTGGGATCTCCCAGATCAGTCATTTCGAAATTTTCACGGGAGGGACAGGGGGACAAAGAGAATATTCGCCCAACTGTAAACACGCAAAGTTTTCAGAAACGGGGTGTTATAGGGATAGGGGGAGGGGAATTGACACCCTTTCCTGACCGGTTTGGGCTTTCCGTAAGGCATTTAAACAACAAATTTGCATTATGCTAAATTTAATTAATGAATAAACACCATTAAGTTTTTAAATATGCATTAATATAACATAAATTTAAGTAAATTAATGGAACGATTGATAATTTATTTCTCTTTCGTGAAAAAGAAAGATGCCAAAGAAAAAAAGTCCAAAATTGTTAACACTCTCAACAATTATACTCCAGGAGTGGTTAGGCAGTCGCACACCCAGGAGTACGCAGCCCCTCCCCCCTTCCCTACTGCCAACCTTCTCTCGCATTGACCCTGATGTTCTAAAATGTACGCTCTGGTAATAACTTTGTGAGAAAAGGATAAAAAGAAAAAGAGAGATACGTGCAAATCTTAAATTTTTAGAATTAAATTTTCTGTATCAGTGCAGATACTTCAAGTAAAAATAAAAATATATTTAAATTATTCCTGCAAAAAAATTTCCTTCTCTCCTTCCGCCCTTCGCTGGAGGCGGAGAGTTTTGAAGAAACAATAATAAAAGCCATCCGTTTGCCACATAATAAAAGAGTTCTTAGTTCTGTGTTATGCACCGCAGGCAATACTCTTTTTGCCACACCAGAACGAGAGAAACGAATCTTCTGAAAGCAAACACTAGTAGCGGTTATCTCGCACTCCCCTCTTCCTCCCCTCCCTCCCATCGTGTTCCTTTCCCTCCATGCCCGCTCCAACCTGTTATCCATGTCCAATGTCCAGGTCCACTACTACAATGCAACGACTCCAGCAATTGGCTCTTCCGGATCTGTAGACACCTAGAACTTGTTAAATCTACTTTGATTGGCCCCTCCGGATCGATCCGGCGCGGATACGTATCCGGATCCGTTGCCAACAAAATTAAAGTTTCTATCAAGCGCGCAGCACTATCATTGGTCCGTCCGGATCGGTTTTTCACTACTACGATACAACGATCCCAGCAATTGGCTCTTCCGGATCTGTAAGAACTACAAACTTATTACATCCTCTCTGATTGGTCCTTGCGGATCGATCCGGACCTGTTGCCATCCAAAAAATCTGTTTCGCCGATCTTCGATCCGGATCGATCCTCGGACCCGTTGCCACCCAAAAAATCTGCTCGGACCTGTGGATCGATCCGCGGACCCGTTGCCATCCAAAAAATCTGTCCGGATCTGCCGATCTTTTTCTCGGATCTGTGGATCGATCAATCTTTTCTCGGATACGTATCCGCGGATCCGTATCCGAGTCCGACGACACATCTCTAGTTCCAACGGTTCTAACGTTCTTTCACGGAAGGTTCTTCGCTGCGGATGTGATAACATTTGCGCCGTGTCGATATATCCTTCTTTTCAGAACGAAAACTAAATTAATTTTCTGTTTTCACTGATTGATTGATAAAATTGTTGTTGTTGGTATTATATTTTATATTTTCGTGCATTGCTAATGATTAATGTGTTATTTTCAGTAGTTTTGTATCATAACGTGGTCATTTTTGTTATTACTGATTGTTCTGAACTATTTACAATTATCCAAAATGTAATTTATTTTTTGTACTTGTATAAATTTTTGTATTTATTTATGAAAACAATGAGAATTCTCGTGGTTGGCGATTCGATGATTAAATACATCGAAGATGATTTAGTCAGAAAATTGCCCGATCATGATGTAGATGTACATTGTTTTCGTGGTATAACAGTGGAAGGATTAACACACGAAATTCCTTTAATTGGCAATTCTTATGATTGGGTATTCGTTCATGTTGGTACAAATAATTCTTCTGATAATGAAGCCGATTGGCTAAATAAATATGATTTCCTTTTCGAGGAATTGCGATGTTGTTATCCCGAAGCTCAATTCATTATTTCTGCTGTGATTCCTCGACTAAATAATTTATTTCGTGAGCATTATATGTCATTGTTTCATTTATCGCATTTAAATTCTAAAATAGATTTAATTAATGCTGCTCTTGAAGAGGCAAGCTCAAAGCGGGAAGCTTTTGTTTTTTGCCGGTCTCATCTACCATCATGGAAGGGATATTTGAGCAGAGATGGACTTCATCCCAATTTTGCTGGAAATAAAAGGTTGGCAGATGTGATTGCATCATCCTTATCAACTGAAATCAGAAGTGAATATTCCAAGGTAAATCGGGATTTGGAGGTAAGTGAAGTTCCTTTCACCTATACTGATAATGACTTTCCTGCTTTACCATGCTTTTCTAATGTTTCTGAACCTTTTTCTCAATTTAATAATGCTGAATTAACACCTGCTCCTGTAATTCACTCTAATCTGTCATCCTTTTCTCCTTTACCTCAACAATCCACTGAAACTTTTTGTATTATTGGCTATCCAATAGCACAAAAAGTGTCATTCACTAATTCTCAAACTCCCTGTCTCTATTCTGTTCCTAAACCTGTTGCAAAACTACCACCTGTTCCTTTTCCTTGCATGAAGTCTAACCTGTCATCATTTTCTTCTCTACCTCGACCATTTACAGAGTCTTCCGTTCTTGACTGTCCACCTTTTGCCTCTACTAATTCTGAAACTGTTTTTAAACCTTTTTCTGCTTCCATTCCAAAACTACCGCCTGCTCCTTTTCCTTGCATGAACTCTAACCTATCATCATTTTCTCCTTTCATCCATTCTTGGCCGTCCACCTTTTGCCTTCACTGATTCTGAAACTGTTCCTAAACCTTTTTCTGCTTCTATTCCAAAACTACCAACTACTCCTTTTCCTTGCATGAAATCTGGCCTATCATTTTCTTCTTTACCTCCACCATTTACCGAATCTTCCGTTCTTGGCTGTCCACCTTTTGCCTCTACTAATTCTCAAACTGTTCCTAAACCTTTTTCTGCTTTGATTCCAAAACTACCACCTACTCCTTTTCCTTGCATGAACTCTAACCTATCATCATTTTCTCCTTTATTTCCACCGTCCATTCTTGGCTGTCCACCTTTTGCCTTCTCTGATGCTCAAACTGTTCCTAAACCTTTTTCTGCTTCTATTCCAAAATTACCAAGAAATTCATTTATTTGGGAAATTTAAATAAACACTTGCTTGAAAAACATGCATACAGTGATGTTAAATTTTTGTCTTTTGATTCAATGGAATCCTTTAATAATTGGCTTGAAGCAGAGGCATCAAATACATTTAGCTCATTTAAAAAGCAAGCTCGAAATGTTCTGTCAAATGAATCAGTCAACCATTATTATTATTGTAATTTTTTTGTATATTCTAGAAAAAAGATTTCTAAACTGCAAATTCGTAAAAACAAAAAGGGGGTCATTCCGTCTTCAGTCTGTTGTCCTGTGCGTATCTGTGCTCATGAAAAAGAAGGTGTAGTTCGAGTTAGTTATTACTCAAATCATAATCATCCTTTGACAGTTCAAAATTTAAAGTATTACCATCTAAAATTAAGTTCTCGTAACCTAATTAAAACTAAATTACTGTTAGATTCCTCTGCTCGAAGTATACAGGAAATGTTACGAGACTGTTTAGGTAATAGGGAAAATAGAGATTTTTTTCCAATGAAAGGCATTCATTTCACGTAAAATAATTAGATCATATTCTAGGTCATTGCTCAATTATCAGTTTCCTAGTAATGGTTTAATATCTGTTACATCTATTGTAAATGAACTTCATAACAAATCTTATGATTCTGTTCTTATTTTCAAGCCACAAAATTCTCAAACCATTTATGGGCCCCCTAACTTGGATAGCTTACCAAAGTCAAATTTAACTTTTGCTTTGGGTATTCAAACGAAAGAGCAAAAAGATATGTTCATAAAACAAAGTCATACAATTGTTTGCATTGATGCTACACACAATACGAATCAATATGGTTTTTATTTGCTGAATTTGATTGTTCCAGATGAGTTTGGGCGAGGTTATCCTATTGCACATTTTATAACAAATTATATAAATTTTGAGACTCTGCATTGTTTATTCATGAGTCTCAAGATAAAAGTTGAAGGAATAAGAGTAAACTGTGTAATGTCAGATGATGATAAGGTAGTGTACAGTGCATTTAGTAGTGTATTTGGTTCTGATGTGAATCATTTGCTTTGTAAATGGCATGTATTGCAATCATGGAGCCGGCAGTTGAATTGCAGGGTAAGTAATAAAGAAGTACGATCTTTACTCAAGTCTAAATTATTTAAAATTATGTCTGCGAAGGATATTAATAAGTTTCAAGAGTTGTTAGCAGAACTTTTTACCGAGTTTAAGGATATTAGTCCTTCATTCTTAGAATATTTTAAAGATCAGTACTGTGCTAGATTTCATCTATGGGCAGACTGCTATAGAACCTTCGAACATGCTAGAACTGACACAAATAATTATTGTGAATCTTTTCACAATCAGTTGAAGACAGTTTATTTTGAAAGAAAGTGTAATAAGCGTCTTGACAATCTAATCTTGACTCTGTTAGCTGTTGAAAGAGACACCTATTTAAAACACAAAGAAAATGTGCTTAATGATATTCCTTTGAAGGTAAATAAATCAAATGCTATTCAGGTAAGTCATTTACAGTCTAAAAAAATACTTGCTAATGATGTTGTTAAGGTAAGTAACTTAGTGTGGTTTGTTTGTTCTCAGTCTGAAAAGAAAATTTTTCACAAAGTCGAGAAAATGCACACATGCTGTCCTTTACCTGATTTTTGTTATTTTAAATGCACTGAAATAAGTTGTATGGATCTCTGTAGTCACTTATACCGGTGCACTTGCTTTGATGCCGAGAATAATTTATGTAAGCATATACATAGAGTGCATGCTCTGAGTATCACTGGTAGTATTAAACATGAAGCTGATATTTTTGGTGAAGATACTAACTTATTAGTTTTTAATGTACCTGAAGTTTCTAGTGTTTCAAATGTAGAGAAAAAGAACTTAAATACAGCTCTTGGGAAAAAATTGTGCTTAGAGCTTAGTGAATTACTTGATGATCCAAGTGTTAACAACTACATGTTGAAAAATATTATTACACAGTTAAATATATTAATATCCGGATGTCATGGTTTAATTAGTACTGCACCCAAAGCTGAATCTGATAAAATTACTCCTTACATAAAAATTGCATCAAACCAAAAATTTGTTTGCCAGAATAACGTTTTTAAGACAAGAGCTGAACGAAAGAGAGTTGAATCCTCCAAAAACAGGAATTCAGACTGTGAAGAAAAAGAAAAAACTTATCCTTTAAATAAAATGCTACTCAGAGAAAATAAATCTTTCTCTTCTGTACTGAACAATGATAGACTAGGTGTAAATTCTGAATGTATTAGAAATAACAAAGTAAGTTCTTTGGAATTAAAAAGTCTTGATCCATTTTTAGATCAAGATGCAGAAAAGGCTTTGAGGGCAAAGAATTCTGATTTTGTCAAAGGTTGGTTGTATGATACAGTGATAGATTCTTTTTTGGAACTAGTGTGTAAAAATACCAACTCTTTCATCACTTCTTCAGTTTCACAGTTATTTATCAATGGAGAATTGAACAGGTATGTTATTAAATCAAATGTTGTTTTCTTGCCCATCTGCATTGAAAATCATTGGGTCTTGTGTGTAGTTTACAAAGAGAAACTTAAAATGGAATTTTATGATCCTTTATGTTCTACCATAGCTGAGAAGTATTTAAGAATTTTAGACAACTTGACAAGAAGTTTAGTTTGTGTTGGAAGTAAGCACACGTGGGAGATTACTTCTCCACAACATGTTCTGCAAACGGATCGGGTAAGTTGTGGTGTTTTTATTTGTTTCTATGCTTATCGGTTAATACAAAACTTGAATGTGATGGAGTCCTTTGATGTCTTAAGCTTTCGTAAGTATATGTTTAATATTTTGCTTGGCGAGGATCATTCTATGTTTAACTTTGATGTGATGAATATTGGATCTTCTGTAATGCATGACAGTAATAAGACATTCTTAAAAGCGGACTCTGACAATGCTTTGAACATAGTATCTGTAATAAACAATACTAAAATTCCTCTGTATGCTTTAAAATCATTAGATATGTTTTTGACTACTGAAGAAGAAATTATTTTAAGAACTGTATCTCAATCCTTTCAGAAAGGATGGTTGTATGACTGTATAATCAATTCCTTTTTATATAAGTGCACAAAATATTTGCCTAATATAGGGTCTGCTGAATCTTGGTGTTCTTCTCTGATATTAAATGGTAAGCATTTAAATATTAATGTAATGACCAGTAATTTAAAGTTGTTGTTTATTCCAGCTAATATCAATAATCATTGGGTAATCATATTCGCAAACATTGCAGAGTCTACTATTGAATTTTATGACCCTATGCGCCAGTCATATAAAACATCTTTTGCATGAATGGGGTGTTATCTTAAAAAAGCACTACAAAACTGTTCAACAGTGGAAAATCATTTTTCCTCCGCACGTAATGCAGAATGATAACTATAACTGTGGAGTTTTTATTTGTTATTATGTATATCAAAAAGTTACCAATGCTTCCTTGATAAATAGTTTTGATGTTTTACAGTTCAGAAAATTTGTATACGATACTCTTACAAACTGATTTTTTTCTTTCAGAAGCTGGAAAATTGCATTGTATTATGATTTTATTCTTATAGAATGATTAGGGAACATACTTACCAACATCCATTTATATGTATAAACATTAGTAGTAATATTTTGTCCTTTCTATATTGTATGATGAATATAAATCGTGTTAAAATAACAGCATTGTGATGCTAGTTCATAGTTTTAATCCTCTTGTCTAATGTGGAAATAATTTGAATTTAATAATTCCCAGTTGAGTTGTACCTCAAAAGCTATATGTTTGATTGTACCTTTAGGAATGCAAGTGGGTGCTGACGATGGTGAGCTGATCACTACTCCACATATTCAACTAGATGATTTTGAATTCTTGAAAGCAAACAGGTGACAAATAGCATTTGCAGTTTTGTCAACTTTCTGATCAGTCTTTTAAATGATTTAAAGAAAAATATGAGATTTTTAAAGATGTACGTGACTGTCTGCGCTATTTTTCTCTATCGCTTCTCGGCCTTTTGGCTAAGATCAACTATTTTTCTGGAATTCCTCGAAGCATCTCCCTCCTTCTTCCCTCCATTTTATCATTAAGTTAAATATTGCAGTTAACTATTCTGTAGGCTGCAAGTGCATGAAAATTTAAGAATTGATGTCTTAAATTCTCCCCTTTACCTAATTTAAGAAATTTCCTGTTGGGCTTGATTTCAGTTGCATGTTTGTTGTGTGAACATTTAGGCTGTGGTGGCCTGATCAGTAAGGGTTGAACTTGTAACTGAAGGGTCCCAGGTTCGATCCCAAGTAGTCAAAGATCCTCCGTGTTCGTTAATGGTGACTGGGGCACGTTAAATATGCTCGTGGTCGCAAAGTCCTCCAAGTGAATCAATACCTCTGGGGGTGCTGGACCAGGGATTGCTTGGCTTCTGGTCTGGATCGAAAAATCCAAGCTTTTTTCAGGGCCCTATCCAACCAGCAGTATATACAGGGGTCCCCTGGGCAGTTTTCCTAGAATTTTTACTCTTGCATCTATTTAAGTTAATATAATAGTTTCTTCTTTTGCGGATAGTTGAGAATTTAACATTATATTTCATTAGATGGGTGTTGCTCTTTGATAGGTTTTCCTCGAAAGAGTCCCCCCCCCTTTTCACTGTTTTATTTATTATTTTGTTGCAGTTGCTCTTTAGGTTTGTAGTTCCGGTTGGGTGTTGTAAAATGCATGTGTGTCCTCTTCACAGTTGTCCTAGAATTTACGAAAAAGGTATGATGTCACAGAACCCCACCTTAAAGTGACTTCATTTGTGGACAACCCCTTTGTGATAACCCTATGCAAATTGATATTTCTCTACATGTGGTGGTTACTACTGTTTACATGTAAAAACAAAAAACATTTCTCTCTCTATCGTTAATGCCAAAAATTTGACAATAATGGATAAAGTTAGCCAGTTATCGCAATCTTTCCTGAATGAAATGATACTGCATAGGGTTGCACCCGAAGAAACTGGGAAAACACAGGGAATTCCTACGGCGACTTTTGGCTAGCTTGTCATTTTCCTTTTTTACTTCAAGTTTGCCGCCTTCGGCGGCTGTTTAATTAAATTTGGCAGTAGTATTAATCAATTCATCTCTATCTTTTTTTGTGCCATTCACATTTTTACGCCAAGATTGCCGCCTTCTGCTGCTATTTGCCATTACAATCTATGTCTAAATTTTCTTATCCATCTCTGTTTATTTTAACCTCCCCGCCCATTTTCTATTAAAAACAAAGATCACTCAAAAAACTGCTTTTTTTATTTAAGTAGAGCAAAAAAAAAAGTCCAAAGAATCCAAAATTCGCCGTAGTGTGCAGAAAGTAACGTTTGACAAAGAATAAAATCTCGCTGTTTTCATTTAATTAAATGCGCACAACTATGAAATGTAACTTAATATAGAGATACAGCAGAACATCCAGCTTGGGTGGGGGGGGGGGGAGAAATAAATGCAATCCCAAAATAAAAAAAAAGAAGGAAAGAAAAAAAGCAAGTGCTGCCGGAAAAACACGTGGTCATCACGTCATAAAATGTAGAAGTAAACTATGTAGCAAAAAAAAGAGATTAAGATTGTTTGTGATTAAGATTCCATCATAAGTATCGAATCGAAATCCAAGTAGTGACATCAGAGGCATAAAAGATTGAAGAACGCATTTTTTGACCGATGCATGGAAAGACATGATGTGTTCAGCATTAAAAAAATTCTAAGAATAAAACTATTGCGTATTTTTAAGAACTTTTTTCTTCTAAAGAGGGCGAAATGTTTTTACTATTACAGACTTAAATTTTAGACATGAGGCTTTGATACTTCTCGCAGGATGATATTAGAAGAAAAAAAAAAAACAGGAAAAGATGCAAATTAAATGTTTTTTTCAAATATTCGTAAAAAGTAAAAATTTCGCTATATTTTCAAAATTTTTTCATTTATCATATTTAAAATTAAATTTCCTAGGGACTTAGCCGTCAAATTCTAACCAAATTGTGGACAAAAGCGAAAAAGGTCAGTTAATTACCAACCCTCTAAGAAATTTGCTACTGTAAAACCTGTGTATAACAATATTTTCCTTGGTCCCAGCAAAATGTCTGCATGAATAATCGAACTGTCTATAACGACAACCTGTCTATAACAATATTTTTTTAGATCCCAACAGTATCATTGTAGACACGATTTACTGTATTCCCCATTTTGTTTTTTGCTGTGAATATGTTGTATTATAATTTGTCTTTTTGTGACTTTCAACTAATGTTAGTGTCAACTCGGCTGCTTTGTGTAATCAAACAAATCCAAAATTTAATATGTACATTTTTTTTTTTAAAGAAATTGAATGCCAAACGCATTTTCTTCCATATCATATTTCTCTGCAGAACCTTGCTCGAAGTGTTGTTAACCATATTTTCCCCGAACGCCACTGCATAAAGGCACTCAAACCGCATTTGCAGGACAGCTCCGATCAGGCTTGGCACGGCCCTGGCTGCTGGTTGGTTAATGCATGCATGTGGATCAGTTAACATTTGTTTTATTTACAGGTTTATTTCTGTTTCTTCATTTGTAGGTTCTGGACCCCCCCCCCCCCCCTCCCCTTTTTTTTCCTTTTAAAAGTCAAGTTTTATGCCTGATTATGCATGTTTAAAGGTTCTAAGCTTTTCCTACTAATTGGCTGGCCTTGATTTTTCTTCCTTTATTTTATTTTCATTATTTTATTTTGAAAGTAATCTCCCAAGAAATTGTCTTGCAGGTTATGGTGCAATCGGAGAAGGAACTCGTTGAAACTCTCCAGACCCTACTTTTGAATCAAGCTTCTGGATCCAGTGTCAGGTTTATAGTGATAAACATTCATTGGAAAAGGATTTATCCAGTAACACGGAATGCTGTTTAGCAGACTTGGACAAAGAAATATCATTTATGCTGATCTGAATGGTGTGCTGGGTTGTTTTGTTTTTTAATTAACATTCATAACGATTTGGCACACTTTTCGGTGATATAAATGATATTGTCTAACTCGCGAAGAGAAGAAGAAGAATCTAGTGCTGCCAAAAGTCAAAGCAACTCTTGGATAGATTCTACTCACAGCTGGTAAAGTCGATGAATGGGTAATTTATGAGCTCAGTTTTTGTAAGAAGTAAAAATGAATAAAATGTAGTCTCAGATACTTTTTTCATGAGCAGGACAATCTAATATTTTTTCAATTATCCTTATCCTGTCAGCTGCATGTTAATTATTTTATGATGATTTCAAATGAGAGAAGAACGAGATATTTGAGCATGCTCTTTTTAAAAACACTTCTGAAAATTGGTTTCAGTAATCTTAAATACTTCTTATTAATACTTAACACTTTCTCTTAAATACCTAACACTTTAAGCAAAGAGTAAACTTAAGTAATGTGTTTTCTTGAAAATAATTAAGTGATATTATTTCTTCTTTTAGAATAAATGCAAGCTGTTTTTTTCTTCCTCCCCTGGTCCAGTTGGAAAAGAAAGAAATTAGTGCTGAAAAGAAGTTACAAAATTAAAGCAGTCGAAAAGTGTATAGAATAGACACCATATAAGAGTTCAAAGCAGTGGCGTACCGAGGGGGGGGGGCGGTCCGCCCCAGGCTCCGCTTTGACATAGGCCCCCAAATTTCAATTTTTGGTTTTCACCAATATTGTTGCATATCTTGGTTTGAATGCTAAACAAGTTGGCTTAATAAATCATAATTTTTTTAAAGACCAAATATTTGTTCAGGGATACAATCAATACCTCTTCGGGATCAATGGAGGGTTTATGATACCCAGGCTTCTTTTTCACCAGACGTGCCTTATGTCATGATTTAGATAAATAAAAAGTTGACTTTTTATGTAGAATGAATACTTTCTCAGTGACTCTTGCCTAAACAAAGAAAGGCAAATTATGTCCCACAGGCCCCGCTTTGACATAAGCCCCGAAATTGTATCTTATTTTTTCCAGTAGATCTGTCATATATATCATGATTAGAAATATTAATCAGTTATCTATATATGCGAGTATATATCATAAATTTTGTTAATTATGACTTTTTCATAGTGATCCGTCCTAGTGTACAAAGGCACATGAACGCTTGGGCCACGAATTTAATGGGGGCCCCAAATTTTTAAATTAACTAAACCTATAAAAATCATTTGCTTTTATTTTGTTAAGTGCTTTCAGCAAAGTTTTATGCATTTTTTTTCAAACAATTTATTAAAAAAAACTAATGCATAACAGATGCACGTTTATAATTTTTTATCATTACAGTATACAGCTAAAATATATGTTTTATGTTTTGTTTTGTGTATTAAGACTACGATGGTCTAGTCTTCATACACTATTTTTGAAACCAAATTCAAACATATAACCAAGAAAATGCATTCCTAAATGAGAAGTTGTCTATCTTTTGTGGCGTTGGAAAAATCAGTCAGATAAATTTTTCTTTTTACCAGCTGCACTTCTGTGGTTTTAAGTTTCGTCTCCTGCCCGAAGCTGTAACTTCTAAGAACAAATTGGACCCCTTCTGACTCAAGCAAAGGGGACTTTCTTTTTGCTATGCTTCTTTCGACAGCATAAAACTGTTTAATTGGTCAATCCTTCGGGACTTTTGACCTTGACTGCATAATACCTCCTCCCATCCATTCTATACTCGATTGCAAGCTTACTTGACTATGGAGAAATGAGCTGCGGCCAAGCAATAGAAATAGTTCCTAGCCCTTTGTCCGATAATCGGGGAAATTACGCTCTTCGCTTTAGAAATCGGATTAGTTAGTTAAACCCACGCATACGCAAAATTTTTTTGTCTTAATTTCTGTCGAACATTAAACATTTTCAATTCTACCAGCCAAGCCGCCAGAGCGTTTTTTCTACTTCAATCAAATGCGCAGGTAAGTATAGGGTCACACCAGAGTTTTTTGTCTGAAGAACATAAAGAGCGTTTTTTTTTTTTTTTGTGAGTGAGACCTAGCAGAAAAGTTTTATTTAGACCGTGAACGTGTGAATTTCATCCTTATTTAGGTAAGAATGTTTTAAAAATATTTTTCTCTGAGATTAGGTGATGTTTTCAGGTAAATAGTTCCCTGGTATGCCGTACTCAAAGGAATAGTAAAGGGTTTTTTTTTCTGTAAAAGCCAATTTTTATCCTAAAATTAATTAAATCTGGAATGCCTAAACGTTTCTGTTCACTGTACTTGGATGTTCAGATGCAATAAATTTTTAAGATACAATATAGTTTTAGGACTTTTTTCTGTTTGATATTTTCTGACAAAGCACAATTTTATTAAAAATATAGTATTTACTTAATTTTACTTAAAACCATGTGTTTTACTGTGGTATTTTACAATAGTGTCCGAAATCAAACCAACACTACTGAAATTTGTAAAAATGTACCACTTAAAATAATTACTGTAATATATGGTACGTACACATATTTTGAGAAACTTCAGTTTTAATACCAGGTAGGCCCCCATTTCGAGTAGCGCCCCAGGCCCCCATCTGTCTTAGTACACCACTGGTTCAAAGCACATAATGAATTGTTTCATTAATCTTTTTAATTTAATTGATTCATTGGTTCTTACAAGACATTTTTTTTTTTTTGTGAACAAATGTTTATTTTGTTTCCTAATTATGAATGTCTTTCTGAAGAAATATTATACGGTAAAACCCCTCCTAACGGATGCCCCTCATTTGCGGACAATTTTAATTCCCTGATTGCAAGGCAAATAACATTATTAAACCCCTGTCCTGCAGACAAAACAATTCGTCTCGGTAATATCCGCACTTGAGGGGTTTTACTGTATTTGCCCTGCAGTGTTTTGACAATTTATGTATTGATTTAGGCCCACTAAGTTACATTGCATGATTTAGATTTATACCCAGTAAGTTACAATTGATGGTTTGAAGCAAGAATCAAAACAAGTTTGAAGACTTGGACAAAGAAATATCATTTATGCTGATCTGAGTGGTGTGCTGCTTTGTTTTGTTTTTTAATTAACATTCATAACAATTTGGCATACTCTTCGGTGATGCAAATGATATTGTCTGATTAAAAAAGAGAAGAAGACGAATCTAGAGCTGCCAAAAGTCTACCCTGCTTTTGAATCAAGCTTCTGGGTCCAGTTGAAGGTTTACAGTGATAAATAATCATTGGAAAAGGATTCATTATCTAGTAACATGGAATGCTGTTCAGAAGACTTGGACAAAGAAATATCATTTATGCTGATCTGAATGGTGTGCTGCTTTGTTTTGACTTTTAATTGACATTCATTACGATTTGGCATGCTTTTCGGTGATGTAAATGATATTGTCTGACAAAAGAAGAGAAGAAGAATCTAGTGCTGCCAAAAGTCGAAGCAATCTTGGAAAAATGTTACTCACTGCTGGTAAAGTTGATGAATGTAAAAATTTATGACCTTAGTTTTTGTAAAAAGTAAAAATGAATAAAAGTTAAAATTGTGCTGTGTTAAAATTGCTGTCTCAAAATTATCAAAAGGCACCACTCTCCTGGAGTGAATGTTGCCTAATCCGTATCAGTATTAGTTTCTGCGTGGTCCAGTACATATATAAATACATATAGCATACCTGTGTGTAAATAAGAGAGTTACTAGTGTATTTTTTTTTAAAACCTTAATAACTCAAAAACTCGATATCTCGAAAATATTTTTCGTCTCGAGAGATTCGAAATATCGAGGTTGTACTGTAATCAACTTAATCTTTTTTCAATCTTAGCTAAGATGTTTTAACTACTAATAAGTTCAATAACACTTAGTCTTATCCAGCAGTATGTCCCCCCAATACCTTCATCATTAGGAGGAAGGGTCTACAATGTTCTAAAAACCAATTATGCATTTTCTTCTTTTTTTTTTAAATAACAAAAAAAAAAAGAAGTAGCTGCTGTGCTTATTTCTTCAAAGATAACACAGATAAAATATGAATTTCATCATCAACTGGAGATGAAACACACTGAGGCATATATAATTATTTGAAAGTTTGCAGAATTTTAGCATTTTGCTAAAAATTTTCCCTCAATTTTAGCGTTTATGCTAAAGAACTTTTGAACCCTGATATGAACCCTTACATACTCAAGTACACACCTTTGTATGCATATGTACTTGAGTAGATACTTGCTTACAAGCATATGATATACATGTATACAGGGTGAGTATAAACTCTTGGACAAATTATTAAAATGTGTTAGAGGGGAGGATAAGAAGCAAGAATCAAAAACATTGGTCACAAACACAATGCTGACACACTACATGCACACAAAACCAGAAACTAATGGATGCAAAACAGGTCACAAATTTTTATATATATATATATTGCACAAAGACAATTTTACACAACATTTTAGGTCTTAAGAAAGTTTTAAAGCGTTTGAGGAAATTTGCAGCCTGCAGTTGTATTACATGCGTAGCGATCACAAAGCTCTCTCTGTCCGAAAAAATAGCGAAACCGCCGCTCCGCAAAGAAGTAATTTTGCTCCGCACTTTCCGTTTAGTGTTAATTCTGACCAGGCTTACCATACCCCACTTGATGAAAATTAAATTTATATTTATTATGTTTTGCTACTTTATTTCGACAGGCATGTAAAGTATGGGAAATTAAAGATGCTTATACTCAAAGCATGACATAGTACTTAAAGCTGTTTTACTGATTTAAAATTAAATATTTTTTACGCCAGTGCTTAAATGATTAAGAAAGCTCAGAAACAATTTTAGTTAAGAGGTTTATTTTTTTATATCTTGATTTTTATACAAAATACCAAGCAGCTCCGCAAAATTTCAAAATGCTCCTGAAAATCAACGCAGATGCTCCTCAAGTAGTTTCTCCAAGGTTGGAAGCCCTGTCATTATAATAAAGTATTTTATTTTTTCTTAATTTTAATAATATCCCAGCAAATATCACTTTTGTTAGAACTATATATCGTCGCTCCAAATCAACAGTAGGAGGTCTTACTGTTTCCCTATAATGACAATATGGCCCAAAATTGCATTCTCTGTCGATGAAAAAATTCCGAGAACTGCCCCGAACCCTTCTAACATTATAATATGATTGAATAATAATTGAATAGAAGTTTTGAAATGCAGTTGCAGGCTCAGAGGCGAAGTGGGTCCCCCAAGAGTGTGCCAACCTCTTGACTCCCAAACTTACGCCAAAAAAAAAAAAAATCAAGGCGCGCAGTTTGCACGCAAAAAATAGATAAATAAATAAAGCGAAGGCACACAGGTTTGAGTGAGTAAAAAAAAAGTGCGCAAATAAAATAAAATGAAAAAAAAAAAAAAAAAAAATAGGCTCGAGCCCCCCCCCCCTCCCTAAAAAAATAAAACAGAAGCCGCACAGGTTCGAGAGCACAAAAAACCTAAGAGACTGAGTTTGGAGGAAGCAAAACAAAAATCAAAATCGCACAGGCTTAAGGCCGCAAGAAGAACGAAGGTGCTCGCTCAGGTTCAAGTGCGCAAAAAAAGAAAAAAAAAGTGGGGTGCACAGGTTTAAGGTCACAAAAAAAATAATAATAATTAAAGAAAGTAAAACACAAAGTCGTACAAGTTTGAAGGCACAGAAAGAGAAAAAACCCAAGGCGCACAGGTTTGAGGGCGCAAAAAAAAAAAAAAAAAGGCTCACAGAGTGCGCATCAGCCCACGGGCCCATAGGCCGCCAGGCTAGTTCACCCGTGTGTAGGCCGTCATTGGAGACGTTATGCTTGTTGGGAGGGAGTGGGGATATACGGAGCTACTTCGTAAAATGTTCAAAATTGAAATCTTATAGACGGTTCGGGACTTTCTGAATTGTTTTTGAATCCAAGTTAACAACGCAAAAAGCTACACTTATGCACACAAACGTAAAATCTGAGAAAATTGAACTGAAAAATTATTCACTAATATGTTGTCACGAAACTTGGCACAGAGGTGTATTCCAATAGGAGAAAGAACATAGAAACGAAACAACATGGAGAAGATTTTAATTGGGAATAAGAAACAGGAAATATTAAAAAATGTTAAATTATGAATCAGAGGTAAAGTATTTATCTCGGGAAAAGCGCGTCTAATTTGGAATGTGACAATCGTCCACTGCTTTACCAGCTCCATCCCAACGAACTTTAATATACTGTTTATGAGGTTGTCAATAAATGCAGAGGGCAACAAAGCCCACCCCAAACAAGGATTCCTCTGCATCCAAATTTGTCAATTTCTTTTGATTAGGAGGGCGATAGCGAAATCGCTCTTTCCATATACTCGACGATTATCGCACTCTGTGGTAAGTCGTAAAAATATCGACTCATCATTGGAAAACGCCTCCATTTTTTGCTGTGCTCAAGACCTATGTATTCGGCTCCACCCGGGCTCAAAGAGCATAGTTGTGCATTCCCACGGACGCACTGAATTGGTCACCGGGTATAAAAACAATCTCTGGCTGGACGCCTGGATAAGCAAGATCCTCACTCTTTCCAGATGAAGATTTGACGAGTACCACTCCTGCGTGTTAAATCCCGATTCATCACTGAAAAGAACACGCTCCTATTCTTGCAGTGCCCAAGGCCTATGTGTCCGGATCCACAATATCCAGTCTTTTCAGTTGGATATGCGGTCAAAGGGACGCACTCATCTGGTCACCGGGCATAAAGGGTCTCTGCTAGATGTCTCATCTATACTTTTTGTCTGGAAATTCTTATTCCAGACGCAGCAGCAAGATCTCGTTCAAGTTGAGGACCATTCTTAGCCTATGCTGTCGTGTAATGCCAAACAGCAAGGTGTCGTTGCTGTGGAACAGCCTCGGCCGGCCTTCCTCCTGATTACAGTATCACTTGTTTGGAATTGATTCCACAACGTGGATGCCAGAGGCGCACCCAGGATTATTTCCTGGGAGGAACTAGAAGTTTCGCGAGGAGCTCCGATAAATGAAGTCAAAGGCAAAATCAATGAAGCTTCAAAAGGCCCTCCCCCGAAATAAAAGTTACAAGTCTACAAAACATTAAAAGTCCCGAAAAAAACCTAATTTCAGGGAGTCCTTTAGTGCCTTCAGAGAATAGACGGTGGTGGCCGTTTCTTGAGAACTGGCACGAAAAATTTCGAAAGTGAAGCCTTTAAAATGACATTTTAGGACTTTCCCCCTGGAGAACATTGCTACATTAAAATTTCAAAATTCCGAAATTTATTTAAAATTTGAAAATTTGTGCAATTGTGGTGACGTAAAAGTGGGATTAGACGGCTCTAAACCGGAAATTTTTTGAAATTTAAGTCTTAAAAACGCATTTTTGGCTATCTTTGATACGGTATTAGGAGAAGAGGATCAGAGTTCCGGGGCTCTGCCCAAAAATGTTTTGATATTGAAGTTATAGAAACGCAAATGTAGATTATTTGCTGAGATATTAGGAGGTACTCTCGGTAATGCTTCGAAATTAAAGCAGAAAAAATGCATTTTCATGCTATGTTTGGTGATTTCAAGGGTTCTCCTAGAAATTCTTTTGACATAGAGGATCTAAAAACACAATTGTAAATTATTTTTGATGTGCAAAGGGGTACAGGATGTACTATTCGGGAGTTCTCCGATTTAAAAGATTTTGCATCTGAGAGGAGGGAAATGAGGAAGTTCCATGCTGGAAATACTTCGAAAATAAAGTTCCCAAAACTCACTTTAGGTTATATTAGTACCAGTTAGAGGAGATGGAGAGGTTAGGTAGCTGTCCCTCGAAAAATTTTCGAATTTAAAGTCTTTAGTGCTCTCTCCCGGAAATTTTCGAAAGCTCAAGGCCAAAAAAAAAATGCAATTTTAGGCTCTCTTTGGTCAATGGGGTTCGTCTTCATGCTTCTGGGAGGGCTTAAGCCCCTTAGCTCACCCGTGGGTGCGCCACTGCTGGATGCCACTTGTAACCATCCAGAAACCTCCGTTTGAGAATGCCCAGTTTCAAGCCTGCCAAAGGCTCTCCTCTTCAAAGAAGAGCCTAAATGATTATGAGAACTGATTCCAATTGAAAACAATCTTGAGCTATCACGATTGCTTATTGTTCTCACTTGACTGTTTTTGGCGTTCCTATGATTTTATTTTCCCACCAGCACCCTCCGCAGCATCACCGTCGACCGGCTCCTCACGATGCTGCACCTCTAGCGAAAACCGTCTCCAGGTTTCGTCAATATCCTACACTTACACGCATACATACACGCACCTACACACACATACATATATATACCTACACACACACTGTAAAAAATATCGGTGAAACATCGAACCAAAATCGGGAGAACATTTGCTGGCTCTTCTGTTTGGGGAAAGAATGAACCATAAAGCGGCGTCGTTTTCTTCCCGCACGAATGGTGAAAGCTGAAACCTAGAATGAGTCTCGCTCGCGCAAAAGACTAGTGAGAGGTTGAACCAAAATATTGATCGGTTGAGCGCGGGTAGATAGCATATGGTAACACAATGAAATGGTTTTATTTAATGCGAAGGTTGAGAGCGTGATCGAACTGTACTTTGGCTCAACTTTAATATTAGAAGCAGTGCGTAGTTTAACGTTACTATTATTTTGTTTTTAAGTATTTCTAAGAAATTGAAAATAAAATAAAAATCAATGTTATTTAAATCTAAATGAGTAAAAAAAAAATTCTGGGTCTATTGCATTTTTTCATGTAAATACCTACGCCGATTTCCGATTTCATTATTAATTTTATTACTATTGAATCCAGTAATAATTATAATGTAAAACAAGATTTTTTTTTTTTTTACTTTTTAGGCATAAAGATATTTTTTCAATAATTATTGAATTATTAAAATGAAATATTAAAATTATACAATTCTTATTATTTTAATATTTCATTTAACTAATACAGAATCTCAGAGATTTTTTATTTATTTATTTTTGTTATTTTTTTTTCTTTTGAGGAAAAATATGAGCAGATTTAAAAGTAAAAGCTAAATTTGTGCTTTTGCCTTAGTGATGAAAAGTAAAACAAAACATAAATAATACAACGCTAATGTCCAAATTTGCAGGACACTGCACACGTGTTTCGGGGGTTAAAAGGAACCTCTTTTAAATGGGGAAGAATTAATCTCATGATATAAATATTATACATTGTTTCAAATGTGCTTGAACTTTTATTTCGTTTCTGTGTGATGAAAAATGTATCCCAAGTAATTTACGGTTTTTTTTTCGTTTATGCATCAAATCTTTCTTTAACTATTTTTGCACACAAGTAAACATTTCATTTTTTAAATAATGTATGATTGATTCAAAAATTAATGTAGGAGGGGGAGGGGGTGAAAAAGGACATCCCCCCCTAGGAGAGGCAAGGCAAACTTTTTCATTGAATTAAAACTCCGAATTGCATAAACTAATTGATAATCAAAATTAATAAAATTGACAGGTAAGAGTATTTGTGCAAAAGGAAAAGCAAATTACAATTTTAGAAAACTTGGGTAAAAAAAATAATTCAAAGATTGTTAGGAAGTAATCAAGCTGACTTTGTAATCAATAGGTGTTCTTTTAGAAAGAAAAATAAATAAATATATGCAGGTAGTGTTTTAATATAAAGTATGTTTAAAAAACACAACAGATAGTAAGTTTTTGTTTGAATTTGTTTAGCATTTAAATTGTGTATTGTTACTATACATAAAAAAAAAATTGGATTTTGAGACCTTTAATAAAAATCATGTTTTTTGCAATCACAAACTGTGACAGGACTCGACACGTTGGGTTTCCTGCTTCTACTAATGGCTTTTATTGCAACCATTTTTTGAATTCAAGACGTCAAATTTCAAATGAATGCCATGGGCTGGATGTTAGATGTTATGTGTGTATACCGATTTTGCATAAAAAAGATTGTGTCAACTCAAGGTGATGGTTTGTTAATTCAGTAGACACCACCTAATGTGATAACATTTGGGCGAAAGTGATTTGATATCAATAATTGGCTGATTATAATAAAAGAGAAAAGTTTAATGTACATATGCACAACCAAACAAGGCTCAGCTGATAAACAACTGTGTTACACAAATATTAAATGTAATCACATGAAGCGGCGTCCACTGTAATTTGATTCTAAGGCACAGAACGCCACATTATTAGTATAGAAAAATAAAATCAAAAGACAAATCAACTGCTGTCAAGTGAAAACAGTAAGCAATCGTGATTGCTCAACAGAACCCTCCATTTTATAATCTATACATAGCACAGGGATGATTATACCCCCCAAAAGCAGGGGAGCACCTCTCTAAATGCCACAAACTCTCCCCCTCCAAAAAAGAGAAAAATATCCCTTAAAGCAACCCCTTCCATTATTTTTATGGTTTAAACAGTGGCCACCTCTTACATGAACCCCTTTGTTCTACAGTTTTGATTCTGTAAAGTGGCTGATTCAATAAAGTGGCATTGAAGATTTGATTCAATAACGCATTTGATTGAACTTACTTCGGATTCAATTAACAAGCGTCCACTGTATTTTTAAACATCAAAATTTTTTCTAAGCAACACATTCATAATAGTCAATTAAAGTAAGAAAAAGTGTTGTTTGCGTGTTACGGATATGTCATATAAGCAGTGGCAGTAGTTGGGAGTACGGGGCATGTCGTCTCCAAAAAATGTTTTTTTTTGTTGCAAAAATATTGCAAATACTGTGTAACTGGTTTCACACCATCTTTTCTTTTTTGAGTTCCCCAAAATATTTTTTCCAACTACAGCATTGCTTTTTAAAATTAACCGAACATACTTGAAAATTATGGAAAAATCAGTAAATGAACACAAAATATAAATTAAATAATATCTTTATTCACAAATGTACATAAAAAGTTTTAAAATATTCAATTTTAAACATGTTTATGTTATTTCTCATAACCAAAAGGAGATACAATATAAAAATTCTATAAATATAAAAAATACTTACATGGGTGATTTTACGAGTATATTAACTTTTGCCTATGGTAAGTTGAAACATTCATCTCATACATTAACCTTTTGGGTTTTAACTCTTATATGAAAACCATGCAATGGTCGAAAAAATATCTAAATGTAGTAACTAATATGTGATCCAAGTCGTCTGAATTAATGAAAGTTTGACCTACAAATTCGGCCAAGGTGCATAAACAAACTACTGTACACAGTAAAATTTTGAACTCAAGACAATGAAATATAAAACTGCATAAGAGAAAAATATAAAAATACGAAATACAGTCAACAAAAATACATTATTGCTTTAAATGGCCTTTCATTTATACAGCATGTACACATAAATGATTGTTCAGATTAAGCAAAGACAGGTTTAATTGGGTTTGGATTAATGAGGGTTTACTGTCCTAAATTGAATGCTTCACAAACTCAGGAAAAGATTAATTTTTTTTTCAAGTAATTAAAATTGAAAAGTTAGACAAAAGACTTTATGTTAAGTAATGTTGATTCAAATTTTAATAGTATGTTTTTAAAAAATGGCAACAATTGTGAAGAAATATTTTGAATTTTGATTATTCTCAAGAATTTTTGGTGTTGTACGTTAGCAAAACTTTTTTGTACGTTTTAATAGTAACTAGGTGAACACATTTAAGGGGATCAAATTTTGTAAATAAACACATAATATTTTTAATTTTAAATGAAAAAGTTGCTGATTTAAATTGCGACTTCTGTTTCAAGGAGCAGCAAGGACGGGTCAGAAATTACAATAACTTTGTTTTTAACATAATTTTGCTTTGTTTCAAGACTTTTTTAATGTAATATTTCTTATAAATAAGATCATTCGGTAACATTTCAGAACATATTTTGCTTATTTTATTTGTCTGTTGTACAGAAGAAGAAATAAATTGGGCACGATGGCACATTTATTATGTTGCTACACATAATCTCTCTTTCAGGAATGTTTCCTTAATTTTATGCTTTTGGCCACACAAATACTACATTTTATTACACTGATATTTTCCCCCATTGACTTTCTTTCATTTATGTAGCATATCTTGAGTCAAGAAACTGAAATAAGTAGTAAACTGAAACTTTGGTTCAGACTACATAAAAAATTTTTTTTTTGCAGTTGGTATCCAAATTTCTATTTATTAGAAGTTAAAACAAAAAATATGTAAGTGTATACTGAAAATATTTGAAAATAAAAACTAATTAGAAAATTAGAAAACAGTTTAGTGTATTAATGTAATATGAAAGCACTACTCAGTTAAAAAACAATTATGCAAATGCTTGATAGTATTCAAATTTTACGAAGGATAAAATGAGAATAGCAAACTTTAATTAAATTACTAAGAGGGTCCAAAAAAAAAGTTTACTCTTAAAAAACATTTTTTTAACATCCGTTTTGTTCTACATATTCTAAAAATTAAAACTATTTTTATAAGACAAAATATTCTGAACTAAGTAAACAACATTTAAACAGGACATTTAAAATTTAATTAACAATAGGAATTACCAGGGATCTCAATAGAACAAATCAACTGCTAAATGTTTATTTTTTTATCAAAATTTAACTATAGTTCACATTCAAAATTTACATTTTGATTTACATTTAAAACAAAATTATGAATGGCTGACTTAAGATTAAAAAAATGGGGAGGGGGGGGGGAGTTCAAGTGGCTAACTAACACCTTAAGATGTATATTAAGATCTATTTTTCTTTTGTACTAATAGCAGTATCTATGGACACATTTACAAAACGTGGAATGATTTTAGGAATATCGATTTGACACATTTAATTAGATTTATGCTATTTTACGCATAAATACTTGTACGTATACATTTCTAACACAGCATCATTATACAGTAAACTTGCTGGAAAATCGATAGAACGCATGTTGTGGACAAGGTACAGAAATGACATTTTACCTGCATTTTATTTTTTAAAACAAATTTTAAAAACAAAATGAGAGTGATAAATATTTTTATTACTCGTTGTGAGTATTTTAAGTAAAATATACCAGTATGTATTTTTTATTAAATGCTTAAGAAAACTGATCTCCAAAAAAAAAAAAAAAACGATTCTATTCATTCCTTAGATTAGTGATTAATGTCAAAAAAAAAAAAAAAAAAGAAAAGAATTTCAGTCTTTTTACATTATCTGCTTTGAGTGGACCCTTTGTGCAAATATTGGAAGTCCGAACAGAATAGAAATGGTGGTACCACACTCAATCATTCATGGTTTAATAGATATTTTATCTTCATTAAGCCATGAAAATAGTAACAAAGATTTAGTAAATAAAGATAAATTAAAAAAAAAAAACAAAGATTAATGTACAATAAATAAAAGAATAAAACAATATAAAATAAATAAACATTAAATAAGGGCAATTCCATGGTGTCGGACGTAAAAAATGAAGAAAATTTTTGCAGTTTTAATTCCACTTACCAAATATAAACTGTTCCAAAATGATCAAATTTATTTACAAGATACTTACTACATCCCACAGAGTAAAAATCATGTTAGTTTTTCACAATAGATCCCTAAAGTATAAATTAAAAAAATGTAAAGAGTTGGTGTCGGACGTAAACACACAAATAGTAAAATTGATGGTTCACTTAAAAATTTATTAAAAGTCTGTGAATTGGCTTACATTTTAATTTTAAAAACAGCATAATTATAAAATATACTCATTATTGAAGCATATTTCAGTTTTCAAATGATATCATAAGGAATAAAATTATTTAAAAAATATTTTTAGCTTGGTGTCGGACGTAAGTTGTTCATATTGGACGTAAACTATTGCTCTTAAATGTAAATACATAACAATGATTACAGTTATAAATATATAATATAGGTTACATATACTGAAACAAAATTCATGAAATAAATTCAAAAATAGGGTTGATTGGGGAAGTGGGACGCTGGGGTAAGTGGTTCACCCCTTAAAACTGAAATATGTATATAGTTTTTATACTTTTTTTACATTGATCATGTCATTTTTCATCACAGTGATTAGTTTTGAATATAATTGGGTTACGTGGAATTTTTTTTCTAGGTCAGTTGACTTAGTCAAAAAAAAAAAAATCTGAAATTTTTTTTTTGCCGAGTTTAAGCAGAATTTTTCAAAGTGTTTCCCGGTTAACATATTTTTTATGATCATTAAACATTTATGTACAGTTTAACTTACAGGGATGAGAGTGGTCAGAGAGCAAAAAGGAGGAAATCCAAAAAAATTTCGTAAAAATGATGATATCCAAAACTGCATCAAAATAGAACCTGGAAGCCATGATATTCGAAAATCCAATAAAAAATGGCAAATTTACCAGTTTTAAAGGTAATACATATTTAATTAAGTAATAATTTTGTACAGTTTGCTGCATTGTACAATTTCTTGCAAGTGTGTTTATAAATCTAAATTTCGAAAAAGAGGCAACAAATTCTAACCCCTGAGTTACTGAACAAAGGGTTGGGGGAGTCAGAGGTTAATCTTGGCTGCATCACACTATAGTGTCAACTTTTCATATTTTTTTAGAGAAAAATACATTTTTTTCATTAAAAACATTTGAGTTTATAGTGTTAAACGAGTGAGAACATAAATTTTAAAATTAGGTCTGTTTGTAAAGTAAAAATTTACAACGGAGAGAAAAACTTAAAATTTCTTTATGTGGTAGAACATACTTTTCATAGTGAGAATTGAAAATTAATAAATATATATGTATATAAACGATTGGTTATCTTTTTCCTTGCAATGGAATCCAAAATTCGTCTTTAAAAACTTCCTAATACGATTTCTGAATCAAAAGAACAACTTGCAGCCACCTCATTTAATCATGAAATCTCAAAACTTTTCACAGGCTGTAAAGCCTAAACGGTTTGAGATTCACCATAAATATTTTTTACACTTTCTTAAATACACAAAAAAAGTAACCATGTCAAGTTTCAATAAAATTCGAGACTATGGGGGGCTATGCCACATTTTTTGATTGACTTTTGAATTTTTTCTAAAATAAATTAAAGAAATAAAAATATTATTGAAATCATGAATAAAATAAGCAGATATAAGGTAGCATATAGTGAGAAACCACCCAACATTTAAAATAATTGAAATACTTGCAGGATGCAAAATGATTGAAATCTCAAACGAGGCACGCAAATTTCGGCGCAGCACGAGTTTGACATCGTTGGCATGATTCCAAAACATACGTTTTTAGCAGATATCGCGGAGGATGAAGATTCGATGGAGAAAAATAGAAAAAATAAGAAATCGGGGACCGAAAATTTGAAAATAATCATATTTTTTTCCGATTTTTGAGAAAAATAAGGCTTGAAAGAGGCAAAAAAAGGAGGAAAAGGAGGAAAGGTTCTCAAAAGTCAACAGAAAAAGCCGGAATTCCGGCAAAAGCCGGAAAAATCTCATTTCTGAACTTAGAGTGCATACAGCAATTAGAATTTTTGAATAAAATATTGTTCAAAACTGTTTTAGAGGAGGAGCCCCACTTATCCCGTAAAATTTCACTAGAAGAGGTCCCAACACTATGGGGTAAGTAGTTCCCCCATAACAGTGAGTATATGAAAATCAAAAGCAACTCTCTGATGTAACATTTGTATTAATGAAATACAAGACAACTATGATGACTTAGTAGGAATTGATAGTTCAGCTACAAAAGCTGGGATTAGTTATTTGTGAAACTTAACTGATAGAAAACCATCAAGATTTATATGGATTGAATGTTGATAATGGTTCTTCCTTAGCCAACTACACATAGATGTAGTCATTTAGTGTTTCCAATTGCAATTTCCAATCATAGTTTTGGCAAATTTGCCAAAATTGAACTTAATCAACTGTATTACATTCATCCAACACACCTTTTCTCAAAAGGGGTCCTACTTACCCCTAGCAACCCTAAATGTTATACAGTAAATTCACTAAGTTGTTTCTTATGCATGTTTCACTTTAACTTTGAAATCAAAAGCAAAAAAGGAGAAACACAGTCGAAAACATATGACGTTTAAAGGAATGTAACAGTGTCGGACGTAAAAAATTTTTTACATCTGACGCTTAGATTTTAGTAAAAAATATTCACTTGTTACAAAATAAAAATATGTTATATCAATGAGATTGAAAATCTTACTTTGTACCCAAAAATACATGTATGTAGTTTTAAAATTATTGGCTCAGCATAATTAACTGCACATTTTGGTGTCGAACCTAAAACACTTAATGTACCCCACAGGAATTCTTTTACAAATCAAAATGAATTATATTTTTGCCACATCACCAGCAACACATTGTATCTTTAAATGGTGATTTATCTCAATTCATAATATTAGTAAGTATTTTTTGGGACAAACAGAATTTCTTTGAGAGTCACCAAATACGGTTTAAAAATACTTTAACCTGCTGAAACTTATTTATAACTGAAGTGAACAAGTTTTAGACAGGCATTTCAAAACATACAACTTTTTACCTTTAAAGTGACACCTCATTTGTTTAGAAATCTTAATTTTAAAATTTGACCATCTGGTTGACCTTATCAACTGGTTGACCTTGTCCATAAGCACATCTTCTGCACAGGATGCTATCTTTTTGAGACAGCAGACCACAAAGTCGGGATCCTGTCGAGGGCCACTTTGAGTAAGGTTCTGTGAAAAGCATAAAAGTGTACAACATATTTAGCGCAGCATTTGGACATAAAATGTATCTTAAAATGGAGTAGCTAATTAAATCACTTAACTCAGATAAAGATAATGAAAAAAAAAAAAGAAATATTAATGCAAAAAAGGGCTAAGTTGGAAAGCAACAGGTATGACTAAGGTGACCATATGTTCCGCTTAAACATGACTCCCATGGTCCCTGGACATGTTCAAATGCATCGTTCTCCGAGGTGACAATACGGAAATCTGAATGCTTCAACTGAAGGTCATTCGTACAGCAATTTAAGCCTTTTCAAGGCGATAATTTAATCATGAATAATAATTGAATTTATTTTAAGGTTCTTCGGCCCTCGTACACCTGTGCACGCAGGTTGAAATTTTGCTTTGTGGAAAAGGGTATCTATATGATTTTTACTGTATTTAAATTAATGCTCTGTTATTGAATTAAAAAAAGGTTAGAATGCACAAAATCAATGGGAGAGACTGGCATAAAATTAGACGTTACATATAGTATGTAGCAAGAATAAAATGCAGTACTACAATAGTACTGTACAGTAGACACAGTAATTACATTCGACGCACTTTTTATTTTAGTTGTTCAAGCATATCGACATTTTTTAAATTTCTTTAGTTGTCGGAAACTTCTTATTTTTACTTCCATTTTAAAAATTTAGATAAACAGCCGCTTATGTGGAATTATGTTTCATCAACTTCATATTTAAAATGAAAAAGATGCGGAGTGACGATTTGTAAATTAACAAAGCGATGTTTCGACTAGTACAGTGCGGGGTACTTTTGCTTTCAGTGATGGTCAAGGGAAAGTCCATTTACGAAACTGATATTTAGTACCCAATAAAGAAGGTGATACCTTTAGGTATCACCTTCTTTATTGGGTTTATTCTCAAGGCTTAGAAGCCTTGTGATTCCCTTCCGAAAACTTTCGTGTTGCGGGATGAGGAATTCGCGTGAGCTCCGAAATTCGTTACTCGAGAAAAGTTCATTATTTATCCATTTCGTGTAAGTCGAATCACATTGGAGCGAGAGTCCACTGCAGATTGCACATTGAAGTAAAATAAGCATTCTTAGTTATGTTTCATATTTCGTATATTTATTAATATTTGATTATAAACACTGGTACCATTCGGGATATTTTTCCTATTTCTTTATTTTCTTTTTTACTGATGGAGTGTTGATATATCAGCTAAATAAAAGTGAATTAAATATTGTCAGTTTTTGAGGTCATTCAGTAAAATTGAAAACTGCTCTTACTTCATTTCATCAGCAGCGTAAGAAAGGAGATGGTGTCCAGGTCCGGATCCCTAGCTTGAAGTTCAAAATCAATTAACTAGTTCCTGCAAAACATAAACTCCTATAAAATTAACTCCTATAATGAAAATTAATGTTTTTCTCTTTTAAAAGATGTTTTTCATCATCTAAATCAATTTTATGTAAATATAGTATGTATGCCTACATAACATTTTTTAATCAAATTATGACTGCATTTATTTACATTTTCTTTGCACTTCTTGAATGAAATATTCACTGTCAGGAAAGGATTAAAAACTTGAAGGTTGAATTCCTTCAACTTTTTCAATCCTATCTTGCAGCGAATTTTTGTAAAAATCGTAGAAAATGTTTGGAATGACAAAGTGGCTCAATAAAGGAATGAAAGAATAAATAATTCTTTGTTATATTCCATGTTCAAATGAGCCACTTTATTAATCTAAACCACTTTTTGAATATTTTTGTTCAATCCTCAAACGGTGTATATGTGTATGCTTTTATTTATTTATTTTTTTAAAAGTAGCGAAGTAGCGACTACTTTTCATAAGTAGTTTGTAGCTGCTACATTTTGAAAAAAGTAGTTGTAGTTGAAGTTAACTACATTTGTAATAAAGTAGTTGTAGTTCTCTCTACGAAAAAAAAGTAGTTTTTCCAACCACTGTTCAAACCATGAGTCTACAAACAGGCATAAAACTTACTATAAGCAAAGCTCTAAATATAATACAGCTAAGCCTAAGCGAACCTTTAAATGCATTACTAAAGTCAAAATAATGAAGGTTATACAAATATTTTACAGTCTAAATTATCTACGTTTGTGATATTTAAAATATGGAAACATAAAGTAATCATAGTAACATCAGGTACATCAAAATATTACAAACCTTTGGATTGCAGCTTTAAATTCTGCGCTGCGCCGCGGAAAGTAAATAAAGATGAAGGCCGGTGAGTAACTTCATTTCACTTCGTTAGTTGAACTGAAATACGGTGAGATCCGTAATTTTGAGCGGTTGCACCAAGATTTCGAGCCATCATCGCTTCTGAAAAATTTTAGTTGAACCTCTTTTTCGCGATATTTGTACAAGTGCACTATAAATTGGTTCAAAATAGTACGGATATTTTTTACAGTGCACATACATACATATATATATATATACCTACACATACATACACCTACACACATACACAAACACCTACACACTCACATATACACAACTACCCACACACTCATGCCTGCACACAGACACAAACACATATGCCTATACACACATACCCCCCCCCCCCCCACACACAACTACCCACACACTCATGCCTGCACACAGACACATACCCAGTGGCGGATACAGACCGCGGGCAAACGGGCATTTTCCCGGTGGGCCGGTCATGCTTCGGGCCTGTCTACTAACAGCAAAATGTAAATTTTGCGCGCATGTGTTTAGAATAACGCAAATTTGCAAAACACTATCTCAGCTCCTCTTTACCCATGGGCTAAAGCTAGCGGGTGAAGGGAGTGGGGCCGTCACCACAAGAGGAGGGGGAATTTCTGAAATGAGGCTGCCCAGGGCCTGATTACCCCACAGGCTGACTAGGCCTAGACCTGGGGCCCCATGTTCCTAAGGGGCCCCACATTTTTTAATGAATTATGCAACGATATCCAGGGAGCTTAATAACCGCGGCGCCCAATATGCTCGATACCCAATCTTCCCATTTCGGGTAAGACACATTTTAAAGTTTTCTTTAGTGATGTTAGAAAAGGAAATTTTTACACATCTTATTAGACGTACCCTAGGAGTACATGACGTACGACACTATCATGAAAATTACCAATACTATATCGCTACGACATCGGGTCACGATATACACGATGTCTAATACGACTGATCGCGCATAATCGTACACAATATTGCAACGATAACGTGAGCGTCATCGTTTTACCCATACTTACGTTATCTCTCTATATCGTCTACTCGTTATTGTAACGATAACGCAAGCGTCATTGTACAGTCATCTTTTTGCCCATAGTTCCGATGTCTCCCTATATCGTGTTGACGTCGCTGTGACTACAGCGTGTTGTCATCGTTTGACTAACCATTCGGATGACACCCTCTTTCGCTTTACATCGTTTATGCCGATATCGCTACCACAAATTAATATGATTTTTTTTTTTACATTTTTTAATTCGGTAACAATGCTTGCATTCAAGGGGGGAAAAAGTTCAATCTGTATTAACTTTTTTGAATTTCTTCAATTAATAAAAAAAAATCATATTTACTGTACTGTACAGCATGGTACGGAACTCATAAATTGAAGATTGGGTATATAGCAACATCTGGCATCCAGCACCCAGCATTAATTTGAATTTCGACCGTCTTGAATTTAAATTATGTTCTTCACAATTATGATCACAATGGGAACCATTTGTAGAAACAAGACACCAAATGAGTAGGATCCTATTGCTACTTATGACTGCGAAAAAAATAATTTGAACTCAAGATGTCGAAACTCAAATTAATGTCAGGGGCTGGAGGCTATATGTTTCTTTTTTTTAAAAGATAGGTAGGGTTGACCAGGATAATTGTGAATAGATTTTGATGTTTTTTTTTCAAAATTCATTTTTTTTCTTCAAAAAAGTGTTTAAAAATATCACATCTAAGAATTCATGTTCAAACTTATACATCAATCCGGATGTACCGCAAATTTTTAACAAATTCTTTGCTAAAATAAAATTTTTTTAAGGCATTCAGAATTACCCAGAACGGATTTGTAATTCACGATTTTTGGTGGTAATTGTGAATGGGATCAGAAATGCCATTTAGAATGTACTACAATAGAATTGTGGCAGATGCAAAAAAAGCTCTGTTCAAGATGTTTCCCTCGTCCCTCTACTTTGGAAATGATGCCAACATTTTTAGTGCTCACAAGTCCTCTTGTATAACACCAATCACAAATTTCTCCAACCCCAGTAGCACAACAATTTTGGCCAATATCGGTCGAGTATTGGCCAAACCTGGCGTGCGTCGCCGTATGTCGGACGATTTTACCCGATGCCAATACTGGGCAGTATTGGCATCCCGATACTGAAAAAGTGAAAAGGCTTTATAAAACGTTTTTTAAAAGGAAATTTTGTGTTTAACATAAAGGTGGAACTGTTCTAAGACTTTTTCCAGTAGATTTGGTATTTGAAACCCCTGATTAAAGAAACTGACAGATCTCGCTATTGGCCGATCTAGTCCAATACTGTATAGGCTTGGCCAATTGATACTGGTCAAATCAGAAAAACTTAATCAACGGTTACTTTTCAGAACATTTCGTAATTTCCTCCCAAAAGAATAACATGAATAACAGACATTTTGACGAAATTTAGCACTGCAAAAATATATTTGGAAATTTACGCTCCCTGTCTAATGTCCAATGCTGTCCGATACTCAGCAACATTGGCCACCTCAATTATTAAAGTGCATTCAAAACAGTTTTCTTGCAAAGCATTTTGAAATTTAATGCGTGGGTACTATTGGGAGAAGTTATTTTCCAATAACTTCGGAACCTATAATCCACGATAAAGTAATCTACGGTTTTCGTTTCATCCAACATTTGCCGATCTTATCCGATTCTATGCAGTATTGGCATTCTGAATTAAAATATTACTTTTAAAATAGTTTTTTTAGTGAATATCTTGTTCTGTAATGTGTTGATAATACTGGGAAAAATTATACTGAAATAATTTGGGAATCTATTATCCACAAAAACGAAACGTAAGGAGGTTCGGTTCTGCCGACATAGGCCGATCACATCCGATGCTGCGCTGTATTGGTATTCTGAATTAGAAAATTACTTTTAAAACTTATTTTTTGCAAGACATTATAAATTTTTATACGTAGGTACAATGAAAGAAAGTCATTTTACAATAATTTATCGATCTATAATACACGATAACGAAATGTACAGCGTTTATCTTCTGCCGACATTGGCCGATCGCATCCGATGCTGCGCTGTATTGGGATTCTAAATTAGAAAATTACTTTTAAAACTTATTTTTTGCAAGACATTATAAATTTTTATACATAGGTACAAAGAAAAAAAGTCATTTTACAATAATTTATCGATCTATAATACACGATACCGAAATGTACAGCGTTTATCTTCTGCCGACATTAGCCGATCGCATCCGATACTGTGCTGTATTGACAGTCTGAATTAGGAAATTACTTTCAAAACATATTTGTTGAAAGGCATTTTGAATTTTAATGTGTAGGTTCAATCAAAAAAACTCATTTTACAATAATTTATCGACTTATATAATCCACGATACAATGTACGGCGTTCATCTGTCGACATTGGCCGATCGCATCCAATACTATGCTGTATTGACATTCTGAATTAGAAAATTACTTTTAAAACATTCTTTTTGCAAGACATTTTGAATTTTAATACGTAGGTACGATAAAAAAAGTCATTTTACAATAATTTATGGATTTATAATACACGATACTGAAATGTTCGGCGTTTTTATCTTCTGCCGACATTAGCCGATCGCATCCGATACTGTGCTGTATTGGTATTCTGAATTAGAGAATTACATTCAAAATAGTTTTCCTATTGGATGTTTAAGCGGATAAAATTGATAAAAATTATTCTAAAATAATTTAGGAATCGATTGTCCCCCGATAAAGAAATGTATGGAGTTTCGCTTTTGCCGACATTAGCCAATTCCATTTGATATTGTGCTGTACAGCCAGCGCTCTCTGATGACGCATGCGCAGAGCCGGGAGTTCTCTCGCTCCGCTCCGTCGAAGGACGCCATCGCTGTATTTGCTTAGTTAACTCGTTCTGTGGGTAAGTTTGAAATCGTTTTGTATATTGAATACAATTGCAAATTTCTTTAAAGTAGAATTTGAAATGTGTTATACTTTTTGCATTCACTCTTTGTTCGATACACATAGTGTTCTGAATACCCGAAAAACCTTCCAAATTTGCTTGTGCTGTGTTTGTTTTATGATGTCAATAGCGTGGGGGGGGGGGGGGGAGGCATTTCAATTAAAACTTTTTAGCATGTGCTATCCTTTATTATAAGTCGTTCCTTTTCACGTTTTGAGAATCGAGCTATATATTAACGTTATCGCTAACACTTAGAAAAAAAAAAAGGACGCCCGAAGTTTTGCTTCGTTTTATATTTTCTTATCTTGCAGAGAATTCATATATAGTACAGGGAAATTGCATTTTAGCTGTTTTCAGGTATCGAGCAAGATAAAAACATATAAAATATTCTTTTTTTCCCTTGAAAATTCTTCCCGTGCTCTTGAAGAAATAAGTTAGAATATAGTTAGAATAATTGTCATTTACTGTCAAGTATAACGCTTTTTTGGTAGGCAATATAAGTATTTTATTTTTGTCAACAACCAGTTAATATATTTAACAATTCAGTTTTGAATCAGATATGTACAATTTCTGAACATTTTGAGGCTGCGAGGAAAAAAGATGGAAACTTTGATTCTTTACAAACATTTTTTTTTTTAAACAGTGATGTTTTGATGAAAATAATTTCATGAATTCACAAATATTTTCAATAGTTCAAGTGCACATAACATATTTTTTTTTCAGGGAAATCCAAACTCAGGAAATGGATAGGTACCGTGGCAAAAGAGGGTTGTAGTAAGTTTGCTCTCTGACGCTGTTTTTTTTTTTTTTTTTTTTTCTGGTGCACTTAACAGTAGTTGGCACTTGATATCAGTTTAAGAAAGTAAAGGTATTGAGTTATTAAAGTAAGCATAAATAGTATCTTTATCTCTGTTGTGCTGTGTATTTTCTCTATTGCGATTCCAGCAGTTGTATACTAAATTGTTCAAAGTTGTATGTAATATTAAATATTTATTTGCAATTAGATATATTTGTGATTTGTGCTTATCCAAGTTATTTAAAATAATTGCAATATAATGGCTGGAAGTGAAAAGATATTTAATTCTATAATAATTGCTTAAAATTGTATCTGTAAAAATTATAACCACGAAAGATAACATAATCTAAAAGGTTACTTATTACATCATCCTATTTGCTGGAGTAGTAATTGCTTGAAATACACCGCCAGCTCAGTCAATTCCAGCCGAGGACTGCAGTTTCGTGCTTATTAGCACACATCAGCCCGGCATAGGACAAACTGAGCTGGAGGTGGTAACTTACTGAATAGTAATTGCTTGTTAGTATTTTAAATAAAAAGCATATATGCCTTCAAGATTTTGATGCATAGAAAAATGCTCAACTAACTACATAGATTTGAGGAAAAAAAGAAATCTCTTCAACTAACAAAATCTCTATAATAGCATATTATAGTATATGTTGTTATTATATTTTCTTATTTTCAAAAACAAAATTTGAAATGTTTTAATATTTGCTATTTTATATCTAAATGTGAAAAAGATAATTTATAATTATGAAGAGTATTTTGATATTATGGCAAATATGAGTTTAATGTGAACTTCTCATTAATATCTTTTAGTAATTTGATTTGTTTGCATCTCTTAAAAAATTTGACTCTTTCGATTACATAATTTTTAATTTTGTCTCAAGAATTATAGTTCTAGGTTAGGAACTTAACTTTAATAAAAGTTTAAATAGTTGTACAAGACTTTCAGTTGTATGTTGCCATGGTTCGCTGATATAGGTATATCTATATATGATATTTTTCATATTTATTTTTGGAACTAGGATAGAATGCACTGTAATTTGGTAAAAAATAAAATGCATCCTTGAAACATAATAGTAATGTTTATTATTTAGGTTTGTTTAATTACTGCCTTTTTTAATATCTATGTGATTTTCCCTGCCAGAGGTTCAAGTTGTGCCGCCCTTATGACCTCTTGATCTTTTCAGCAGGGAATCCTCTCTCATCAGGCTCTAGAGATGAATGATACCTGTTTGTCCACACAACAGAGGATCTTCGACCGTCTGGCTTTGAACCCGCAACCCTTTTGTCCACTTCACGTATTTATGATTTGGTAAGTTTGCTCAATAATAAAGTCAGTTATAAAAAGTTTTTGTACCGCGATTTTTTTAATTTTCTGTCGGAGCAGTGATAAAAACCTTCCAATTGGGAAAACATAAAATTAGAGCAATGGCTAAAATGTACACATATTGATAAAAAATAGACTCTTGTCCAATATTGAGAAAAATGTGTAGTCTTTACTTTTTTTTTTTGGTTTTTGGATACAATTTCACTTATAGCAGAATCTGTCCTAACATTTTTTGCAAATTTACTTCTTGGTTGGCAATAATAAATTAAAATAGCTTTCTAGTTTTTTAAAATAGAAAACATTTATCTGTTTTTGGAAATGTTAAAGCATTTTCATGTAACATAGTAAATTTATCTATGTTTAGAAAAATTATTAAGCTGAAACAAATCATCTAAATTGATAATTTCTTTCCTGATACATGATTTGATAGGTGATCAATCATAGATCAAGAATCTTGTATTTGGGTCATTCCAAAGTTAATGCAACATTTAATGTCGAAGACTTTTAAGTTGTAGGGTAGTTTCTCAAAAGGTGGGAACTAAAACTTTGCTTTTGAGCCATTTTTAAAATTTTGGAATTTGAAATCAATTTTGCCTTTATTGCATGGCATGTATATGCATACCTAGAACATCATACACAAACATAAAAAGACAGCAGGTATTTATGCAATTTAATAAATAGCAAATTTAATGATCGGTCTGTAGGTAACAGATTTTGGACATACAGTTGTCCGGTAGGTAACAGATTTTTATCTATTTTTAAATTCTGCTATGAAAAATAGAGGATTTATGAAGTACATGAGTGACCTTATATACTGGTCTTAAAATAATAAAATTTTGTTATGGTTTTGTAGAATCCGAAAAAAAAAACCCCATCCATTTTGCCAGCGCAGGTGATCAAGTCGCCAAAACCGGCGCTGTTGGCGAAAGCCTGAATACCTCTCTGGTAACCCTTTGAATATCGTATGCTGTGAGTTGTCGCCAATTGGGGTTTGCTTGGCAATTTTTGCTGCCTTTGTTTACTATTCGTTACTTTATAACTTGAGTTTCTACTGTTATTTAAGTAATGTTTAATGCATAATGTATTAATTGTGCAAAATAGCAATGCATTAAAGAAATTAACATTATAATAGCCTTTAGTTAGTAAGGTTACAAGACAGAAGATCATATTATAATATTGAATATATGGACAGAATTATCGGCGTCTAGATCGTAACGCAATTTGGATATCTCACATATATGTTTAAGAAAAATGATTTTGCTTCAAAGATACTGCATAAAAACATACGAAAACACTTTAAAATGATTAACAATTGATTTTGAGAATCAAAAAATACCTTTAAAACATATAAATCATATATTTAGTACTCAAATAATAGCATTGTCAAAATTGTAACTTTTGGACATACATGAAACTTCCAACTTCCTTCTTTTTTTAAAATTTTTTACACAATAAATAATCTGTATTTAATTTTTCGATTTGTAGGAAATATTATCAAAAAAATATTCAGTTTGAGATTTATACCCTTAATTTTGTTTTGAAACGGTTGGAAATAATTTTTAAAAAAATTTTTTGATGGTACATTTGCTCAGTTAACGTTTTGAAAGTCCAAAATTGTGCCTTTTAGCAAAGAAAATATATTTTTAAGGGTATTTGAAGAGCACTTTTTCCATAATTTTTAATATATTTAACAATTATTTCCATTTATCATTAACATTCCATAATTTTATTTTTCCATAATTCTTGCCTCTATACAGTATTATTATTTAACTCAAAAATTTTTGAGTCAATTAAAATGAAAGTTGTTTTGTGTTGAAGCTTCAAAGTTGAGGTCTGTGTTTGCTCCCACCTTTTGAGAACTGCCCTGTAACCTTTTCCCAAATTTTAAACCAAAGTTAAATGTAAACATTAAAAATGATAGGTCTGACATATTTTTCATTGATACATTACTAAAATTAAGTACATTTTTTACTTTTTGAATGGGGTTATTGAAATTGTGTCCTATAAAAAAAACCATGTCCCAACAGCACTTTATTTTTAAACCTTATTTTTTTTCATGTTATTAATTTTTTTTAAATATGTTTCTTTTTCTTTTCAACTCATTATTAACATATTATACTAACATGTTTTTAAAATAAAATTTCAAATTTATTTTTATTTTATGGTAGAAAATCTTTTGTCTTCTGACATTTGTCTCCTGTGATACTGCCTCCTTACTTCTTTAATTATTATAATAAGAATGTGTTACTTAAATATTGTCAACGATAGCTATGTACTTCTACAAGTTATTAATGTAAAGTAGCCATTTTTTTCACATGTGCTATTTTGAAGAGTTCCAGGTGAGGAAAAAAGAACTTTAGACATAGGTGTCTTTTTTATGTGTCCCCTGTGTTACTATTAAATTATAGAAAGGTTTAATTATTTTATTGTTTAACCCATGTTAAAACTTTCAGGTTGAGTTTGAAGGAAAAAAATCATATACTTTTGCAGTATTTCCATTAATACAAGGGGAATTTTTAATACCATTTTGTCCCCTGTGTTACCTGGATGTTGGTAACACAGGAGACAACAAAGTAACATAGGGGACTTAATTGTTTCTAAGCTTGCTATGTAGTTAAATTTTAAAAGAAAAAAACATATTTAGGTTGAAAGAATATGCAGTATTTTAAATTATATGAAAAATATGTCTGTTTAATATAATTAAGTTAAGAAATTGCAAATGTTTCTTTGGTTACAACCAAATTTTATCACAGATAGATAAACAAAACAAAGGAGGACTAAAAGGCACATTTTTCTTCTCTTAAATTCTATTTAGATTTCTGTTGTAAGAATTTTTATCTCTTTTGGAGTTATCATTATATAAGTTCAGTTTTGGTACTTGGAAAATATTTTTAATGAAAAAGAGCACTAGTTTTTTTTTTTTTTTTTTTTTTTTTTTAATTTCAAGAAGGGTGTAGTGTTTAAAATAAGAAACAGGTTTTTACCTTAATGTTACTTTCTTAAAGACCTGCTTAACCTACAACAATGAGATTTTTAGTAAATTTGCCCTCTCTTTGTTGCAGAGTGCCAAGTATTTTTCAAATCTGCATATTTTATATTTAATGTTAATTAGTAATGAATTGACTTTATATATGTATATATATATATTCATTTCTAGTTTAATTTTTTTCCCCTGGTTATTGTCAATTTTAAACAAGTTTGTAATCGTAAGGCTGATGCATATGGTCACAAGAATTATGAATTAAAATCAACAAGTTTTAAATTTAACATCTGAATATTTTCCTTTACATTAAAATTACTTTGACAGTCTGAATTAATTTTGTACTGTGTACAAATTATAACTTTCAATGTATTTAAAAAAGTATATTTGTTTATCGATTATTGAACATTTAAATTTGTTTTCTATTTCGAAATTATTTTCTACATCTGATGACTTTTTCAAAACTTATTTTCCGCATCGATTTATTTCTGCATCTGGCAACTATTTTGAGGGCTTTTATATCATAGACTACTAGAAGCAATTATTTTAATAGCTGAAGTCAGTAGTAGCCCTGAGGAGATTTTGTTTTCATGAAAAATAGTGTTTATAGTAAAACTAATATCAGATTGTCTTAGTAAATTCAACAGTAGTGCACGATTAAGAACTTTTGATTGTGAAGTATCTTTATTTGAATGATAAAGAAAATAGATGACTTGCTTTAATACTCATTGTATTTTGAACTTATTCAAGCCTAGAAATATATCTTTCTATTCTAAATATTATTTAGAATATAAAAAAATATTTCTATAAAATAATAATACAATTATTTTTAAAAATTAGAAGAATTAGCATCTAAAGCCTCTAGGATTTCTTTTCCTTTTTGCTTGTCAAATACAACAATTAGAATTGTGAGCAAAAATGAGAAGTTTTATGGAATCTGATCTTAATTTAAGAAATGTATTGATCCTCAAAAATCCATACTCTGAACAGTAGTTTGATAGATCATTTTTGAAAGTAATAAAATTAACAATTTATGCAGAATAAAGTACTTAATGATAAAATAGATTTTTTCTATTTAATTCAATCTAAATTTAATGGTGGTAAGCTAAATCTAAAATAAAAATTTCTTCAAAGTGATTTTCTTATACATTTCATCTGTATTGAATTTCTATCACCTGTAAATATTCTGCTGTAATTACTTACCTTAGGATTGTACTACATAAATTTGTTTGATATTGAACCTATAAGTCTTCTCTCTTTCTGTTTACAACAACAGAAGTACACAACCATTCAAAGAAAATCATGTATATCCGCAAATCAAGTTATGCGTAATTTTTTCATTTTGTAATTTAAAAATACTTGCTAAAATAATACGAGGGATAATGTGTTTGTATATGAGTTATTTTACAGTGTCTAATAATTGCAAGGGTAAATGGGGGCTACCACTAAAAGCCCACAGTGGTCCACGAGCAATCTTCATGTGATCTGCAAACATTTTAGTTGATGGTGAACAGCATCATTTTTGTAGCTGAAATTAAATTTATCAAAAAAACTTTTGGAATCATATGATTTCATCACACATAATTGTTGTAAAAAAAATATCTCCATTGTATGTGGTGTCATTTATCGGTTTGGGGAAAGGGTTTAAGTTGAGAACTTTTCCCTCCCCCCAAGCCGAAAGAAAAAAAAATGTAGGAATCTGCGAGAATTTTTTTGAAAATATAAATTTGCCAAAGTAAAGAGTCTTATCAAAGAGTAAGACATGATTTGGAAAATGTTTAGTTACTGCTATAATCAGCAGTGAAATAATTAGATGTCTTTAATCATCTCCACTGGAGCAGCAAGAATTTTAACCTGAATGGGAGGGGAGGTCTATAGTCTTGATGTGTTTAATTTTATCTAATTGGTAGCAAATTGCTAACTCTACCATTTCTACAGTAATAAAATTAGCAGTATATGTTGAAGCTAAGAACTCTGGGGAGAGTTTGACCTTCAAACCATTCTTGTTGCACCACTACTTATGTCAGATTAACTACCAATTAATTTGCAATACCCTCATTTTACACAGATTTCATTACACACAGTTTAAGATCTGACTCCTTTATTTCATTTTATATGGATGAGTTTTGATTTATGCAGATGCAACATTAAAATGCATCAAGTTTTTCAAAATTTTCATATTTCAAACTTCTAAGATTGTAGATAACAAATGATTTGGCATGCTTATAAGGGAGCTTGAGCCATTGGAGACATTTTTAGAGCTCTTTTCAGAAGTAATGTTATTAAACTCGCACAATTCATAGCTCACTTGAAAAAAAGCTTTTAGAAGTGACAAATAAGAACAAAACCAACAACAATACCAACATTGATGATACTCGACCAAAAGCACACACTCGACCTTCCACATTTAAATTTTGAGCCATATTTTGACAGTGGATCTTTTTGATTTGTGTTTATAAAGGAAGATCCCATCATGGAAATGATGCAAGTGACCATGGATGTGATCATGCCCCACAAAGGAAAAGCCCTGCATAGAAAAATGACTGCCAAAGGAATATCATAAACAGCTCTTATTCATATTCCCTAAGTTAATTCATATTTTCTTCATATCCATTGTGTATTTGTATTGGAATTAGTACATATTTTTTATCAATGGAACATAACCTAACCTATTTTAACATTACTGTTAAGTCTTCATTTACACAGCGTTTCTGTGGAATGTAACCCCTGAAAAAAAAACGAGAGTCCATTGTATGTAGTTTACAATTTACATGTTGGTTATAAGTAGTAATCCTTACTAAGTGTTTGCTTTGCACATTGCAGAGTTTTAAAAAAAGTGTAATTTTATTTTAAGTGACTGCTTTTTTTCTCTCTCTCTTTAGCAAGTGTAAAAATTAAGTGGGATGCTGCGAATACAAATGCTATCAGCCGCAGAATCGGCATATACTTGCTGGAGCTGTAGACTGGGATCATCGGTCTCACAGTATCAAATAAAGGACACTGAATGGTCGAAACGAAGACAAAAAAGTTGATAATATGTAAACACAATATATATGTATGTTTTAATGAAACATATTTGTTATAAATAATATGTATGTTTTTTACATATTACCTAGCTGATAGTATGTAAAAAAAATGAATAAAAATTTTTTCCCCAATGAACTTGTAAATATATAAATTGTTCCTTTAAGAAAAAAATAAGCATTTTGATTATATCATTTATATGAACGAATGAGCGAACAAAAACATTTATGATGGAAATACTGTCAGTGGGAAGAACTATCATGCTTAAATCTGATCCTTACTCTTAACAATAATGAATCTTAATTTCCCACAATCTTAACATTTGGCATAAAAAAAGTAATTTGCTGCTCATTAAAAATGATAAAAAGTGAAAGATATTACTGTCAGTAATCTAATTATAAAATAAATGATAAACCGTCAATTTTCCTCTAGTCTAGTTATTGTAGCAGTAAATTATGTCGTTTTAAGACAGAAAGGTCGAGGGACCTTTGACCAGTGCGCTAGGAATAAAACACAAACGCACAGTATTGTGCCACTTCTCAGTAAAGACGAATTCCGTTATTTGAAAAAAAAAAAAAAAAAAATCGTCACACAGATTTCCATCCTTCAACTAAAAGAGGTAAAACAAAACCCTAAAACTGATGGATGGAAGGCTGTATGCCGATTTTTTTTAAGACTGAATTCTGTTTTAGCAGTATTGCCCAACACTGGCTAATAGCTATATATAATCGGCCAGTGTTACCTGGCCTCATTAGCCAGTATTGGCTCGAGTATCGGCCAATGCTGCAAAAGAGATTGCTACCCGGTATTGGCCAATTTAGTTCTGCCGGTACTGGCCAATGCTGGCATCAAGTATTGCCCAATATTGTTAAAAAGTCGACCGTTCGACTCTGGCCAACCCAACTTTAACCGATATTGGCCAAAACTCGCTCCGAGTATCTGCCAATACTGGGGGAAAATTACCGGCCAACATTAGCCAGTTTTGATTTGCCAGTATTGGCCAATACTGGCAACGAGTATTGTCCAATATTGTAAAAAAGTTAGCCGTTTTACGCTGGCCGACCCAGCTTTACCCGATATTGGCCAATCTACCAAACACCGTGGTTATGACATTGGCCGATACTGCTGTGCTGCTGGGGAAGTATATTAAAAATTGCAAGTGGCAAATAATAGGAAAAAATTATAATAGATGTTTACTACAAACTAAAATGATATTTTTTCGATTTAAACAAAATGCAAATTAGACTTGTAAACTCAGACTATTTTTTTTAAAATACAAACACAAAAACAAGTTTTTTTTAAAGATATTAAACTTACAAGTCTACAAAATTACCACTTCTTTTATTAATAACTCCAACAAAATGTTTCATTTGTTAATGCGACGTAAAACATTGCCCTATTGTTCATTTAGATCGACAATTCACTGAAAAATAAAAGCTATTCTTCGTTTCTTGCACGCTTCTACAGGAAATGGTAGAACACCAACTGTGTCATAAATAGGGACTGATAATACTTGTGTTCCTTGCATGCAAACACAGTCTTTGTGTTATTGGTCCAACAGAGTCCCTGTACAATGAGTCATTTTCCCCTGTAGTTATTTTTTCATAACATTACTGTAAATATTTAAGTGAGGGAATTGTAAGCATCAAATACATTGCCAGCTCAGTCATTCCAGCCGAAGACTGCAGTTTTGTGCTTATAAGCACTCATCAGCCCGGCATAGGAAGGAGGTATATCAGTATGTATGAAAGTGTATTTCATGTATTTCTGTCTTAGTCCTGGCTGTAGGGCAGTAACATACTGAAAATTGTAAGCATTGTTCACAATTCCCTCAATTCACAATTACCCCCAGTCAACCACACTATTTTTTAACATGGACAAACAAAAACCTTTGAGGACCAATCATTTTTCTGTGTTTCATTCTGAAGCAATTAATAATTAAAAAAATATTTATAATGTATGAAATGATGTAATAAAATTCATTAAAGGTTTCAATTAAGAAGAATTTAAAATGATTCATACATATGAAGAGATGAAGACATTAGAATACAATAAATGCTTTTTATTTAACATAAGCATTCATAATATATAAACTATGTCATGTAAAAGTAAACAGAAAATATAAAATTTATAATTTTACGACACTGTTATAACAAGACAAAATAATTTATAATACATAAATAGCATCATTTCTTTATTTTTTCCCTACCTTTAAAACAGAATAATTAAGAGCATAATACAATGTTAGGACTTCATACTTGGAACATACTGATAATTTCTTTGGAAATCTTTCACATTGAACACTTTAGTTACATTATCTTTAAAATCTCCAATCAATTGTCGTCATACATTAAGCGTGGTCGTCTGGAAACATTACTTCATAAAATGCCAATTTTAAAACTATTGGCCATCCACAGAAGATGATTCATTGGGGATTACTCTCTTTGGAAAATGCTGCACTTTACTTAACCAGAGATTATCCTCAAGAAAATATCTGAATTGGTTGTTCTTCTAACCCTTTTGTCAGATGGTCTTTCTTCTTCAAAGTTCACATTTTTTGCATTGAAAAAATAATTCTTTGCAATTCTGAAACATTTAGACAGGAATAAATAATAAATAAGTAATAATAAAGAAATGCTAAAATAACAAATTAATAAATTAAAAGATTCCACATTTATTAAAAGTCACTACCACATTAATACTTACGAATTATATATCAATCATGCATAAGATCTAAACCTAATAAACATTTATAGCACCAGTTCTATTTTTATTTAAATCACATGAGTCAATTATTGTGTGAAAAGCAAAAATATATTGGAACTTTTAGACTAGACCTGATGTCATTTGTATGAGTGTCCTTGGCATAATTGTGTAGTACGTATTTCCAAATAAAAGGGAGGCTAAATGGGAGTGTGTCTTAAGGCTGCTCTTCAGTGGGGAAGAAAAACGATCTCGCTTGAAAATGGGCCTTTTCTTTAAACGAAAGCAGTGTTCATCAGTGAAATGATTGACACTTCAACAACCAATAGAACGAACGGTGACCGATGAAAGTGTGGATCATGTGACCTGTCACATTTTGCAGGGGGACAGACCGGACGCTCCCCCTGCTGTGCAAGTCAAGGGAGGTATAGCTGTCGGCGAAATGAAACCGCAGCTTTTTACAGACCCTTCCAAGGAAATTCTAGTTCTTTCCCTCTTGAGCCTTGACTACATAGGTAAAAGAAAAATAACTCAATGTAAAAGGCGCAGAATTTTACATTGCCGCGCATTTTGCAATCCTACTTGTGATATTAATTTATTTGTATCCGCGCTAAAATTAATTTTGAAACGAAGATTTTTTCCCCCCATTAATACAGTTTCAGATCTCATCTAGGAAAAATTAACGAATGAATGAATATTTGCAATAAATAAATTCATAAATTCATTTTATTTTTAGAAAAATGTTCGTTATTGAAAATTGATGGTTTCAAAAAAGGAAGGTAAAAAAAAGATAGCCTGCATGACCACACTGAATTTTAACGAAATGAACTCTAAATTCTAACCAAAAAATTTTCTTTAAAAATGGATGATCCTACTTAATATATTTGAAAAATCAAGTGTCGAATAAAAGTGGGGACTAAAAATACCAGTTATTGTTTGGCGAAATTGTTTCGCTTCCGCTGCCTGTTGGCCACTCTCCCCAACCCCATCCGAGTTGTCAGAAAACATTCTTCTTAAAAATGAAACTAGATCCTCTTTGCATAGTTAATACTTGATTGTACAATTAACATTAATGCCACTAATTAGTTACATTAACCTTTATTTGAACTGATAATATTTATATTTTAGTGGTAAATTAAATGCTACTTTGTTGGTTAGTTACCTGTTTTACAAATGGAGTGGCGACTACAAAAAATGTGGCTACTATAATTGCCTTTTCTCACCACTGGTGACCAGAAAATTCCCCCAATCTTTATCTTTGAATCCTTTTCTTTTTGAAAAAATATTTATTTATTTATCTAATGACTATATGCAGATGAGAAGACTACGATAGCATTTCTCAAGGGGTTGTTATGGTGAAAGTTCTTTCAAATTGAGCATAACGCCAAAGTCGCGGACGGCAACGGAGAAGGATTTCCTGAATTTGAAAAATTAAAGATTTTTCTGTGATCTTTGTTTGTATGCAGGGGTGCTCACCCTGCTCCAAATTCAAAGGCACAAATCACCCCTTCACCCACTCTCAAGGTTTGTAAACTATCTTACACTGAAATTTTGGAATAAAGCTAAACCTAGCGCTTTTAGAGTCTCAAATTCCCAGTTACTAAATTCGCCAAAATACATGAGGTATTACATACACTATATGAACAAAAGTATTGGGACACTTTCGAAAATTCACAATTTTACGGATTTCTCGAGAAATAAAAGACCAATTGCTCTCTGCTCTGTAATTTTTTTCACATGAAAAGTATACTCCAGACGTCAAATCCAATAACAATTAAGTTTGCTATTCATTTAGGGGACCAGCAACAAAATATACGTTCTTATCATGAATCACTCTGTAACGATGGCAGGAAAGTGTTGCCAGTTTGCGAACGACCCCTTACCATTCGTCGCATATCCTAGAATTATAGAAATTCGGCTCATTAGATCGCTGATAACTTTTTAAATTTTAAAGAAATTGCGGTGGAAATTTTTTCATGGATTGTAGGAAGTATCTGAGCTTTGGATTATGAACGTTATAAATTGCTATCTTCCGTGCATGCGCAGTGAAAAATTAATTGCTTTAATTGTTTATATTTCATCATTTTTTCCATATTTTAACTTCAAATTTTATTATTATGTCTCTCTAAAATGCTGTCAAATATTCTAAAAGTTTAGTAACGTTCGACGAAATACTCTGCGTGATATGAGGCGAAAACCTTCAAAAAAAATTTGCATTTTTGAAAGAAATGCTTATATTTCCATGGGTATAAGAGATACTTTCGCATAAATATAAAAATAAGTTTTTTATAGATTTTTAACTCATTTCTGAAAATTATAGCTTATTCCCAGCAATTTACAATGAAAAATGATCAAAAAACCTTTTTTTTTTAATTTCCCCAATTTGTTGTTGGTCCCTAAATAAATAGCAGATTTAATTTTTATTGGAAAATGACAACTAGAGTATACATTTTATGCGAAGCAAATTATAGAGCAATTGGTCTATTATTTCTCGAGAAATCCCTAAAAATGTGAATTTTTGAAAGTGTCCCAATACTTTTGGTCATATAGTGTATATAGTGCTTCTGCTTCAACACATTGAGTTTTTATTAAAATTTTCTAATAAGTCTTGTGAGTATCTGATCCTTGTTAGTTGTCATGTAATAAATATTAAGGGTTGTTACTTCATTATGTTTAGTGAAAATATATAATACATTCAAATCTCAGACTGGTTCAAACTTCAAGTTATGGGAAGTTACCACAGCCCCTCAAGGAATATTTGAGATATTGAGAGTTGATTGTATAACACAAATAAAAAAATGTGTTCCAGAATTTATTCCAGACGATTGAAGACCTCAGTGATCGTTAGTGGTGACCAGGGCTTGTTAAATATATCCATGGTTAAAATACAAGTTCCCATGCCAAACTGATACTTTTGGGACTGCTGGATCAGGGGTTGCTTGGCTCCTGGTCTGAATCAAAAAACCAGAACTGTCTTCAAGGCCTCATCCAACTGGTTAATCTCCATGTTGTAGTAAGTATGGGGACCTTGGAATGTTGAGAGAGAGAGAGAATCCCATTCTTCAGTTGATTCAGTAGCTACTCTTCAGGCTCGGAAAAAACCGAAAAGCACAAGCAGAGTTAATGGCAGCAAATGAAGCCAATTCCCTCTACAATGTGCCATTCAGTCGGGAATTTCCAGCCTCTGCAACTGGACACTTGAAATAGTTCTTGGACTCTGGGAAGAAAAAACAATTTAATTTAAAAGCAACAATAGTATACAATGCTAATGGACACAATACTGTTTTTCATCCTGTTCAGAAAAATAATATATTTTATTTCTCAACATGTTTGTAATTAAAATATTTTGTCAATAGGTACAATAGTAAAATAGCTGTTATCAATAGCTTATTTGCTATTACTTTTTTTGTCATCTATTACACCAAGGTGTAACCATGTATTATATAAAAAATTTACTTACCTATGATTGCTTCATAATAGAGATTATATCAAGAATAGAAGCAAGACACATTCATACGAAAGATTATTCAAGAATTAAATGCATTGCCTGTGTATTACAAGAAAATTCTCTAAATATAGTATGGCACAAAACCAATTCAAGTTGAGAATCAAGTTTCATAACAGTCTGGGAGTAACCCAAGTTTCCAATTACACAGATTAACAATAGAGAATAGCATCCATAAGAAAGTAACAATTTTAAAGATCAAACATACCCACACTTCCGTTGATTCAGTAATTACTCTTCAAGCTCGGAAAAAACCGAAAAGCATAAGCAGAGGAAACGGCAGCAAATGAAACCAATTCCCTCTACTATGTGCCATTCAGTCAGGAATTTTCAGCCTCTGCAACTGGACACCAGAAACAGTTTTTAGACTCGGGGGAGGAAAAACTTAATTTAAAATTTGAATGCAACACTATAACAATGCTAATGGAATGGCATACAATAGTTCTAAATAGGTATCCATCCTATTCAGAAAATAATTAGTATATTTTGCTTCTCAACATGTTATTAATTAAAATATTCTTCAACAGGTACAATAGTAAACTAGCTGTTATCAATAGCTTATTCTCTTTAACTCTTTTTTTGTTGTATATTACACTAAGGTGTGACCATCTATTATAAAAAAAAATACTTCAGCTATGATTGCTTCATAATATTACATCAAGAATAGAAGTAAGACAAATTCATAAAAAGTATTATTCAAGAATTGAATGCACGACCTGCTTATTACAGGAAAATTCTCAAATTATAGTATGATACAAAACCAATTCAAGTTGAGGATCAAGTTTCATAACAGCCTAGGAATAATTACACAGATAAACAATATAGAATAGTTTCAAAAAGTAGAACTGTAATAAATTAAAATAGATTGGACATCTTTCTGCGAATGGAGAAAAAACCTCAAGAATAAAAACAAATATCAAGCAGTAAAAATCCTCAACATATAAGCACTTTAACCTGGAGCGTTTGTTGCTGCTCACAGCTACTGCACCCCACATGATACTTTGATTTAAATACTTCAGTATTTATCCTTAAGCATGTGACAATATCTGGAACTGGCAAGAAAATCAAATCTGCATGTTATTTTTCTGAAAGTCATGAAGCAATTCAGCAATAAAAGCATGATTGACAGATCATTTAAAGGATGATGAGTGAATTATTTAATTTGAGATTTCCGTTACACAGAATTCTATTAAATAGCAGAAGCTAGAAGGAAAAAAATGATTGATAACTATCTTATAATTCAAAAAGGTAAGAATCTGCATCAGATGAATATACTCCTGTTTAAAAACATAATTTGGTCAATAGGTACCTGCATTTTGAAAAAGAAAAATGCATAAATTATTTTTCTTCTAGAAAATACCATATTATGCTCCTGTCTGTAACTTTGCAATTTTACTCATATGAAACAGATACACTATATAGGAAGCTAAATATTATAACTATTGCAGAAATAGTTATTAGTTAACAGAGAAATCACATTTCGTCTAACGAGCAAAGTATTAAGTTCATAGCAAGAAATTATTGAAATCAAATCCTTATTACTTCATATCCCTAATAACGACGCTCATCATTGAGCGAAACCGTTTTGTAAGATACTATTAAGATGCATTTCTTTAGAAATTAGTTGATTTAATATGAAATCTACACTGAATTACAAGCCGTTATCTAAGTTTACTTATGATTTAATTGAAATATGAATAAAATTGTACCATTGTTTGTTTCCTTTATGAATCAAAGCAAAATCCTCTTTGTTCTCATGTTCACGAGCGCCAAACCATTACGAGATCACTTTGAAGAAAGAGAAATACATAAATTAATCATTTCATCTCAATAGCTCAATATTAAATACATTGTAACATGTTATTGACATCAAATCACATTTATGACATTTAAGATCGAGCGAAACCATTTTGCAAGTCATTAGGCAGTTTTTGAATAAATATTCGTTGAAATAACAAATGAAACTTGCAACATTACTAATTTCAAGAGTTAATTTGTGTTTTTGTGAAACATAAATTAAAATTAATCATTAAAACGTACCTCACAATAACCTAAATCCTCAGGCCCCCTCGTGTATCTACCGTTTGTTCGCGCGCCAAACCATTGCGTCGCCAAATGTCAAGGTTGCCGTAAATTTCCCTGTAAAAATCGCCAGGATTTAGCTGTAATTAATGTCCGCCCATTTCCATTAGTACACTTTTTTAGTACGGTGCAAGCGGAAAGCATGCTCTCCGCAACATACGAAGATCAATTTAGAATAGAAAGCGATAAACAGTTCAAAACTGCAAACAGGATACCAATCATGCCAACAGGGTTGCCATAGTACACATTTTTGGTACGTGCAAGGAGGGATCATTGTTTGACATTGTAGTAGTGATGTTCCGGATATCCGTATCCGTATCCGCGGATATCCGAGGGAAATAAAGATCTGTATCCGTATCCGTATCCGCTACTTTTTTGACGGATCTGAAACGGATCTTTTCTATTCTAAAAATTCTTAAATATTTGAATAAAAGACTCTTAAATTCCGTTTAAATTAAGTTTTATTCCCTATTTAAATTATAAGGTATCATTTAGAAGCCAATTTGTACTCCCCGTTGCAAAAAGAAACGAGTAATAAGTTTTGAAAGTGTATATGTGTATCTATTCGTGGCATCGAACCGATTTTGATAGTTATTTTTTCGTTCAAAAGGTGACTTGATCGAAAGTGTGGCGAGGCCAAGCTAAGAAGCTTGGCCTCGTTTTTGGAGAACTTTAATTACTGGAAATTTTAATAAAAACCGACTTAACTTTTTTCAGAATTTCGGTAGTAAAAACTTACCCGTGCGTTAAAAATATTGGTCCCAAATTAAAAGAACAAAGTTTTCTGCGTTTGATATTTGTTTGGAACTTCCAAGTTATATACAGTAAAAGGTATAATTTTGTTAAGGAAATTTTAAATGCAATTCAAAGCCTTTATACGCGTAATCAGTAGCTATTTCATAGTCGGATAAGGAGAAAAAGCTCAACGATTTAAAATTTCTATCCGCTGTCAGTTCATATTTGTTAACAATGTGTGTTCCGACCCGCGAAATTCATCTCAATATCAGGTCGGCCCTCTGGGACATGTTTTTTTTTTTTTTTAATTTTTAGTTTAATATTAGTTTTTGTTATGTTCTTCATATTGATTTTTCTCGGCATTCTTCAAAAAAAGTGAGACTAAATTCTCTATTTACTGTTTGTAAAGGTGTTCCCGGCTTTGTTATTCTGTCGGTCGGAGTAAGTTGGGTAGAATGTGTCAGTGCTGCATTTATGCTGAAATAAAATGCGAAAAAATATTTCTAGTCTGTCCAGTAGCAGCTTTACACTCTTGCTCCTGTATTCTACATCTACCGAGCAAGCTAGAAATTATTTTTCACATTCTATTTAAACATTGATGCAGCGTTGACCCGTTCGTTCCAACCCTCCCTCAATTTTAACGGAGATTTCTTTAAAGAGAGTAAATCATTGTCTTCGTTATATTTTCGCCGTAGATGACATTTTTTGAATAAGCAATGTTATTATTCTGACGGGAATACCTTCCGTAACAAATTAAACACTTGCATAGTAGAATTGGGTAAAAAAATTATTGAGATCCGTATCCGTATCCGTATCCGCGGATCTTGACACTAATGATCCGTATCCGGATCCGTATCCGCGGATCTACTTTTTTGACGCTTCGGCACATCACTACATTGTAGCTCGTTCCCGGTGCGGTAGCCGGTTATCATAGAACGCTGCGGTTATTAACCGGTTACTTACCGGTTGACCGGTGAGGTTCGTCGAACGCATATAGGGACTCTAGGTTTGATTTAAGTAATTTAAAATCCAGGGAGGTAAAATCTCAGCAGAAAAATTAAAGCCGTTTAGTAGATAAATTCGATTTTTTGACAAGTATCACAAAGGGGGGAGTTAAGATTTCCTTGTTTTGAAAAGCTTCTCTTTAGTTAGATAGGATTGTAATTTTGATTTAATGACTTTTCTACATCTTTGAATTTTCTGTAATATTTTGAGCTCTCCCAAATTCTCAACATTTCTTTGTTCTACTCTTTTTTCATATAGTTATGAACATCTTTCTAGGTACAGATAGGAATCATAGGTGCTTCGGGGCATGATTCAGCTTCTTTTGCGAAACTATCGGCTATTTTTTCATTGTCCGGGATCCCTTGTGCCCGGGTACCCAGATGATTTTAATCTCTGTCTTTTTTGATATTTCCAATAAATGGTATCTTGTATTGAAAGTTAATAATTCTTCGTTTCTATTTTTTTCTTTTAATGCTGTTATTGCACTTAGAGAGTCAGATAAAATTATTATTGGGGATTCATGCTTGATGAGGAATTTAGCTGCATACCAAATTCCAATAAATTCCGCGGTATATACTGAGCAATAAGACGGTATTTTTAATTTTTTTTTTCAATCCCTTCACTTTTGTTTAGTACAGAAAAGGCTGTGTTATTTAATTTTGAGTCATCAGTGGCCCAAATTTAATAATTCGGGTATTGTCTTATAAATTCTTCAACGGATTGTTTTGTGATGAAGTCTAGTGTAGAGGTTTGGAATTCTTCTTCGTTCAGAACGAAATCAATATTATTCGTATCGATACATGTTTTTATAGTTTCCTTGCATGCCCAATTTTCAAGGATTTTGTTTTCTTTTTGAATTCTTTCTAGGTCTGTGATTATTTCTGTCATGTATGGTTGATTTTTTTTATATTCTTTTGGTTGAGGAGGGGTAATTTTTGTTCTTTTTGAAGTTTTGTTTGCGGATGAATTTAATGTAGTTCCATTTAATTCTATTTTTGATATTTTCCGTTTTGTAATATACTTTATTAATTTGTTTGATGCAAAGGTGTTCACTCCTAGAAGTTCGCGAATAGCTTTATTTTCGATTACTTCTATCCGTTTCTGATTTAGTTTTGTGTTTACTCTTATTATGCTTCCGTAATCAGCCTTGGCTACCATGGTTTGTTTTAAAACTCTGAGTGTGTTAATGCAGCTAGTGCCAGATTGAAAGCTTCCTAGCCAATTTATTACATTTAAAATTTTCCTCATTTTACCATTTTAGGTATCTTGTATGTTCGTTCCATTTTAGATTATTTTAAAACATAATGCCCAGGATTTTATGATTTGTGGACCGTTTCTTGTTCGATCCCCGTAAGTGAAAGTTATTAGTATTTTTTTCTTTTTTGGGGAAGAAGTCTATCAACACTGTTTTCTCGGTTGATAGTATCCCTCTATTTTCTTTGCTCCACTGCTCTAGGGAAGTCAGATTTTCATTTACACAGGGATTCAAGTGAAACACGGCCGATCGCAATGCACCGATGCGATCGCTATTTCCCCAATAGGGAAGTTTTCGATTTTTCAATTTTATTTTTATATGATAGAGTAACATGTATGAACATCATAGGTGAAAAAATTTTTGCGATACGATAAGTAGTTTTTTTAAAACTAATTTTTAAAGTTCAAGCTCTTGTGACGTCAAATGGCATAGGAAGTGACGTCATCCCCTCTTCTGATAGGGGAGAAGCGAAGGTCACGCATTCGACTTCGAAGGCGAAACGTAAAAGGCTTTCTCCTCGCATTTAACTCCTCGCGTTTCTGGAACATTAAACCTCTCATCCTCTCGAAAATATTCGAATATCTCATTGGTGTTACTTGAGGAAGATTATTTAGATTGTGCTTTAACGAATCTGGCCTCCATAGTGTGTTCAAAAGGATTATTGAATTTCTAAAAAATATAAATATCAGCGCGCTCAAAATGTCCCTAGCGAAAACAAGGGATCTTCGGCGGAAGGCTGCCCATTCGCGCCCTGTGACGTAGGCTCGTGACGTTTCAGAAGCGCACACTTTTGCGCGTGGATTTTTAAAAATTCATTAAAAATCAACCACGGTGTTTTAAAATTCGGCGATGGTGAATTTTTTAGTTTGGAGGGTCAATTAACAATATCCAATAGCCAAAATATGAACATTTAATAGGTTGCAACTTCCCTATTTGAATTCAAGTGTAACATTGCGATTGTCTTCAGTCACGATTCCCTCGCAAAATTTGCAATTGCTCTCGAGCTCTTGTAAGTCTGGAAAATCTTTCGCAAGTTCAGAAAAACATCAATGGCGTCTGTTTTGAATGCAAAGTTGATTTTAGAATTAATGGAATGTTATTGTTGAAAATTTTCAATTCTAAATTGGCAACTCAATGCAAACTCGTTTTTTGTTTACCATAGCATTTTTGCAGTAGCCTTCATTTTACATTGGAAGTAAAATTGGTTTTATTTACTTAAAATATGCGATACTTCTTCAATTTAACATTGTTTTCATCCACAAATGCAGTATTTATTTTAATTATGACCTAATACTTGATGGCATAATATTCTGCATAGTCATTATACAACTTCGTCGTTTTGAAGAAATCAACGGAATTTTTTTCCGGCTGAACAACAGTACAAGTTGAATTACGACTGTGATAAGAAATTATAATTAAATTCTCTTCATTGTTGTAATTTTACTAGTTAGTACTATACTACCCAGTAAGCAAAATATCTTGCCTCAGTATTGCATAAAGGTTGACATGCAAGAAAAATCATCTTGCATTAATGCTGCCTCAATGTTGTTATGTTACTCCCTTTATGCTGTCAGCAGGCTGCCACAATATTGGCTGACAAGGTGTATGCAACATAATATCAGGAAAATATCAAGGTAGGCTGCTTTTGTAATATTGCATACGTATTGATATGACAGGATAATATCAAGATGTTGTCATGACAGCATAAAATCAAGGTCTAGGCAAGATGATCTTGCTTTTGTAATCTTGCATACGTATTGATATGACAGGATAATATCAAGATGTTGTCATGACAGCATGAAATCAAGGTCTAGGCAAGATGATCTTGCTTTTGTAATATTGCATACGTATTGATATGACAGGAAAATGTCAGGATACATTGACATGACAGTATGAAATCAGCACGTTTGCAAGGTGTTTTATCTATTTATTTCTTTGTATTATTTTCACTTGAAACTCGAGAATTAAATTTCATTCTGTAATTATTTCTGTTATTCTTCAAGATAGTTTTCTAGCCTAAGAATATTTCCTTAAAGCTGACATCTGATCGGAAATTCATATAAAGGTATTAATAGTACTCGCAATTTAATTTAAAAAATGAAAGTTTCTTCGTTTTGCGTAATACTTGACTTATTTTATAAATTCATGCTTCTAATTGTATTATAAAGACATAAAATGCCTAGTTAGGAATAATTGCGGAAGTTTTCATAACACATTTAAGAATAAAGAAAGCAAAATAATAAATAAGTAAATAAATACAATAAAGTACATTTCCAAATGGATGTCAGCATTGAAAATATCCCATGGACAAAACACATGAATTTATCTTAAAGAATAACATAAATAACCATTGAATAAAATTAATCTTACTCATGAGTTTGAAGTGATAATACGAAATTCTGGGATTCATGTCCTTCGTTTCGAAGTCTAGGGACGAAAAAAGTTATTTTCGGCCATTTCTAACATTGATCGCACATCGTCTGCGATATGACTTGTTTAGTACTATATTAATAAACAAATGCAGTTATCAGTCATTCATAAGTTATTCCTAAAACAATACTATTCCACACTAATAACTAAGCAACCAACTTAACGAAGCCTAAAGAACGCAACGACAACGCCACGTGCAGCTCCTCTGAACCGACTGAAATCGTAGGTCGAAGGAGGAGGATGTGCCAGCAATTCGAGGGACGCTGGGTAGAAAGAACTGTGCGCATGCGCAAGTATCAACGAAGGTCCACCTGTTCTATTGTGTACTAATTACCTTGACGGCGACAGCATGAAATCAATACATCTTGACGGCGTCAATATGTATGCAATGTTGTTATTGTAAGGTAATATCAATATTGATATTTTAAGATGAATGCAATGTTGCATACGTGTTGTTATTGTAATATTGCTTTTTAATCTTTATGCAAGCTTTATGCAGTATGAAACACGTCAATATTGACGCCGTCAGTATAATATCAAGATCTGTCAAGATTGATGCAAGAAATTTTGCTATTAGGGTAGTTGAGAAAGAAAAAGAAAAGGGATTGTTGAAAGTGAGTAAATTTGTTTAACGTTCACTATCTTACTAATATAAAATCTCAATTCTAGGCTAGTATTTTTCAATTATTTGCTAAAATTGCATTTACTTGCGCATTATGGTACAATAACAAAATGCATCAAACTTAGCTACAGGGAACCGGCATAAGTTCCTACTATGACATGCATTGTACTCCCATTAAAAGGTAAATTGTGAAAGTCTGAAATCTGGTAAATGTCGACACTAGTCAGTGCATATCAAACATACACATACCAAAGGCATCGGTGATATACTTAATATTTCTGGTGAATCGTCAGTAAAAGTCGACATTCTTTAATTTTGGTGTTTTGCAGTAACATATATGTACCGCATATCCATGATTAAAAAAAAGTAATTGGCAGAAACATTTCGCTGTAAATAAATGAAAAAATAAATGACGATTCAAATCCCGCTGTTTTTTTTTTTCCAATGAGGAAAAAAATAATGGCAGTACTTCACAAAGGTGCACATGCAAAACGTAGTCAGACAAGGGGGCAAATTTCGAATTCAGTCGTTTAATACTGGTTTGGGAGGGGATGATAGTGAAAAGCGAGCAGTGCCAGATGTTTAATTTTTCTGTTATTTTTATATGTCTGTGGCAAATGTTGAAACTGATGCCCTCACTAGTGATGGGCATTATCGAGACCTTTTGATAATCAATATCTTTCCAAATCGAGAACTTGAGCGATTGATAATCCAGATCTTTTGAAATCGAGAACTCCAGCTGAGTCAATCAATAACCAAGAATTCGTGACAATAAGAGTTCTCGAGTGATTCGATTATGCCCATCACTAGTCCTTACCCATCTACCTTCAAGGGTTTATATCAAGTTTGAACAAATTTGAAGAAAATAATTATGGTGAATTTTGCCGCCTTTCAGAAGTTGCCGCCTGTAGCAAGGGCTTGCTCCCATATATGTAGTACAGTCCAACTCACTAAAAACAAGCGCAAAGACACTGCAGCATTTGCTTGTTATATAGAGTGCTCGTAAAAAAAAGGGGTTGTGGAAAAAATCATGAAAAGTTAAACTGAGTTATTTTTATAGTTCAATATAACACCAAAGTTAGCTATTTGCTTTGAACTGTCTTATTTCTCTCTTTCTTGTTATTTTTTAAGGATTTCGTGGTATGAAAAACATCGCCAATGGCATCTGCGGCTTAAAATAGTTAGAATTTTTTCTGCACTTTAGAAACTATTGAATACTGTAAGCCCCGCTTAATCGGGTAACGGATAAACGAATAACCCGTTTATACGAATAACCAAATATTTCCCCATAGATGCAATACTAAAGATCCCCGCTTAATCGAATAATTTCCCCGGATAATCGAAAAATATTAATCAGCTTTCACAAACAATTTTGATGAGAAACATTTTGAATTCATTAGAAAAAAATTAAGTAAGAACACTTATTATTTGCATTCGACGAACCTCACTGGTCGACCGGTGAGTAACGGGTTACTAACCGTAACGTTCTATGATCTTTTGGTTACCATTTTAAGATGTTGATTGGTTGATTAAAGCACGTGATCGGTTAACTGGTTGAGCCGGTTGCAAGCAAGCATCGAGTTAAACTATAAAGTAATATTTATTGCCAACTATCTTTACATTAAGAAAAATAGCGCAGTCGATAACCTGATTAAATAACACAAATAAATATTGTACACAATTTAGACGATGATAAATTGACAAATATTTAATGTAAGATACGGTAGACAAGGAGGGGGAAAAGGGTGTCAGAAAGTGTTCCCAAAAGATCTTGAGCAAGCAATCGCCTATTATGGAATTTTTCAAAAAACAATGTTGTTCTGAAAAAAAAAAAGTGCCGAAAATAAAGATTTCATTACTGAAGTTGTAAGCTACTTTTCATTATTTTCATACGTGCTTGTAATATACTTGTTTATGTAAGAAATTATTTTGTTGTTTATTTAACTTATTTCTAAAACTTAAGAAATAACACTAATTATTTCCCTTAAAAACTTGTTTTTTATTATTATGTTTTAAGACAAGTTGTAAATTTAAAAAGATAAATAAAATTTCCCCGCTTAATCAAATAATATTTCTTGGAACCGACGATATTCGATTAAGCCGGTCTGACAGTACGTCCAAGGCTTAAGGCTTAGAGCTACAATATCCTTGGAAGTATATCTCGGAAATGATTTAACATTCGCTTCAACAATTTCTAAATCCTCCTAAATTCCACAAATTTTTTTAAAAAAGGCTGTGTCACTTTTTCTCAGGATTTATGTCTTTTTTTTTAATTTAAAATGTTAATGAAATTTTTCGAGAAATAGAATAACGTTTTCTGCAGTGGAAATTGACAGAAATTTTATGACTGACAAAAATATTGCTCGCTTGAAGCGGGGTTTGCTCGATAAGGTGAGTTAAAACCTCACCATTTTTGAGCTAAATTTCAAAGCTTCCAACTTGTATCTCCTAACCTAAAATTGGCCTGGCACTGCAACCCCGGTTATAAGTAAACCTTCACCTTCATATAAAAAATTTCTCGTTATGCTGCAATGCCCCAAAACACCCCTTTGTGTCCATTTCCAGGGCTAGCAGGCCCCTTGTGAGCCAGCTTCAAAGTTTTGGCCTGGCACATGGCTGTCCAAAGAGAAGGATGAGCAGGGCATCCCCCGCCGGGCGGGAGTGAAGACATGACAGCGAGCTCTAAACTGAGCTTTAGCTGCATTAAAATGTATTCTTTTTACTTTTATTCAGTACTAGTGGTACCCACACGGCTTTGCCCATAGTAGAAAATTAAAAGGTCATTTGGTTCGCCTTTATATTTAAATAATGTATGGTGAATTTCTCGCCAATTCGCTTGCCCATGTTACAGTTCCGCGTTATGATGATTTCGTAATTTACTATTCCACATTGTGATAATTTGTTCAGAGAAATTTTCTGAAAATTGAAATAGAAAAAGAACAAAATTGAATTTTTTAAAAATCGCTTCGAGGTGCACACCCTCATGCTACAAACTTTGCTAAATTTCATGAAAATTGGCCAAATGGTCTAGGTGTTATGCGAGTCACAGAGATCCAGACAGAGAGACTTTCAGCTTTATTATTAGTACAGATTTAATTTAAAATACTAACACATTCCTGTCTTTTTTAATAAAAGGAAAGATAACATGGTCAGTCTCTTTGGACGGCCCTGCCCCTGCTTTCCTACCCTCTGTGCGGCCTTGGTCAGGCCCGGATCTACATACTCGCAGACCCTGCAGTGTGTGTGGGGAGGGGGGCATGCCACTGAAAGTGCCCCCCCGGCCCTTAGTTACATAGAAATTTAGTAGGCAGTTAGCCGCCGTGCTGATTTTTGACAGGGGGCCTCAAAATTGATAGATTCGGGCCCGGCCCTGGTCATACTGTGTTCTTTCATTGTTCGTATTACAGTACATGTAGGAGTAATTAGTTTTATAATTTTGTATTTGAATAAAATTTCTTTTTTGAAGCTACACTTATTTCAGGGTAACAAGAAATTAGTTTACATTTTACTGATGAAAAAACAACTGACTTCCCTTAATAACAAAGAAGATATACTGCAATCACACCTGTTTAAACGAAATCAAAGAGACTTATTATGATCTAGATGAACTAAAATAAGTAAAATACAGTAAAAATGTGTTTAGTTGAAGTAAAAAGAAGTTATCTCTGCACAATGTGTATCAGCATTTCAAAACTAGATGTATCTTATCAATGTGATTATTTGTAACTATTCTAGAAATTGGCTCCAACTTTTGAATTTAAACTTGTACATAACCCAAACTATTAACAAAAACTCTCATTTTGCTTCATAAGTAAACATATTTTTACTTATTACTTGTGCAAATGTATTCAACGTAGGGGAAAAAAAAAACATGTTCAAATCAAACAGGTATTACAATAGGCAGTTTAAATTCAAAATTCTCTAAGTATTATTCAATTGTCGTTGTGAGAAAATTATTTGAAAATCTTTGATCCTCATTAGATTTATTCTCATCGGATGATTATCAAATCGTAATTTTCCTTTAAACATCATGCGTGTTATTCAAAACAAATACAATGTGCATGTGGAACATATAGAGCATTTCTTAAACGGCAACATTTTTTATCCAGTTTGCTTTCTTTTCCAACTGTAGAACTGAAAGTTGAAAAAAAAAATAGCATGGAATATATCCATTACGCGAGCGAACATGAATTCAACACCAAAACAAATATTGCATCACGATTTTAACCATCTCAAACCCAAGGAGCTCAAACCTAATTCTCTCATTGGTTGACATCAGTTAATCGCTCCAAGTACATGCGATTATCATCGACCAGTAGCTCCTACCCCGACTTCTCACTTGCGATTGTCCAAATTGTTTCACTTGAATTCGACTGCCAACAGCGATTGCAAATCTCGTCGATTCGATTGTCTTTTTTGCGATTGGGTAGTGTTTCACTTGAATCCGGCCCTTAGTTTCTCCTCCGCTTCTTCTTTGTTTTTCCTTGAAATGATGATTGTTACATCGTCCGCATAACAGAAGGTTCTTCCATTTTTGATGTAATCACCAATGTCTGACATGAAGCAGTAAAATAGGAAAGGTGAAAGGATAACTTCTTGTGCTATTCCGTGATTAATGGTCATGCTTTCTGAGGTTTTTTTGTTCCAATGTACAGTAATTTTTCGGTTAAACAAAAATTTTTGGATCCACATGATGATTTTGTGATCAATTGCAGCCTGAATTAGTTTCTGGATTAGTTTTGGAGTCTAGATGTTGTCGTAGGCTTTTTTGGTATCTACAGCAATCTCACGGCCCCTGAGAGAATTAATCAAGTTGTATAGGTCGAAGAAGATAGTCTTCTGTACCTATTTCTTTAACGAAACCATAGATGTAGTTGGGGAATAGTTTGGTTGTAGTTCTTTTATTGATTCTGTTTAAGATGCTTTTTTCTATTAGTTTGCTCAGATTCTGGGCTAGGACAATTGGTCTGTAACTGATGGAAACTTGGTTTGGATTTCCCCCCGGTTTCTTGATAGGGATAACCTTTGTTAGTTTCCAGTCTTCTGGAATCTTAGCGCTTAGTATGCTTTGGTTGAAAATATCTCTTATTTGTTTTATGTTGTAAGGAAAGATTGGCTTACCTTTTCTTATCTCGATAGGCAGCGGTTTGAGTTTTCTGAATTCACGAAGAACATTCAATAGACGAGTAGGGCTCGACCGATGGCATTTTTTGGCCGATGGGCCGATGCCGATTGTTGGCCGATTGTTCAAAGGTGGCCGATGGCCGATTGTTTTCCTCCAAATGGCCGATTGCCGATGGCCGATGGCCGATGCCGTTGACCGATGGCAAAAAAAAAAAAAAAAAAAACTCACAGAAATAAATTGATAAAATTGTTAGGGATTTAAAGGATCATTGATTCATTTCAACTTTACTTCCTTTCTACGAATAAGAAATTGTAATAAAAAAAAAATCAGACTTCGACCTAAATTTTTATTTTACGATCCCCAATTTGCTTCACAACTTTTTTCGGCACATCTGTGCATGCATATGTACCGAAGAACATAGAGATGACTGAAATATCCATTTTGAACGCCGCCTTAGTTAATTCTCGCAAATTCTCTTGTGATGTCTTCAGGTGCATAAGCATGCGTCACTCAAAAACATTATGAAATAGTACGCTGAAAACTCTTACGTACGTAGTATGATCTAAAAGTTCGAGGACAAGTTGTACAAAACCTTACCCTGAATAGTACACATTACCGAAGTACATCTATCTACAAAATAGTCACCTTGAACCACTATGCACTTCTGCCAACGTTCGTATAGCTTTTAGAAGGACTCCTGGAAAACATTTATCGCAACCTCCTGTGAGGCCTCTTGCGCTGCTGCTTTAACTTCATCGTGGGGAAGAAGGCGACTTTCATGTTGTGGATAAACAGTTCGATTGGTCAATACTCTGATATGATAAACAAATAACAGAACGTTTCGTCGGACTTAGCTCCATGTGAATTTTACCTGTTCTCAGCAAAAGAACATTTGCATGGACGCCACTATCATGCTGTATGATGGAAGACAAAGAATAACAGCCAAAAAAAAAAAAAAAAAAAGAAAGAAAGGAAGAAAAACAAAGAGACTGTTTAATAACCAATTGATTTTTTTTTTTAAATTGAACATATAACTAAGATTTCAGTAGTATTGCAATAATGTATGGATTTCGGTACACTAAACCTAGTTAAAAAACATCAAAATATGTTGTTTAGTCATTTAAAAAAAAATTAAGAACAAAACTATGAAACCGTCAACAAATTACGCAATTAAAGTGGAAAGATTGCACGTAGACATTTTTAGTCATCAAATTAAACAAAAAAATTAACAGATAAAATACAATATTAAATCATAATAGGAATATTTTTATACTTCTGCCAACGTTCGTATAGCTTTTAGAAGGACTCCTGGAAAACATTTATCGCAACCTCCTGTGAGGCCTCTTGCGCTGCTGCTTTAACTTCATCGTGGGGAAGAAGGCGACTTTCATGTTGTGGATAAACAGTTCGATTGGTCAATACTCTGATATGATAAACAAATAACAGAACGTTTCGTCGGACTTAGCTCCATGTGAATTTTACCTGTTCTCAGCAAAAGAACATTTGCATGGACGCCACTATCATGCTGTATGATGGAAGACAAAGAATAACAGCCAAAAAAAAAAAAAAAGAAAGAAAGGAAGAAAAACAAAGAGACTGTTTAATAACCAATTGATTTTTTTTTTAAAATTGAACATATAACTAAGATTTCAGTAGTATTGCAATAATGTATGGATTTCGGTACACTAAACCTAGTTAAAAAACATCAAAATATGTTGTTTAGTCATTTAAAAAAAATTAAGAACAAAACTATGAAACCGTCAACAAATTACGCAATTAAAGTGGAAAGATTGCACGTAGACATTTTTAGTCATCAAATTAAACAAAAAAATTAACAGATAAAATACAATATTAAATCATAATAGGAATATTTTTTATACTTATTTAAAACTTGTGAATAGAAAAGTTTGCATTTTTCATAAAAGCTATAACAGTGACAGAAGTTTTGCGAAAAAAAGAAATAGCCATGAAAAGAGCGAGGTCCTTAAAACGCAGCTACAATTAACAAACTCAATATTTGCTTAATACCAAGATAATAACTGAATACATATACTACTTGATCTGATGTTTGCACACGTAATATTGAACAATTTGATTGTTTAATCTTTTATGAAGCACTACAAACAAGTTCAAATTAAATTTTTCAATTTAACAATAATTTTCTGAAATTTAAAAAATTGCATAACAGAAAATCCTTGAAACTTTTCTATAACATATTATTAAAAATATGATGAAAACAAAAATAACTTACTCATTGATTTTATATAAATACATAAAAATAGTTACTTAAAACAGAAAAAAAAAATCGATCGCTATTAATGATGCAAGAAAGATGGCGCATTACGAAATATAGATGAAACAAGTATAAGAAATACGCAAAATGTCATTTTTTGACCAAAATAAATAATCACTAAATATTTAATAAATGCTTGAAACGACGGGGGTAGTTTAGGGAGGTCACCCTCTGATTTTGGAGTAACTCACAACATTAAACTTCGCCCCCAACTTTGGCCTCATTTTTTTGGTACAGAACCGCTACCACCAACGCCTCGGAAGAGTTGCTGAATATACTTCAGCACTTCCGAAGAAAAAATTCAAAAGTCCCTTTGAGTTCCGAATTATGTCACCATTCAAAGCGTCTTTAATCAATTTCTTACATTAATGTTCTAAATTCTTCCCAAACAATAGATAAAGCTTGAAAAAAAAACTCTAATTTTATGAATGGTGTTAGTTTTAAACAACTCAGAAATACAACTAGATTTTAATTTCAGAAAGTGAGGGAGTGGGAGGAGGGGCACGCAAGTGTTCTCGAAATGCAAAAAATAGTCATAAAAAATAGAGTTCAAAATAATCATAAACATTAAGCAGAAAAACCTTTTTAAAACTTGCATCGGAGTTTGTTTTGATGTGCAGTGGGGGATTTAAAATATAGCAAATGTTGCAATTGCGAGAGAGGCCCCATAATCATAGGGGCACCGTAGGAGTTACAAAAATGCTTATGATAAATGTTTTACAACTTCTGTGATAGAGAAATAGGGCCCCAAAATGTATTTCGACGTGCTTCAAACTTGTAGCTCCGCCGAAGCGATACAGAAAAGACTGCATTACTGTGATTCATATTACAAATATCGAAAAATTAAAAAAAATACCGTCGGTTCAACGGGAATCTAATAAAATGAAACAATACCGATTTCACTATCTCATATTTGTTTCCATGGTCTCCAATTCGGCAATATCTCAACAAATGATCGTCAGTCTGAGACGCTACATTAATTTTGCATTGAAATAAGTAATTAATAGCCACAAAAAATAAGTAAATAGGTTTTTTAGAACACCCGATCGAAAACAAAAAGGGAAGTGCACAACTGGAACGTACACACACCCCATCCCACATGCGAAAATTTAGCCTTCTACAGCTTACCATTTTTGAGTTATGACTTATGAGAGATACATAAGTACATCCAGCCGCAAGAAACAACGAAATAATTAACTTGTTTGGTACCTGAATGCAGTAATTAAAAACTCTTTCAAGGGTGACTAAAATAGAAATTCATACTGAAATTTATGTAAACAATTTTATATGAAAACAATAACTCCCTTTACTTTATATTAAAAAGTAAAACAACAAAGGTCCTTTTTTTTTTCAAAAACATCGGCCAATTCCATCGGCTTTTCGATGTTTTTTAAGGCCGATGGGCCGATGTTTCCTGCAAGTTAGCATCGGCCGCCGATGCCGATGCCGATGACTAAATTATTGAACCATCGGCGCCGAAGCTTCGGTCTGGCCGATGCATCGGTCGAGTCCTATAGACGAGTAGACGAACAACACGTAAAGATTTAATTAGGTATGACTAAAAACTAAATGTATACATATTATAAAATATATTCCATACGGCACAAAAACAGATACACACACACTATATCAAGAGAACAAAGAACATCAAACTATTGAAGGGGGAAAGAAGGGAATTGTGGGAAGCATAAGTATGACGTCAGAGTGGTCTTGGCCTTTCGAGATTACATTGTTATGCAGAAAAGATTTACCTATTTGAGTATATGATTAGAGTACGACATTTCCCCCCTTAATCGTATATTCAAATTACAAAACTTAAACTAAATTTAACTTATTTCTAAAGTCAATGAACTTGGGCTTAGGCAAAGGTTTAATAAAAATCTGCAATCATACAGTTAGTGTTACAATATGTTATCTTAATTATTTTATTTTCTTCCATTTCCCTCAAAAAGAAATATTTCACGTTAAGATGCTTCAACCTAGTATTCATTTTCCCATGTTGAATCAAAGAAATTGTTGATTTGTTATCCTCAAACGGTTTAACAGGCAATTTTTGAATAAGGCCAAAATGTTTAAGTAGATCTAATATCCATTTCAGCTCTTGAGCAGCAGTGGCTGCAGAAATGAGCTCAAACTCGGTTGAAGATAATGAAGCACAATTTTGTCTCTTAGTGGACCAAAATATAGGATTGTTCCCTAAGAAAAATACAGTACCTCCTGTTGATTTTCTAGTGGCAAGGTCAGATGTAACAAGTAAGAGTTGGTGGGCTGCTAGAGTCAATTTGTAAATAAATGTCCTTCGTTGAGTCCAAATATTCAATGACTCTTAGAACTGCTTTCCAATCCTTTTCACTGGGAGATTCATTCTTCCTGCTTAATATGTTCACAGTGAAGGTAATGTCCGGTCTGGTTACTGTAGCTATATAAAGTAAAGTTCAAATTGCTTGCCTGTATTGCGTGGTGTCGACATGTGGGAGAAAGGAGTCCTCTTCTTTTGGATAAGATGTGTCCATTGGTGTATAAGAAGGCTTTTTGATATCTGGACTACATTTCTTTTTCAATTTTTCGATTTTTGATTTTTGTTTTAGTAGAAATTTGTCTCCATCTCGTTCAATGTTGATTCCCAAGTAATTTCTTACTTCTCCTAAATCTTTCAGTTCGAAGAATTTGTTCAGTTGTTTGATTAATTTCGCAATTTTATCTTCATTTTTACATGCTATAAGTATATCGTCGACGTAGATTATGATCATTATTCTGTCGTTTCCATCATTTTTTTAAAAATTGACATGGATCTGCAATACTTTGAGAAAAATCTTCATTCTTTAGAATTTCTTCAATTCTTTTATTCCAAGCTCTAGCTGCTTGTTTCAATTCATATATTGCTTTCTTCAATTTGCAAACCTTATCCTGATGCTTTGGATCGACATAACCTTCCGGTTGTTTCATGTACAAGTCTTCTTCTAAATCGCCATGAAGGAATGCAGTGGTAACGTCAGCGTGTCTCACTTGCATTTTTTCGTATGCTGCGACTGCTAGAAAGGTTCTGATTGTTGTATATTTCACTGTTGGGGCAAAAGTGTGTTCATAATCAATTCCAAATTTTTCACTATAACCTTTTACAACAAGGCGCGCTTTGCAACGTGTTACTGTACCGTTTTCATTCTTCTTCAGCTTAAATACCCATCGATTTCCAATGGCTTTCTTTCCAGGTGGAAGATCAACCAACTCCCAAGTTTTATTCCGGGACAAGGATTCGATTTCTTCATTTATTGCTTGAAGCCAATTTTCTTTTTCTGCTGGATTCATTTTAACTACATCTTCGAAATTTTCAGGAACATTTTTAAGTTCATCGGCAAGAAATCCTAAGCGATCTGGTGGTTTTCCTTTGGTTTTTCTTTTTGATCGTCTAGGCTTCTCTTCGGGTATTCGCTCTTCTTCAGATGTCATTTCGGATTCATCCACAGATTTATCATCATATTCTTCATCTTCGAGTAAATCTTCGTCTGGTGGAGGAGATGAAATTTCAACGCTATCAGTTATCGAGTAGTGTTCGATAAATTTTACGCTTCTACTGACAATTATACGATTTCCACCGGTGTATATTCTGTATCCTTTAGAACGTTGATCATAACCAACGAAAGTTCCTTCAATTGCTTTCTCATCCAACTTTCTTCTGTTTTCCTTGTGTACGTAAGCATAGGCTGTGCAACCGAATTGTTTCATATGAACTAAATTAGGCCTTCTTCCGCTCCAAAGTTCATATGGCGTCTTCTCGCAAGCTCTTTGGAAGTCTGTTCTGAATGTAGTTTGCAATAATAATAGCTTCACCCCGAAATTGATTTGGTAGTTTGCATTGGGACAGCAGGCATCTAGTCATCTCAGTAAGACTTCTATTTTTTTGAGCAATCACGATTGCTTATTGTTCTCACTTGACCGTTTTTGGCGTCCGTGCCTTTTTCAGCTTGGACCAGGCCTGCAGCACCATCGTCCACCGGCGGCGGCGCGGCTGGTCCTGAGCACTGTCCCCCGAAATCCACTTTTGCTGGGCGGTGGCGTCCATGTCCCACACACACGAACGCCTACACACACACACACACACACACACGAACGCCTACACACACACACACACGAACACCGACACACACACACACGAACGCCTACACACACACACACACACGAACACCTACACGCACACGCACGTACACAACAATCACTCACACACATGCATACATACACTTACGCACCCACACACATGCGCCTACACAAACACACACGCTCGTGATTGCGAAAAACATAATTTGAATTCAAGATGCCAAAAATTCAAATTAATTTTTTTTTATTTCACTAACTTCAATTTGAGGTGGTGAAAGCGGAACGCTGAGTTGATGTTTGATACCGTTACTAGATAAAAAAAATCCTCCATTTCACTATTTATGTATTCACCGCCGTTATCAGTTCGGAGAGTTTGTATAGTTCTTCCAAATTTATTTTTTGTCATGCCTACAAAGTCCTTTAATTTACAAAGAACTTCACTCTTTTTAGCAAGTAAATATATGACGGTGTATCTAGTATAATCATCGATAAATGTCACAAAATGATGCTTTCCACCATTACTGGGAGTGGGCATAGAGCAAACGTCACTGTGTATGAGTTTCAGTGCTTTACTTGAGCGAGCATTAGAAACTTTTGGATATGGAAGTTGCTGCATTTTATTTTAAATACATTCTGGACAATTGTTACTATGACAACAATTATCCAATTTAATTCCATCAGCAAGATCTTCGCGTACGAGTTGCTTGATTGCGTCATAACTCCTATGACCTAATCTTGAATGCCATATTTGGATACGGTTTTTATTTTTGCATTCAACTGCAATATTAGCGTTTTCTGAGGGTCTATTCAAAACAATTTTGTATAAACTGTCATTATCGGAAAGCGCATGCATAATTATCTCATTATTCTTTTTCACGAAACAATGTTCTTTTTCGAAAAGTACAGAGAATCCCTTGCTTGTTATCTTCTTCACGGATATTAAATTACTTTTTAATTCTGGAACAAAATAAACATTGGTCAAACTGATATTTTACAGATCGTATTCATCATTTAAATCGAGATTTACAGTTCCAATGGCCTTTGACTTCAAAATTCTTCCATCCGCTAAAATTATATCAGCCAAGGATTTGTTATAATTTAATTCCGAAAAAACACCTCATCAGAAAACATATGGGAGCTAGAACCTGAGTCTAAATAAAGAAAAATTTCATTTGTTTTTTGTTCGGAATAATGAATCGGATTCGCAATAAAGTTTCTTTCGGTTAACCTTGAGACGTTTTGATCTACTGGCACCGCGGAAAAACCTTCGTGTGGTTTACGAGATTTTGTAGAGTCGGCGATCATGCAATGTCGAGCAGGTTTTCCTCCATTTTTGGTTCCATGAATCTCCAATTTCTTATTATTGGAATCAGCTTTATTTTTATTTTTCAATTTAAAACATGGATCGCGTGTATGACGGTACCGCTTGCAAAAGCTACATAATGTATTCGAATTCTTATTATTATAATTTCTTGCATAATTGCAGTTTTAAAAGCAGTTGAAGCGTTAGGATTTCTATCCGCTTGTTGCTCTATTCTTCGATTATATTCATTTGTTAGTTTCGTTTTTACTAAATCCGATGTTATAAGTGCTTCATCTCTTGCTTCTAAAGCGGTGATGAGATTGTTGTAAGATTCGGGAATCGAAACTAATAAAAGAGCTGCTACATGTTGATCTGAGATATTTTCACCGATAACTTTTAGTCTTTCGACTAAATCTGTCATGTGAGTTATGTGTTCGATCATATCAGCATGTTTAGGCATCTTTATAGAATATAATTTTCGCAAAAGATATAGTTTACTGCTTAAATTGGATCGTTCGTGTATCGTTTTTAATTTTTGCCAAGTACAGGCAGTTGTGGTTTCATCTTTTACGTGAATAATTTGTGAGTCGTCTATACATAAATTAATTATAGCTCGCGCTTGTTTATCTTTCTTTAAAAATTCAGCATTAGGTTCAGCGAACGGGGGCGTATCAAGAAGATCATCCAGCCCGTCACGCATTAAGAGCATTTGAATCTTGAATTTCCAAGAGGCATAGTTGTCGGAATTCAGTTTCGTTATTTGAGTGGAATCTTTAAAATTTGCTTGAGCCATATTTAGTTTTTTCTTATTAAACACAGTTCAATAGAAAGTTATATTTACAGTCCTAACTTTGTTCAGAACTTCAACATATACACTGTTAGAGAATATCATTCTCATAATCAATGTTGTAAGGAAAGGTTGACTTACCTTTTCTTATCTCGATAGACAGCGGTGTAATAGTGGAGTTTTCTGAATTTATGAAGAACAGTCAATAGACGAGTAGACGAACAACACGTAAAGATTTAATTAGGAATGACTAAAAACTAAATGTACACATATTATAAAATGTATTCCATACGGCACAAAAACAGATACACACACACTATATCAAGAGAACAAAGAACATCAAACTATTGAAGGGGGAAAGAAGGGAATTGTGGGAAGGATAAGTATGACGTCAGAGTGGTCTTGGCCTTTCGAGATTGCATTGTTATGCAGAAAAGATTTATCTATTTGAATATATGATTAGAGTACAACATTTTAAACTCCTATCTGGAAGGTGTTTTAGCATTTTATTGGTTATTTGGTCTGAACCCGGGGCTTTATCTTTTGTCGTTTTTAATGCATATTTTATTTCTTCTACTGTAATCTCATTAGATATTATGCATTCTCCTTCTTGTGGGGTGATATTAATTCCCCCCCCCCCCCGTTAATGACATCATTATTATTTTCTCTATTTGAGAAAGGTTTAACAAATAGGGTAGCTTGTTCGTCTGCTTCTGTGATTTTCTTTCTATTACTTTCTATTGTTAAATTGTTTGCTGTTGATTCTTGTTCTAGATTCTTTTTAATTCTGTTGACGCTTCCTTAAAGTTCTTGTGGGTTGTTAATATTAAAATTTTGTTTTGCCAAAAACTCTCTTTTTGTCTTTTTTATGTTTTTTTCAGGATAGCATTTCTTTTTTTGTAATTGTTCCAGTCTTCTATTAACATAGTTATTTTTGCTTTGTGACTTTTTTGTCTCTGTCTTTTTTTAATTTGGCGCACCGTAGGTTTCTCCATATGTTATTGTTGTTTTTCTTGAAACGAACGTTAACTGAATGAAGTTTGATAATTTCCCTAATGTTATTGGTGATAAAAATCCATAATTATTGTCTAATGAGTTGGAGGGGGTGACATAATTCAATTTGTCTTCGATTGATTTTGAGACTTTTTCCCAGTCTGTGTAGGTTTTGGTAGTGTAAGAATCATCTTTTTTTCCTATATTTGATTTTACCAAGAAAGGGAAGTGATCACTACTGCCGTGCTCATCTAACCTTATTCATGAGAAGTTATTGACCATACTATGATTGCTAGATCTAATATTACATCTTCTATCCCTTTGTTTAGTCTCGTTGGTTCACCTTCATTTATTACAAGTAGGTTATTATCAAGAATCCAGTCTTCCAGTTTTCTTCCACTAGGGGATGTAAGTAGGTCCCCTAAACTTGGAATTCTCCCATTGAAGTCGCCAACGAAGAAAGATGAATCGTTTACTAAACTGTTTTATCCCTCTATTGTGTCTTCTCTAATGACTCCGGGGTGTCTGTAACAATTAAATATAAGTTTTTTTTTGTGTAGAACTACATTTATATTGAGTGTTTCTATGCCAATTATTACACTAGGGTTACAGTATGAAGATGAAGGTAGGGTATTTTGGAGGTATGTGCATAATCCACCTCCTCCAGATAACGGATGGGTTAGTTCAAGCTATTAGGAATTTAATATAATCAAAGTTGGCGAAAAATCTTCGGATGTTCGAACACAGGAAAAAGTTAAACCGAAACAAGAAGAGAAACACAAAAGAACAAAGGAAGCAAAAAGAATCCTAAGAAATATCAATGTCGTTTTCGTGGAAGGCGTCCTGCTCAAAGGGACTTGAAAAAGGTAAATCCGGTAGTGGTGGTTCACCCTCAACGGTATGCTTAAGTTTGAATAGTTCGATTTTTAGATGTTCCTTTTCAGAGTTTTTTAATGTGCAGTTTTCATATTGGTGGTGTTTATTTTGACTGTTTAGTGAAACTAAGATTTTTAGTTTCTCAATTTCAATTCTTAATTCCTTGATTTCTTTATCTTTTTTGTCTAGCTTTGTGCTAAGTTCCGTAAAGGTGATTGGTGAATTATTTTTCTTATTTTCAGCTTTATTGTTTTCGTTTGCTGGTTCTTTCGATGTTGCTATATTGGCCCAAGTTTTGGTTGTACTAACCGGTTTAGGGGCTGATTGAATGCTTCTTTTGATTTTTCTTTGAAAATTGGGCAATTCTTATCTGTCGATAGGTGTTTACCTCCACATCTTAAGCATTTTGGTTCGTTATTACATTTTTCATGGTCGTCACCACATGTGAGGCATTTCGTTTTCCCTCAGTTCTTTTTCTGGTGACCTAAGTTAAGGGAGTTGAAACACACCTTTGGCTGTTCGATATATTTTTGTGTTTTGTATATATAATGTATTTTTGTGTATTGTTTTTTTTTCTGCCTATTTTGACTTCTTTTCGACTGTTTTTCCAAATTCTTTAACTAATATAACCGGAATTGATTCCTTTGACCCTTTCCTATTAAACCTTATTATTTGGGCGACATATACGTTATCTTTTGCTAAATATTCTGTTATTTCCTCTAATTTGATTTCTGTATCAACATTTTTAGCTATGTATTTTGAAGTAAGGGTTTCGTCTATAATTCTGGAGGTAAGTTCTGTTTCACAGATTTTTTTTAGTTTTAAACATATTTTTTACCGTTGCTATATTTTTTGTTGTTATGACAAGGTTTTGCTTGCCTGAAGTTTAATTGTGTGTTCTGTGGTAACAATTTTATCCAGTTGTTCGTTGAATATTTTGTATTGCTTGTGGGAATCTTATCCGATACTCCCGAGATTATAAGTTTGATGCTCTCACAACCATATTCGAATGCAATATTTGCTTTTTCTATTATGTTAATTGCAGGTTCGTATACGTTATTATCTTTTTTTATTTCTTTTTCTCTGCCATTTGCAGTTTCCTCGATTTCTACTTTTCTTTTCGAAGAATTTTTCATTTTCCACATATTATATCAAAAATAAAACGAGACTTACCGTCTTGAATAATAAAAGAAAAATTATCCAGACAGAAATATTCCACACGTACTAACCGTATGTCTCACAATTTCCAAACGCAAGTGTTTCCACGTCCGCAAAGTTAACGAACACCTTTTCACAATTAGGAAAATCGGTTGTAGGTTCTGTTCTGACGTCACAAGCAAATTCAAACTTTTAGCAGTTCACTTCTTCTTTTGTTGGCACAAGCGACACGTTATATTCGATAGGGAGAATATACTTAAAACGCAAAAGTCTGAAACCTGTGGTTTAATTTTTTGTATTAGAGCGTTTTAAAATATATTTAGAGGTCTCCATTGCAGAAGCTTTGTCTTCTAAAGGCAACACGTACACCAAGAGAGCTTTTGAAGGAAAATTTTCAAAATCAATCTGAAAAACTTTCAATCAGAATTTTGGAAATTGTTGTCTCAAAAAACGAGACTTTCACTCAATCACTTTTCAACGTTGGAACTCAGGGGGTATTCGTGGACCCCGCACCCCCTCCCAGAAAGAGAGTTTCAACATCAGTCCTCCCCTCGGAAAGTTTTCAAGATTGTAGTATATTTTTAAAACGCCATTAAAATGCTAGGCTGGAGGAGTTAAAGACTAATTTTTGAATCATCATGTTAGGGGACAGGGAGAGACGGTTTTGGGGTAGAGTCCCTTCTCTAGTTTTGCGTTTTGGGGAGCCTTAGACGTTTCTCGAAGTCAAAATCCTATAAACGCAAATGTAAGTCAAGCTACCTTTACTGCGTTATTGTATAAGCTTGCGTATTTGGTTTCCACTGGAAAAAATGCAAAATGAGTTTCTTAAAATATCTCAAAAATTCACTGCTGTTTACCCTAGCACGTAGTTTTAACGATTTTTTTTTTTTGATGATTGGAGATTCGGATGCCTTCTCCCAGAAAGTTTTCGTGATCGGAAACCTTGAAATGCTATTGTGTTATTCTAAGCCATCGATCGGTTACATAGACACAACTGAATTAAAGAATCTGGCCAGGAAATTTTTCGAAATTGAGGCTCGAAAAGCAAAAAAGGAGTTATTTGATGATATAAAGGGAAGGGGGTGAAGCGTAAATGAGGATCTTAAAGGGGGTCTAGACCCTCATTGACAACATGAAAGGGAGTCTAAAATTGCGTTTTTTGGTCTTTAATTTCCTTTTTTATTTCGAAAAATTTCTACATTGAACGCACCTTCCCATTTCCTTAATGCCACCGAAGATAGTCAAAGGTTGCATGCTTAAAACTTCAATTTCTGAAAATTTTTGGGAGGATTCCGACTACCTTCTTTACCTAAGATTGAGTTTTCAATTAATTTCAATTTGGAAAATAATTTAGGAGGAAACGTCAAGTTTCCCTTTCCTATTGCATTCTTATTCTATTTTGAAAATTTCTCTGAAGGGAGCCCTGAACTCCTCTCCCAGACTCTCATCTTCCTACACCAATGTACCAAAGTTACGCCAAAGCGTTTATTTCGAAAACCTTGCTGCTCCTCTAAATGAATGGTTGATTTAATTCTTTTTGAAAAATATCAGCTGAATCATATACCTTCAATGTGACAAAAGTTACAGAACACTTGTCTCTTATTTTTCGAGAAGTTTCTTTATAATGTGAATTTTGGAGAGTGTCAATTTCCGTTTGGGTTATATAGGGCATATAAGGATATATAATAGAAATAGACTGGGGTGAGTGAGAATATTTAATAATTCAAAGGGTGACGAGAATAGGCGATGTTTAGGAACCTTTGGTGTAAATTCTTAAAATGCGTAAGTTTTGAAACAGTAAATATTCATGGCACTTTAAGTATTTTCGAAAATGTGGAAATACGTAGATTTGATTTGAGATGAGGGCAGTGGTTCATGGATCACAATAAAACGATTTAAGTTTGTATATTTGATCGTCATTTGTTAATAATTAACCCGTTGAGTAAGCTAATCAATTTATCACAAACTTACTTATCACAACCATTGATATTTATTAATTTGCGCTCAGTTACAATTCATCCTTTGAGACGTTATCTCAGGAGTTGAAAATTTCTACGTCTAACGAGAAATAGACGAAGAAAAAACTTTGAATTGAACGTAACACGCAAGGCATAATTTTCAAAAAAGGAAAATTCTCATATGGAAGTGTGAGAGCAAACCTCAACAAGTAAAAGATTCAAAAGTAATGTAAAATGAACTTATTTTGATTTATTACAGATTCGTTCCGAGTTGATGGGAATTAAATTCAAGGGGGAAAAGTACAAATGTTGTATTTTTGTCATTGTCTTAGTTAAATTGAATATCAGAGAGGGCATTATGAGGCGTTTAGTATCAAAACCAGGTCAATCCATGAAATTAACAAAGTTTGTGTGTGTGTGTGTGTGTTTCTTTTTTTCATAACTTGTTACCACTTTGCCTGTACAATCACGTTACAAAGCGATTTGGAACGACCCTCTCAGTCAAGTTGGAAAAAACTGCCAAAAACCATTTTACTTCAAAACCAGCTAACCCATGCTTTAAATATCGCAACTATAAAAACTTACGGGGAAAATCAACACTATTATAATAATAAATTGCTTACTCAACTGACATTTTAGATTTCAGAGGCTAGTGCATGAAATAAGAGTGAAATACTTTATGAATTTAATTAGAACTTGAATGGAAATTTAAAAAGTAAATATAAGGTTGACTTAACTTCAAACGAGCTCAATCCAAATTATTTTTATCTACAAATAATTAGACAAAACTGCTAATTGAAACTTTCTGGTATGATTTCCTGAGTCTTAATGTTCATTAAAAACATAAGACTGACAGCATAAAAAGAAACAGAAATGCAGCATTCGCGATATTTCCAATCGCGTGAAATTTAGCTCTCGTTTCCAAAAAAATCTCTCTTGAAAGGATAAAATAATTAAAAAGCAAAATTTTACTGACATTCATTCAGAATGTAAACAATAGTAAAAATAGTAACAGCAGAAACAAACTTTTATAAAGAAACCGCGATAGAAAAAAAACAAGACTTTTCGTTCAAAAATATGAAAATCACAAATTTTTAATCGTGAATATATTTTTTACATTTGATTTTTCTAGTTTTTAAAGCGCTTATTTTCAAAAAAAAAAAAAAAACCTGTGACCCTCACTTCCCCCAATCAGCTCTAATTTGAATTCTGAAACTTTGAATTCAAATTATGTTTTTCGCAATCACGAGTTGCGACAAGACCCTACTGGTTAGAGTTATTGTTTCTAGAAGTGGCTCCCCCCCTCCAAGCATGTCCCTCCTCCTGGGTGGTTATGTGTGTATAGTTGTGTGTGTGTGTAGGCTTACGTGTGTGCACGTAGGCGTGTGTATGTGTGTAAAGGCGTGCGCGCGTAGGGGAGTGTGTATGAGCATGCGTGTGTAGGACATGGACGCCACCGCCCAGCAAAAGTGGATTCCGGGGGACAGTGTTCAGGACCAGTCGCGCCGCCGCCGGTGGACGGTGGTGCTGCAGCCCTGGTCCAAGCTGAAAAAGGAACCGGAACATCAAGCACCGTCAAGTGAGAACAATAAGCAATCGTGATTGCTCAAAAAAATGAAAGCAGTAAAATTTTTTGTTTTTTGTTTTTTCTTCCCCTCCCCCCCGCCCGAAACTGGGAGGTGAATTTGAAAGCTAATTTTCAGCTCTTTCGCTGTAAAGGAAAAAGAGAAGTGCTTTTATGTATTTTAGTCGCTTTTTTACTAAAGAAATCGCCGCTTTTTACAACTGATTGCAAAATAGTGGTTTTTGGCAATATTTTGGGTAAAATAGTGGCCATAGCCACCTTTGCTTCAAAATAGTAGCTTTAGTTGTCAGTGGCAGACCAGTATTGCAAATTTAATCTTAAACTATTCATTGCGTGTGCTACATTTGTTATTAAGTATTCCGCCCCCCCCCCCTTCCCTGTGGGTGCGCAAAACTGTGATACGATAAAAGTTGGCAGCTCTGCATATAACAAACCACTTTTACCTAAGATTATTTCGTGGAACGCTAACAAAACGTTTTCCGGGATTTCTCCTTGAACTTGAAGTGCAATGGGGTACAAAGCAATACGTGTACGTACCAGTGCTTGCCATATTTAATCATAGAAAGAAAGGCAACTTGAAGTCAAAAATCGCAAACAAAGGAAACAGCTCCTCCTTAGGCGCGCTATTGTTAAAACTCTGTCGCGCTTTCTGTAGATTATCGCCAAACTGGCAAGTGCATCTTAAACGAAGCCAACTGCACTTCCGTTTATTTCTCCTTGTCAACTAGAGCGCGGCGGAAGAGCGGATGACGCCACTTCCTGAGCCATTTGACGTCACATTCGCTTGAACTTTAAAAATTATTTAAAAAAAAACTATTTATCGTATCGCAAAATTTTTTTTCATCGATGATGTTCATACATGTTATTCTATCATATAAAAATACAATTGAAAAACCAAAAACTTCCCTTTTAAAAAAAATTCCGGGAAAAGGTAACCAAACTCTCCCCCCCCCCCAACACATCTCAAAAATCGTCTAGAACTGTTTTTTTACGACTTTAATTCCGAAAATTTTCCAGAGGGGAGTTCCTCAACCCCTCTTTCCAACGTCATTGAAGATCGTCAAAATTTTTGAATTATTGGAGCTTCCATTTCGAAAAAATCGCCGGAATCGAAAACGTTTTCGAAAATGTCGTTAATGAGGGCCTTCAGTTACGTTTTTAAAACTTCAATTCCGAAAAAAATCCGGGGGAGAGCCCTTGATCTGAAGTCTTTTCCCTAACGTCAATGAAGACCCACTAACATTACATTTTTGAAGTTTCAATATTGAGAAGTTGAGAAATGATAACTCCTGACTGCATCCCTTCCATTAACGCTACCAATGACGGCTAACTATCGCATTTCAAGGCTCCAATTTCGAAGAACTTCCGATGGAGAGTTCCAAATCCCGTTCCTTCCTTCTACGTCATAAAAGAAGGCAACTGCGTTTTTTGAGACTTTAATTTCGAAAAATTACCGGAGAGGCGACCCATGTGCTTCTTTCCTCATCTTTAAACATCATTCAAAGATCGTCTAAAACAGCGTTTTTGGAACTCCTACATTGAAAAGTTTCTGGGGATGGGGAAAAGTTCTGTACGCTATGTCTTCTGCTACGTCATCAAAGATGGCCTACAAGTGTGTTTTTAGGACTTCAATTCCAAAATTTTTTCCAGGGGAAACCCCAGAACCCCCTGTTTTTAACATTGATATAGGTATCTAAAATTGCGTTTTTAAAGCTCTAATATGATAAAACGACTGGGGAGAATTCCTGAATCTCATCCTTTCCCTTCAAGGATACAAAGATAGCAACCAATGGTGTTTTCGGAAATATACCCTTAAATTTCAAAAAAATTCTAGAAAGGGACTACAAACCTCCCTTCCTCTTATTAACCACCAAATAGCCTAAAAATACGTTCCTTACAAACATTTTCGGGGGAGAGCCTGCAAACACTCCTACTTATTCGCGAATATAAATACAAATGCAAAAGTGACGACCAGCAACAGGCTCTGGGCCCAGCTAGGCTGGTCCTAGTCAATTCACAATCCCCAGTGAAGTTCAACGGCCCTCTTAAAACTACCCAATACTTAACCTCCCTTGCTCATTTGCACCTCGTCCGGTAAGCTGTTCCAAGGTTCCACTACCCTGCTAAAATAATAATTTTTCCTAATATCCATGTTAGCCTGAGATTTAAATAGCTTAAAACAATGAACCCTTGTCCTGTTTTCAGTACTAAACTTTAGCCCCGCAACATCTTTCATTTTAATAAATTTAAACAACTGAATCATGTCCCCTCGGCCTTTTCTTTGCTCAAGACTGTACATTTTCAGAATTCTAAGCCTGGAATCGTAGTCTAAATGAGAAAGTCCATTTATTAGCCTTGTAGCCCGCCTTTGAACCCTTTCCAATACATTAACATCTTTTTTAAGATAAGGAGATCAAAACTGAACAGCACTCCAAATGAGGTCTTACCAAACTTCTATATAAGGGCAGAACTTCTTTAGAGTTGTTTGAAATAGATCTATTGATTAACCCAAGCATCTTATTGACTAAACTTTAAATCCTGACTTATTAAGACTCCTAGATCAATAACTTTTTCTGCCTGACTAATGACTGAAACTTGCAAATAATAACTTGTACACTTATTTCCATGCCCTAAATGTAGCACTTAACATTTCCCAACATTAACAGCCAAACTCCATTTACCAGCCCACTCCGTAATATGATCTAAGATCCTCTCGCAGCTGATTTGCTTGTTCTTCATTTTCTACAATCCCCATAACTTTGGCATCATCAGCAAACCAATTCATGTTCCCAGAAATATTTTTATGAATATCGTTCATAAAAACAATGAACAAAACAGGCCCTAACACTTATCCTTGAGGAACGTTTAAAACCTCATTCCATTTAGAATAATTTCCCCCCACAACTACCCTTTGTTCCATTCCGGTCAGCCAGTTTTTTACCAAATGAAAATTTTCCCTCATATTCCTATATTAGCTAATTTGCTAAGTAGAGCAACACGCAGTACATTATCGAAAGCTTTTTGAAAATCAATGTAAACAACATCTACAGGCTTCTTATTGTCTAAAGCCATAGTAACTTTGACACTGAAATGTAATAAATTAGTTATTAGTTGCACAAGATTTACCTTTCCTGAAACCGTACTGAAAACTAGTCAATAGATTATTAGTCTCTAAAAAATTTAATATCTTAATTTTTAACAATGTTTCAAAAATTTTGCAAACCACAGAAGTTAGACTCACAGGTCTAAAAGTTCCCGCACACCCTTTAGACCCTGTAAGAAATTATATGCTTCACGTGATTACATTGCGTAAACCTTGACAGGGATCCCAAGATTAATAACTCAGGATCTCCATAATTGCGCAATGGGGCTTTACGCGATTGACTTCTGCGCAGATGCATGAGAGCGCCTGAGTTCATATGGCTATAGGCAGCTATGAACGCATGACTGCAAAAAAAAATCTCCTGACCGAATAGCGGGATAAATTTATGGATATCTCTTGACCGCTATTCGGGATAAAGGGCAAATTGGCTGCCCATGATGTATACTGTTTCCGTATGTAGAAAATAAATTAGTTTGTGTGTGTTGTGAATGAACATAGTCTCTTCAATTCTCTCCCTCTCAAAAAGTTGATACATGGAAAATGTGACAAAGAAGAAGGGGCGAAAATCCTCTTCACATGTTCTGGTGCCGAAACCCGGGAGGGAGCCTTGGAATAGAAGGAGAGACTTCGGATTAAATTTCTACTCATGGAAACAAAGGTAAAGATTTGAACCCTTTTTTGCATGAATTTATTCAATCGATTTCGGAATCAAAATGGATGCTACGGAAAAAGCTAAAGTTAAAAGAATCTCGTTGAGAGGAAGTATTACAAAGTTAATTAAAAATCTGAATCCATATTAGAATCTAAAGTTGAAGATACTAACTCTGACGAGTTAACTGAACTACTAGAACAAATAAATAAAAAAGAGTCAGAACTAAACATCCTGAATTCCGAAATCGAAGATGCCACAACCGATCCAAAACTCTTTGAAAATGAAATAAATGTAAGCGAAGAATATTCTGACAAAATAACAAGCATTAAAGTAAAATTAAAACGCCGGTTTGAAAAAGTAAATAATGATGACTGAGCATCTACTATTTCCGGCAATTCTCAACAGAATGCAAATCAAGACATCAAACCTATACCAAAGTTCAGTTTGAAACTGCCCAAACTGTCAATTAAACCTTTTTATGGTGATTCTAGTCTCTTTTATGAGTTTTTTAACAGTTTCAATAGCGCAATTCACGAAAATGAAGCTTTGTCAAAAATTGAGAAATTTGTATATTTGAAATCTTTGTTGTCAGGGAAAGCATATAATATTGTATCCGGTTTTTCTTTATCTGAGAAGAATTATGATGAATGTTTGAATTTATTAAAGGATCGTTATGGCAAAGAAGAAACTGTAATTGCATGTCATATGAATAAACTGTTAAATATTGAAGCTGTAAAATATTCTACAAATGTGAAAGCTCTAAGAAAATTGTATGATTCTTGTGAAATTAGTATAAGAAATTTAAATTCATTAGGAGTAACTTCGGGTTCCTATGGTCACCTTTTAATTCCAATCTTACTTAAACTATTACCGTCAGATTTAGTTCTTGAATTTCACAGAAAGAAAGATCCTTCTAAAAGTGATGTATCTGAGCTAATAGCATTCATAAAGAGAGAAGTTGAGTGCAGAGAAAGCGCATTGAATGTGTTTGGAAGAGGCCCGAGCGAGGTGTCCGTTGACAGGAACATAGCAGCTCAAACGATAAATACAATCCTAAGAGGTATAACACTCCGTCCGCTGCTGCTTTAAACATAAGTTCCGCGTCAAATAAATTCTGTATATTCTGCCGCAGTAACCAACATTACGGATCGCAATGTAAGAATTTATCGGATGATAATAAACGCGCTATGTTGAAGAAAGAAGGCAGATGCTATAAATGTTTCAGGCGTCATTTATCAAAAGACTGTAAGATTAAACTTAAATGCGATATTTGTAATAGTCAGTCACATATCCGATTATTTTGCAAGAAAGAAAGAGAAACCGAATTAAGGGCGGATCCACCTGAAATCGAAACTGTTGTAAGTACGTCTCACTCAGAACATACATCAGTTTTATTACAAACTTGTAGCGCTCAAGCTTCGTCTGAAGATAAAATAGTAGACATAAATATTCTTTTTGACACAGCATCACAAAGAAGTTTTTTGCTACGAGAAGTAGCTGAAGCACTTGATTTGAAGCCATTAAGAAGAGAAAAATTACTAATTTATTCATTTGGAATAAGAATTCCCGAACCTTCAGAGTTTGATCTAGTTAAATTGAATGTTAAAAGCTTACGAAACCCAGATATGACCTTCCAGATAGAAGCTTTAGTTACTAATCACATTTCAGGGGCAAGTTTAGAAAATAAAAATATTCCATCCCTTAAAATAAAAGAAATTGTGAAATTACATAACCTTGACCTCGCGGAATGCTCACGAGGGAAAATCCAGCTACTGATAGGAATGGATTACATTTTCGACATTGTAAAGGGAGCCCCCATAAAATTATCTAAACATCTATTCGCTCAGAAGAGTGTATTTGGGGATATTATTTCGGGTAAGATACCAACAACCTTCAATAAATCATCGGCTTGCTTTAGCGTTTCCGTTGAAGATGATTTGAATCAGCAATTAAAAGCGTTATGGGAAATAGAAGCGATCGGATGTGATACAGAAAAAGAATCCGTACATGATTTAGAGTTTCTTAAAGAATTTGAAAATAACTTAACGTTTGATAACGGCAGATATGAAACAAAATTATTGCGGAAGTTACCGAAAACTCAACTGAATAATAATTATGAAGTCGCTAAGAAAAGTTTCAATCGTCTGTCAAAACAGTTAATGAACGATAAATTTTTACTTGAAAGTTATAATCAAATTTTGCGGGAACAATTGCGTGATAAGGTTATAGAAGAGTGCCAGGATCAGCCCATTTTAGAAAATTCATATTACATACCGCACAGACCAGTAAAAAAAGAGGACAATGTAAAGACTAAAGTTCGGATTGTTTATAATGCTTTTTCGAAGGGAAAAAACTGTCTTTCGCTCAATGAATGCTTAAATCAAGGACCGTCCCTATTACCTTCCATTGCAGATTTAATCCTTAAGTTTCGTAGACATAAAATTGCGTTCTCCGCGGACTGTGAAAAAGCATTTTTACAGATAAAAATTCATGAATGTGACAGAGATTATCTGAGGTTCTTGTATTATAAAGATTGTGATTTTGAAAAGAATGTGATTTCCTACCAAATAAATCGTCTGGGCCTTCGGTCTAACATGTTCGCCATTTATTTTAAATTTTGTAATAAAACATCATGTAGCCAAATATAGCGAGACAAATCCCTCGACATTCGAGATGTTGAATACGTCATTCTATGTTGATGACTTATTTTATGGATCTGACTCTGTCTCTGAAGCATATGAACTAACAGCAGAAGCTGTAACAATTATGCAAGAAGGCGGGTTAAATTTAAGGAAATTTGAAACGAATTCCCTCGAACTTAAAGAAAATTGGGAAACCAATAAAGACATTTTCGGGGAGAATGCATACCCCACGGCAGCCTTAAAGGTTCTTGGACTAAAATGGTCCAATGTTGAGGACAATTTCGGAATTGAATTAAAATCATTACTTTCCTACATAGACGGGAATCCTCCTTGTACTAAACGGTCAGTTCTTAAGACAGCAGCTCAGGTTTTTGATCCCATTGGATTTATTTCACCCTTTGTTATACGCATTAAGTGCCTTTTGCAACAACTATGGATTAAAGGGGTTGGATGGGATGAAGAACTGCCAAATGAAGTGCAGCAAAAATGGTTGCAGTGGTGCAAAGAAATTCCAATATTATCAGATTTTAAGATCCCTAGGCATTACTTTTCAAACAAGGAACTAGATTTTGAATGTGTTCAACTTCATGTGTTTGGAGATGCAAATCAGGCTTGCTATGGAGCTGTAGCCTATTTTAGGTTCCAGAGTAACGCACAAGAACCAAACACCTCATTTATTATGTCCAAATCTAGAGTCGCACCTTTGAAACCATTGACTCTCCCTCGGTTTGAACTAATGGCAGCTCTTATTGCATCAAGACTAGCGAATTACATTAAATACCTTTTCCCGAAGATCAAAACAGTTTTCCTTTGGTCTGACTCTACCATTGTTCTGCATCGGATTAAAGGATCAGCTCGAAACTGGAAGCCTTTTGTAGCGAATCGAGTAACAGAAATTCAGAGCCATACTGATCCGCTGGACTGGAAACATTGTGAGAGCTAATTAAATCCTTCAGATATAATTACAAAAGGAAGCCATGCTGAAGATCTACTGCATTCAGAAAAATGGGTTCATGGTCCTGCGTTCCTTAAGTTGCCTGAAGAAAATTGGCCAGTTGGGAAAATGCCATCTTCGAAGTTTGAAGAAATTAAAAATGAAAGAAGAACGAAAATTGACTTTTCCTTACATTGTGCAATCAAAAAGGATGAGAGCCAAAAGGAACCTTTGTTAAAACTTGAAAATTATAACTCCTGGAAGAAATTAAAACGATTAACGGCATGGATCCAGAGATTTTGCAGAAATATCAGAAAAAGAAAGGAAGATCGCGATTTAGGAGAACTGAAAGCAGAAGAGATGGAAGAAGCAGAAATTTATTGGATTAAGTACGTTCAAGAAGAATGTTATCCGGAAGCAATCCACGCTCTCAGAGCAAATAACAAGCTTTCTACTCAGTCAAAAATACTGAAGTTGAATCCGTTTCTTTCGGAAAGTGGACTGCTTCTACTGGGTGGAAGACTGCAAAACGCAAATTTCTCTTCAACTCTCAAGCATCCAATTGTGCTACCATCCAATCATATCCTTGTGCAGATGATCATCTATGATGCTCATGAAAACGTGTTCCATTCGGGAGTGTCGGACACTCTAGTGCAAGTATGAGAAAAGTTTTGGATAATCAAGGGTCGCCAGGCCATCAAGTCCGCTTTGAGCAGGTGTATTGTCTGCAAAAGATTTAATGCTCTACCTGGAAAACAGGTAGTCGCGCCACTTCCATTATCGAGGATTGAACAGTCATGTCCTTTTCATGTTATAGGCATTGATTACGCTGGCCCTCTTTACGTCAAGGATAAGGAGGACAAACATTATTACATTTTGCTTATAACCTGTGCCACCACACGGGCAGTGCACTTGGAACTTGTGAATGATTTAACTGCAGAGACCTTTTTGTTGGCATTTAGAAAGTTTGTGTCTCGAAGAGGAATACCTTCTGTAATTTATTCAGACAATGCCAAAACTTTCAAACGATCAAATTTGGACTTGAAGACAATTTTTTCACTAATAAAACACCCAGAAGTTGAACGTTACTTTGCTGGGAAGAACATTAAATGGGTATTTAATGTGGAGAAGGCCCCTTGGTGGGGAGGTTTTTATGAGAGACTAGTGAGAAACGTAAAAACTTCTCTGCGGAAAATTTTAGGTAAATCCTCCCTCACTACGGATCAACTTGAAGCGACAATTGTAGAAATAGAAAGTGTTCTCAACTCTAGACCGTTGACTTATTTGTACAACGAACAGAATGAACCACACCCGTTAACACCAGCTCATTTATTAGTAGGGAAGAGACTTCTAAGTTTACCATCAGTAAAATTACTTTGCAAGTTCCAACTCTCTACTAGGAGGTTGCTAATTAAACAGTTTAACTATCGAGAGAAACTTATGGAATCATTTTGGAAAAGATGGTTAAGGGAATATTTGTTAGATTTAAATTCAGCACATTTTTCTCTAAACAAGGGAAAAGTAAAGGAATTTAAGGTAGATGATATAGTTTTGATTCGAGATGATTTTTTACCAAGAAATTTTTGGAAGCTAGAAAAAATTATTGCAACCTTCCCTGGTAGGGACGGGAAAATAAGAAGTTGTGAAGTAAAAACAAGCACGACAATTCTTAAAAGACCAGTGCAATTACTGTATAATATGGAACTACAAGATTATTACTAGATATTTTTCGACGTATTTTTAAAAGGTATTTGTTGTATAGTTAAAATTTATTATATTTGCGTAAAAGTGTTCTAAATTATTGGTTTAAATATTAACTGTTTTTTATTTTGGTTCAAATTTCAATCATGTATATATTGTAAATAAGAAGTATTTGTTAAAGTTATGTTTTCATTATTGTATTTGTAAATATTGTATATTTATCTCATTCTTTAAACTGTTGGATTTTTGTATAGATTATTGATACATATTTTTTCTTTTCTAGTTCAAATTTAATGTTAATTAAAATTTGCTCAATTTATGAATAAGGAAAATGAATAACTTATGAATGTGAAAAATCTATGATTATGAAAATTTATGAATATGGTAAGTAATTAGTTACATAAAATATGGTTTAAGTAAATTCATGGCTGAATTGTATTCAGAAAAATTAAAGAATGGAAAAAAAAAAAATCTTGGAGTTCAGGTAGGAGAAATTCTGCATCTGACAATTTTTATGGCAATTTGATAATTATCTTTATGGTCCATTCTTTAGCTATTGAAAAAATATTTACTGGTTTTGAAATATGATGAATGAACATTTTATTCTGTATTTGGTGCAAATTATAATGTTTGGAACTTGGATAGAATTTATGAATATGATTTATGAAAATGTATGGTATTTAAATTTATCTCTGAATTTGATTAAAAAAAAAAATGATTCTTGACTATGAACTCATGTGCTCTCAAGAAAATAATGATGAACCATTGTTCATCCGGGGGGAGTGTGTAAGAAATTATATGCTCCACGTGGTTACATTGCGTAAAACTTGACAGGGATCCCAAGATTAATAACTCGGGATCTCCATAATTGCGCAATGGGGCTTTACGCGATTGACTTCTGCGCAGATGCATGAGAGCGCCTGAGTTCATATGGCTATAGGCAGCTATGAACGCATGACTTCAAAAAAAAAAAAAAATCTCCTGACCGAATAGCGGGATAAATTTATGGATATCTTATGACCGCTATTCGGGATAAAGGGCAAATTTGCTGCCCATGATGTATACTGTTTCCGTATGTAGAAAATAAATTAGTTTGTGTGTGTTGTGAATGAATAGTCTCTTCAATTCTCTCCCTCTCAAAAAGTTGATACATGGAAAATGTGACAAAGAAGAAGGGGCGAAAATCCTCTTTAGACCCTTTCTTGAAGAGCAGTGTAATGTTAGCCAGCTTCCAATTCTCTGGCACTGTAATCGAGTTATAAGAAGCATTGAAAATATTTGCAATTACATCTGCTGTACTATAGCTTGTGTCTTGCTGTTGTCAACTGTTGGGATACAGTTATCGTTAAAAACACTCGAAAAAAGTTATTAAGAACATTAGCAATATCACTACCGTCCTAAATTAAAATTTCGTGCTCATCAACCAGTGGCCCCAATCAGTGGCGTAGCCAGGATTCTGATTCGGGGGGGGGGGGGGGGCAGGCGATTTTATCAATGTACTACTAAATTAACTATTTTTCGTTAAATCGCGAATTACGTTATTAAAAATAGATTTCATCATGCATTATGTGCATTATAAATTATTACTAATAATTCATTAAAAATCAATAAAAAATAATTTCACCCATATTTGTGGTGCTGGATATTTTCGATGATAAATAACATCAAGATTAATTCACCAGTAATATGCTAAAAAATGCAAATGCTTTTAATTTGTAATCAAAATAATGAACTACTGCTGCCGTAGAGATGGGAAGAGTGGGCAGTATTAAAAGAAGAATATGGACGTTTGGGAAAACTGTTTTCTCACAGTGTGCTAGTGCCTCCACCAGGGCTGTGAAGTCGGAGTCGGACTGATTTTGAGGTAAAGGAGTCGGAGTCGTTAGAAAACATGCCGACTCCGACTCCGAGCTTCTTTTTATCTTTCCTTTTCACTGACTCTCCTTGCATTTTTTAAAAACTGACTACCAATTGGTTCGATTACATGTATAAAAAGATACCAATGAGAAAATAACTGCCATTATGGCAATCAGCTAGCTTGAATGCTTATCGCTGTAGCCGTACCCTAGTTTGCTTGCTTTTAAACTTTACTAATAGTAACTGTCAGCAAACGGTTTTGTTGCCTAACATTTTCAAGTAATCACTTTCAAATAAAAATAGAAATATAGTGTTTTGTTCGATCTCAGTTATATAAAATAGTAAAAGAAACGTAACAAATTAGTAAGTCGAGGCCCGTAGCTAAGGTTGAAACGTTTGAGGGTGATCGGCAAATTCAAAGAAGTTTTGGCGCGAAAGCACGAATCCAAAAGATTCGATGAAATAATCTAATGTTTTTGTCTTTATTAAGACTATTTCTATAAGCTTGGTTCTCACTAAAAAGTATGGAACAAAATAAGTGTAAATGATTTCTTGATTACACCAGTCAATAATTGCAGTTAATCTTAAAATCTTCATATTAAGGTTCATTCTAAAGCAGCCAATAAAATTTAAATTAAAAATTTAGTGAACAAGAAATATAGGTATAGTAAAAGCTATTAGTGCAAATTTGTATGCCGCCGCATTTTGTGTAAAATTAACTCCTGACGTATATGTGCCCTATTTTCAACGAAATTCAATTTATGAAATACTTACTAGCAGTACCCGCACAGCGATGCCCGTGCTAAAAATTTAATGGTAATCCGTTGAATAAAAAAAATTGACGCCCCCTCCCCGTCTGATGTGAAATGATCGTTTTTCTTTGTATAAAATGCGTACACACCTTTTCAAAAAAAAAAAAAAAAACTATTTAAGTTTCTTTGTAATTTAAAACTTTTCGTCGTTGCTTTAAAACTCTATTTAGCGAGTGAAGCGGTTTTTACTGCAATTTAAAATATTTCGCCAAATAAATAAATAAATAAATAAAAAGACATCAAATAATATGTTTCAAACGTAAAAATAAAATGGTTTGACAACCTGAATCAAAATGACATATTTCGAAACTGATTCAAAAACGCTTGTAACTTTTTTCCTTTGAAGATAGAAGCTAATTTTTTCGACCATGGGTCGAGATATTTCTGGAGTAAAAAATGTCGCCTTTTTCAATGGTGTCAAAAAGAAAACTGTGGGACAATTCCTTCACTTTTTATTGATAGATTTAATGAAGAAAGTAGTGCCTAAATTTCAGCTTAGCCTAAAAAAGTTTGAGCTAAAAACACAAATTGCTCCCGTCGTAATGAAGTTAGAGCATAGAAACAAATTGCTTAGAACGCGGAAAATTCTACCCTTTTCAACGATATATAATATTAATATATGCAAGTAATTTTTCACCCCCTTTAATAGCCAATAATAAGCAATTTACGTGAAATTTGAGCCTACATTGGTATAAAAAAAGAACTATTTATCTGTTTTTTTTTTCGAATTATAGCGTATGTTACTCAGTAAGAAAGTACCTTTCATACAGTGAAAGAATTTTTCAAATTGGTGCAGTGGTTCCGGAGATTACCTCGAACATATAAACACACAAAAATCCGTCCTTTCTCTTTATAATATTAGTAAAGATAATTTAAAATATAGTCGCGAAAATTTTCAGAATTAAAATATTTATATTTTTTATCAACTCTGAAATTAATTTTGAGTGTCATCTATCAGATGGGTGTAACCCGGGGCAAACCACCCGCTCTCAAGAACTTGGATTTAGAAAAAAGCTTTTTTCCTCTCAAGTTACAGCTTTCAAAACTTTAAAGTACACGATTTGATCAATATCTATCTGTTAAACATTAAAGGGGGGGGATTACAAATAATCCTTTTCAAATTTTTTAAAAGGGATTTTTAAGTCATCTCACTTTTTAACTCGTAACTATTTTAAAATTTGATTTTTAAATTGAATTTCCAACGTTGTATGCGTCTTGGGTTTACAATAAAAAACAAAATTCGAAATTTTCATAAAAAGGAATTAATATTTCCATCTCTGTTTAGAGGTTTTCCCCCTTTCCCTTAAAGGAGAGAGGGAGTTGAAAAAATACAATTTAAATAATACAATTTAAATAAAAATACAATTATTTGAACTGTCGTATGGTTTGTAAAAAAAAAAAAAATCTATTTGTTTTTAAATCTGAAAGGTAATTCAATTATTGAATAGTAAAGCTAACTAGAATTATTAGCTAAACCTAATTTTCATTTTTGGTACGTTAAACTATTGTATGGCTTCACATCTGCCAGAAAATAAATTTTGTGTCAATCAACCATTTTTTTTTACTTATTCTTTTTTTTTTAAATTTATATAAATTTCGAATAATGCTGTATCAGCAGTAGCAAAATTCGTTACTTGTTAAAACGATACTTAAAATAAAAACTTTTTAGCAAAAAAATTGAACTGCCGAAAAAACTGAAGAGCAAAAAATAATAAACCATTTTAATTAAACCTTAATAACTAAGTTCTTAAACTGATGTAAGTATACCTAAGTATATATTTTTGTAATAATTTAGAGTTTTTAATTAACCTTAATAACTCAGTTCTTAAATTAATGTAAGTATACCTAAGTAGTTTTGAGTCGGTGCCAAACAAGCAAATTAATTATTTTTGTAAAGCGTGAGGCGCAGCGGTGGCGTATGGCGACACGCACCTTCGCCGGAAAATGCCGAGCGTTCACGAAGTTAAACCCGAACGTCGTCGAGTGGTCTCGAAGAAGCACGTGTCGAGTATTTGGCTGCTACTGAGCTTTTGCCTCATATACAACAGTCAAAATGTTTATATCATTGTTTATCATACTGAAGAAGGATTTCTCATCTTGTTAAAAGCTCAAATAAATGGTTTTGTGGGTCATAGTATTATTCAGCGTAAGTATGGCATAACAACTGTAACCGTTAATTGCATACATGATCCTGAAGATTTTTCTCACTGGTTGTTTGCCTCTCTCGTCCCAAAGGTTTCAAAGCTCCAACGAGAGGTACTTTTCGTTGTATACGATCTACTAGTATTCATGATTTAATGACGGCGTGTGGAGGGAGCATTTTTTGAAACATTTATGTTTATCGCCGGACATTTCACATTACATTGCTAATTTTATTTGGTTATTTCTTTAAATTTAGGTAATTTAGGGATCTTTGTTTATTTATTGTTTGGCACCGACTCAAAACTACTTAGGTATACTTACATTAATTTAAGAACTGAGTTATTAAGGTTAATTAAAAACTCTAAATTATTACAAAAATATATACTTAGGTATACTTACATCAGTTTAAGAACTTAGTTATTAAGGTTTAATTAAAATGGTTTATTATTTTTTGCTTTTCAGTTTTTTCGGCGGTTCAATTTTTTTGCCAAAAAGTTTTTAATTTATAATTTTTTGTGGCTATAAGCTACTAATGTGGCTATAATCTGTATGCTTATATTTTTGATTACTTTTAAAATAGCTACCTACCTTACTTTAGCTATTAACATATATATATATATATATATATATATATATATATATATATATATATATATATATATATATATATATATATATATATATATATATATATATATATAATCGTATTTTAACAATTATCTGTTGTGTTACATAAATAATTTTAAAAAAGCAGGCTTTACATACTAACATGGGTAGGCCTACAAAAAATGCTGCTCGGATGAGGAAAAGATGTTTAGAAGAATCTATTAATGAGAAAGAAAAAAGGTTGGAAGCAAACAGAAAGAGAATTACATTAACACGTTCACAGGAGAGTTTAGGTCAGAGCGAGGAAAGACTGTCGAGAATGAGAAGCTACAATAACGGTAGTTTATTGCAAGAAGGTGATAAGCAGCGCGCTCGTCGTTTAGATATAAGAGAGCGACTTTCAAATGAGAGTGAAGAGCAACACGCTCATCGTTTAGATCTGATAAGAGAGCGACTTTCAAATGAGAGTGAAGAGCAACGCGCTCATCGTTTAGATCTGATAAGAGAGCGAGTTTCAAATGAAATTGAGGACGTCGTGTCTATACAATCCGTTCCATAGATGAGTCTCGTGAAATTGCTACCTATGGAAAGAAACCTCCAGATAATGTTGTCCCGAAAGATGTGAACAATTGTGGTGGACTTTTATCAGAGGTAAAACTTGCTGCCGAATCTCGTGTGATGAAACGTAACATATCAGTATCTGACGGCCTCGTCAATGGTGCAATGGGTATTTAAAAAAAAATAAAATGGCCATCAATACGTAGGGATCAACTAGAGGAAGGAGAATTACCGGACTGCATATTAGTTAAGTTTGACGATGAAAGCATAGGAAGCAGACTAAAAGATAGCGATGGTTGTGTCGCCATACCTCCAGTGGTTGCAACTTTTCAAGGAACGAAAGGTTATGGTGACATTGAGCACAGGATGTTGCCAATAATTCTATGCTGGGAGGTCACGGTACACAAATTGCAAGGTACGACCCTTAATAAAGCTGTAATAGACCTCGGAAAGAAAGTGTTTTCTAAAGGACAGGCATATGTGGCACTGAGTAGAGTAAAAACACTTGAGGGTATTGCTTTATCTGATCTAGAGCCAAATAAGTTACTACACAAACCTCACGATGAACGAGCTTTAGCAGAAATGCAGAGACTGAGAGCTCTAAATCAAGAGACTGACAAATCTAAAGCTCATTCATCGTGAGTTGTTTTTTTTTTTTTTTTGTAATACACAACTCAGTAATAAAAAATCTGTGAGCGAACAATAAATCACTCCTAATATCTCACCTTTAGATAAGGAATTTTTCCAAATTTACATGGGACCAAATTCTAGGTATACTCTTTCCAATAAAAAAACAACTATCGAAATCAGACTATTCTGTAAAAGTTATGCGTCGTCTTACACGAAAAAAAGTAAAAAACCTTTGAGTGAACAATAACTCACCCCTGTTTTCCATCCTTTAGGATAGGAATTTTTTTTCCAAATTTATATGGGAACAACTTCCGGGAAAATTCTTTCCAATGAAAAAAGAACTATCAAAATCGGACGAACCTGTGAAAAGTAATGCCTGGTCATACATGAAAAAAAAAAGAACTTATATATACGGGTCGATTTGAGAACCTCCTCCGTTTTTTCGTCGGTTAAAAAACTAAACCTAATTACAAATACCAGAGATTGAGAGGTCTACACTGCCGTGGGCAGGTCAAAGGCAGTAACTGCATTTTTTTTTTTCATTTTTTTCATTTTTTTTTTTTTTGCATTTTGTCATCTATTGTACGTTAGCTTTGTTGTACAAACTAACTTATTTGGTTTCCGCTGAAAAAAAATATATAACTCCAACATTTTCTTATTGTTAATGCTACTGAATCCAACACACATTTCTTCAAATATCTCGAAAACTCATTTCTGCAGATACTGCCGCTTACCTGCCCACGGCAGTACACACGAGAGACATACAGGTCTGAAGCTCATTCATTGTGAGCTTTTTGTTTTTTGTAATACCCAACTCAGAATCAAAAAATTTTGGAGTGAACAACTAATCACCCCCTCTCCCCCCCCTTAGGGTAGGAATTTTCCCCTCAAACTTATAGGGAAATTACTTCAGGCTATACCCTTTCTAATAAAAAAAGAATATCCAAAATCGGACTATTCTGTAAAAAGTTATGTGTGGTCATACATTAAAAAAATATATATATACGTGTCGACTTGAGAACCTCCTCCGTTTTTTCGTCGGTTAAAAATAGTATGTCACCATCAGTAAACTTCGCCCTATTTTTTCATACAAATCCTGAATATAAAAAATGTTTGAACACTGGCACTGAAAACTAACCCTAATCACAAGTACCAGAGATTGAGAGGTCTACACTGCCGTGTGCAGGTAAAGGGCTATAACTGCAATTTTATCTTTTTTTTTTTTTTTTTGCATTTTGTCATCATTGTTTGTACGTTAGCTTTGTTGTACAAACTAACTTATTTGGTTTCCGCTAAAAGAAATATTATTCCAACATTTCCCAGTTGATAGTACTGAATCCAGCGCACAATTCTTCAAATATCTCGAAAACTCATTTCTGCAGATACTGTCGTTTACCTGCTCAAGACAGTACACACGAGAGACATACAAGTCTGCATCTCATTCATCGTGAGTTTTTTTTTTTTTTTTTTTTTGTTATACCCAATTCAGCATCAAAAAATCTTAGAGTGAACTACTAATCGCCCCCCTTTCCCCACCCTTAGGGTAGGATTTTTTCCCTCAAATTTATATAGGAACAACTTCAGGCTATACCCTTTCCAATAAAAAAAAAGAATATTCTAAATCGGACTATTCTGTAAAAAGTTATGTGTGGTCATATATAAAAAAATTTGTGAGTGAACAACAAGTCTCCCCCTTTTCACACCCTTAGGGTAGGAATTTTTTCTTCAAATTTATATGAGACCAACTTCAGGGTATAACCTTTCCAATAAAAAAAGAATTATCAAAATCGGACTATTTTGTAAAAAGTTATGTGTGGTCATACATTAAAAATCTGTGAGTGAACAACAAATCAACCCCCTTTTCCCACCCTTAGGGTAGGATTTTTTTTTCAAAATTTTTATGGGACCACCTTCGGACTATACCCTTTCCAATAAAAAAAGAATTATCAAAATCAGACTGTTCTGTAAAAAGTTATGCGTGGTCATACATTAAAAAAAATATATATATACGTGTCGAATTGAGAACCTCCTCCGTTTTTTCGTCGGTTAAAAAAAAAAAAAAAAGTCATTTCGTCGACTATTTGCAAATAAGGAGTACAAAATTGGGAACTTAGAGGGACAAAACCAAACTCTCATCCTTAAGAATGAAATATCATAAAATAATTAAATTCAAAATAAATAAATAAAAAGCTTAATATTTATAAACAGTCGTTTTTTTAAATTAAAGAATCTCTTTCCTTATCCTCAAGCATAAGTACAAAATTGTAATGGATTCGGTGCGACTTCCACTTTCTTGAAATGAGGACACAGTTCTTGATAAAAACACAGGAAATTTATTTACACTATGTACAGGAAAGATCTTCAACAACAGCTAAATTACTCATCAGCAATAAAGCAATTATCACACAACACCGTAAACTCAACGTTTACACACGTATTTACTTCCAAATACGAAAACAACACAGCGAAATGCCTCGCTATAAACAGAGCAAAAATGCTGTCAGTTCGAAATATCAATCGAAACTAACTGTTTATCCATCGCTAACGGCTTAAATACACCGAAAAGAAATTTCTCAAATATTCCACACGCTTCTGTAAAGTAGTAGACCGTTATCAATGAAAAGAAAGAAAATAGGGGTCGTATACTTTAGCCGAATGAAAAAGGGGTTGTATATTCATTACGGGAAACTATTTACAGGTTACGTTACTACAATAATTACTATTTACAGGATTTGTAACATTGCCCCCTTCCTAAGGACTGCACGTCCCGGGCAGTACAATCCCCAGAAAGGGTGCCAAACTTCTATCACAAGTTTACAAATATACACATTAATTAATAACTAACAGATACAGAAAACACAATAATAACAAGAAATATTACTAAACATTAAAAGCAAAAAAAATTATCTACAACTTTTATGTTATCAACCATGGTTGTTTACGTAATACTCATGAACTATGGCCATAGTATGGGGCTAACCGATCATAATGTACAACCTTAGGTTTTGCATTAGGTGATTTTTGGATCCTCACTACGACGTCATTCAGTCGGTTAAGGACTTTGTAGGGTCCATCCCAATGCGACTGCAATTTGGGTGAAAGACCTTTCCGTCGGATGGGATTCCATAACCAAACCTTGTCGCCTTCGTTGAATTCATGTCCAGTAGACCTTGTGTCGTATCGGGTCTTCATCTTCTCTGCCGCGATGTTGATTCGCTCTCGTGCGAAGTTATGAACGTCTTCCAACCGGGCCTGGAGATCCTGTATGTACTCCTCAGGCGATGAAGGCGCATCCGGAGGACGACCGAAGACGAGATCACAAGGTAGCCGAAGCTCTCGTCCAAAGAGCATCTGAGATGGGGCATATCCGGTAGTCTCGTGGACAGCATTGCGGTAGGCCAGCAGGAACAAAGGTAGCTTCTTGTCCCAATCCTGTTGATTTCTGGATACCATAAGTGAGAGATTATTCAGGATTGTGCGGTTAAATCTCTCCACCATGCCGTCCGATTGTGGGTGTAGTGGTGTTGTCCTAGTTTTCTCAATTCCGAGAATTTGACATAGGCCCTTAAACACAGCAGAGATGCAATTCCTCCCTTGATCGGAATGAATCTGCAAAGGTGTTCCATATCTCGAGATCCAGTGTTGGACTAGAGTCTCTGCTACGGTGGTAGCCTCTTGATCTGGAATGGGATATGCTTCCGGCCATTTGGTGAAGTAGTCGATGGAAACAAGAATGTATTTGTTCCCATCAGCAGTTCTTGGTAGAGGACCCAGGATGTCGATCCCAATTCGTTCGAAAGGAGCTCCAACGTTGTACAGATGTAGCTTCCCTCTGCTTCTCTTCTTCGGTCCTTTACGAGCAGCACAGGCGTCACAAGAATGGCACCACTTCTCCACGTCAACCTTCGCCTTGCTCCAGAAGAAGCGCTCCCGAACTTTACTGAGGGTTTTCAAGACACCAAAATGTCCTCCAGTCGCACTACTATGTATTTCTTTCAGAACATCTGAAATCCTTGATCGGGGAAGTAGTAACTGCCACCTAGATGTCTTGCCGTCGTCAGATTCCCATTTCCGGTGTAGCACGCCGTTCCGTAAATGGAGTGAGTTCCATAAAGCCCAGTATCTTTTTGTTGCAGGACTGAAGATGGAAACGTCCTGCCAGCTAGGGCGTCGACTGTCACTTTCCATGAACTCTAAAATTGGTTTTATGTCGGGGTCTTCAAGTTGATCTTTTCGAACTTGGTCATCACTCCATGGATCAGGTTCTGATGATGTTGGAGTCACTGTCACCTGATAGGCGGTAGGGCTAGTCGTTCCATACTGTTTCTCGATTCGGGAACAATAGTGGCAGTTCTCAGGACAGGGTCTCCTTGATAAAGCGTCAGCATTACCGTGAGATAACCCTTTTCGATGCTTGATCTCCATGTCATATTCCTGGAGCCGCTGTATCCATCTGGCTATCTGGCCTTCCGGATTTTTGAAGTTCAAAAGCCAAGTTAATGAGGCATGATCTGTCCGAAGCAGAAATTTTCGGCCGTAGAGGTAATGATGGAAGTGTTCTACAGCTTTCACTATGGCAAGTAACTCCTTTCTGGTGACGCAGTAATTTCGCTCCGACTTTGATAAGCATTTGCTCCAGTAAGCGATGACATGTTCATTTCCGTCAATTTCTTGGGATAAAACAGCTCCGATGCACTCGTTGCTCGCATCAGTGTCCAGGATGAAGGATTTTTCAGGCTGAGGATAGGCGAGGATAGGCGTTGATGTTAAAGCCTCCTTCAGTCGTAGAAATGCATCTTCGCATTCTTTGGACCATTCGAACTTCTGCTTGCTCTCCGTCAGCTTATGCAAAGGTCGTGCAATGTTGGAAAAACCCTTTACAAACTTCCTGTAGTAGGTGCAGAGCCCCAGGAAACTTCGCAGCTGATGGATGTTTTCGGGACGACTCCAACTCTTGACAGCAGATACCTTCTCTGGATCGGTTTGTACACCCTCAGAAGAGATGATGTGACCAAGGTAGTTCACTTCCCGGCGGAACAAATTACATTTGGACGGGCTTAACTTCAGATTGGCTTCCATAAGCTTTTGCAGCACCTTCCTAAGATTTGCCAGATGGTCTTCGAAACTGCGTCCCACGATGATGATATCGTCTAAGTAGACCAGACAGGATTCGTAGGAAAGTCCTCTTAACACTGTCTCCATAAGACGCTCGAAAGTAGCTGGTGCATTGCAGAGGCCGAAGGGCATCACTTTAAACTGCCATAAGCCTTGTCCAGTTGTAAACGCTGTCTTTTCTCGGTCATCAGGGTGTATCTCAACCTGCCAGTAGCCGCTCTTCAAGTCCAGGGTCGAAAACCACTTGTGTCCGGAAAGAGTGTCCAAGGTGTCGTCTATCCGTGGAAGAGGGTAACTGTCTTTCTTGGTGATTTCATTCAGCCGTCGGTAATCTACACAAAATCTGGTGGAGCCATCTTTCTTTCGGACCAAGACGATGGGAGAGGCCCAAGGACTGGATGAAGGTTCGATTACATCATTCTCCTTCATCTCTTTCAAGAGGGTCTCAACCTCTTCCTTCTTGGCAAACGGTAGTCGTCTTGGATGCTGTTTAATAGGGGGGTGTTCTCCAGTGTAAATCCTATGCTGCGTTAAATTCGTACGGCCAACATCCTCCGATGTAGATGAAAACAGATGCTTGAAGTCATCCACCAATTGTTCCGCAGCAGTTCTTTGATCTTTCGATAACGGCGCACTCCCAATTAACTTCGATGTCAAGGACTCGGAAGACACAGTCTCGGGGGAATTGATTCTTCTAATGATGCAGTTTACTGGAGTACAAGTTGCCAACACTTCACCTTTTCGGATATTCCTTGGCCTTTCACTCACGTTGGCGACTCTCACAGGAATTACATCCTTAGAAAGGTCCACAAGCGTAGATGCTACCAGCACTCCTTTTAGGCTATTGCTTAGGTTAGGGTATTCAACGAGTCCAAATCGAAAACTATTGCTTTCTTCAAGGGAGCCAGGTATTAATGATTCTGACCTTGAGGGAATCGATAAATCTGTTTGGGCTATTATTTGATGAGCGGATTTTACATCACTTTCTGCAGGGAAAACGGCTATGTCTTCTCTCATCGAGTGCAGCTCATTAGTCTTGAAGTCGAGAGTGAAGTCATATTTCTTCAAAAAGTCCAATCCGAGAATGAAGGGGTCCGTGATATTAGCGACGAATGCCGTATGATGGTAGGTGGCATTCCCAAACACTATTTCCAGGTCCACTTTACCGTCAATCTCGATCTTGTCACCTGTCACAGTCTGGAGACTTACGCGTGGCGATGTCCACAGCAGTTTCAATCCAAATTCACGAGCCACATCTGTCCTAATGATTGTCACATTGGCTCCAGTGTCGACAATCAGTCTGCAGGGGGTCCCATTTACATGTGCGTAAATGAAAAGTCCATCACTGGCACTACTAGAAGAGGAAATCTGCAGAGCTCTAGTGGTGGTGATTTCCTTCCCTCGCGTAGCTTGGCGAGCCGGACAACTCCTTCGCAGGTGTCCTTCACTACCGCATTTCCAGCACTTCTGCTCTTGTTTCTTTTGGGCTGTTATGCTGCTCAGATGTCTTGTCAAGTCACCGAGTTGTCTCTCAAGTTCAGCGAGATGGGACGACCTGGAATCTGACTCATCAGCTTCCTGAGTCCGGATTAGATGACGATCCACACGGGTTGCTTCTTGGGCGGCCTCGTATCTCATCGCATACACAACGGCAGAATTCAGGTCTTTGACATCCGCCATCCGTAGAGCTTTCTGGATTTCCGGATCTCGAACCCCGTCGATGTAGTAGTTGAGTGCCAGGTTGTCCCGAACATCCGCAGGACAGTCGCAAAAAGCAAGATGAGACAGTCTCTCGACGTCCGCCGCTAGCTCTTGCAGGGTTTCCCCGGTTTTCTGGAAACGGGACTTCAACTGGAGTCGGCTGAAATCTTTCTGGCATTTCTCACCGAAGCGAAGCTCCAACGCAGATGTGAGGGCGGCGAAATCCAGGCGCTGGCTGTCCGGAAGGGTCTGAAGAATGTCCGCTGCGTCACCTCTCAGGGATGCTGCAAGATGGCAGGCCTTGGTAGCAGAGTCCCATCCGTTCGCTTCCGCCACTATCATGAATTGAGTTTTGTAAACCTGCCACGAAGTTTTCCCATCAAATGTGGAAAGTTTAATGGACGGTCGAGCAACCGATGTGGGAGCGCCAAGCTGTACAGAACTGCTTTCCGCGGTCGCCAATCTCCTTTCCACGTCCTTAATTATTTCTTCCTTAAATGAAGTCAATTTCTTGTCTTCTTCTTCCAACTTATTTTCCATATTGGCGATGCGCTCTTCCACAGTATCAAATTTTTCTTCCAGGGCATCGACTTTATCTCCCATGGCGGTTAGTTGATTCTCCATCATGGTTTTCATCGACGTTAGGTCACTTTTCATTTCATCGTGACTTGTAGTGATTTTAGCAGTTAAATCACTATTTAACAGTTCTTGGTTAGTCGCTAATTCATTTTTCAATTGTTCTTGATTAGCCGCAATGTCATTTTTTAATTGTTCCTGATTTGCAGTAAAACTTGCAGTCAAATCACTTTTCACAGAGGTGATTGCGTCAAGAAGTTGTTTTAATTGTTCATCCATTGCACGAGTAATCACCATAAAAACAAAGTCCAAATTTAAAAAGTCTTTATGAAAATAGTGTCCAAAGTCACACTTACTCCAAGAAAGTCCAGAAGTAGCCCCACGCTGGGCGCCAAATTGTAACGGATTCGGTGCGACTTCCACTTTCTTGAAATGAGGACACAGTTCTTGATAAAAACACAGGAAATTTATTTACACTATGTACAGGAAAGATCTTCAACAACAGCTAAATTACTCATCAGCAATAAAGCAATTATCACACAACACCGTAAACTCAACGTTTACACACGTATTTACTTCCAAATACGAAAACAACACAGCGAAATGCCTCGCTATAAACAGAGCAAAAATGCTGTCAGTTCGAAATATCAATCGAAACTAACTGTTTATCCATCGCTAACGGCTTAAATACACCGAAAAGAAATTTCTCAAATATTCCACACGCTTCTGTAAAGTAGTAGACCGTTATCAATGAAAAGAAAGAAAATAGGGGTCGTATACTTTAGCCGAATGAAAAAGGGGTTGTATATTCATTACGGGAAACTATTTACAGGTTACGTTACTACAATAATTACTATTTACAGGATTTGTAACAAAATGTTTTATTCGTGACAATCTTGATGGGATATGCATTTTTCAATGTAAAAGTAGCTAAAACAATAAATATCCTCTCGAAATTTAACATATGATTTTTTCTTGAAACCAAATCCCCCCTACCCCCTTCTCTTTTAAGAATAACAGCAATGAAATATGAAATAAAATGTTAGCAGTTCATAAAATATTGCAGGATAATTTACCTCATTTAGTTGTAGAATCCATCAAAAATTTCTCTTTGTGCACTCTTCCTTCTGAACTGAAAGAGAACTTTAACGTACAGGGAATCAAAAAATAAAACTTGTGTATGGGTAGAGAACTGAAAACGGACTGATTCTTATCCCACTGCATCCAAATAAATTTCTCCCTTCCGTTATTGTAAAGTGATTTAGCTAATGTTTTCTGAAAAACGATCCCTCTCCACTGGATACTTTTTGTAGATGCTTCAGGACAAAAAGACCGAGCACCGAGCCAAGAAGGAACAATTTGGAAGTTGTATTAGGCATCAATCTTCAAGGGAAAGTGTCAATGGATTTCTGTGACAAGTTGTTGTCGATTTGGGTAATTTGCGCTTTCATACGAGCCGAAAGCACTTCCGTGGCAGGGGCAGGGTCCGTATTGTGGTCTGGTGATTAGTGCAATCTGTTTAGTATTGTCCAGCTCGAGGACAGTGCGGGTGGCGCAGACTATTTATCTGACAGATAACTGGGCAGTAAAACTGGGCCATTATCAATTTAGACGCCGTCATTCCTGGAGCATACATTGCATAAAGGGCCCCGTTGTTTACAATAGAAGACTGAAGAATCCGCTTTAAGGCCCTTCTTCACTCGACTGGTAGTACACCAGACCAGACCGGTTAAGAATCCCCATCATTAGACACGGGGGGGGGGGGGGGGTCAACGAGACTTTAGGTGGGAATAATTGCCTCCTCTCTCCTTGACTTACAGAAACATACTGTACTTTGTTCGTGTTTGGTATTAGTTTTTTTTTTTGCATCCTCCCCCCCCCCCGTCTACACCACTGCTGTCATACAACCAATTTTTTTTAAACCAACTTTTTCGCCACGAAAAAGTTGCTTAAAAAAATCATTTTTGCATGAAATATTACTATGTCGAAAACGAAAATTTCGGGGGGGGGGGCCCCGGTAGGCCCCCCCTGGCTACGCCACTGGCCCCAATATGACTAATTCGAACTTTCCCCGAATTAGCGTACGCAAAAAACCTCTTATAGGATTCCTGTCTATGTTATCTGCCAGTCTTTGCTCCAACTCTCTTTTCTGAATTCGTACCAAATACTTAAATTTACGCCTTGCCTTACAATATTGGAGCCTATCTGCACAGTGACCAATTTCTTTAAACCTATGAAAAGCGGCTTGGTTGTAATTTAGAGCGTATGTAGATTCCTTGGAGAACCACATCGGCCTAATTTTAGTGTCGACACCCTTTCTCCTAAAAGGAACATGATCCCCTACCGTTTTCGTTAGATTTTCCTTAAACTCTGCTCACTGAAGATTCACATCGCTATTGGCCAATCCGGAAGAAAAAACTGCTTTCAAACTCTGCCTAAGTGCCACCAAATCAGTATTTCTGAAATTGGGCACAAACCTAAAGTTCTCTACTTTGTGCATATCAAATTTAATCCCAAACATAACACTGTTGTGGTCACTTTTCCCCACATAACCCTTGAACAGCACCTTCCATGTTACAGAAAACTAGATCCAAAATCACGTCCTGTCGAGTACCCTGAGTTACAGTTTAATCTAGGAAACAATCACCAATTACTTTCAAAAATTCCTCTTCTCTGCTATTACTGTGGTAAAAATTATTCCAATGAACCTGGAAAATTAAAATTTCCCATAATGATGACTGACCCCTTTGCTTCAAATGTCACTAATAATACTAAACATCTGTTCATCTTGACCATGGCTTAAGTTGGGTGGCCTATAAACGTTCCCTAAACGTAATTTTTTGCCCGTATTGCTCATCAACTTTAGACAAATCATATCAACCTCATTAGGTTTATCATTAATTACCAATTCATTGCAAGTTAAAGTGTCTCTAACATAAAATAAAACACCACCACCTCTTTTACCTACTCTATCTTGTCTAAACAAATTATACCCAGCAATAGGTAATAAATCTGCATCATTTTCGGTAGCCCATGTCTCGGTCACTCCAATAATATCCAACCTCTCATCTATTCTTCCATCTTGTTCCTAATACTACGAGCATTGGTATAAAAAACCTTAAGTAAGCCCATCTTACTTTCATTTAATGCTGTGCAGTTATTTGAATCCCAACTGTTAAAATCTTTTCTCTTATTAGCCACCCTATTTCCGTTTCTACTGAAATCCCAATAGTTAGTACCCTTTTGAATTCTTCTCCTTAAACCTTGTATTTCATTCCAACTTAGTTTTTTTGATTATGAAGCCTCTAAAACCAAACCACTAACCACTTTGGCCCCTGTAGAGGCAGGCCATCGGCCATCCCTAGCAATCCAATCGCATTTACATTTACTCCACCCATCAATAAACCTGAAACAGTGAAACCTGTGTACGTTGACCACTCGCGGTGCAGTACTTTGGCGGTCAACTTAGACAGGTGGTCAACTTATAAAGGGCGGTAATTATTGTTTTTTTTTATTTTTTGTCATTTCTTGCACCATGTATTCTTTTTTTTGAGGAATTCACCCTTACTCTTTCAGTTCAACTCCACTTTCATTGTTTAACATTATTGAAAGTGAAACAATAATTAAAAATACTATTCAAATACTTTTGGACACTGTAGTTTTAGAAATTCCATATATGCCAGCTAATTTTCTCTGGCTTTCTAAATTTTCAATTACTTTTAATGTTTCATACTTTTTATTAATCTCAAGTTCCCCTTTCTTTTTGAAGCCTTTTTATGTAAAACTTATAGCACAAAAAGCAACAAGCTCGACTCTCCCAGTTTATAAAGGCAAAATTAAAATGTCCTACCGCTTAACCCCTTGCACCAGAAACATGTAACTTTACTCATTACTCATTAGCAGGCCCAGATCTACGTACCCGCAGTGCGAGGGACCCTCCTCCTTAACGGGGCTAACGGCCCTAGATATTGATGAAAAAATAGAAAAAAAACTAGCACTAAAGCTTATTCGCTTTTCAAATAGACACTGCTGGCTACTAGAGAGAGGCCTTACATATTTTGTTGCAGGGGGCTCAAAATGTTCGTTCCTGCTCTTTTTAGCAGAATTCCTGTGTTGCCACAACGTATTGCAACTGAAAGAAAAGACTTTGAACTTTTCTACTGACACCTATTTTCATTGAACAGAGTACAAAAAGCTATCTCAAATAGAACAACAAATGAAAAACAAGTTTGGAAAATAAAGAGCAGCATAAGCTTTATGCTGCTGTTTAGTTAGTAAAATGCTAGTATATCATCAAAGCATTAAATACATTCTTTGAAAGCTATCAAATAAATATATTATTATTATTATTATTATTATTTGAAATAAATAATAAAATAATATGCTGAAGAAAGTTTAAAAAAATGAATCAAGTGGTCAACTTACAAAGGGTTTTTTACAGACCAAATTTGGCGTACATTAGAGGTCAAGATAGACAGGTGGTCAAGATAGAGAGGTGGTCAAGTTACAGAGGTTTTCCTTCATAATATGAGATAGGGCTAGTTCCGTTCCTGACAAAAGCGGTCAACATAGACAGGTGGTCAACTTACAAGGGTGGTCAACTCTACAGGTTTTACTGTACTACGCTTTACGCAAGTTTCCTTGAGTACCAGGTTCATACACCTAGCCCGTTGGTTTAACGAACTCCTATGCACTACATGTCTGGGGATCAAACCAACCACTTGTACATTTGTCGAAATGTATTAAACAACTGAATCAATAAACAAATCCATAACTATCTTCAAATTTTATTTACAAAAGCAATTTTAGTATTTCATTATGTTCGGCAGGAAAACTGGTAAAAAGACGCTATTTTAATACTGGAACATTTCTTTTATAAGGAAAAAAGTGCAATCCTGACCTGAAGGATCTGAATAGCTATTGAAAAAACTTCACGAGTCCTCAAACGAATCAAAAGTTGAAAGGTTTAATTTAGATAATTAAAGATACTAGTAAAACTTTTTTTTTTTCAATTTTTTATTCTTGTGTGTGTGTGTGTGTGTGTGATACTCGAAACATTTATAACTTTCATTCAAACTCTTTGAACTATACACATTATTCAAAAAAATGTAAAAAAAAAAACATGCTTCAGTTCTTAAACTTTTTGGTAAATTTTGTTTTCATTAATCCCCCTCCCCCCCCTTTTAATGCATTACAGTCGGGTCCCGACTTACGCGAGGGATGCGTTCCAAGACTCCTCGCATAAGTCGAAGTTTCGCGTTGTGGAAAAATGTTGTGTATATGATTTTTTTTGTTAACATACCCAATCATTTTAGACATTTTTAAACTGTTTTAGACCATTTTTAACTGTATATTACCGTTTCTTACATAAAGAGCTGAATTTTTACCTTATTTTTTTAAAAAGCTGAATTATTCAACATAAAATACTGTTTACGATGCACAATATGAATGATCAATGGAAGAGAGAGACATACAAGATAATAAGAGAGACAAATAAAACAGTACGGTACGTAGAGTATATGTAGTTATAATAAAGCACTGCACTGTAAACAGTAGATATAATAAGTTACATTTATAACTTAAACATTGATGATGATAGTTTATGCTGCGCATATAGGTTGTCCCGTCCATATATGAGAAAAAAATAAATTTGAGCTACACTATCACAAAAGGTGTCAAAATTTGCGAAATTTTTCACAGATCACGAAAAAGGTAAAAAAAATGGAATTGCGTGTCATCTTGAGGGCTCTACCACTCTTTGAAGTCTTGCATATTTCACATTTTTGACAGACTTAAACGATATGATTTAAAAAATAAAAAAATAAAGTTTAGAAAGCATTTTATTTAAGAAACTAATGGAACAAAGCACAAGAAAACAAAATAAACAAACTACAGTTTATAAATAATGACAAAAGTTTAGAATTTAAACTTATTTTGTGTCCAAAATTTGGCATTTTTGTGCGAGATTGCAACCCGGTTCTAACGAAGCCTTCTCTAGAAGTAGCGTTAGTAACACTTTGTGAAGCCTGTGTTATTAGTTTAACACATCTTTCCACAGATTGTGAGTGGCAAGGAAAGTCAACGATTTCCAAGCTATTATCTTTACTCGACGTTAAATCCCGGTTATCACAAATTTGCCATTTCAACTGCGCTTGCGCGCAGACTTTGCCGATTTCGAAGCTCTTGCTCAAACTAATGAAAAACATTTAAATTTGTTAATATGAGATAAGAACAGATAAAAATTAGAAATTACAAAGCTGTATTGGATTTAGTTTTTACGCCTCGGTAAAGATTGAGTTTTGCGTCTTAATTATTAATGGATTCGGAGCCTGATTTTTCTATCAAACAAAGGCCCTTTTCAGGGCCAAATTTTTAACCTCAGAAGAGCGTACTCGATCTGCAGCATCACTTCCAATACAAAGCGGAACCCTCAACCTAAATACAAATGTATAATACTAAGCTGTTTACGCCTAACGTAAAACATATGCAAAAGACGGATATTTGTAATATTCCGATCATTTTTGAAGTACATAACATGTTTTACGTTTGCGTTAAATAAAAATTTCCAAACCAATAAATATTGAAGTGTAATTTTTCTCTTTTCTTTATGAAGATTATCAGTTATTCATATCCGTAGTTTCATATAATGTATCCCGAAATCGCTGTGAAAATACTCTATAATCGCATTCATTTTTTTGTTGGGACTCTAGCACAACCTAAATATAAACAAGCAACACGAAATCTTAAAACAGAAAGCCCAAAAAGCTATGTCCGTGCGCAAGCGCAGTTGAAATGGCAAATTTGTGATAACCGGGATTTAACGTCGAGTATTATCTTTTGCCATAATTTGAAGGATCTCGTTAGAAATATGTCGAAGAACCGGTGGTGCTGTAACCTGACACTCTTGCCAGACAATTATTTCCGTATAATCTTTAGCAGAGAAGTTAATTTTTGGTGTTTTAAATATTCTGCGTTTAGTGCTACTTTCAGCATCTCTAGCTTTTTTTATTCTTCGTAATGCTAACTCCCGAATGTGCTCCCTATCATCAAACAACATACTGACCAGCAGGTTTTCTGGGTGCGCAAAAAAAGCATTTCTTTCGATAACAGAATACACAAGAGATTTCAAGTTTTCGGGTAACAATCGAGAGTACACAATCATTTGAAAAAGATGTTTGGCTGCTTCCTTAAAAGATGACTTTTGCTTGATTAAGAACCAAACTGGAGCGTACACTTTAACCACGTAGTTAACAAGTAATCGCAAATTTTCTGTTGGATTAAGAGTACTTACATAAAGTCTGAGTATACGATTAGCAGAAGTAAGCCATCTCGAGTGCGCCATTTTTCCAGGTTGGCGATTTGCCAGCTCAGGACTACAGAAACCAGTTGATACAGCTTGACAAATCTCATAAAGATATTTTTGATCCGTGCTTAGTTCATCAACCACATTTTTCGGCAAATTAGGCAAATTATCATCCACCGCGCAAAAAAACAATGTCATTTTATTTTCACAACCAGCTAACTGTTTTCCAATAGGTCCGGAATATTCTTTAGGACCCAAAGTGCAACCATCTAAGGTCAAGAATAAATGACGAAGGGGTAATTCGTTGGCATGAAGCATACACACACACCATTGCAATGGTCTTTCCAAATACTCCTCTAAATATTGAATCACGCCACCCTTCCAACCGGTGTTTATTGCAGTTCTGTCACATCCAACGCAAATCACGTCTTCTAAATTCAAGCATTGACCTTCTAATAGAGCTGTAATCGAAGTTAGAATTGCCTTTGCAGTGCCACGACTTGACGTTGTGTGTCCCAAATAAATTGACCCGGGTTCTGCTAAAATTGAGATGTGCTCTTCAAAAATTTCTTTGCAATGGTAACGAGCTCCTATTTTCTCATTTATCAGAGTCTTGTCTTTACGTCCATCAAAGTAAATGCTTTTTATAACAATACTTCCAATATCTTTGGAAGCTTCTCTCCGAGCTTTAGCTACAGCTCTGTGGATTTTGTTTTTATCAGCAACTAGAGTTAAATCTTCTTTTGAAACCAAGCCGACATCAGCTAAAACTGCAGAAGCAACAGCAGCAGCAGATCGCGTCGACAAACCGTATCTATCACAGACCTTAGCAACTGTTGGCAAGATCAGTGTATTCCTGTTTGTCGTTGAAGTTGATGGTGTCCCTGTAGAGGCCGTATTCGTTTCTGTTATGGGATACGTTTCTGGAGAAAATTCACGCATCGAATCGTCATCAAAATTTGCTGAGACAGAATCGTTATTTTCAGTAGAAGACTTTTTTGCTGCCCTTTCAAGTTTTCTCTGCTGTTGTTTCATTAATCTAGCTGTTTCTTTCTTACCGACACCTCTTATCACCATTTTCCTGTCATTTCTTTGATCCAACAAGAAACTTCTCTCATTGATGGGAACTTTTTTAGGTTTTAAACACAAACAAGACTCAAATACAGGGCACTTACAAGCCGCAACGTCGAAGAGCTTCTCAGATGACTCTAAAACGCACTTCAGTTTATTTTCAAAACTATCACTTCGTTTGCTTCTGGGGTATCGTTTCAAATTGACGTACTTTTCGAAATAGAATTTTAATAATTGAATTACTCGTTACTTAGTTACGATTGGAATTGAAGCTTTTGTCCAAATACTGTTGATTTTTTCAGAAACAATTGTATATATATCTGAACTGGAAGGGTCCTTTCCATTATGCATACATTTCTGTTCCCTCCTGACAAATAAAATAAATTTTATGACGTCTTTTACAGTAGGTAGCTGCCGATCATCAAGTTCCTTGTAGGGTCCCAGTATAGCACAAGTAGTCTCACAACGTCTCGAACTCATTACTTAAAACTAACAGAATCGGCATATAACACTAACAATTGCAACTGTACTTTTATAGCATTAAAATTACTTTGGCTACGAAGAAAACACCCGTGAGTCAAGCCAAGAAAGTCCTCGAAACAAGTAAAAGGAATTAGCAAGTTGAAACCAAACAAAGTCGAAGTCGTCAGTAACATATTGTTGCATGCAAATCGAGACGTGGCGCCAAGCTTCGTGGACGATTCTACTGCGGAAATGGGGGTTATTCCCATATAGGCATTTACAGTAGTAATCACCATATGTTTTCTTTTTTTTTCTGTTCGTGTTGATATTACGAATAACGAGCTTTTTATTTCAGCTGTCGAGCTTTTATTTCACAGTAAATTTATAACTTTATTCACAGTACTTCTTTTTCAGTTGCCATAAAAATGACAATTTTTCAAAACTTTGACGATCGGTAGAGCCCTGAAGATATAGTTTTATTCTATTTTTTAAATTATTTTTGTAATTTACGATCGATTTCGCAAATTTTGAGATGTCTTGCATTAAGAAAAACGGAAAAAAAAATTTTCGGGACACCCTACTGCGCAATCTCTGATCATCATTCCAATGTATTTTTAAATTCAGTTGCTTCGCCTTAACTTTTATAAAACTTACATCTATGGTAACACCCCTCTTTCAGTCTCTTTAATCTACAGTACAAGTGCATATTCCAATTATTGTTTGCATTTTGCTTTACACTACTCTGCGAGCTTCATATTGAAAATAAGGTCTGGACTTATACGGATTGCCTAACTCGTTACTTTTAATTATACGTATGAAAGATTCACTCATACCTAGTTGTCGTGCTACTTCGACCCATTTTCTAGTTGTTCAAGCCAATCGAGAATCTTTATCTTTTCCTAAATTGTCGCAAACTTTCGCTTTTTGTTTCCATCTTCAAACTTAAGATGAAACAGCGTGCCTAGGTGCCACAATATTTCATCACCTTTCATATTTAGAATAAATAAATGAAAAATGAGGAGTGGTGATATATACATTGTACACACTAATGAAGCTATCGTTATTGTGCGCTGTGTGGGAACTTGCGCAATCAGTAATGTTGAAAGGAGGAAAGTAAATTCATGAAGTCAATGTTTAGTAGTGAATAACAAAGTCGAAACTTCGCATCACAATTCCTTTCCAAATATTTTCGTGATGAGAGCGAGAATTTCGCTTTAGCTCTAAAATTCGTCACTCCGGAAAAACTCGCGTTTTTGCCATTTCGCGTAAGTCGGATCGCGTTGTAGCGGGAGTCGACTTGTACTCAATCGCCCCTCCCAATAGGATCGTCTGGATCCACTACTGGTTTCACTATAAAATATTGCATTCTCTTAATATACTTTAACTTTAAAAATAAAATTACAATTTGCTTATGTAGTAAAATATAGCTTTTATCTTAAGTATTTCTCTTCGCCCCACATTCCTCTAGTAGAAAATGCGTAGTTCTCCGTGGATTTTTCAGTTTTTGTTATACGTACTTTCCAAAAGTATCAGATCATGGAATGCAAATATCCCTTTCTTAGCGGTTAATTTAAAATAATTAGAGGAGATGTAAGTCCCATCACACAGTTTCTTAGGTTTTAAGACATTCCTACCGAAATTATAAGCTCGCTCGAAATATCAGAGAATACACAGTGATTTAATATTTGAATCATGGTAAATAAATTCATTTAAAGGGATATTATAAACGATACTCCCTTACCCCTCACTCTTCACTGAAAAATATGCTTTTCAATCTGTGATACTGATCTCTTAAATAAAAAATTCGTATTTTCTTGTCGATCAGATATTACAAAGTTGAATGAAAGCACTACCGTACTTCCTCTTTCACTTCCTGTTCATTCGACCAATTAACAGCAGTAAACAAGAATGAAAAATAAGCAAATTTCAAAATCAGGGTTCGTCTAAAAAGTGAAATTAGTCTTCTGTAATACAAAGTAGCTAACTTCTAGAATGCGGAAAAGCAGGGGCGGATTGGGTTCTTCAAGAAGGTACCAACCTTGACTCAAAAAGAGCGCACCGGTTCGGGGGTGGGGGAAAAAAACGAAGGTGCAGAAGTTTGAGGGCGAAAAAAAAAAAAACCCTGTAGGCGCACAGGGTTTGAGAGGACACACACACACACACAAAAAAAAAAAAAAAAAAAAAAAACGAAAGTACACGGGTGCGGGAAAAAAAAAACCTCCGAAGGCTAACAGGTATGAGGGCGCAGAAAGAAGCCCGGACCGTACACAGGTTTGAGGGAGCAAAACAAAACATGAAGGCTCACGTGCCGAATGATCGGTGGGCAAGTTCGCCCCTGCGGAAAAAAACGAAATACTCTGGCCTCAAAAAGTTAAGGTACAACATGTTTTTCAAAGCTCACCATAAAACAAAAAAGCAGTAACAATAAAATGCATCGTTTGCATGAATGATAATTACGACCTTTAAAACCATTTGTGAAAAAAAGGTTGGTACCACTTTTATTTTAAAGAAAAGAACATATTTTTACGAGTGAGAAAAAAATATGCAAATATCAAGCTTTCGTACTTTTGTGTGTAAATTGTGTTGATCTTCAACTGTTGTTGGCAGTTTCGGTGACAATAGTCAACAGAGTTTAGAAAATGTCCCCGAGGCGTCGTTTATCCGATTCGTTAAGGTGGAGGACTGTTAGACGAACGGAAATGGGACTGTCGCACCCTGATGCTGCAAAACGTCTCAATGTCCCTCGTAATGTTGTTCGGTGACTTTAGGATCGATACCAATCCGAATATTCTGTGTCCAGAAGACCTGTTCCAGGCCACCCACGAGCTACAACACCTGCAGAAGTCCGTTTTCTAGTTCTTTCGGCCTGAAGGAGAAGAATCGCAGCTGTGTGATACAGCTCGTTGCAGACCCCTTTGTAGCATCAGGAAGAAGAATCTCTGCTACTACGGTGCGAAATCGTCTTCACAATGCAGGTCTCTATGCAAACGATCAGTTGTGTTTGTTCCCCTCAAAGGTACAACACCGAGGGATCCGCTTATGCTGGGGAAGAGAACCTGTTTCCTGGACCCAGCAGCAATGGACTTCTGTGCTGTTCACAGACGAGTTCAAATTTACATTGGAGAGTGCTTCAGGTCATCTACTGATCTGGAGGGAACAGCGCAACAAATACCATCAACCCAACAGTGTTGAAAGACCACAGTTATAGAGGTCGTGGACTCATGGATTGGACTGGGATCTCGCTCGGTGGTCACACTGACCTGCATGTGTTCCATGGATCAACTCTGACTGGTCTAAGATATCGGGATGAGATCCTTGATCCATATGTCTGCCCATACGCTGGTGCTATTGGTAATGACTTCATTCTGATGGATTTGAATGCACGACCTCACCGAGCTCGGACTGTTGGGGAGTATCTTGAGGATCATGGTTTGGGACGAATGGAATGGTCAGCTCGATCTCCGGACCTGAATCTGATAGAACATCTTTGGGACTATCTTGGCAGACAGGTTAATGCTTTAAATCCTCCTCCAAGGTCGTTAGATGAACTGGAACAAGGTTTACTCTGTGTCTGGTCTTCGCTTCCTACTCCGGTGTCCGACAACTTAATAAACATCATGGAAAATCGATGCCGCTAATGAATTCAAGTCAGGGGAGACACATTCCTTACTAGAACCCATTTTTCTATTGTTTCTATGACATTTTACTACATAATACTGTGAGGATCTGTTTTCTTCAAGAATGGACTTTTCTGCACGGTTTGCCTTTTTTTTTGTTATAAATAGTTTTTGCAATACACTTATACAAATTTCTATGACGCATTCAATAAAAAAAAACTATTTAATGCACATATCCTCCAAATTTTTTGTTTCTACATTCATTCATTTGCAAATTAGACGCTAAAAACCGGTTGTACCTTAACTTTTTGAGGCCAGTGTATATGAAGGCTTGAGTTATCGTAACATTATTATCGTTATTTTAGTTTTTGAATTGTATTTATAAACATGTTTTTATGGGTTACAGTTTCTTCATTTCACAATTAACTCTTGTATGTGGCATAAATATTGTTGTATTTTTTTCGTTCACAACCTTGTATGTAAATTAGAAAACATCTTTACTCCGGCCGGCCACCCACGTGCGTATATTTCTAATGGCAATTTTTGATCTAAAGCGGAAAATAGTTTGTCTAGCAAAGGTGACACCCGGCAGGAGTGCCCACAGGGGAGGATTCTAGTTTTAAAAATTTATTTATTTAATTTTATTTATTGGTTTTTTAATTCAAATTAATTAATTAATTTTATTTTATTCTGTTTTCTTATATTTTATTTATTTATTTAGTTTGTGTGAGTGTGCGTATGTCATTCAAAGCCAGAACTTTTCTAATAAAATAATAATAATAAAAAATAAATAAATAAATAAATGTATTTATTTAAAAAAAATGTAAATTAATTAAAAAGGAAGCTAAAAAATAAATAAGGGAAAGAGAGTTGAGTTTCTTTTTGGTGGGGGGGGGGGGATAGGCACCCCTGACATCCGCAGCCGCAGGTTTGAAAAATGTATTGGCAGATACACTTTAAAACGTTGAAGTTTAGACTGTCCGTCTGAAGAACAGGGATGTGCACAGAAGTTTTGGGGCCCGTCACAAATGACCTCCATATTGATTACCCCCTACGTCCTTTCATATATTTCACCCATCATTTTAAAAATCTCTTGCCTCTTCAGGCTCGGACCCGAACCAGCAAGTGTCCCTTCTCCCCCCCCCGTGCAAGCCCCCCTTACAGGAGAAAATAATTTTTTTTTCACAGAAAAAGCTGAAAATCCGGAAAGCAGAAGCGTTAAATACCCGATGTCATCGATGAATGAAAATGGGAAATGCTTCCTCTGCGGTTGTGGAAACTACTGACACTATACATCAAATAAACAGTAGACGATTTTCAGAGCTTCATTTTCCCAACATTGTTTCTTTGGATGTAAACAGACAGTGCGTTTTATGAAATTTGATTTTGAGTTACGTCGAGCCAGATTATCTATACAAAAGTGCATATTAACAGATAAATGTACCCTACCAGTACCTAGATTTTATTGATTGGCTTATCTGGGGGAAAAATACGCATATAACTGCATAAATTTAACTTAAATATTTAACAGGTAGAAGGAAAAATATATCTTATATGTATATTCAATTCAAAAGCGGCGTGTAAAAACGACTTGAGTTTTATTATTTAAAAAAGCGGGAGAAAATAATGTATGTGGGCATTAAAGTATTTTGTATATTGTTTTATCATTCGATGATATAACCCTCAATCATCATATAGCTCGTTTAGAATCCAAAGAGTTTAGTTTGGGATTTAGAAGACAACATCCGGATTTTTACGATTTTTTATGGGTCTATTTTTCATATTCATTAAAGCAAAAGACAGAAAATAATTGTGAATCTCTCATGTTCGTTTTATCTTATATTTCATCTGATTGCTGTTTTAACTTGTGGATGAAGTAATGAATTTCTTCAAAGAAATCTTAGAAAATTAAATACGAACAGAATTTGAATAGCGTCCTGTGTCCATAACGTATCAGAAGTATTTCATGAGACATAGGGGGCATGTTGCTCAATTTTTTTAAGAAAGTAAATGATTGGTTTCCACTTTGAAGCAAAAGCGTTACACTCTCAGTGTGTAATACTTATTGGAACGAGGTCCGTCATTTTGAAGTTTTCCAAAAAGGGCAAAGAGTGAACATTCAATGCAAATGTTATCAGAAAACAACCCAGGGAGATGTCATGATCCAGGGGTGGATCCAGACAGATTTTTTCGGAGGGGGCCATTTGCAAAAATATGATGCTTTGGAAATTTTAGAATTTTACAAATATCAATATTAGAGCCCACCTTTTAACCAGAGCTTTTTTTAGGAATTTTCACTAGGCGACACAAGTTGAACATGAAGGCTGTAACCTTTAAAGTGACATTCCTGTAATCAGTACTGTTACTTTCTGAGGCGATTGTATAGGTTTCTGTTTTAAGAGGAATTATTAAGTATAATATTAACTCCGAAGTAAAGGGTGCCCGGAAGTTTCTCCCCCGGAATTTTTTTTCGAATTTGTAGTCTTAAAAACGCATTTCAGACGATCTCTAGTAATGTTAGAGAGAGGAGAGATTTGAGGGCCCATCAAAGGAAATTGTTCTGATTTGTAATCTTAGAAATGCATTTCAACTGTCTTTTGTAACATTAAGGGCTCGGGTGTGAGTCCCCCTGCCCCAACCATTTTTCGAAATTGAAACCTTGAAAACGCAAACATTATCTCCAATAATGTTAAGAGGGAAATTGCGGGGGTTCTTTTCTTGCAATTGTAGAGCTATAAACGCAGTTTAATACGATCTTCTCGTGATGATACGCGGAGGGAGGATTCGAGGGTTCACACAAAAACTTTTTCTGCGAGTATTTTACAGTCTTAAAGATGCATTTTAATTATCTTTGGTAATGGTAAAGGAGAATAGGTTTGGAGCCCTCCCCCGGAAATTGTTTGAAATTGTAGCTCTAAAAAGGCTGTTTGAGACGATTCTTGGTGATGTTAAGGGGAGGAGAGATTAAAAGGCTCATCCCAGGAATTTTTTTTAATTTATAGACTTAAAAACGCATTCTAGACTATCTTTAGTAAAGTTAGGGGTTGAAGAGATTCTGAGGTCCTCTCGCAAAATTTTTTCAAAATTGAACTCTTTTAATTGCAAATGTAGGCAATCCATGATTCATGAGTAACTTTTAGAGGACCAGCAATTTTTTGAAATTAAAGCTCCAAAAACGTAATTCTTGAAAACTTTCAATGTTGTTAGGGGATAAGGAGTTCTCTCCCGGAAACATTTTGAAAGTCAGGCGCTTAAAACAAAATTTAGGCCGATCTTGAATGATGTTGGAGAAAAGGAGAGGTGGGGAACCCTCCCCTGGAAACTTATACAAGTTACTTTTTTAAACGCAATTTGTTGACGATCTTTGGTAATATTAAAAGAGGAGTGGTTTGTTGGGTCCCATATTAAAAAGGGAATGAAGAATAATTACATAACACATCATAAAGTCAGGTTAAAACTTAAATCCATCTTTAACTTAATGAGCAATCATTAAATGTACTTTATTATTAACTTTTTATTAACAAATTTTTGTTCGTCTGTTCGGATGGAATATTGAAACAGGTAGTATATCTATTGGCAGGCTAGTAAAAAAAATATTTAAAAATATTACACACACACACACACACACACATATATATATATTTATATATATACACAGATGGGGGACAAAATAATATGAACACCTGTGAAATAAGGAAAAATCTTTATTAATAGGGGGTTGGACCACCCTTTGATTGAAAAACAGATTGAATGCGACGGGGGATAGATGCATAAAGGTCATGGACAACATTTAAAGGAATATTAAGCCATTCCTCCTGCAGAATGGTCTCTAATTCCGAAAGTTCGGATGGAGGTAGAAATCGGGAACGAAGTTTGGACTCTAAATATCCCCATAAATGTTCAATAATATTTAAGTCCGGAGACTGAAGGGGCCAGGCGAGATGTTCAACTTCACTGCCATGCTCTTCGAACCATTCTTGGACACATTTGGCAGTGTGTATGGGGGCGTTGTCGTCTTGAAAGAGCGGTCGCTCTCCAGGGAACACTGTCTGGACAAACGGATGGACATGATCCTCTAGAATGCTCAGATAGTGATTAGATTTGACACGCCCATGCAGAATAACAAGTGGCCCAAGACTACGCCAAGATATCGCACCCCATACCATGATTGAGCCACCCCATGCTTCACAGTCGGCAAGAGGCATTCAGGATTAAAGGCTTCTGAGGGCGTTCGCCAGACATAAATGCGCCCGGTATTCTGAAATAGGGTAAATGATGATTCATCTGGCCATATTACTTGTTGCCACATCTGTGGGGACCAAACTTTGTGGTCTTTGCACCATTGGCGTCGCTTGAAAGCATTAGTTGCTGTCACCAAAGGTTTTCCTGTTGACACTCTGCCATAAATGGTCGCAGCATGAAGTTCCCTTTTGACAGTTTTTTTTGTTGAAACGGGGTCCTGGAGATGGCTGTTCATTTCAGATGTTATTTCGGATAAGGATTGCTTGCGGTTTCGGGCTACTATGCGCTTCAAAGCTCTTCTATCCCTATCAGCAAGCTTTGACTTTCGGCCACTGTGGTGCTTTGAAGACGTCGTCTTACCTTCTTTCGTGTATACTGTCATAACATCTGACACTGTACCTCTTGCACATCCCAAAAGCTTTGCTGTTTCCGTAACCGATGCTCCACTTAAACGCGCCCCAACAATCATTCCTCTTTGGAACTCTGTAAGGTCTGACATCTCAACTTATTACAGAAATTTAGAGCCAAGCACGCAACATTTGTGACTATTGTTGAGACAGTGATAGGCTCCTCTTCACGCTCACCAGGTGGCAGACTTCTGTTGCAGGTGCATGGCTGTACTATAGGTGTATATACGGCATACCTTTTCATAGGTGTTCATATTATTTTGTCCCCCATCTGTATATATATATATATATATATATATATATATATATATATATATATATTATGGTGGTCCTTATTTTTGAAGTTGTAGATATTTTACACGACGCCCCCTACACCAATGGCCTTGAGACAGGCATACCGCTATTCGTGCTCGTTTCAAACGAAGCGGCAGGGGAACATTTCTTTCCAACAAAATGGACACAAGGGATTCTAAAGGCCATTAATGAATGCCTAGGCCATTGATGAATGATTTTTGACAACAACAAATTGCCTCCTCCAGGCTTTGGGGGTGTTGATTTAGAAAATTTTCTGTGTATGTAATAGATGTGGCAAATAGGGTCACTAGGTTTCGATGCTAAAAATATAGGGTCTGGTGGGGGAAAGTGGTCAATGGGGTAAAGTGGTCATACGTCAAATAAATGGCTATAGTTCGGAAATAAATGTTCGGATGAATGTGAAAATTTTATTTCAGAGTAGGACGGTTAGAAACTACATTTTGAATACAAAATTTTGCAACTGGCAAACTGTTAGTTGATTAAAAAAAATATTTTGTGGAATATGAAAAATTTTAAAATCTAAATACCTCTTTTAACTTCCTTGGGAAATTTTGTTTGCTAGAATTATGAATAGATTGACTGCACAGGAAGCTTCTTACATGTCTCAAGAACTCTTACTCATTAGCAGTTAGCTGAATCTATTTTGGATATTTTTTTACAGCAATTTAAGTAAGATGGGGTAAAGTGGTCATAATATTAGGCTTAACGAACATTGTTCTTCTAAAGTCACCTAATCTTTAAGTATAAGGCAGATATAAATTAAATATTAATTTCACTTAATATGTATTGTTTTTACAGTAAACGGAGCTAAATATACGAGTATATGCGTATGCATACCCATATACTCGAGTAGGCACGTATAATATACGTAATCACATAAATGCATTAATAAATACGTATATGGGTATCTGCAAGTATTTTTTATTTATACAGATATACATTCGACTATACACGTATATACTCGCTTATATTCGTATATATACGAACACTTATACAATCAGGTAGACACGTATATACACATACGTACTCAAGTAGACACTTACATACAAGCATATGATATTTATGTAAATAGAGTGAGTTAAAACTCTTGTGCGAATTTTTAAAAGGTGTTAGTGGGGATGATAAGAAGTAAGTATCATAAGGAAAATATGGTCACAAACACAATGCTGACGCGCTACATGCACACAAAGCCAGAAACTGATGTATGCAAAACAAATCACAAATTTATATTACATAAAGACAATTTTACACAACATTTTAGGTCTTAAGAAAGTTTTTTAAGCGATTGATGAATTTTGTGCCGTGTAGCTATAACACATGCGTCGCAATCACAAGGCACTCTCTGTTGCAATAACGAGGCTTTTGAAAAACTCTCATCAGGCGCAGCGTCTTTGTTGCGATGCGTGTATTAGAGCTACTACAGGACGTAAGTTTTAACAACCGCTCTAAATATTTCTTAAACTAAAATGTTGGGTAAAATCATCTTTGCGCAACAAATTTGTGACCTGTTTTGCATCCATCACTTTCTGGCTTTGTGTGCATGTAGTACGTCAGCGACCATAAGTCCCTTATGATTCTTTGCTTCTTATCTTGCCCTCTCACACCCCTTAGATTTTCGTCCAAGAGATTGGATTCATTCTGTAGGCATACCTGTATATAAGCGTATATACGCGTGTATACATACATGTACTGGTGTATACACGTAAATGTACGTTTTTTCATCTATACAAGTGAATACTAGTATTTACACGTATACATACGTATATGCTCGTACTGTCATACATATATGAGTGAGTAGACACGTACAAACACGCACTGGAGGTATCAACGAATTAACTCGTGTATACCCATATATGTATGTACACTTATACATGCGTATATACGTCTACTATACACGTATATACTCAGGCATGCACTATACTCGAGATACAAGTGCATACACACATATGATGTTCGTTTATACGCGTATATACTTGTATATGCACTGGACATGTATATACACGTGACACGTATATGCTCGTGTAGATACGTGTACACTCTTGTAGATAATCACGTATATATGCTTATATACTCGTGTATACACGAATATACTTGAATAGGCACGTGCATGCATGTATCTACTTATGTAGGAACGTGTTTACTCAAGTATAACACGACACATATATACTCGTGTATGCATGCATGTACTCGAGCATATACTTGTAACCATGGAAACCACTAAAATATACTACAATTATTGGGGTTACTTATGATAGTTCTGCATCTATTTTTAACTATGACCACCTAACCCCACCCCATGGGGTAAAGTGGTCATAAAAACAGAGGGAACAGAAAGTGCTATTAAACTACAAAAATCAATATTTTTTTTCCTGAAATTCAATGTAACGTGTTCTTTAAGAATGCAATGTAAAATAACAACAAAAATAGTTGAAGTTTTTAAAGAATTTATTGTATTTATTATCCACCTAAGTTGAAAACCTACGATTTTATGACCACTTTACCCCACCAGACCCTAAGTAATGACAATTATATTTTAATTCGTTGTTCTTTAGTTATATACTTAAATGTTTATGCATTCTTATAATTTAAATTTTGAAAAATACTCAATTACCGTACCATAAAAATAAATTATATTTTCCATATCTAAAATATAAATTTAAAAAAATTCCAGATCGGAATAATGTAAAAATTTATACTTTAAACTGTCTGCTATTTCAGTACATAGTCCTTTATTATCATCAAATTCCTCTTGCAATTCACAAGATTTAGAAATCGAAATGGTTATCTATCCTAACCTGTTGAACCTTTTTTCTATATCTGGTGTACCACAACGCAAAAAAGCTTGACAACTATTGATATCTGCTCGCATTTCATCAATGTTAGACAAATGCCATATTAGGGACAAAGATGCTGCTCATTTATTAACAGCCTATGTAGATGCAGTAAATTTAAATCCAAATAACCCTTATGCTCAATCGTACATCCCTTAAGAGAGCAAGAGAAAATCTTCGAGACGTAAAATGAGATTTCATGAATTTAAATATATATTTTTTAGTTATTCCCTCTGATACAAAGCTACATCCAGATGTAACAGGAAAAAAAACGCCGATAGGCTTGCCATGATAGCTTCAGGTCCCAATGTTGAACACCTACTCAGAATTTCTGAGATATTTCTTCAGTTGTATTTGATATCTTAGACGATTACTCTTTATGTTCAAGCTGCCAGCTCACTGCTAACTGTTCAAGCTGTAGTGTTTTATACAGAGTGCTTACAATACCGGCCCTATAAATTGTGCATGTATTTTTTTAGAGCAAAAGCTGAACGGTGATATATTGCATTTGTATTGCTATCATCATGCACTTGAAATCGTACTGCAGAGTGTTTTTGCCAAGAAGTTCTTGCCTTTCTTAGTTCTAGACTCGATATTCGATTATTTAAGCACTTCAAAATTCAAAAAGTATACATACCACTTAAATTTTAAAAGAAGAATTTGATGACATATTATTGTTCGTAGAAAGCGGAATTAAGAAATATTACAGAGAATTCTCATAACGTGTAATAATATTTCTTGGTGAAGTCCTCCCTCCTATAGGGATATGTTTTCGGCAACCAGGAGCTTATCTGTGAGCCAGATGGGTGGCAAAAGGAATTTATTGTTTGAATATTTATATATTTAGGAAACAATTCAAATTAACTTTACATGAAGAGAATGCCCGTAAATGCTGTTTTACAGTTAAATGTTGTATGAAGATATAGTTTTTCGCAGCAACACATTCTAGGCCTTTTAAATTAATGTACTTCATAAAAATGCTTGCTGAATAGGAAGACGTGTCTGATGACTGTATAAAAAATTTCAAACAACAGTAGATGATTTGGAATACTTTCTTAGCAAAGATCTTCCTCTTTATAGAATCAATTACAAGTCAATAAAACTGTTTGATAAGTTACAAACACCAAAAGATGTTTTCCTATTTGATCCTGATTCTTGGCAAAATGAAGGAAGCTATTTAAAAAGAACAGATATCGTTAAAATGCTGAAAGTTGTGAATGATACAACTGAAAGAGGAGCACATATAGTCGAAGAATTTCACAATCAATTTATCAAATATGAGTCACAAAAGCAATTTAGTATTTTACAGACAGTCCAAGACTATCGAAAAAAAATGCACACGATAAGATACATTGGGAAAAGCGTAAGATTAATGTAAAGTTTCTAAAATACTATTTCATTCTTATTCAATGTGTAAAATCTTTAGACGATATGAAGTAATTAAAAAGATTAATTTTAGTGCTACCTCGATGTAAAAATATTTTGCAAACATAGGAGAAACGATGTACGGGGTCTGAAGTAAAAACTCGAAGATTTGTGGGAAAATTATCGAAAGTGTTCAAGTTCAACGTCCTAGGGGCACGTGTTATTATAGACCGATCGAGTTCAAATTTTGCACCGATTACTTTTTATTATAGTGTCACAAAACTAGGGGGCGTCACTTGTTGAAATCGAAAAAAAAAAAAAAAATTCCAATATAAATAATGACCACCCTAATATATATATATATATATCTTTGAAGCTTAAGCTAGGAGCTGCTTTTATTTCCAATGTACATAAGCGTAGGTTTTTTGCAACGTAAATTTGTAAGCAAAATTCATACTTTTAGTTTGAAAATTAGAACAACTAAGTTTTTGAAATGAAACACAATTAAAATATGAAAAAGAACAACACAAAAGCGTTATACCATACAAAATCTTCGGATCTAATTGCGCTTATGTTTTTTCTCAAATTGTAGTTTCAACTTAATATTGCATACGATATAGTTAATCTGTGTAGGTGTTAATTACTAAAATAACTTACCATTTCTTAAATCAGGGACTGAAAAAATAGTTTTCATCTTATCCAGCAGCGAGATATTGGCTTGTTGGGGGTGTGAATCCTTCTATTTCTCAAAATACAATATTTTTCTATCGTATTACATATGAAACTAGACAGAAATTTTCTCTAGATTTCAAAATTGTGGTTATTTTTTATCTGCCAATAACAGAAAAAAATATGCGTACCTTCCAAAGAGACCGGAAACCATCCGGCTATTCTTGCTCGCTTTGTGGAAGACACCGCGGTCATAAGTGCTAAATGCAAATATTTGGTATACATTTGATATTTTAAAAATTTTCGTGAGGTGGCATGCCCTCCCTCTGGCATTGTTTCCATTCACGTTAGACTTCACATGAATTACAATGATTTTTTTTTTTTTTTCAATTTAAGCGAGGAAAGAGGTTTAAATTTTATACTTGAAACTTCCTCAGTGTGGTTTTATGGCTCCTAGGCGTTGTTTTTATATTCATGTTAGACTTTGAGGAATAATTTGGATTTTTTTAAATATTCAATTCTAAAAAAGGTATTTAAATATTTTTGAAATTTTCTCAGGGTAGCGATGCCCCCCCTTTCATTGTTTCCTTATTGTTAGACTTCCTATGCATCATAAGGGAAGTTTTTTACATTTTTGCTCAAAAAAGGGGCTTTTAACTATTCTTGAAATTTTCTCGGGGGGGGGGCATGGCCCCCCTCTGGATCCGTCCAGGCAAAAGCCCACCCCCCAAAACTCATAATTTTTCAAATCCGGGGGAAGGAAATTGATCCCCCTACTAAATGACGGGCCTGGTTGGAATTGATTTTTTATCTTTGTTGTAAGAATTTTGATTGAGTAAATAAATTCAAAAAATTGGCATTCATTACTGTTGGTTTACTGTTTATTATTTCAGATGAAGAACTTTGTTTGTAACACGAGTGAATGAAATGTCTTGCATGACTAATTTGTAAAGCATATTTTAATAAAAAATGAAAAGCGCTTAAATAATTTATGAAGCAAATTATATGAGACAGTCTGAACTTTTCAGCTGGTTACATTGATGTACTATAATTGAACCTCTTTAACAATTGTCAATTCTTTGTAAATCTCTCCTCGTGTAACACCTAAAGCTACTTTTATATATCATACGTAGTCTGTACATAAAGTAATGTCAGTAAGTCGATTAAAAGACAGTTATTGATCCCACAATCAGGTCCGCGCCATGCCTGATCGGCGCCGTCGTGAACGTGTCTTTTGAGTGCCTTTATGCAGTACAATCTGTAAATTTTAAATTTTTTAACTCAGTGTACGATTTTACTTCATATCTCGAAGTTATTTCGAGTAAGGACAAAAGAAAGGGAGGGGCGATCGAAATTAAATTTTGAAATCTGATTTTTTTTTGCTTGGAAACCTTTCATTGAGCTGCTGTTAAAAAAGAGGTGGGCAATTTCAGAGTTAATCAAAGCATTTTACCGCAAAAATTTCAAAAAAAAAAAAAAAAATCTTGGAATTTGATTGAATTAATTTTATTTTATTTCTGTCTAAGTTCTTCAAAAAAATGGGAAACTGCTATTATGCAGCTTAAATTTCTGATATTTGATATACTGTCCAGAAAGCAAGATGTCTATTTCTGGGCTTCCTGTTGATCGATATTTAGTTTGTTTCTGAAGTAAATATTTCAAAATGTAGAAAATTTTGAAAAACCCACTTTACCGAGATAGTGGATTTTTCAAATATACCTGTCCGGAAAAAAAAACAAAAACAAAAAATGGGCTGATTTTTTTTTGGGCTGGGCCCGGTTTGACGAACCCTGCTTTTGATATGCTAATGCATTTTTGGAAAAAGAAAAATGTACTTTAAACATCACAAAGTTAACGCCGCACTAAGTATCTCTCCAATCTCTAATTGATAAATAATTATTCAAAATTTTATGCCTGTCATAACATGACAACGGAGTACTGAATCTATGCTAATGATATGAAGCAGTAGAGTTTGATTGAATGCGCTTATCTTAGGAACTACTGGTTCGAATTGAAAAATTCTTTTTGTGTTGAATAGTTCATTCATTGAAAAAGGCTATCTATACTAATAAGACAAAGCAGTAGAGTTTGTTTGAAAGCGCTAATCTCAGAAACTACTGGTTCGAATTGAAAAATTCTTTTTGTGTTGAATAGTTCATTCATTGAAGAAGGCTATCTATACTAATAAGATAAAGCAGTAGAGTTTGTTTGTTTGAAAACGCTAATCTCAGGAACTACTGGTTCGAATTGAAAAATTCTTTTTGTGCTGAATAGTTCATTCATTGAGGAAGGCTATATCACGCTATGACTAATAGGAGTGGAGCAGCAATAAAAAATGTTATGAAAACGGGAAAATTTATATTATAATATAATATGCTTGGAACGCAGAATGTTCATAGCCACGGTGGCGCGACCTGAACGATCTGGCTTCGCGATCCAGTGGGCGTACGTTCGAGTCAGCCCATCATGAGGCTCAAGGGTTCTTTTCAGAGAAATTCCTAAACGATGTTAAAATTGATTTGTACATATATATAAGTATCATTGCACAATTTTTCTTATTAATTAACTAATAACATAAATCTGAAGAGTTTGTTTGTTTAAACGTGCTAATCTCAGGAACAACTGGTTCAAATTGAAAAAATTCTTTTTGTGTTAAATAGCTTATATATATATGGCTATATAACATCACGCTATGACTAAGCGCAGTGCAGCAGCAATAAAAATGTTATGAGGAAAACGGGAAAATTTATATCTATACTAATATTATGAAGCTAAAGAGTTTGTTTGAACGCGCTAATCTCAGGAACTACTGGTTCGAATTGAGATATTCTTTTTGTGTTGAATAGTCCATTTACTGAGGAAGGCTATAGGCTATTTTTTTAAAATCAGATTGACCGAAATATTTGTAATTGCAAATTAAATGTTTAATTAATTGTTTAGTTCTATGAATTCCCTAATAGGTGGCGGGGAAAGTTAACTCTTCGAGAGGGCGCTGGCCGAAAGTGTCGATAGCTGCGAGGAACCATGCCCATGCTACGCTGTTGTGATCAGCAAATATATTTTTGAATGCGTTTTCGTTTTATTACTTTTTATTTTATTGCGATGTTCAAGTGCATAATTTGATTTTGAAGGATTTTTCTATTGGGTTTTGTTTTCCTTATTTCTTCAACGTTTGGTTTTGTTCTTATAGTTGAAGAGAGTTACTTATCCAAGCAAATAATTTGATGTGCCTGATTATTCAATTGTGATTGTTCATTATGACGTTTTTATTATATAATTGTTTATTTGGCGAAATACTTTAAATTGCAGGGGGAAAAACCGCTTCATTCGCTAAAAGGCAAGGTTACGGCAACGTGGTTGCTTGGCGCATTAAGCGATGAGCTAATGTAGTTGAAGGATTACTTCGAGTTTTAAAGCTGCTGTTAATATTTTTATGTGTTTTGGCGAATAGGTTTTAAATTCCAAAGAGCCTTTAACAGGTCTTTTGAAAAGGTGTGTACGCATTTTAGTTGAAGAAAAATGATCATCTCACTCTCAGAAAGGGGCGGGGGGGGGGGGGGGGCGTGTATTTCTTTTGCTCAACGGACTTCCTTTAACCCGCATGGGCATCGCCGTGCGCAGGGTTGCCCACGGGGGGGGGGGGGGATTATGGCGCAAGTTGCGCCATCAAAATTTGGGGGGGGGGGGGGATTTTTTTCCAGAAGGTTATTTTTATTTTTATTTAGAACATTAAATATTTTTTCTTTCCAAAATTTCAACTCATTCAACAAGAAATTGACGCATTAGTAATACTTTTTTCGTGTACTCTTCATGGCCGTCGCCATAGCATCCCCCCTCCCCGTTTTTCAGAAATGCGGCCGCCAATTTCATTTTAGCGATGCAACTAACGGAGAAAAAGGAAAACTCTTCGTTGTTTTTAAAAATTAAAGTAGTAATTATAAATGAACAGGTGAAATAATAGTGACAAAAAGTTTTTTTTTTTCTGTCAAATTTGAATAGAAAATGTAATCTTAAAATGCAATTTAGGAACATCCATGATTCTCTTTTATCAACAGTATTTAAGTAAGGGCCGCAGAAATATACACTTCAAAATTTTTATTAACACAAAAAAAAGTATTCAGTACAGTACACTCTTCACTATGTCGCAGAGTGCGTATGTCTGCCAAGTCGGAAACTATGCGCTCGGCTCGAATTAAAGTATTGTGCATAGAGTAAAATTTGAATAATGGGAGAGAGGACAGGCGACCAAACTTACATGTTGCACGCCTTGTCTCTCGGCGGCCCTGGTTATACAAAACCATGCTTAAGGTTCTGCAGTTAAAAAAAAAAAAAATAAAAATAAAAATAAAGGTACATAAATAAATAGGACAGCCCATAGGATAGGGGTCGCCGAATCACTCCCATATGTAATATACTTTTTTTTGATGAAAAACGTTGTCCTGAAAATCATTGCTAAGTGGAGAAAGATGTATTGGTCGCCGAAATAAATTTGAAAAAGAGAGATAGGAGAAAAAAAAAAAACAATTAAGTGCAAAGAGAGATAAAGTACTATAATGAATACTCACACCAAAAGTTCTAAATGTTTGAATGTAAAAACCGTAAATAAATCAAAGTTTGGTCAAGAGATGCAGGTGGCATATTTAAAATAAAATGAAGTGGAATAGAGACCTAAGGTAACGCAGATAATTACCACATCCGTTCAAAATGTTGAAAGTCCTTTTTCTAAGGCCGCAAACGCTTGTATTGCAAGAAAACAAAAATATTAGGCGGGAAATTGAATTCTTTATTATGGAAAATCCAAGCAAATAATCATGTTTGGCAAAGGAAAATTGGAAAAAAATATTACCACAGTATGTTTATCAGTTATTGAAATTTACAATGAAGATAGGAGAGACGTAGCCAAACTGAAAGGAAGAGTGAGGAACTCCAAATCCTTCTTTTTGCGTCCCCAAAGCTGGCCTGAAAGTGACTTTTTAAAACTTAGGTTTTGAAAAAATCCCTGGAAAACGTTCTCAAACCCCATCCCTTACCCTAACGTCAATAAAGATGGCCTACACCTACGTATTTAGGACTGCAATTTCGAAGAGCCCGTGAGAGTGCTCCCAACGTAACCTCCGAGTAACCCCCTCTCACTTAATCATTCATCATCATTCAAGGTCGAATAAATTTCGTCTTTTGAACTTCAATTTAAAAAAAAAAAAAAAAAAAAAACCCGAGGTGTCCCGAAACTGTCGTTCTCCAAATATTACCGAAGATCCTCAAAAATTTCATTGTTAAGGCTTCAATTCAGAAAATTTTTCTGGGGAGATCTCCAAAACCTTCTACTCCTCTAACAGTATTTAAAATCGTCTACGATTGCGTTAATTGAATTTCAATTTTGAAAATTTGCCAGGGAGGACTCCGAATCTCTCCACCCATTAACATTACCAAAAATCTTCTAAAACTGCGGTTTCAACAGATCGAAATTTTTTCGAGAGAATGCCCCCCCCCCCCTTCTCTCTCTCGCCAACATCATCGAAAAATGACTTAAATCTCGCTTTTAGTGCTTCAATTACGAAACATTTCTGGTCTCGAGCCCCTTCAAAACTCTCCCTTTCCCCCTTTCATCGAAGGTTGGCTTAAGTTACGTTTCCGGAGCTTTAATTTCAAGAAACTGGCGGTGCACTAAATTTTAACAAAAAAAAAAGTCCACAATCGCGTTTTTAAGACTTCAGAATGTAAAAAAAAATTTCGGGGGGGGGGGGGGGGGGGGTTTGCATCTCTCTTCCCCTTAACATCACCACAGATCATCTAAAACTGCATTTTTCAAACTACAATTTTCATATTTTTCCCGGGGGAGAGCCCCCAGACCCCCCCTTTACGTGTCACAATCACAAATAATTCACAATTGGGAATACGTGCTTGAAGTTTGCATTTTGAAAAATTATAGAACGATAACACCGAGTCTCTAACTCCCTTAACATCACCATAGGTCGTGTAAAACTGTTTTTCAAATAACAATCGTGAAAATTCCCGGCGGTGAGCCACGGACCCCCTCTTCTGAACATAATTAAATATAACGTACGACTGTGGTGAGAACTTAAATTTGGAAAAAATTATCGGGAGAGGCTATCCTGGGCCTCATCTCCCCCTTCCTCCCAAACTTAAAATATAGTCTAAAACTGCGTTTTTATGTCTTCAATTTCGAAATAATGCAAAAAGGTAGCACTCCGACACCCCCTAATTCTGATTGTATATTATCCTTACGATAAAATTTATATTACTAGTACTAAGGTCTAGTAATATGACTATTCCTACTAAACCTGAAGCCAAATCTTCTCTCTCTATGCATATTGGAAATAGCGTTTGAAACGGGCCGCCAAAAGCGTATCCTCCCTCCCCAGTTTTTTGACCTAGCGACGACCCTGGGTACTCTTTCCAAAATTTAATGACCGTGTCTCTTTTTCAATGAAGGGAACATCACACACGGCATAAAGTTGGTGTCCGTTTCAAAGCTGGATCAGACGATTTGATTTGTTTTCAATTTTTTTATAAATTTTCTGGAAGTAGCATAATTCTGCATGATGAATGCGTGTGTAAAAATTATGAGAGGGAGAGAGGTCAAAAATGTTTTATTGTTTGTAGTAATTCTGACCAGTACACTGTTAAAACCAGGAGTTCCACAGGGGTAAAGAATTTCACCTAAGGGTGAAAAAACGGTGCCTCTGGGTGAAACAGAGGCTAGAAAGTGTCGTTAAGGTGCTTTTGGTTCCTCAGTGGGTGAACGACGTCAACAAAAGTGCTAAAAGACTGTTCAATAGGAGAGCGACTCCTTGCGCATGCGCTCTGACTTATCGTCCAACGACAACTTCAGTTTGAATGGCGAACGAAGGAAGTTGCAACGAAATTTACTTTCACATTGAATGAAGTACAAAACTGAAAATTTCGTGGATTAATCTTCGAAATCTCGCGTAAATAAAGGCATTTGATCATATTGTAGCTCTTAGAACTTTCGAACATATTTAAAGTGTTTAAAGTATGTTGACAACTCTTATTGTTCCGTTTACCTTATTAAACATTTAATGTCTTGTTATTTATATCCTGCAAAACTGTTACCTAAAACTATCTATCAGTACTATCTTGAACAACAACAACATTAAAAAATAAAAACGTTTAAATCAGCTGATAATTGAATTGCTAATTCCGGAATAAAAATGCATCGACGTAAACAGCCTATATACCAATGTCTATTTCTTCTCAATGAAATAACTACAAAGTGGAAACGAACAGAACAGCAAAGGCAGAGAGAAAAAAAAAAAAAAAACTGCGTGAAAAGAAATCTCTCACTCAGCGTTTGACTCATGAGTTTCACATCGTGTTTTGGTTAACGTATCTTTCTCAGGCGTTATTGCATGAAGCTAATGTAGTTATCTGCTCGTTTTTATTTTTAATCTGACGAAAAACTTGATATTGGAAAGAAGGGCTTTTAAATTAGTATTTATCTTGGACGCATAAGGATACTCAAATATCGAATCTTATAATAAGTATTGATAAGTTACGCTCGATTAAAATTTTAAACGTTTATGAAACGCTTTTATTTTCCTATGATTCTAATCTAATGTTACCTAATATTTCTGGTTGTTCCGGCAAATGATTGATAAATACTTTCCCGGTTCATTTTCGGTACGGATTATAGTAAAAATATAAGAAAGTTAGTGCACGAACAGACAAATTAAAATCATGAACACTTCTAAACTATGTTCGAAAGTTGAAATGTGATCAAATGCCTTCGTATATATAAATCAAAATAAATAAAACACAATTGTATTCAAAAACGCACACAACACGGGGGGGGGGGGGGGATCCCTATAGGAAGCAATAAAGGTGCCATTTTCTCACCTAGGGTACCATCTTTTCACCTCCGGTTCACGTTGGGTGAAGGGAGCCAGTTTTTCACATTTGCTAAGGGTGCAATTTCGGTTCTCTATCGGGTGTCGCTGGTGAACAAGCGTTTCACCCCCCTGACAGGTGCCAAACGCAACCTGTAGTTTTAACAGTGTATGCTCTAGTCTTCCATCGATTCATTTGCACCTCGACAATCGTTAAGAACTAGTTCTGAACTTTGCGAATAACATTTTTTATCCCTCCAATTAACAACTAATATATTTTCTTCATTAACGAGCTTAAGGTTGTGAAGAATTTTTCTCATTTCACTTTACACCCATCTTCTCTACCATTTTTAAATTGATTGTTTCAATTTATCATTAGATGATTTTTATTAAAACTTTAAGTGATGTTGGTTTTCGCTGATGGAGAACAGTCTGCTGTTAAGGTTTTAAATTATGTTTCGTAAATCATATTTACGTTTTTCTATATCTAATATGTATAGAAGGATATTTGATTCATTAAAATTCTCAAGTTCTGATTTTCGATGTATGCTGAATAGCTGAATCCATTTTTAAGGATTTCCGAAATATATCTGTCACGGTGTGTCTGATCCATCTTTTTTGGATATGCAATTTCAATTTTGGATAACTTCCAGGAGAACGCCCCCCACTGTAGCGCCAGAATAACACCCTCTTTATAATCAAGAGTCATCTAAAACTGCGTTTGTCGAACAGCAATTTTGAAAAATTTACAAGAGAGAGCCCCTGATTCCCCCCTTTTTCCTTAACACGATCAAAGACAAGCCTATAATTGCGTTTTTGGAGTATCAATTTCAAAAAATTGCCGGGGGAATGGCACCAAAATTCACCTTCCACTAACGTTATCTAGATCTATCAAAACTGCGTTTTTAAAACTACAAGTTCGAAAATTGAAGCGCCCCTCTACCCCCCCCCCCCCTTCCCCACTCTCGACAACATTATTAAAAAATTCGAGAAAATTCCGGGAGAGCTTCCGAAAACTCGTTTTTTTAACGTCACAAAGGTCGGCTACAATTGCGATTTTAGAGCTTCAATTTCAGAAAACTGCTTTTCCCCCAACCGTAGATAGCGTTTTTAAGACTTTAATTTTGAAAATTTTCCTGCGGCAAGTCCTAGGATCTCTTCTGTCCCTAACATTACCATAGATAGTCTAAAACTGCGTTTTTAGAACTACAATTTTGAAAACAAAGAAAAGCCCTCTTTCACAACGTTTAACTATCTACAATTGCGCTTTTAACGTTTCAATATTGAAAAATTACCGGGAAGGGCACACCAAATCATTTATCCCCCAATAATTACCAGAGATCGTCTAAAACTGGTTTTGAAACTAATATTTCGAAAATTTTCCGGAGGAGAAACCCCCGGACCCCCTATCTTAGTGACAATAAAATAAGATTCATATTGAATAGATTTATATTGTATACATCTAGTAATGGCTCCATCCCAAGCCAGAAAGTTGAATCCACTAATTCCTGTAATTGTTCATACGTTTGAAAAAAAAAAAGGTGTAGCAAAATTCAGAGATACCCAAAACTCGTTTACTCAAGGTGCACGTTGTAAAATTTGGGACGGCAAGGCAGGTCAACAATCCAACAATATTTCAGTTCAAATGCTATTTGTTACCGCTACCCCCCCCCCTCCCCCATAAATTTGACTGGACATTACACACTCTAAAAACTGTTATATTTAACCCGATTCGAAAGCGAGAATTTTTTTTTTTTTTTTTGGGGGGGGGGGGGGTAAGCGCCAATGAGCTTGGGGTGGATGGGCACCCCTGGCCCGTGCGGGTACTGCTAGTAGATTTATAACCTGACGTAGAGGATATTCCCCCTTGAAATCTGAAACTGAAATCATTTCTGGTAAAATAAAAAATTCTGAAATACGGAACCGTTACAAAAGGCATTGAATTTAATACCAAAAGCAAACACATAAACACATAGCCTCTACAAAGCTTTTTTTTTTAAATTCAATACACAAATAGTTATTGAAATAAAAGGAAGGGGGGAAGGAGAATCGAGTAAATGTGGTCAAATCGTTACTTTTCGGAACTAAAAAGTTAACCTAAATTATTGTCTACAATATATAAATATTACTCACAACTAAATAATATGCAAATGTGATTACCGCATTTTTTATGTATAACACAAAGCAGTGTAATTACCACGAATTAAAACTCACAAAAAGGCTGTAATTGCACAAATTAAAATACAAGGTATTTCAATGCACGAACTAAAATGGGGAGTAGCAAGTTTCTTGCGCCAAGTATGCTCAACCATGTGTACTATAGACATACCGAAATAGCCTTCACAGCTCCAAAATGATATATGTATTTATTAATTAAAGATTAAAGTCACTTGCTTTTAGTGTAAAAGATAGCGCTTTTGAATAGCATGTTTAGATACAACAAGTCAATAATTTTCCTCTTTAGATTCTCAGCGAGACGGATTAATTATTACAATGAGCAGTATAATTTCACTGCCGCCATGATTTATAATTAAGAATTCCATTTTATTTTTTTGGTTAGAGTTTTTTCCCCCTTCATTTGGAGCATTTTTGATCGGTAGTGCTCGGCGCCTTTTAGACTCTGGCGCCGTCGTGCGTCGCACGACCTTGCATATAGGGATCTGCCGACAGTTGAAATACATATAAAAAGAAGTTTTCAAAATAGACTTATCTTGAGCCAATATATTGCTTCCAGGGAGATTTCTGACCATCGAGACTCTAGAGAGTAAGGGCAAGCATTTTTTCGTGATCTTCGTTTTTATCTCTCGTGAAAGTAGTGGTAGATTGAGCCAATATTACTATGACGTTTTGTATGAAACATGGCCTGTTTGAAGAGGGAACTTTTCCATAGAGTCTTTGGTAACGTTTGTTGAATGAAACAGAAAGCCTTCTACTCCGTTAAAGAAGGATTTTGAGAGACACGAGGGATTTTTGAAGACCGTGAAGAGGTCATCGATGAATCCCGCCCTCAAAAGCCATTAATTGTCTCTGCAGATGAAAGTTAGTGACTGAAATCCTGAGCTCAAAGTGTTTGGTGAGTGTTCCTTTAATGACACAGACACTAATCATTTCAAAAGTCCACGACAGGGTCTCCAAACTATGGCCTGCGGGCCAGAAGTGACTCTCGAACAAATGAAATCGCCCGTAGCAGCGGGCAAGGTTTTAGCTCAATAAAACAACTAAGTGGTAATTACTAGGTATGTTTAATTTTCACTCTTCGTCGCTTAAGAGCAACAGTAAGGCAGATAAACCTAGAAACAACACCAAGATAGCCTACTGTTGTTCTGAGACTACGATATATTTAGAAAAATGCAATATCAATCGTTTAAAATGTTCAATACTTTCCTGTAATTCAGTCTGTGTATTCTATCCCAATTGGCATATTCTACTATAGATTGCGTTCGATTCGATCGAATTCTATCTACCAGTAGCGTGTGGTAAGAAAACTCCCGGCTCACTCGTATTACTGCCTAGTAAACAGAATTCAAATTTTTGATGCGTTCCTGGGAATTTGCATAGATTCCTTATCGTTGTACGTGCAATAGTTATAGATATATGATGTATCGAAAACGAATGAATTATTTGTAGTAACCCTGTACTCAATCTTCTGTAATATCGCCTTGAGCATTTCTGCTAGAGATGGCTCAACATGGTACTAAAACCTTCATTCACTTTTTTCCTGCAACAAATAATCATTTTGCTTTTATTTTGTAACAACTTTCTGATATTAATGTTGTACTTACGTATGCAAAATTAGTACGTGATGTTAAAGAGTTTTAACTTTAACTTTTAAACTTATTCAAAATATTATTTGAATATCAAACACGCTTTTTTTTCACAAGAATTAATTTTAATGCATCTTAGAGCATATATGCTTGAAGATTTCGTGTCTAATTTAGCAACCAGGCAATTGAATGAATACAGAGTACTGGTACAGAACATTTTATTCAAAGTGCGCAAAAAATGCTTCTAACTTTTTAAAATGTTTTATACTAATGGAGAGACATACACCATGTGCGTTATACGTATTTCTATAGCAACTGTAACAGTTCTGCTCTTTTTAGTTTCAGTATATAATGTTCATCAGTGCTTAATTTGTATGGGAGTTAATGGGAGCTCAGTTTCAGTACTTCTTTTCAATTTTAAATCGATTTTGATATATTGGGCGGAATTCAGACTATATAAACATCAAAATGAGTTTTGAGGACTAAAGGGCTCCCGCACTCCATTTGTTAGAAATAAAGCCCTAATTTTTCATGCTTCTAATATTTCGTAGGAAGAACGCATCAGAATTAGTAACCTCGAAATAGCCATTTGCGAATATGGAGAATGTCCTCCTGTTTCCTTTTCACGTGAGATGGAGGAAAATGATGAGTAAGATGGAATAAACTGTTGACGTCTGATAACATGCGAGACGATTCGCAATCCTGTGCCCTTGGGAAGGAAATGGATCACTCTCATTGTGGTTTTAAACATTATATCAAAGATAAAACTTTGTGCCAAAATGAGTAGATATGTACATTTTTGACTAGTTAGAAGGTTTTCGCCCGAGAATTTAGTGATACCTAAACATGATCCGTTGGGTATATTTTGTTTTTATTTACAATACCTGGGTGGTGGTCAATGCAAACAATGGAACTATTGAAGTGACTTTAAGAAATTTTCTAGGAACTTTAGAACGTTTCACAGAAACAGAGAATGATGTAGTGTTTCTTTTAGATGAATCGGGTAGTGTAGGAAGCGAAAATTGGTCTGCTGTTAAAGAATTTACTCAGTTAACCGTACGTCATCTTTCAGTGTCTCAAGAACATAGTAGAGTAGCAATAGTTCCGTTTGCTACAAATCCAAGAATCCATGTGAACTATATCAAGGACAACCAAGGAAACAACATGTGCACACTATTAAAAAGTATTGATCATATAAGTTATGTTGGAGAGTATACGCATACTGATAGAGCTTTGAACATGGCAGAAAATATCTTGAAACAAGGAAGAACTTATTCTAATAAGTAAGTCATAAAATTTCTATTTTTCCTATATTATATGTGTTGTAAAGGTGGATAATGGTGCAAAATGCTTTGTACAACAATATGGATAAAATTTTAAAAATACAGCTTAAATAATGCACAAAATGCATGGTCGCCGAGAGCCAAGGTGAGGCTCCATGTCAGTTTAATTGCCGGACCACCTCTCTCAGAACTATACCCTCTACAATCTACACTATTCCATTTCCGAGTCGTGTCAGGGCGATGACCTAGATTCTGACGTAGCTGACATACGCCCTTGGCGGCCTTGACAAAATGTAAAATAAATACTGCAAGCTACAAATAAGCTATTTCAAACCTAAATTTCAGCCATTTCATTAGCGCAAGTAACGCTCAACACAAAACAAAAAAGTCGTGCTCTCAGCATTTGCTTCGTTGTGCATTGACTTTCATTTTAATCATGTCAGTGTTTCGTCGACAACTTTACAACAAATAATAGAATACTTTTTATTTCACTAATTTCGTCTCAAAACAGGCCTAGATTACGATAGTTTAACGCTTAATATCAAAATTTTAAAAGCAATTTTTTAAAATTAAGAACGGAAAAAGAGTAGTTTTTGTAGTTGCAGTTGAAATTGTATTTTTTCTACAAAGAGAAAGATGGAAACGTCTTATAGCCCAGTCAAAATCGAAGTAAAAATAATTAAATAAACAAAACCTTGAAAGATCCGAAAAACCGCCGTATAGCCGAAAATTGGTACACTTACATAGTTTAAATACATAACCGTGAGAGAAATGTCAAACGTCCCCCATCGAACCCGCGTAAGCAGAAAATTTTACGCAAAGGTCATAGGTCAAATAACCGGTATTTTGCAATTATCACTTAAACGGTAAGTGCTATCTCCTTTAAAACGACCTTGCTGTAAAATGTTTTTCGAGAAAAAACCTTTAAGCTCTTCCCCGCAAAGAAGAACGCCTTCATCCTAAACCCCTAAACCCTCGTCTTTAAAAAGTTATAATATCTAGTTAGCTCGCAAAGTATATGCTAAACTACCAACCTCCCTGTTTTCTTTTTTCATATCACACCTATTTCCGATAGAATCTTTCTCCTCCACCAACTCCTCAGCGGTTAAGATAGATCTATAAGCTGTTTGGCGGGAAGCTTTGCAAAGAGGGATGGTTGTTTGGGTGGGCAAAAAGCATCTCATTCTTTCTTTCTTTCACTAATTTAGTGAAGTCTTTGTAACGCTACTTCGGCTTTGCCTTCAACCATTCATTAGAACGAAAAATAGCATTGTCAATCAACACAGACAAACAAGAATCTACAAACATTAGAAACGACCATAGAGAGTAACATACAAACAAATAACCCTAACCAAACGAAAGTCCAGCTTTTCCAACCACAAAATAGACCTGAAAGAGTCTCTATCAACAGCCACAGCACTTAAATAGTTGAGTTCCGCATTAAGAAGCTCAGGTGAAGAACAAATATTCATTGCACGATAAACAAATGTGTTGAAATCTATCCGTGTTGAAGTCTATCCGCCCACCTTAGTTGATTCCATTTATAAAAAACTTTGCAAATAATCTCAAAATATTGCTCTTAATAGAACTTTTAACATTAAGAATTTAGTTGTTCTGCCTTTCTTCCCTGGTATTAGTTTTCAGGTTGCTAAGATTCTGAAGCGATTCCAATTCCAAGTGGTATTTTCTCCTATTAATAAACTTTCTTTCTCTTCTCTTAAAGATCCTATTCATCCTCTTAATTGTTGTGGGATCTATAAAATTGTTTGCAATTGCGGACTTGGATACATCGGACAGACCCGCCGTTCTTTGAAATTTCGGTTAAAAGAACATGAAAACTATGTGAGGAAACAACAGCTGAATAAATCCAGTATTGCCCAACACTGTTGGGAATCAAATCATTCTTTTGATTTTAACTCTTATCAAATTATCCAAAAATGCCCCAATTCGTTGGATCTTGATTTTTGGGAATCTTTCCACATCCTGAGGAACCGTTCTAATTTAGTCAATGATCTTACTGCAATTCCCTATTTTTCTTCTGTGTGGACTCCTTTGTTAAAATTGGTTTAGTTTTTATATTATTTTTTATGTAAACGTCGTACATTTCTTACTTTTATTTTTTTTCATTTTTTGCTTTCTTATTTCGTTTTGTGATTAACTAATTCCAATATGTTTATCCTTCACTTTGTTCTTAAATGCATTTCTCCATATGATACACTGCTTTCATACATAGTTTTTCCCGTTGGTAAATTTATTGCTAATTTATTCAGAGTGGTTTCATTTTTGGACTTTTTGCATTGTTTATGGGTTTTCTTGGAAAATTTATTACTTAACGGTTTTTTTCCTGATGGAATTATATAATAAATTTCCCCTCCAGGTGTCATTTTATCTTTTTTGTTTTGTTTAATTTCTAGTTTTTGATATTTATACTATCTCCTGTTCCACCGTGTTGCTTTTCTCGGATGACTTTTCATCCAGAAGCTCACATTTCTTTGCATTGAAAAAGGTGTTCCTTGTAACACCGAAACACGTGTCTGCAATATTTTGCAATATTTGTGCTTTCTGACGTTGGATTACTGATTTTTTGGACCTTTTTAACTGTTTTAGTTTAATTAGTTTAATTTTTAACTATATATTACCGTTTCTAACATAAAGAGCTGAATTTTACCGTATTTTTAAAAAAGCTGAATTATTCAACATAAAATACTGTCACGATGCAAAAATTAATGATCAATTAGAAAGAGAGACATAAAAATAAAACAGTACTGTACGTTAGGGTGTCCCGTCCATATATGAGAAAAAAAAAAATTTTGAGCTACACTATCACAAGAGGTGTCAAAATTTGCGAAATTTTTCACAGATCACGAAAAAGGTAAAAAAAATGGAATTACGTGTCATCTTGAGGGCTCTACCGCTCTTTGAAGTTTTGCATATTTTACATTTTTGACAGACTTAAACGATATAATTTAAAAAATACAAAAATAAAGTTTAGAAAGCATTTTATTTAAGAAACTAATGAAACAAAGCACAAGAAAACAAAATAAACAAACTACAGTTTATAAGTAATGACAAAAGTTTAGAATTTAAACTTATTTTTGTGTCCAAAATTTGGCATTTCTGCGCAAGATTGCAACCTGGTTTTAACGAAGCCATCTCTAGAAGTAGCGTTAGTAACACTTTGTGAAGCCGCCTGTGTTATTAGTTCAACACATCTTTCCACAGATTGTGAGTGGCAAGGAAAGTCAACGATTTCCCAGCTATTATCTTTTGCCATAATTTGACGGTTCTCGTTAGAAATATGTCGAAGAACCGGTGGTGCTGTAACCTGACACTCTTGCCAGACAATTATTTCCGTATAATCTTTAGCAGAGAAGTTAATTTTTGGTGTTTTAAATATTCTGCGTTTAGTGCTACTTTCAGCATCTCTAGCTTTTTTTATTCTTCGTAATGCTAACTCCCGAATGTGCTCCCTATCATCAAACAACATACTGACCAGCAGGTTTTCTGGGTGCGCAAAAAAAGCATTTCTTTCGATAACAGAATACACAACAGATTTCAAGTTTTCGGGTAAAAATCGAGAGTACACAATCATTTGAAAAAGATGTTTGGCTGCTTCCTTAAAAGATGACTTTTGCTTGATTAAGAACCAAACTGGAGCGTACACTTTAACCACGTAGTTAACAAGTAATCACAAATTTTCTGTTGGATTAAGAGTACTTACATAAAGTCTGAGTATACGATTAGCAGAAGTAAGCCATCTCGAGTGCGCCATTTTTCCAGGTTGGCGATTTGCCAGCTCAGGACTACAGAAACCAGTTGATACAGCTTGACAAATCTCATAAAGATATTTTTGATCCGTGCTTAGTTCATCAACCACATTTTTCGGCAAATTAGGCAAATTACCATCCACCGCGCAAAAAGACAATGTCATTTTATTTTCACAACCAGCTAACTGTTTTCCAATAGCTCCGGAATATTCTTTAGGACCCAAAGTGAAACCATCTAAGATCAAGAATAAATGACGAAGAGGTAATTCGTTGGCATGAAGCATACACACACACCATTGCAATGGTCTTTCCAATTACTCCTCTAAATATTGAATCACGCCACCCTTCCAACCGGTGTTTATTGCAGTTCCGTCACATCCAACGCAAATCACGTCTTCTAAATTCAAGCATTGACCTTCTAATAGAGCTGTAATCGAAGTTAGAATGGCCTTTGCAGTGCCACGACTTGGCGTTGTGTGTCCCAAATAAATTGATCCGGGTTCTGCTAAAATTGAGATGTGCTCTTCTAAAATTTCTTTGCGATGGTAACGAGCTCCTATTTTCTCATTTATCAGAGTCTTGTCTTTACGTCCATCAAAGTAAATGCTTTTTATAACAATACTTCCAATATCTTTGGAAGCTTCTTTCCGAGCTTTAGCTACAGCTCTGTGGATTTTGTTTTTATCAACAACTAGAGTTAAATCTTCTTTTGAAACCAAGCCGACATCAGCTAAAACTGCAGAAGCAACAGCAGCAGCAGATCGCGTCGACAAACCGTATCTATCACAGACCTTAGCAACTGTTGGCAAGATCAGTGTATTCCTGTTTGTCGTTGAAGTTGATGGTGTCCCTGTAGAGGCCGTATTCGTTTCTGTTATGGGATACGTTTCTGGAGAAAATTCACGCATCTAATCGTCATCAAAATTTGCTGAGACAGAATCGTTATTTTCAGTAGAAGACTTTTTTGCTGCCCTTTCAAGTTTTCTCTGCTGTTGTTTCATTAATCTAGCTGTTTCTTTCTTATCGACACCTCTTATCACCATTTTCCAGTCATTTCTTTGATCCAACAAGAAACTTCTCTCATTGATGGGAACTTTTTTAGGTTTTAAACACGAACAAGACTGAAATACAGGGCACTTACAAGCTGCAACGTCGAAGAGCTTCTCAGATGACTCTAAAAAGCACTTCAGTTTATTTTCAAAACTATCACTTCATTTGCTTCTGGGGTATCGTTTCAAATTGACGTACTTTTCGAAGTAGAATTTTAATAATTGAATTACTCGTTCCTTAGTTACGATTGGAATTGAAGCTTTTGTCCAAATACTGTTGATTTTTTCAGAAACAATTGTATATATATCTGAACTGGAAGGGTCCTTTCCATTATGCATACATTTCTGTTCGTTCCTGAAAAATAAAATAAATTTTATGACGTCTTTTACAGTAGGTAGCTGCCGATCATCAAGTTCCTTGTAGGGTCCCAGTAAAGCACAAGTAGTCTCACTACGTCTCGAACTCATTACTTAAAACTAACAGAATCGGCATATAACACTAAAAATTGCAACTGTACTTTTATAGCATTAAAATTACTTTGGCTACGAAGAAAACACCCGTGATTCAAGCCAAGAAAGCCCTCGAAACAAGTAAAAGGAATTAGCAAGTTGAAACCAAACAAAGTCGAAGTCGTCAGTAACATATTGTTGCATGCAAATCGAGACGTGGCGCCAAGCTTCGGGGACGATTATACTGCGGAAATGGGGGTTATTCCCATATAAGCATTTACAGTAGTAATCACCATATGTTTTTTTTTTTTTTTCTGTTCGTGTTGATATTACGAATCACGATCTTTTTATTTCAGCTGTCGAGCTTTTATTTCACAGTAAATTTATAACTTTATTCACAGTACTTCTTTTTCAGTTGCCATAAAAATGACAATTTTTCAAAACTTTGACGATCGGTAGAGCCCTGAAGATATAGTTTTATTCTATTTTTTAAATTATTTTTGTAATTTACGATCGATTTCGCAAATTTTGAGAGGTCTTGCATTAAGAAAAACGGAAAAAAAAAATTTCGGGACACCCTACTGTACGTACAGTATGTAGTAATAATAAAGCACTGCACTGTAAGAGTACTATACAGTAGATGCAATAAGTTACGTTTATGACTTAAAAATTGGAGATGATGATTTATGCTGCTTAATCGGATCGTCATTCTAATATATTTTTAAATACAGTAGATTCGCATTTACTTTTTTGACATTTACATCTATGGTAATGCCCCTCTTTCAGTATGTAATCTACAATACAAGAGCAGATTCCATTTTCATACTGTTTGCATTTTGCTTAAACACTACTCTACGGCTTGCTTTCTCTTGACTTTTAATTGTACGTATGAAATATTCACTAATACCTCATTGTAGTGCATGCTACCTTCGACCTACTCTCTAGTTGTTCAAGCATGTCAGAAATCTTTACTTTTTCTTAAATTGTCGCAAACTTTCGCTTTTTGCTTTCATTTTCAAACTTTAGATGAAACAGAACAGAGCGCCTAGGTGGCACAATATTTCATAACCTTTCATATTTAGAATAAATAAATGAGAAGTGAGGAGTGGTGATATATGCACACTAACAAAGTTATGTTTATAGTTCGGTGTGTGGGAAACGCAGTCAGTGATGCTAAAAGGATGAAAGTACATCCACGAAGTCAATGTTTAGTAGTCAGTAACAAAGCTGAAACTTAGCATCTCGATTCCTTTCCAAATATTTTCGTGTTGAGAGCGAGAAATTCACTTTAGCTTTAAAATTCGTTGCTCTTGAAAAACCCGCGTTACAGACATTTCGCGTAAGTCGAATCGCGTTGTAGCGGGAGTCGTCTGTAGTCGAGTCCCGACTTAGGGATACGTTCCACGACCCCTCGCGTAAGTCGGAATTTCGCGTTGCAGAAAAGGGTATGTGTAAAAACGTTTATAAACATGAACAATTATTTTATACACGCACCTCAAACTGTAGAAAACTATGTCTTAACTATACATTACTGTTTCTTACATAAAAACTGAATTTTTATTCATATTTTAAATAAAAAAAAACTGTTTTGTTCAACATAAAATACTGCTACGATGCCCAAAAAGAAAATAAATAAAATAAATAAATAAATAAAAATAAAAAATAAAATAAAATAAATCAATGGGAAAGAAAGACATAAAATAAACCAGTGCGATGTTTAGTATGTAGTAAGAAAAACAAATGCTCGATGGTTTTACTGTACAGAAGATCCAGTAATGATATTTGTAACTTGAAAAGATGATGATAATTTATGTTTCGTGATCTAGAACCGTTACTTTTATATTTTTAAATACACAATACAGTTGATTCACTAGTTCTTTTATAACATTTCGACATGACAACACCACTCTTCCTGGTTTCTTAAGATTCACAGCACAAGAGCAGCTTCCATTTTCATAACTTTTGGTGAACTTTTACGGATTTCCTTTTGACTTGTAATTGTACATATGGACGATTCACGCATACCTAATTGTCGTGCTACCTTCGACGCATTTTATAGTTGTTCAATCACACAATCTTTAGTTTTTCTTTAATTGTCAGAAACTTTCTCTTTTATTTTCGATCTTCACAAGATGAAACATCGCTCTTAGGTGTCGTTATATTTCAACAACTTTCACATTTAGAATGAAAAAAATGGAAAATGAGGAGTAGTTATTTGTATAAGCGATGTATCTGACTAGTACGGTGTGGGAACTGTCGCTGTCAGTGATGCTAAACGGATGAAGGCCCATTCCCGGAAAAATTAAAAAAGAACAATTTAATAGTCAATAACAAAGTCGATATTTACAGACCGCGATTTCCTTCCGAAAGTTTTCGTGTTGCGGACGAAAAATTCGCGTTAGGTCCAAAATTCATTAATGGTGCAAAAATTCGCGTTATAGCCATTTCGCGTTAGTCGGATCGCGTTGTAGCGGGAGTCGACTGTATACCAAACTTCATCTTTCTAGATCTTATACAATTTTTCTGGGAAACACGCCACAAATACACACGCACACACACGCACGAATCTCTTATTTTATTATGTCGCCGACTCAGAACAACAGTAGAATATCTTACTGTTATTTCCAGGCTTAAATATCTTACTTTCGTTCTGAGGCCACGATATGTGTAGATTATCCACCTAAGAGGAAAAACCTGGATTTTATGACCACTTCACCCAACCTGACACGACCTATGAACAAACGCAAGTATAGGGTCTGGTGCGGTAAAGTGGTCATAAAATCGTAGGTTTTTAACTTTGGTGGATAATAAATACAACAAATGATTTAAACACTTCAACTTTTTTTGTTGATATTTTACATTGCATTATTAAAGAACACAGTACATTGAAGTTTAGAAAAAAAATATTGATTTAATTAGTTTTACAACACTTTCTTTTCCCTTTGTATTTATGATCACTTTACCATATGGGATGGGGGAAAGTGGTCATAGCATGGGGTAAAGTGGTCATAGTTAAGAATAAATGCAAAACCATATTAAATAACCATAATATTGTTTCAGTTATTTTTATGGTTACAAGTATATGCACTAATATATGTGTGTATACACGAGTATATACGTGTCGTGTAAACATGAGTAAACACGTTCATATATGAATACATACATGTATACATCAGATACATGCATGCACGTGCCTACTCAAGTATATACGTGTATACACGAGTACATAAGCATGTATACGTGATTACCTAAAGGAGTGTTGACGTATCTACAGGAGTATATATGTGTCATGTTTATATACGTGTTACGTGTATATACGCGTATAAACGAACGTCATATGCATGTATGCACTTGTATCTCGAGTATACACGTGCATACCTGAATATATACGTGTATAGTAGACGTATATGAGCATATATATACAGGTGTACATGTGGGTACATACACAAGTGTACATAAATGTATATACGGGTATACACGAGTTAATTCGTGGATGCATCCAGTGCGTGTTTGTACGTATCTACTCACGAATAGACATGTATATATGGAAGCACGATTATATACGTATGTATACGTGTAAACACAGTTATATTCCTGAAAAGACCAATATACGTACATTTACGTGTATACACCAGTACATATATGTATACACGAGTATATACGCTTATATACATGTATGCCTACAGAGTGAATCCAAGTTCTGGAGCAAAAATCTAAGGAGTGTGAGAGGGGAGGATAAAATGCAAAGAATAATAAGGAGCTTATGGTCGCTGACGCACTACATGCACACAAAGCCAGAAACTGATGGATGCAAAACAGGTCACAAATTTTTTACACAAAGATGATTTTAATCAAAATTTTTGTTTTTAAGAAATTTTTAGAGCACTTGTTAAAAGTTACGGCCCGTAGTAGTTCTAATACACGCATCGCAACAAAGGCGCAGCGATGGATGAAAGTTTTTCAAAAGTCTCGTTATTAAAACAGAGAGGTCTTTGTGATTACGACGCCTGTATTACAGCTGCAGGCTGCAGATTTCTTCAATCGCTTTAAAACTTTCTTACGACCTAAAATGTTGTGTAAAGTTGTCTTAGTGTAACAAATTTGTAACCTGTTTTGCATCCATCAGTCTTTGGCTTTGCGTGCATGTAGTGCGTCCGCATTGTGTTTGTGACCATATGTTCCTTATTATTCTTGCTTCTTATTCTTCCCTCTACACCTTTTAAAAATTTTCCCAAGAGTTTAATCTCACCCTGTATACTTGTATATCATGCGCTTGTATTTAAGTGTCTACTCGAGTACGTATGTGTATATACGTGTCTACCTGAGTATATAAGTGTTCGTATACATACGAGTAAAAGCAAGAATATACGTGTATAGTCGAATGTATATCTGCATAGATAAAAAATACCTATATCGCAGATACCCATGTACGTATTTATTGATGCATTTATGTGAATACGTTTATGTACGTGCCTACACGAGTATATGCGTATGCATACGTATATACTGGTATATTTAACCCTACTTACTGTAAGAACAATACATATTAAGTGAAATTAATATTTAATTGATATCTGCCTTATACTTAACTATTAAGTGACATTAGAAGAACAGTATTCGTTAAGCCTAATATTATGACCACTTTACCCCATCTTACTGAAATTGTTGTAAAAAATTATCTAAAATATATTCAGCTAACTGCTAATGAGTAAGCGATCTCAAGACATGTAGGAAGCTTCCTGTGCCGTCAATCTGTTCATAATTCTAACAAACAAAATTTCCCAAAAAAGTTAAAAGAGGTGTTTAGATTTTTAATATTTTCATGTTTACACAAAATATTTTTTTTTACCAAATAAAATTTTGCCAGTTTTGAAATTTTGTATTCAAAATGTAGTTTCTAACTCACCGAACCTAAAATAAAATTTTCACATTCATTTGAACATTTATTTCCAAGCTATAGTCATTTATTTGAAGTATGACCACTTTACCCCATTGACCACTTTCCCCCACCAGACCCTATTGTTTGGTTTGATTTAGATATTGCGTCAGCTTAATTTCTTTCTTGTATTTTAAGTGACTGCAAAGGTAGTCTCATTGTAGACTACTAAAGCCTCAATTGCTATCAGTCCATCTTGTATTTTTCTGAAATGTCATACATTGATACAGTCTTTTATTTTCTGTTTAGATTAATAATTTTGATTACTGATGGCCGAAGCAATGGACATAACAGTCCAATTCCAATAGCACAGCGACTAAAAGCAAGAGGTGTGATAATATTTTCCGTTGGAGTAGCTAACGTTAATACAGAAGAAATAAATATGATAGCAACGTCACCAAATCATATTTACATTTTGAGAAATTTTCTATACATTAAAGAAGTAAATAAAAAATTAATTGAAGGTAAGTAAAACAATTGAAGGTAAGTACACACACAAAAGTTTTTACTTATTTTTTATACAAGGATATTATGTTTCACAACTTTTACATCAGATTTTTCCTTAATATGAATCGAGTGACTTTAAATATTTGAAATGAACGTGAATATTTTACAAAGCATATTAAGATTTTATGACGATTGAAATGAGAGTAATCTTTTCTATCGTCAAACCATTCATTTGAAAAATAGAAAATGAATTTAGCAGTAGAAAAGACATTCCCTTCGAACACATCTATTGCTTAACAGTATACTGTTTTAAAAACTGACACATTAATTCCACCAGTACAGTAAAATTTTACATTTAGGATTTAAAAACGCTTTGGACTACATCAGTTTGACGTACAGTGGCTCCCAAAAGTGTTTTAGTAAAACCAAAATAACGCAAAACTGAACTGGAATACGAAGTCCAATATTTTTTCACTTCATTCCTATGTCATTCTAAATAAAACCCAGTAGTATTTTCAAAATATTGACTGATCTTGTTTTTGAAATGGGTCAAAAAACGAAGAGACAGAGAAATAATACACCACAAAAGTCATCATACACTCAAATATTTTCGAATAAATTCATGATTAAAATTATCATATATCGTTTTTTTTATTATTTTTGCATTTTGTTGACCCTTAAAAGTCATTTAGCTTTAAATTTTTGTTTATTTATTCCTTAATATTGTGCTTATTACTTTAAAATAGCTGGTATTCGTAAAAAACCACAACCACCATTCGAGATCTGAACTTTTTCCTCACGGTATCGGTAAATTGGTTTGAAATGTCTCTAAATTAGTTAATTTATTCCATTCTATTGTAAAGTGCTTGATAAAATGCTTTAAAGAAAAGAACCGGACCGAAAACAAAGTAAGAAAAGGTCAACCGGCAAAGTTGACAAAGCGTGATCGGAGATTTAGTTAAAAAAACGATGAAAAATACACATTTGAGTGCTGTAAAAGTTACTGCAGAGTTAAATAAATTTTTTTACATTTAATTTTCACCTAAAATTGTTCGCAAAGTTCTCTGATTAGCTGGATTAAATGGGACCTCTTCCCGCAGAAATTTTCTTGGGCGTGCGAAAAACAGAAAACTTACGCTTTTCGTCGCAAAAACAATGATAAATAAGCTCAAAACGTTTCGGAATTACATCTTACTTACAGATGAAAATGCTTTCAACATTTTTGGTTTAATTATTGTATAATTGTAAATAAAAGAAAAAATTAGGAACTTAATCTTAAGAACTTAGTTGGACCAGCTAATCAGGACGGTGAAGGTGTTCTTGTGTAAGGGTGCATATCAGCAATAAGATTTGGAAGTTTGGAATTTTTTGATGAAATAATGAATCATGCTGTTCATTTAAATAATTTAGAAACCAGTTTTAAACTCTTAGCCAAAAATTTGGTTATCGCAGACAACTTTGTTTTTCATCAAAACAACGATAAGAAACACACGGATTTCAACGTTTGCGTCTAGCGCCTCAAAAATTGTCCTTAAGTTTAGAAAATACCCCTTCAATCTCCAGATTTGAACTAAATGTAACGTACTTAGAGATATTTGGAGGCTAGATTACGAAAATACGGCTTTGAAACGAAACTAGAGCTAGAAACAGTAAGTCTCGAAGTGTGGTTGAACACTTACTCAGAAATTACGCAAAAAAAAGAAAGAAAAAAGAATGAAATCTATTCCCAGAAGTTTAACAGGTGTTATTGATACTGCATGATATTCTACTAAATAATAAATTAATAAAAAGTTAGATTATTCAATAATATATAGACATTTTTAAAGTGTACGAAGACTTTTGTGAGATAAAATTTCCGGAACTTTTTAGTTTTTGATTTTTAAAAAATTAAGTTTTAATATTTTTTTAAAAATTGTTATGTAGTTTTGTTGAAAATTATCATACATCATATAATTTAATACCTATTCCGAAATATTAGTTCTAACCAATGGATAGGGTCTTATTTCATTGAAGTCGTAGGTGTACAAACACTTTTGGGAGCCACTGTATGTAACAGCAATTCCATGGACACCCAACTGATTAATAAGATCGAGAAGAGCGCACGCCATGGGAAATATACTTCTGGATAGAGCTCGGTAGGATTACAGAACAACAAAATAACGATAATCGAAACATGAAGTTAGAAGACAAAATTAAGAAGTGAAGTCTTTTTAATTTTCAACTTTGTCCTTGAAAATGTATATCTCTCTGCTATTTGCAGATCAACACCGGGTTCTTAAACCTTTTCTGCAATGTAAGGATTTTATATACCTTTGAAATTCTGTTATTAAAAGAATTAATCACTCATTTATAGTTGTTACTAATTTCATCTCTTGTAGTTGTTTAAAATCGGATATTAAACAAAGTAAAATATTCAAATGTTGTCCAAACTTTATCAGTCTTCTTGCAGCTATATTTTGCTTTATATAGTCGAACTCGTTTATACACTCAGGAACATTGAAAATAGCGCCCCAAGAAGGAAGCATTGGATTGAAGTGAAATTTAATATACATAATAATGCAGGTGAGACAGACACTGAATCCGAAAATCCAGGCAATCAAACAAATACAGGCTAAGAAATGAGATAAATACAGAGTGCTACTTCAAAAGAGTGTTGGACCCTCTTTTGCTGCAATACAAGCAGTAACACGAACCGGCATTGAGCTAATTAAACGTCTGGTGTTGTCCTGAGGCAGATGGACCCTCAAATTTTGAACTGCCACTTCTAAATCTTGCACAGAGAAGCACGGCGGCGTCTGGTGTTTCAGCTGATCCCTTACATGCTCTATACGGGACAAATCGGGGAAGCAGCTGGCATTGGAAGAGTCTCAAAAAGACGTAAGAAGTCTTGAGTAACTCTAGCTGTGTGCGGGCGAGCATTATCTTGCTGGAAAATTGCCTCAGGGAGACCCTTTAAGAACGGTCCTACATGTGGTTGCAGAATGTCATTAAAATAACGCTGGCCCGTTAAGGTTCTATTTACCGCAGCTAAAGTGGATCGGCTATCATAGGCTACGTTCCCCCAGACCATTATGCTATGCTCGCTGTTCGGGCAGTGTGTAGTGCGATAAAATGGGTTGAATGGTACCTTTCTCCAGGGCACTTCCACATCCGTTTGCGGTTATCATCTGACCCCAAAATGGACCGGAGATTCATCACTGAATACCACCTTTTGCCAGTCAGTGACATCCTACATCACTCTGGCTCCGTACCATTGTAGACAGAGTTACCTATGCTTTGTTGGAAAAGGGAGTACGGGAAAAGAGCGCTTGGACTGCAGACTGTTTTATATAGCACCTTTTTTCCGATTGCACCGATACTGTGGGGTAAACGGTCATGCGCAATGCCACTAAACTTGGATCATTGTACCTTTCTTGTACCTTTCTTCTTTCTTGTGGCGCTATTTTCAATGTTCCTGAGTGTAAATAGTAGGAAGGTACCGTGATAGTTGCTTGTTATGACAAAGTGCTCATAAAAACTGGGTTCGTGAGAAAAATAATAAAAATTCATAAATACTTGCTTTGTTTGTTTTTTTTAATCTCTGTACAAGCAAAGTCGTTTTATTTGCATGATTGCATGGAACTGTTTTATTGCCCTTTTCTTCTGTTATTGTTTTTTCGAAAAATACTCATAGTTCGGAAAACATTGTCATTTGCACCCGTGACTTCGAAAAACGTTTGAAGTTTTTCCACTCAACAAAAGTCAATGACTATGTTGAAGTTGGCCACATAGAAATTCACAAATCCCTGCTTTTATTATTTAATTTTGCTTTTAAGCTACAAAATCCTGCTCGTGATACCATTGGTATCAACAAAAACTTTCAACTGCTTTTCTACCACAAAACAATAAAAAGACCGTCATAACCAGTTCTCAAAATGAATCATCATAAACTTTCGGTTTGTTTTAGAATGTTAAAGGAATTTCTCCAAGAAAGGATAAGCTAAGCTTGAAGTCAATAGAAATGTTATGAATCACAAAGTATTCAGGGCTCGATCAAGCCAAAGATATGCCCATATCCTGGCAACATTTTGGTACCCCTCTCACAAGAAAATTCCCTCATTTTCAAAGTACATAGTTGCTTCCATAAGAGAGAAGAAAGAAAGAAATTTCCCCATTTTGGTGCTCCTGAAATTGTGGTGCTCAGGTCCAGGGACCGGCAGGTCCATGCGTTAACCAGGCCCTGAAAGTATTGCTCGCTTTAAGCGGGGTTTGCTAGTTAAAAACGAGTTTTAATGTTCCAACTGACTTAACATCGTACCATTTTTTCGTTTAATCGGTGTTTTGTTAAATCAGGGCTCGTTATAAGCTAATTCGACTGTACTAGAAATTGATGTCTAAATGCGTTATGTCTTAATTAATTTTATTGATAAATTTGAGATAATTTTTAAGCAAGACAAAATTCGCTAGTCCATAACTATAACAACTCATTGAAAGCTACTACTGACATTTCTAAATATATATCTGTGATTAAAATTTTGACGGTTTTTTCTCGGAATTGTCTATTAATAGCTTACTAATACCCGGAAGTCAATTTCCGGAGTCATGCGTTCTCCTTGTAAGACGAATAATACCAATTAAGAATACTAGAAGCTTTGACTTCCTATTTATTGAAAAAAAAATTATTATTATTAAAGTACTGAAAAGTATTGAAAGCTCAGCTATTCTTAAAACCGCTGAGAAACGATATTTGAGACGTAAATTATAACCTCTGTAGTTTGAAGATTAATTGACCTTCCGCCATACATTCCTCCAACTTAGATGTTCAAGGAAAACAATTAAGAGGAATGAGAGGCAAAGTGAAGGTAAGTTAAAATAATTTACCTTTTTCAAGAGGAACAAATTGGAAATTTTTTTCCCCTTGAAAATTTTTTCCCCCTTGAAAATTTGTCCTTCTCCTCGTTTTTTAAAAATACCTATTTTGAACGTTTTAAAAGTAGAATAAGTTTACGACAATATCAATCTACAACTATCTTTTTACACCCAACAGTTTCCGAGACAAAGGCCGTTAAGTGCTACAAAATATTGCCAAAACTTGCGAAATTCGGGAGTGAATTCTACGCCATGTTCTCACAAATGTTTTTGCTGCAAAATATTTACAAATACCTACTACTCCGCAAAACATCTGCGAGATCTTGGAGCAGAATTCAACTCTGTTATGACATGGATGGTGTTTTACCGATGTTTTTGAATTTTGAGACTTCTCGGTTTCGGGGTATGAGAAACATTGAAACGCATTTCACATAACTTCTTAAATAATGTCGGGGTACCCGCACTTTTGGACCACTCTCTCTCTCTCTCTCTCAAATATATCATATACAATGAAACCGACTACAACATAAGAATTGCTGAAAATTAATGTGCATCATAAGTAAATTATTTTTATTCATCTTTTAAAGGATTTTGCCAGGGTTAAATTGATGTGCAATGGTTTGCGGAAAAGAAAAACTAGCTTTTATATCATACACGCACACACAACTAAGTTTATATCGTGGCTAGTTGAAATTTATGATTGCTTGTACGAGCTATAACATAGACACTCTCGTAACGTGGTGTGTATCTGGTAGTGTATGACTTCCTAAGGTATTTCTGCTTGCAATTGTGAAAGCAAAGTATAAATTAGCTGCCATTAATAATAAATCATGATCTTCTAACATATTATGCATTATTTTCAGATACTTTTGAAGTGGCTTGGGACCAAGTCACAGACTCGTTGTGTGACAAGAAATGTGATGAAAATGCAAACTGTTTTTGTGGAACCAGAGGGGGTGCTTACCAATGTGTTTGCAAAGAAGGTTATTATGGAAATGGGTACCAAGGCGATTGTTACAGTAAGGTTACATGAAGTTTTAAAGAAAGGACTAAGCGTTTTTCTTCAACTGTTGAATATTCCACGATTTGCTTAAAGCAACCTGTTTTTAATTTGTATGTTAACATTTGCATTATATGCATTTATGGACACTCTGAAGTAATGTCAGTTAATTGAAACTAGTTTGAACTGTCCCTCGTTATTTTTGTAATAAATAATCGCTTAGTTTACACAGGGTAAAACTAATCAATAGAACCGAATGATAGGCTATTAATATTTATCGCTTTTATCTAAGTTTACAAGGTTGGCTTACGTTCAATGTTTGTGAATGTATTTTACCTAATATTCCAAACTAAATTTAAACCAAAGTTTTACCCAATTAGTGATCTACTGGAGAGCTTCATCTTTGATTCAACACACCTGAAAACGAATGCATTCATATCCGTTGAGATTGAATCGCTTTTTTAAATGAAAATATGCCAACATTTTTCGGAAATTGGACAGTTAAGATAAAATGGGGGTCTAAGCAAAAGGTTAACATGCGTAATACCATAAGTCCATACCATAGGTTAAATGGAGTATAAAGATAGCTGATAAAAATTGAAAAGAAATAAAAAACTAATACCTTATCTTCCTATCATTTCGAGAGGAAGTGTTTATGGTTTCCTTAAAGTTGCATTGGAAGACAAAAAAAAAAAAAAAATGTCGAATTTCATCTAATCTTTGATCTATTCTAATAACATCTTTGATCTAAAGCGAGTGAGATGCATTCATGTTTTAATTAGCTTCCTTTAATAATTCGAGTTTTGATGCTCAAAAAGAAAACCCAGGAAAAAAATGAAAGATAAATGCTCGGCTCTCGGCTATAGCAATGAGTTTTCAAAAATTTCGTTCCAAAACGTTGTATTTTTAAAAACTATAACTTAATGTGAAGTTAGTATAGCTGTTAAATTACATTTCAATCCTCATGGCATCGTAGGGGAAAGTCGGATAATGGCGCACAACGGGCAATCCAGATCATTCAAATATCTTTAAATAGAATTGAATTAAAAACTCGTGATTGATACATCCATACAGCTAACATCACTGTTAATTTATGATAAGGATATAGTCATTTTTGAACAAAGGCGTTTTGTTACCTTGCGTAATTAGTTTGCAGTTGTTTTGTTGCAAAATTCTACAACATCAACCATGCAGGTACACTCTCATTTTCAAATGTAAATTATTCATTATGCCTATTAAATATACACATTTAGCTGTGCAATCAATGCTTTTATTTATTTTTGTAGTTCTTTGCTACGCCAATTACAATAATGCATTCCAGTCATACGTGGCGATGAAGGGTAATAGAGCTCTCGTGAGCTGGAGTGTATATGACACAAGCTACATGATTGGAACTGGCTTACGTTGATGATTGTCAGTTGATGATGATGATCCAGATGATTTGCTTTCAATCGAATAAATGTTGACAGAAATCTGCAGTTTTTGCGGAAAATTCTGGGCAGATAAAAAAAATGCGATTTTTCTGTACTCAATATGTGGGTACAAATATGTAGAAAGTGGGAGTTATACAGCCTCATGTATTAGTGAAATCAATATATAAAAGTGTGAAGAGCTCAAACAACTACGTAGGGGTTTTTTGTCGTACATAAATGATGCATCCAAACTTTGAGCGCAACTACCCTACCATGTCGGGCATTACGGTTCAGTGAACGGTGAACAAGCGATAAAAAACTATGCTGAAATTCTTATGCAAATTAGTTAATTGCTAACTGGTCTTAAGGCTTTGTAAATAGACGAAATTTTGTAGTAAATTTGCCTCACTATTCATGTTTTCCTTTGAGTGAGCGGCATTCCCTTACTTTCTCTTACTAATCTTGCGCTTTTAAAGAGCTTGCGTAATAAATTCAATGATTTTTTAACAAATTTTGAGCAGAGACTTTTAGCAGTTGATCAACAGCAATACTGTTTAAACTGACTAAACTATAAAGAACCGGACGGAAGCTGTACTCAGTTTGGCGTTACCTTTAAAAGCGGAATGTGTATTCATTTATAACTAATTTTTATTTGAGAATTTCAAAACTGTTAACGAAAGTTTACTAATGAAACCTCTGATATAAATTCTAAAAACTGAAAGTATTTAGTTCTTCAACATGTAAATTTAAAAAGTAAAGACATGTATAATTTTATGCACTATTTAAATAGTTAGAATTAAATGCACATGTATAGTTAGAATTAAATGCACTAGCATTCTGAAAATATTTTGTACATTCACTTATGAGAAATTTTATTAATTTTATTTAAGCAAGTTTTCGTTCAAAATTTACAGAATGCCAAAAGGGAACATATAAAGATTCAACGGGGAATACAAAATGCACATCGTGTCCACAGCATTCAACAACATATGGTGAAGGAAGTACTAGTGTGAATGATTGTAAATGTGTAACAGGATATGAAAAAAATGGTACATTATGTTCACGTAAGTAAAAATTTAATTCAGTTACATTTCAAAATGTTGTTAATTTTTGCAATAAACTATTTTCTGTTTTGTTATTGTCTGCAAAAAAATTGAAGTAAAGCAGATATTCGGGGAGCCGTAATAAACTTAACTAAACTTTTTAGGTAGAGAGGCTTCGTTTGAGTCCACTTAACATTTTACTTTTTTTTTCTAGCTAAGTGTTGAAGCCATTGTGTCAGTTGGTTGCAAAAATAAATAATTATGAAATAAATAAACCAATAAAAGACTTGGTGAACTTAAGCGAAGCCACTATGACTCAAAGACACTTTGATATTTTTTTGCCCAATTGTGCGATTCATACAAATAGAAAAAGAATAAAAATTTGAAAAGAGTTTTCATTCGGAATGCAGATAATTTGCTTAGGAGCAATATTTTTCACTTAATAACCAGAAAACCATACGATAGTGTAATGAAAAACACCGAAATAAGTAGCAACCGAAAGAGTATAGTAAAACGTGTTTTTGAGCACATGAATAATTTGCCCTCGTTTCCTCTTTATCCAAATATGAGATCTCAAAGTATGCCGAAATTTTAAGAAAAGTCATCAGATTCAGCGAGTTTCGGTTGTTATTGTTTTCATAGTTAACCAAACCATTATGAAAATTAAGAGGCGTCATTGCGTAGAGAGGTTGAACTTTTTTTATTTACTCATAGGATAACATAAGAAAGATTTACAGTGCAAAGAGAGGAAATAGCACACAGGGGACCTGTGGGAATCCACCCACCGCCTCTGGCATTTGAAGCGACGCTTCTATCTCAGAGCCACTGAGGCCCTAGCAAATTTCACTGAGAAATTAAACGTATCTTTCCCCACGCTTTTCAAATGTATTGCCACTTGCAGACGGTGAAGTCGCGTGGCACTTGAAATTTCTCGTCAAGTGTTTGAATTTGGCGACTTTTCGTAAGATTTTGGTCGAATACCTCGATAATGGGAAGATGAGGGTAAATAATTTTTGCGTTAAAAAATATTTCACTATGCACTATCAGTTGTTACCTAGTAATGATTTTTTTTTTCATCATTACATAATTCGTATGGCTCCCAGGTAAGATTCAAAATTCTGACAAAAATGATAAGCAATTCAATTTTCAGCTTAAGTACATGAATGTAATATGGTATAATGTATCTAATATTTTGCATTATATTTTCTGACCCGTGTGAAGCATTCGTGCTTGACAGTGGTAGCTCAAAAATCTGATTTTTTAAATCGTAATTTTCCGAAAAACAGTCCCAATATGAATTATTTGTTTATTTTTCACTGATGGTGGTGAAAAATAAAATAAAATAATGCCTTACTTTGTACTTACGTAGTTTTATGAAGTATTAAGACAGCACCAAAAAAAAAAAAAAAAAAGAAAACTTAAATATTACTCATGATACTACGACTTACCATGCTAAATAAACGTTTCATTTTCTGATTTTAATGCAACAGTACGACTGTGGCTCAGAATTCTGCTGCGAGTGTAGATTATATATTCTCGGAATAATATTTGGATCATGATCAACTCGAGGGGGGTAAAAATCCTTTGAAAAACGTCAACATGCTCGGTGAGATCGAACCCATGATATCCGCGTTTCAAGCACGAGACTTTCATCACCGGAGCCACGCAACCTCACTCGTGGGGTGCTATACATTTAACAAATGCTTAATAAAAAACAGAATAAACCGATGATTTTCGAAAAACAAAGCTAATAGTTTCTTTTCAGCCGAAAGCTGTGAAAAAAAATCTTTAAAACGATGTCTTATATATGATGTTTGAAGAACTGTTGACGAAGCTATGGCGTTGTAACAAAAAAAAAAAAAAAGAAAAACCTTATCAAAATAATATATCGAAATTCAAAATATGGAACAAAATTCGAAAGAAGAGTTTTGGTAGCATGCCTAACATTTTTCATTTTTCAGTTACTCTGAACATAAATATGTGAACTCTACATGACATTAATTCTTTAATATTTTCATTTGGGCATTAGTGCTGTAGCCAAAATACCACAATATATCCTAGCGGTGCTGCAGAAATAATCAAAAGTACTCTGAAAGTTCTAGCTATTTTCACTCAGATCCAATCCATAGATTACTCAGATCTGATCCATACGTTTGTTTGAAATTTCTCTTTTTATATAAAATATGTTAACGAAGTAAAATTGGTGGTTTAAATTTTGCTCTACTTAATTAGCTGTCAAATGTGCTGTTCTTCATGCTCCTGAAGGAGGCATTTTAATACCAGCAAACTGCAACAATACTTATGGATCAAGATGTGAATTTCAATGTAAGAAAGGCTATTGTCCTTATTCTTGCAGTCAAAACGGCCCCTTGTTTCAAATGAATGAACGGAATGCTTTTTCGCTTAAACCCAGAACATGCTTGGAAACCGGAAAATGGAGTGGAGAGGATTTCTATTGTGAACGTAAGAAATTCGGATTTTTATAAACACTATTGCTGTCTTTATCATATATATTCGTATAAATATATATATATATATATATATATATATATATATATATATATATATATATATATATATATATATATATATATATATATATATATATATATATATATATATATATATATATATATATATATATATATATATATATATATATATATATATATATATATATATATATATATATATATAATTTGTAAATGGCTTTATGTTAGCTTCAAAAATCAATTTTCATGTATGTAAAACATGCTTTCGAAAGACATTTTTGCATTGCATGGCAGTAGATAAAATTTATCGAGTATTCCTTTTTTTTAATGATTAATTTTTGCATCAGGGTTTAAGTTTTATCTATTAGAACCTTGTTGAGTAAAACTTGAACTCATTAATATTTCAATGGAAATATTTGATCTAAAAGAAAGATTAATATATATTTTTTTATCAAATACAGTTGAATACCGAAAACTCAGTCTAATATGGAGCGAAAAGTGGCTGATTTGTGAAAATGATGGGTTTTTTGGGAATGCGAGCGCTATATGTTTTTCTGCCCTGCCAGATTGTCGCTGAGTTTTCTGAATTCGGTCAATACAAAACAGAGTTATTATCGCACAACTTATCAAATTTTTAACTTGAACGTTTAATTGACTTTCAGGAGAAAGAAAACTAAGAGCCACAAATACGTACTTTCTATTTCCTTTCAAAACCGCGTGTTTTTGAAACTCGCTTTAAGCTTTAGACATTGCCAGAACACTCTCAGAAATGGACTTTCAAATTTGACGAAATTTTCTTCATTTTTGACGAAACCACTTCCAGGGATATGCTCCGAGCGAACATTTCGTCAAATTGAAGAAACTGCTTTTGTTAGTGATTTGAGGATGCGAATTTCGTCAAATGTAACAAAATATTTCTTCATTCTAGTTTCGTCAAATTAACAATCATTTTCATAGTTTTGAGAGCATTAGTTTCGTCAAATTAATTTCGTCATATATGAGGACGTTAATTTCGTAAATGTTTAAGAAAATTTATTTCCTTTTTTTTTCTTTGAGCACATGAGGTTTTTTATTTTATATTTGAGAATACAGTCGAACCTCGTTAATTCGAACACGCTTAAAACAAATAACTGCTGAAATGAACTTTTTTGCAATCCTTGTCTTATTGTTTATTGTTTTTTGGATAAAGCGAACCACGTTTTATAATAATCGATTTTAACGGTCCCTTTAAGTTCGTTATAACGAGGTTCAACTGTATTTTATAAGATTTGTCTGCGTGTGATCAAATCTTAACTTCAGAATCTTGCCACCGTAGTTTCCCACTTTATTGCCTGTAGTCACTTTTACAGGCCCGACATTTACGGGGTGAGGGGGTCAATTGACCCCCCCCCCCCCCTCCTGTCTTGATTTTTGAACATTCATGTTTTTACACATGACTGGCCGTTGTTGTAGTTCATTTTCTGAAAATTTTTTATTGAGTACAGACTCTTTGTCATATTTGGGAAAAAATTGAAACAACGGGCCTGCAGCCCCCCCCCCATAAAAAAAGACAAGTAATTGTTAAAAAAAGAGGCACATAAAATATGTCAAGCAAGTTTTTATTTATGTAAAATTACAAACAAACAACTTCTTAATAAAGGTAAAACAAATCATTGCAGATTAAACTCCCCATTGTATCTAATTAACCCCCCCCCCCATAATGGGGGTTTTCCTTCAAAAAATCTAATTTTTGTCGGATATTTTCCAAATTTGGCACAGAGGTTCGTTATTGGAGGCTCGGAAATTCACACAAGGTCGTTTATATCCCTCTATGTGGGGGGCGGGGGGGGGGACAGACAACCCCGCATTGGGAGTTCTCGGTATTAAAAAAAAAGTTTTTGTCCGACCTTTTTAAAATTGCCACAGAGGTTCTTAGATGCTCAAGAATCAAGCAGGGAGGGGGGGGGGGATGCGTTCCTTGAAAAAATCCAATTTTTGTCGGATCTTTCCGAAATTTGACACATAGGCTCTTTGATGCACGGGGATTCACGCAGGGTAGTTTTCGGCCTTCTATGGGGGCGGGGGGTAACCCCTATGGTAGTTTTCCTACAAAAAATCCAGTTTTTGTTGGATCTTTACGAATTTGGCACAGTTTTGTTATTCGATGCTCAGGAATTCTCATAGGGAGGTTTTCTTTCCGCTAAAATGGGGGGCAACCCCCATACGGGAGGGGTTCTTATAAAAAAACAGTTTTTATCATATCTTTTCCAAATTTAGAACAGAGGTCATCTGATGCTCGGGAATTCACACATGGTAGTTTTCAACCCTCCATGATGGGGGGGGGGAGCAACCCCGCATTGGGGGTTCTCCTTATATAAAAAAAGTTTTTGTCTGATCTTTTCTAAATTTGCCATAGATGTTCTTTGATGCTCAGGAATTCACGGAGGTTAGCTTTCGTCAATGTATGGGTGGGGGGGGGGGCAACCCCGATGGGGGTTTTCCTTGAAAAAAAATCATTAATTGTCGGATCTTTCCAAAATTTGGCATAGAGGTTCGTTCATTGATGCTCAGGAATTCTCATAGGGTAGTTTTCGCCCCGCTAATGGGGGACAACCACCAAATGAGGGGTTTTCTTACAAAGAAACGCTTTATCATGTCTTTTCCAAAATTGTCACAGATGTCCTTTGACGCTCGGGAATTCCCGTTTTCGTCCCGCTATAGAGTGGGAAACCACGTGTGTGTGGGGGGGGGGGGAGGGTCTTATAAGAACCCCATTTTTGTCTGATCTGTTCCAAATTCGGTACATTTGTCTTTTCCCAAGCAGCACAAAGGAGTTCAAAGCTCGTTCTATAACACGTTCAGAGCACACCAGCCGACACGTTCAAATTACGTTCTGTCAGAACGGTCTAAAAAGCGTCTATGTGTCTCGTCGATCGATGTCGTATAGCACGTCGAAATATGATGTTGTACCACCACTTTTGCACCAATTTTGAACGTGGAATGTTACGTTATGTTAAAGTGGTAGGATGACGTTTCATTTTGGTGTTAGCAAAACAATACTAAATATTCTACTTTCACAGGTAAAAAAAAATCGAAAAAAATACTTGTGTACCTCATAAGAGGATTTTCCATTGACAAATTCAGTTTTCGTCAGATCTCTGCCGAATTTCGAGCTGAAGCCTTTTGATGATCGAAAATTCCTCATAGAAAGACCCCCCCCCCCCCTCCAAAGAACACCACAATGAGGATTTTTCTTTACAAAAAAAATCCAGTTTATGTGGGATGTTTGACAAACTTGGCACAGTCAATTTTGTTAAATCATTTGATGGTCGAGAAGTGTCATAGGGGAGTCTTCGCCCCCCTTCTATGGTGTGCAGATGCTCACATTCAGGACTTTTCCTTTTACAAAGTGAGTTTACCAAATCTGACCCGTAAATACTTTGATGCTCAAGAATTCCCTTGGGGTTTTCGCCCCCTGCCGATGGGAAACGATGTATAGAGGGTTTTTCCTTGTACACATTCAGTTTACGTCGGATCTTAACCAAATTTGGCTCATAGGTCTTTTGATGCTCAATAATTCACATAGAGGCTTTCGCCCCTCTCTATAGGGGCGAAACTCTCCATAGAGGGTTTTCCTTCTTACAAAAATCTTGTTTACACTGGGCCTTTGATAGAATTTGCACATAACTTTCTTTGATGCTGAAAAATCCACATAGGGGAGTTTTCGCCTCCCTATGGGGGTGGAAATTCCCCCAAAGAAGATTTGCCCTTGTGCAAAATTCAGTTTATGTTGGATCGTTTAAGAGATCCTTTGATGTTCAGGAATTCACATAGGGGAGTTTTCTCCCCACCCCTGAGGGAAGAAAAACCCCATAGAGTGTTTTTCTTTTAATAAATCGAGTTTATGATCTTTGCCAAATTTGGCACACAGTTCCTTTGATGCGCAAAAATTTGCAAAGGGGGGGAGGGGAGTTTGGCCTCCCTTCATAAAGGGTTTTTCCTCTGACAATTCAAGTTCACGACGGATCTTTTCCAAATTTAGTACATAAGTGTTTTGATGCTCGAAAACTCAAGTAGAGGAGTTTTCGCTTCTCTAGTAAAATGCAAAAATATCTTATACAAAATCCAGGTAATATCAAAGCTTAGCCAAATTTAGCACACATAAATTTAACGTTTTGCAAAATTTTGGCACATTGAGAGGAGACAAGGTACTTCGATTCCTCCCGTAAATACTACTTTGAATTACAATACTCAAATTTTGTGCACTTTTTTACTAAAAGTAGGTTTTTTTTAACCTTTTGTTTACAATATCTGCTAAATGTGTACAGTTTTTGTAAATTAGGGTTTTATATTTTCTGTTATGCAGACTAAATAATAACACAAAATTTACAAAAATACCGATTAATTTACAGATTTTGATGAAATGAACACTGGTAGAGGCTTTACTGAAATGCAGCTCCATAGAGCAGTTTATAGCAGTGCGTCTTGCAGCCACACCACAATTTCGAGGTTCGACTCTTGGGCTTATTCAAGGTGCATTACAACATAACTTTAAAAGTAATTTCCCATGAGTACATGAACAGAGTTTGAAGAAAAACCGGGGTAATTTAAAAAACCTTAGTTACCCTGGATTTTTTTTTATGAAGTACCCTGGTCATTGTTGAAAATTACGGACTTTTGCGGACAAGAAAAAAAAATAATCTTGATCACTATTTTAACATTGTTTAAACTGTACTACTTTGTTACTTTTTTTTTTCATAGAGATATGAATAATTTTAAATCCTGAATTTATTTCTACTCAAATTTATTACAAAAACCGTCAAAATTGAAGAAAAAAATGAATTTGAAAACCATGTGCATTTACATAAAACACATAAAATACACCGCTAGCTAACTTCTGAAAAACTTACTGAAAATATTTAGCATTTAGGTGAAATATTATCAAAATTAATTTTTCTGAAACATAACCACACCATAAATAGAAAACAGATTCATCCATAGAGAAGCAAGTATGTCACATTTTGAGAAAAGCTTTCCTTTTAGTCCCAAAAGGCATTTAGTAGTATTTTATTTCTTCAGTTTGTTTAAAAAAAACCTCTGACTAAATTTTGCGTTAAAAAGAGCCGCATGAACCATAACCATGAATCATATTAAGTATTTTATATATCCTTCCACACAAGAAGTTGGAAATAAAAATTTGAACTGTATAAAATATTAAAATTAGTAACTATAAAGTCACAAAATAATTTTGCACACAATAATTCAGAATATGTGAGAAAATTGATTACAGTTTATGGAATCTGGAATAGTCATCACACAGGTTGGTTAATTTTATGTGATTATTGTAATCTACCTTTACACTTTGCAATCCTGCATTAAACATCTATTAAAAAAAGAGATTTCCTGATGCAGTTAATCAAATCATTTTTTTTCAACAATACAAAAAAAAAAAAAAAGGAAATAAAATAAAATCTTCAAAAGTGATTGAAATAAATTAAGTAAATTGCTTAGTTTGGCTTCCCAGCAAAAATATATTTTTTTAATTAATCGTGAAATCCATATGCAGTTTTAATTCTTAAAACTTAAGAAATTGTTCAGAAAGGCAGATGCCAATTTTCATACTTGGTATTATTTATTTTAGATCTAATATGTAGTTTGTTTCTGAAGTAAATGCTTCAATATGCGGTAAATTTTGAAAAAAAAATCCACTTTATCGAGATAGTTTATTTTTTTCAAGTGGCCCGTGTTAACAAACCCACGAGTTTTTTTTTTTTTTTTTCATGCTGTGCCCGGTTTGACGAATCCTGTACGTTAATAAATTTAAATAATTCAATAAATAAAATACATATTTTAAGGGGAGTTAGTACCCCCTATACCGTCAATGTTAATTTCCACGTGTTCATGTACCTTTTTCTGAAAATCTATTAAAGATACAATTATGAATTTTTTCTTTTCCTTAAGTAGACTTTTTTCTCTATACTGAAGTAAAATTTTACAGAAAGAAAGCTTTTTTAAAATATTCTAATTAGATGTATGGAATTGGTGGCAAAAATTTCAAAGCCTAACACAATCTAGGTTCTGAGAAAAAGAACATTTAGTTTCAAAAATACCATTTCTCGATATAGCAATTTAAAGAAGAAAATCATACCTTATCAAAATATATTTACATTTTTTAAAGCTTATTTTAACCTACTTTTCATATGAGCACAATCAAAAAGTTTGTATCATTAAAAAGGTATTTAAATGGAGTATCAAAATATCTGGAAATAAAAAAAAATCGAATTTTTGAAAGTATTTAGGGTATTGACTCCCCTAAAAGTTCTTACAATTTTCAAATGATGCACTATAATGGCTAAGATGTGTCTACTACATATATGGAGATATAAATTTTAAAAATGAAATACAGCGATATTAGTTAAACTATCACAAATTTAAAAATTTGCTAGGGAAATTTTTTTTGAAGTGCCTGCTTCCTTATAGTTGGTCTGTGATGAATAACATTTGGATGATAAAAAAATTACTTTAGTTGAATCATTTTATGATTCTACTTGAAAAGGGTCTCAAATTTTCAATGGACTTCCCTATTAAAGCTATTTTACGCCATTAACTTTTTGATTGATTAAAGAATTTTATGGTTAAAACTCTGAATTTCCTCTACTCCCCCTTTTCTCTCTCACTAAAATGCAAGATGTTCCTTAGACCTCAGAAAAACTCATGTGAATTATATTCTTCTATTCCTTAGTTAATTGCAAAAGAATCACGTAAGTCACACAGAAAATCAATGAAGTAATACATAAAAGTTAATAAAAATTTTAATCACAAAATACCCTTCATTTTACATGATAAACTCTTACACATATTTTGATTTTAGGAACAACCGAAAAGGAATTAAAAAGAAATGCGTTGATCGTTTCGTCCCATTAATGACCTTGGCTGCCTGAAATTAAAATACAAATAAAAAGACAAAAATTGCAGCTTATAATAAGATTAAGTTCGTAAAAAATTTGAAGTACAGTCAGAAATCACCTGACGTAAACATTCTTATTTTTTGAATGATACAAATTAAACTAAATAAGTTGGAAAAAAATGTAACCAGAAATGTTCAAATCCAATAGTACAATACAACCGTTGATCATACTTTGGAAGCCCAGTATGTTTATCATTTTTTAGAAATAGTCATAGAGAGGCAATACATTATTTAACAAAAGAGACAATTTGACTTTGATTTTCTTTGATGAAAAAAATTACATAATAATGTATGTGAAAGAAAAAACATAAAGGATGATTCTAATTTTAATCATGGAAAAACCATGCTGCTTTTAAAGGAATTTCAAAATCCAACTCGAGTATCCATGTTTGTGACTTGTGTGCTATATATCGGTCAAGACCCTTAATTTGTCCAAATGGGGAAAAAAATCACTAAGAAAGTTCTATGCGTTTCCTATGATAGTACTTTTTTCCCACCATTTCATACTGCAAAAAACATATTTTCATTATTTTAAAAATAGATACTCTTTATTTCTGCATTTATGCATCATTTTCGCGTGTTTATTTGTTGTTTGATTTGGAACCTAAGTTGGTTAGTATTTTTAGTCTGATTGGGTAAAAATTTTAGGTGTCATAACTTGATTCTACTTCTACACAGTAAAACTAGTTTGCACACATATAAAACATAGCTTGCTGCTTTCAGGAGAAGATGCTAGTTGCATTACTTAAATTATCTATTTTGTGCACATCTCAGAGTAAATAATGAAGAAAGGTAAGAATCAATGTCCCACACATATATTCAGAGATATTACTAGAATTATTTTCAAGATATGAAAATATTCATTGATATTTTTCCAAAATCGCGTTTATTAAGACTTATAACAAAGGATGAAATGGAAGTTGTCGGACAAAGAAGAGATGTGCACTAATTTGTTTTTTTCATTGTAAAAAAACCCCCGAAATGTTCCTACAAAATAACTTACAGCTAAAGTATCTTATTTCTGCCGGTAACATATCCTGCGAAAAACAGAAAAGTTTTTGTCCCTATCAGAATCTTCCCAAAATTAACCTGGTATTTTTTGGAAGAATTAAAAACCTTTCCACCTTTCCAATACAGACAAACAAAGCCTCTTCACTAAAAATGTTCATGATTGGATGGAGTAATTTTCTCTTTCTGATACTATTCACTATTTTGAGGTTGTAGAAGACCTATTATGTATAGAAAAGCACATGCTGTATCTTTTATATTGAGAATACGTGGGGTTTAATGGGAAAATGTCATTTAATTATTTGGTGTGACATATAGTTGTTTTGATTATTTTGTATGCATCTTACTTTCATGTTTTCAAGAAACAAAATTATATGCGAGGATCACATGTCTAATTTTAGTTGTTTCCCCCCCCCCCCCCAAATTCATGCTATAAAGTATGTAATTTAACACGCTTGTCTTCCAATAATTTTATAATTACGTAACGAATTATAACAAGTGTATTAATGAGTGCTTAGATGCTTTTACCTGTTATTTATTTTGCAATACATGTACTTCCTTCAACTATTTTATTTTGTTTATAATTCGAAAGATGCAACGATTTGTCATTGACTTTAATGTCTAGGAGTTGTAGACAGTATAATTCAAAACGTATTAATAAGCTTATTTCATTTGTTACTGTATTAATTTCATTGTGTTCTATTTCGTATTGGGTGACTTCATGTTAAATCAGGTGGGCACTGAACCTCACCATTTCATACTAACATAAAACTTTCAGAAATATTGCTCTTTTATATCATAAAGATACATATGGTTTTAAAAAAATCTTTCCTAAATCATCCTACATAATTAAAATCTGAGCGTCTGTACCTATCAATCTATTATTAATCTATATACATATGTCCAAGTAACTTCTCCCGAACGCCAGTAAACTGACCATCAAACCAGGTACAATTGGATTCGCAATTTCCCCGTCTTATGTTTGGCTGTTTAACATAATCCTCCGATAATAATTAGCAGAGATGTCAATTGAAAACTATTTATTACTAGAATGTCATCCGTCATGGTATGACAGGTGAAAATTTGCTTCTACATTTGAACGCAGCCATTGCCTCTTTGGTGATATTTTGGTACTTTTAAATTTTAACCTTAACTCCAGTGGATCAACCCTAAACTCTAGTGAAATTTTGTTTCGATATACATTTAAACGCAGCGAATGCCAGTGGATTAAACATTAACTGCAGTAGATAGTGGTCATTGTTGACCATTTTTACGTTTCTTTATTCTCCTAAAAATGAATCTTAGTACCAGTAAAACAGTTAAGTCATCGGATCGAGTTCAGCCTTGTCACGATTAAGCACTTCCCTGCATGTTAAACATTACCAAAACATTCTCAGAGTTTCATTGTTGAAACACGCGGGTTACTTGATCACCGACTATTATTTATATGAGGATAATACATAGGATAATACTTAGATTTCTCGACATGAAATCTCTATTTTTCGATGACTTTCATCCATTCAAGTTATCAGTGCTTCATCTCAACTTTCCTTAACAATGCTTTTATTGAAATTTATAGCGTGAAGAAAACCAAGGAAGATCTGTTGCCATTTTATTTCTTGAACATAAACAAATAAAATTCTGGGTTTTGCTTTGAGGCTTTTCCTGCAATCGGTAGACTTAAAACGTTTCCTTTTCGGTTATTTTTCCGGAATTTGTCGCAAAATTTTACTGTTTTTTTTTTTTTTTTTTTTTTTTTTTTTTTTTTTTTTTTTTTGAGCAATCACGATTGCTTATTGTTCTCATTTGACTGTTTTTGATGTTCCGTGCCTTTTTCAGCTTGGACCAGAAGCCTCTGCAGCACCACCGCCCACCCTCCTCTGCAGGCGGCGCGACGCGACTGCTCCGGTCCTGAGCTATCCGCTTCTTCTGGTCGAAGGCGTCCATGTCCTACACACACACGTACACTCACACACACACGCCTACGTGCATACACACAGGTCTACGCACACACACACAAGCCTACACACTTACACACACAACTATGCACACGTAACCGCCCAGGAGGAGAGGCAGGCTTGGGGGGGGGGGAGCTGTTTCTAGAAACAATAACTCCAATGAGGAGGGTCCTGTCTCAGTTCGTGATTGCGAAAAACATAATTTGATTTCAAAATTTCAGAATTCAAATTTTTTTTTTTTTTTTTTTTTTTTTTTTTGTTTTGTTCAAGCGTGATTGTTGAACACGCGTCACTTGACACAACTTTCATTTTCGAGGTAGACCGTGCAAAGCCGAGAGAGCAGCTAATGCGTAATGAAGTTTTAAGGTTTGTTAATATACCTTCCTTCGGTGCTTTTGAAATCATATCTCAAAGCTATGGGAGCATCGGGATTGTGTAATAGCTGACAATTACATGCACTTTGATTTGTGTGTGGTGGTCAGTAACTTAAATACTCTTCAAAAAAAATTTTTTCACATAATTTAATATTTAGAAAAAAAAATTCTCAATTTTAAGATATATTCTTTTTGAGATTTTGAAAAAAAAAAAGGATTTTCACTGGAACTATTGAGAGATTAGCACCAGGGGTGATGGTGGATTCAAGTAAAATTTTCTGGAAACTGAAATTTTTGGAAGTTGCCCCCACCTTAACCCTCCCCCCCCCCGTGAAAAAAAACTTGTCAAATATGCATAGAAAAATAATTTGAAATCATTTGAAAAGTACCACTTTAAAAGATTTTTTTAAATATTTTTTTAGTTTTAGAATCTGTCGGCCGAAATTTTTCGGAAATTAGAGATCACAAACAACCCTGATTAGCACTCATTTTTTGAGGTGAAAGACAATATCTCAAAAAATCTTGAAATTTTGTGAGAAGCATTTTTTGAAAAGGTTTTCAACTTACATATCGAATCAAAGAGCACGTAGTTGTCTTTTAAAAGGAGCTATTTTACAAGACTGAAGTTCCCAGAGAATTGAAGTTAAGCATGAAAGCACTGCCGACCAGCAAAACAAATACTTTTTAACGAATTTCAAAATCATAAGTTATGGATGATTGAATTCTTTTTTAAAATTATTTACAAATTTAAGATGTGGAAGAGTAAGATTTTTGAAAATTTCATGAAAATATGAAAAGGTCAGGTTGGGGATTTTTTTGCCCCTTTATTCGACATAAATTCGATCCCATTTAAAAATTGCACACAAAACATACTCAACTCATAATTAAATACAATTTAATTCCACTTATAAGATGCCGATTGATTCAAGAGCAAGGCTGTTTTTTTCCCGTCAAAAAGATGTTACAAATTTAAAACCCGAATCTAAAACTCTAAATAAAGACTTAAAATAAAAAAAAAATATAAAAAAAAATCTGAGTTCAAACACTTTATTACACGGCGAATATTTGCGAATATTTTTCTAATGCAGACAAAAATAGCAGATAATTTTAACTCTTAAAGTCAACGCTTCTGTTCAAAATTATTTTTCTTTCCCCATCAGTTTCCAATTCATTAGTTGATTTTTGCCAGTCTTTTTTGTTTGTTAAGTCTGTGAAGAAATAATAAACGCAGAAAACTTTCAAGCACCAGGTGATGACAATCAACAGCTGGTAGCCGCTCGCCATTTTGTTTTGTTGCGATAAAATAAACAAGAAATACGCATTCTGCATGGAATAACTAAAACAACCCCTTTTACGGAAATAAAGGTAGCAATCATTTCGGATTCAGATCAGAAATGAAAATTTCACAAAGAAATGTTAGCAAAAAATGTATCTGCGAAATAGTCATTGATATTAAGTTATACAAATGGAACAATTAAGTTTTGCAGAATGTTCGAAGCTAAGGAAAAAAACCCCCAATAAACTCAAAATTTGAATGAAATTCGACTTATAGACAAAATTTACATGTGAAAGATTTAAAAATAAATATAATTAAATTAATCACTTACTTTTAATAAAAGACTATCCTTTGCTCCGATTGTTTTTGAGCAGTTGCTCCGAAAGCTGTTGAAATTGGCAAGCAAAGAAAGTTTCTGGAACTATTCCAAGGTATACATATGCATCCGAGCGCCCTCTATATCTGTATACAGATATAGAGGGCGCTCGGATGCAGTGATATCGGAACGTCAAATATTACGTTATTTTAGCACGGGAATAACACCGTGGCATTAGAACGTTTTTTGAACGTCAAATATGACATCACCTCAGAACTAAACTGGCACCGTGATAATATCACTGTTGCTGTACGTCTAATTTTACGTGCAAGTAACACTTAACACCGTCATTCGACCAATAACACGATTTCTGTACCAGATTTGAACGTTCTGGTGCTACTGGGGTTGATGTTTCGGAATTCTCATAGTGTAGTTTTCGTCCCGCTATGTGTGGCAAACCCCATAGGAGTTTTCCTTATAAAAATCCAGTTTTCGTCGAATCTTTTCCAGATATCCTTTGATGCTGGAAGTCCACATATGATAGTTTCCCATGGGGTAGTATTCATATGGGATACTACCCCATGTGATTAAAGAACCTATGTGCCAAATTAGAAAAAGATCTGAAAAAAGCCTGGATTTTTTTAAGGAAAACTCCCCTAATTGGGGAGGGGAAGGTGCCCCTAAAGCGGAAAGAATATTTCAAACTGTTTGAACTACATCGCTACATCGCGATGTAAGGATGGTGATACATCACGATGTAGAAATTCCTACATCGCCCTGCCCCTACTGGGAATATAAAAGTGCTACTTCCTCAGCAGACATTGGGTTCTGGAAAAATAAATCATGTGCCACTTTTATGCACAGTTAGATAGATATATCCTTGGGAGAAAATTGCTGAGAAGTTTCTTCTTCATTGCATTGCATTAAAAAATTCCAGGAAAAAAAAAGATTTTTATCCAACTCATACCACAAATTTCAAAGAAAAAGTACAATAAAATGGACAACTTTAAGTTAGTATATATTTGTTCTAAAATTAGATACAGAAAATAAAATTAGATAATCTTAAGAAAAAGCTTACATTTTTCTTTTTCCAATTAATTATTTGTTTTATTAATTTTGCTTGTATGTAGAATGCTTATTTGGCCAAATTTATGTTTAACACATGAACTTTAATATTGCATGCATTTCATACTTCATACTTTGAAAACAATTCTCTGCAAAATTGCAAATGGTATTTGAAAATATAAATCTTAAAAAAAAATGCAGATGTGAAATAAATCTTTTCGTAAAATTAACTTAGTGTAATGTTTGTTAGATAATTATAAAAATATACCTTTGCTTTTTACCCCTAAGTTTTTATTTTTATTTCCAAACATGTGTAACATGAAATCAATGTTTAATATACGAACATTTAGAATATTTTTATAATTATGAAAAAGTCTTCGTCTGTCCTTGTTCCGATTATCTCCGTGATGTTGGATCCATCCTAAAAAAGTTTTAAAAAGAGAATATATACATAATAAGAAAAGGTTAAGTCCATGGGTGTATGCCCTCATGCACATGGATCTTTTTTCTATTTCGAGGAAAGTATTACGATTAAATTCAGCAGTTTATTTCTGAAATAAAACATGTTTTCACGATTTTTTTTCAAAATCTGAGTTTTTTTTTTTTTTTTTAAAGTTAAAAAGCTTTATTCGCTTGTGACTTTGAAAAGCATCTGATTTAATTTTCATATTTTCAAAATATATGATTATTTCGATGCTGACAGCTTTTTTCCAAGCAGATTGCAAGAATGAGTTATTTTTACAGCGGATGAACAAAATTTTTATTTAGGCAGCTAGACTCTCAGTTAGTTTCTGAAATTAATTTATGAATAATATTCTAGAATTAAGAGTTCAATTTATCGAGAATCAGCATTATTTAGCCATTAAACGAGTTAATTCTTTTGCACATCAAGTCGTAAATTTTCATTTTTTTTTGAGCTATAAAAAAATCAAAAAGTGCGAAAATTGTTGATCTGTGATTTTTTTTAACTTATTTTTTATTTTAACCGATAGCCAAAATACACCGTTTTTTCCCGATTTTCGTGTTCCGTTTTCTTTACGAATGTTTTCTGAAGTACTCCCCCCCCCCTACCTAAATTAGTTCCAATAAAGTAGTTATGAATTAAGTAGTACTGAAACTGGTGATTATAATTTTATTTGCACCTTTTTCAGAGATTTTCTTGTGCTATGTTATCAATAAACAACATTTACCTACCAAGCTTTACCTCCTTAAACCACTACCAAATTAGAGACAAAAAACCCAGGGCTCCAACACTCGAAGCCACGCTCCATTTCATAAATTAACTAGTAATTACATAAAGCTACCTTCTAGCTGATGGATAGGGATTTAGTAGAAAAAAAAACTGATTTTTCTGCAATACTGGGGGTAGAGTACTTACAAAATGGGGCGTAGCTTAAGGGCGTGTGTACTTCGGATTTTTTTTAACTCAGCTGGTAATGATTTTAAGAGGGAATGCTTTCCAAGTAAAGTTGTTAATTGATAGTTTAGTACATTGAAATCTTTAAAAAATATTCGAACAAAATCATAAAATCATCAGAATCAATCACTAGTACAAAAATATTCAAACGTAGATCTACTTACTAGTTTGGGACGGAGATGAAGGGAGTATCACCTTTTAACTAAGCATATTTGATTTTTAAAATATGCAATTTTCTCGCAGTAAATAAAAAGAACGCCAAGGGAGAAGAGCTGCCAAAGATAGGGGAACCCAATAAAAAAAGTGCATTTTCTTGTTTGTTTGTGTCTTGAGGACTAATTGACTGATATCAATGGATTTTTTTTCAAAGGTATACAATGAAAATAGGGACTAGTGTGATGAGCAAAGCTTTTTACATATAAAGCTTATCATATATTTTCATTATCCTTTTAATTTTTCATATATTTTCATTATCCTTTCAATTTTTCAATTGAAGTTCGGTTAAATTTTCAGAAATTTTACTTTATATCCAGCAAAATCACAACTCCAACTAAAAGATTTAGATTTATTGGAAGTTCATCTATAAAATGCTTCTTAGTCTGATTTAATGTAGACCGGGATTTCTCACTTTTTGTTGACAATATCTTGAGGCGGCAAATATGACAATAAAATTAATGCTGCATTTAGTTTAGCTGTAGAAACTATGTATAATGGAAAAATTCATAATTATGACAAATCATGTAACACAAATTGACATAGAAAAACTTATAAATTTAGTGCATGAAGTGGGAAAATAAACAACAAAAAATGCTTATTATTGTTATTACAATTTTCAAACATGCTATACTATCTTTTCTTTTTTTTCTTTTTAAATCGAGGTTAAACTTTAAAACTTTACTTCAATAATTTATTTTAATTTGCGGAAAAAATGAAAAAATATTGAAAATATTCTGCTGAAATATCAAGCACAAAGATAGAGTTCTTTCTGGAAATTAATATTTTCTCTATCTTAAAATGATTTTATCAAATTGATATTTACTTTACTTCATGTTTTATGCAAGTAAAAAAAGGCTGCACAAATAATGAGCATAAGCACTTATTGCTAGAAACATCTGCCGCAGGGAAAGAGATTATATAAACAACGTGGGGTAAGCTGATAAGCACATTGGGGGATCGGTATATAGTATTTGTTTAAGAAAATAAAAATGCAGAATGAAACAAATTTGAACTATTAAACTAAAAAATACACTTCGTTTAACAGAATTATTTTTGTAAAATTCATGGAGAAGAATGAAAACTCATAACCATGTAATATATTCCATGTTGAAATTAAAAGCTTCAAAGTTCTATGCCTTTTATAAAAGCGCTGTATTTATCATCTGTGTTAGTTAAGCTACGGTGGAGGGTTTTTTTTTTTTTTTTTTTTTTTTGTAAGTTTAAATTCGTACAAACTCTTTAGTCATGTTTGTAAATTTTTTAACGAAATAAAGGAAGTACGCTTATGGAAACAAATGTCAATGAACCAACATTTTTTTTTACAAATAAAAAAAACAACGCTAGCTAAGCCTAACGTGGAGGTGACTCAAAGCAACGCCGTTGCTCAAAGTTAACACACACAGAATTCTAAATCTAATTTCTTCGAAACGTTCGTTTTCAATTTTAATGTGTTTTAAATACAACTATAAACACAACATTAAATAAAAATGTAACAATACATAAAAAAAGGCACATTGTACATACAAATTTCAATAAATACTAACCTTTTTTATGAATCCTTTAGAGTAATTGAGGTAAGATAATTTAACGAGCAAGTAAAATATTTAAACGAAAACTCCCAGAATGCACTGCAATGTGACGGAATCGGGACGAAATAATTTCGTGAAAAATTTGAGATTTCTGGTTTCGTCAAATATCACGTGATTCAGTAACAAAAGGATCGTCGAAAATAACGAAATAGTGCTCGAGGATTGCCGAATCGTCAAAATTTAGCGTTTCATTTTTGACAGTGAAACGTTATGCGGAAAAAGTACTTTCAATTATTTTTATGCGTTTTTACAAATAAAGTATTCATCAATTACTCATTCACTAAGCTGCAAACACAGTTTTGTGAATGTGGATTTTGATCTTGATAAAATTTATAATTTTTTTACGCCAAAAAGATTATGATAGTTATCTTTTTTACAGGTATTTTCCCCTGCTTCATATGTGAAAGTTTAGGTCCAATAAACTCAATGCATTTGTTTATTTTTAAAAGTTCAATTTATAAATTACTTTAATGTAAAACATGTTATAAAATTTTTAAATATTTTCCTTCGTTTTCAGAAATTAGATGTCCAGCATTAGACCATCCACTACATGGAAAACATAACTGCTCGAAATCGAATTTTGGTCTCGGTACAGTTTGTCATTTTTCATGCGAGAAGGGCTATAAGTTATTTGGTTCAAACACGCGAACATGTCTTAGAAGTGATGTTTGGAGTGGTGATCTTGCACTTTGCAATGGTATAGTATGAAGGATTATTTTTTAACACACACATACACACCGGTATATACCAGCGCATTGGTTCACAACCGGTGGTTCGTAAACCCCTGTGGAGTTCGCGAGAGGCATAAAGGGGTTCATGAAAATAATATTGTAATGCCGATATTTTAACATGCCTGCTGTTTGAAAGGAAGTCTTAATTTCAAGCGTTTTTTATTCACCATTTATTCATTTGTTTCTTACTACATCCAACTATAGACGAAAGGTTTTTAGTCATTAAATATTACCAGAAGAGAACTAGTAGTAATAGTCCACCTTCGTGCTCTTCATACCAAATTTACTCACAGACATTTGTTTCATTTTCTGTCATAGACTTTTTTTTATATTTTTGTCGAAGACATCTCTTGTGTTAGGAAAATACTTTTTAAATTTTATTGCCAATTAGGACAACATTTCCATGTGAAAAGTGATAAACACAAAAGCAAAAAAATGGTGAACTTAATGTAAGAGTAAAACTGACAGACATGTGAGCAAAACTTTGATGGGCATCTTTATTCCACAACTGTACCATTAAGACTTTTTTCAAAGTTGAAGAAATCTCAACAAAGAGTAATTACTGGGTTCTTAGTTGAATTTGTTTTGATTAATTTTCTAGATATTCTTTTAGTTTGTAGAAATATTTGTGCTTTTATATTTTGCACATATGATGTACGAGGGGGGACCCAAAAATAATCGGATTTTTGTTCTAAAATATTTATATATTAGTTTATTCAAAAATTTCTTTAGTCTCCTTCAAAGTGTTCACCCTTAGATGTAATACACTTGTTAATTTTTTTTTTTTTCACTGTTTGAAGCTCCCCTGGAACTTTTTAACTTTGACCATGTCCAGTGCTCGTTGCGAAGCAGTTTTAACAGCCTCTACATCATCACAACGCTTCACTTTCAGAATTTTTTTCATCCTTAGGAACAGAAAAAGATCACAGGGGACTAGGTCTGGCGAATACGGGGGTTGAGGAACGACTAGCCACCCCTGAGAGGCCAATTAGCGGTTAATAGTGAAGGCTGTGTGTACGGGAGTAAATCTGCCATAATGATTTCGCAGGCAGAAAGCAACAACACCTGCGAAAACCAACACTACGATCAGACGTTATCAACTAAACTGACGCCACTTGCACAGCTGATTTGTGAAAGTCTCTACTTGAGCCATTTAGTTGGAGAACACTCTACTACATCTAGGATTGGCATCGCAATATTATTCCGGTTTCTTTTGGGTCCCCCCTCATATTCGTTCTTGCTATGAACTATTGAGCAATATTACTTTTAAAAAAATCTCCTAAATTTTATTGTGCGTGCGATTCTTTTTTCTCTTTTGCTTGTTACTTATTACTTACTTCACAAGGGGTTCGCCAACTTCTTTCGGATTTTGGAAGGGGTTCGCCAAGGAAAAAAGTTTGGGAACACTTGTACTAGCGTATAAGTCGATTCCTACTTTCAGAACACAATCGGGGAGGTTTTGCTTTTCTAATTTATTAATTATTATTATTTTATTTATTTATTTCTTGAAGTTCACGTTTCAAAAGAAAAAAAATGAACATCCCTATGATCAGAAATGTGCGATTTTCGCAAAAGGGGTTTAGGGTAACGGCACAGGAAACAGACAAGGGTCCAGTAACAAACAGCCATAAATTTGGATTTAAATAATAAGAATTTCAGGTGGGTAAAACTGATGTTGCTGTATCCCATGAATACCGTGCAACCATCTAGTGATATCAGAGTGAATTTTATGAACCAGTTGGTATTTACAAGGCAGTGGTAAAAGGTTATGAACAGCCACCACGAGGTCAGCTGGTGTTTTATGTTCATTTGAATTTAATAAGGCTTTTGTTCTAAAAGTAAAGAACTTTTTCACGTTTTGAAGAGAATAAGTGAATTTTTTCCATTCTTCATCCTTTTCTCATCATATCTGTTACTGGGTTTCAACAGATTTGTTGGTGTCTGTTACTGGGGGTCAGACCTTTTTTCAAGTTGCGTAAATAAAAATAGAATTAACTAATTCATAGGATTCAGAAGCAGCCAAACATTTAAAAAGTCTAAATACATTAAAAGGCTTAGAAAGTTGAGTTAATCTGAGAGCGATGTCTAAGTACGTCTGTTACTGGTGCCGTTACCCAATTTTCGCGATTATGACTTTCGTTAGTTCCTGCTTCTGTTTGATTCAACACCTATAAAACTTTGATTCTTAACTTATGTTCGTAATAATTTCAATGCATTCATTTTTGAAAAATGAGCTCTGATTTCCATGCTATCAACTTCGTTATGGAAAATTAATCAATCGAGCACTTTCGCATAAACGGACTACTAACTTAGCACAAGTCTTTCATTTACTATTAGACAATATAACATTCTATTTGACAGTGACAGTAGTTATTTCTTTAGAGTTAATTTAAAAGAACTGGGCTAAAGCCTGAAAAATTTCTAGGTTTTCTAGTTATTCCGGAAATTTTTTTGGAAATTTCGGCATGTGCTGAATATTGTTTATTGCACTAAATTCATTTCATAAAAAAGTATCTTTCGAGTATTTCTAAGGTAAACACTTTTCTGTTTCAGTTTTTAATAAATTTATTCTGTATTGTTGCTTTTTCAGTTTTATCGTTATTATTATTTTAAACTGAGAAGTTAAGTTATACATTGCAAAATAATGCGTGACGAACCAAATCGCACCGAAAGTTTTTCTGAAAGCAATAAAATCTAAGAAATAGTTTGTCACGTGTGACGCGTAAAAATTCTTCCTGGCGCTAAAGATCTAAAATTTTTGTCGAATCCTGTGCATATATACATGTAAACACATGTGAGAATTATTCTATTTCTTATATTATGCTTCCAAATGTCACAAAGACACTCACACAATGTAGCTTATATTTATTTGTGTAATGTAATGCTTCTCATTTATTTATGTAATATAATGCTTCTCTGCTATATAGAAATTCATTGTGATCCTTTGAAAACGAATGCTGTCTTGAAGGTTAAGCCAGGTGCTTGTGGAGAAAAAACAATGCCTTACAAGTCCATTTGCCAGTAAGTTTAAAATGATAAATAAGAAGCAAATTTTTAGTAGGGGAATGTGGGGGAAAGTGAAATAGCGACGAAAGTGAAATGGTGAAATATTTACTCTGCTTTTAGCGAATCCTATCTGGTATTATTTTCACTTCGTAGTAATACGTCTTCTAGTCTATTCCAGTCAAGGAAAAAAAAAAAAAAAAACTCTGAAGCTCAATGCATACGATAGTACAAGTAATTTTCAAAAATTGATGCTCAATCTGTATTATTTTGTTGTTAGTCAAAAATTATTCTTGTTACTATCAAATGACAAAGTTATCTTTTTTACCATTTTAAATATTAATTGAGATTACTAATATTCGGTGCAGTATTTATTTAGTTAAATTTAAGCTTACTTGCATTTTAATTATTTTTCACAATTAGCCAAGTGCATGTAGGGCAAAGCGGATGAAGCAAAGTGAAATCGGTCATATAGTTTACTTATTCACTCATTTACTAAATCACGTACGTATTTATTTATCAATAAACTTATTTATATTCCTTCATTCAATAATTCACTTATTTATTCGTTCATTCATTTACTTTCGTGTTCATTTACTATTTTATCCACTCATTTATTTTCCCTCATACATTAATGTATTTATTTATTTATTTATATATTAGTTTATTGTTTCATTATCTTTCATTTATTCATTTAGTATTTTATTTACTCATTCCTTTGATCAAAAATACATTTTACAATCGAATAGAAAATATTTTATTTAGGAAAATGTCGCTTTTCACTTTGCCTCATGCAAAAAAAAGGTGAAAACTTTCCATTTTTCTTTTTGAAGACACAAATTTACTGCCAAAAATAGAAAACAATGTTTCAATGAAAGTTTTATTATAAAATGCATTGTCCTTTCTTAACTGTACTGTAATTTTCAAAACAAATTTCCAATTTGTCCCATTTGAGAAAGAGCTAAGTCATCTTAACTATTTCACTTTGCCCCACATTCCCCTACTTAGTTTTTAGTTAGTATAAAATAAAGCAGCATTAAATGGTTAAAATTAAAGACTTGTAATGTGAATTGCGCAGTCTTTCACCGAAAAATTACTTCACAAGTGCATAAGCAGGGTGGCGACAGATCAGGGAAATCAGGGAGATCAGGGAAAAGTCAGGGAACTTTATTAATCAGGGAAAAGTCAGGGAAAAATCAGGGAATTTCGAAAAAATAACAAAAAATCGGGGAAAATTGATTTTATAAAAAAAATTTTTTTTTTTCTTGCTTTGCAAAATTAAATATCCTAGTTCTCTATACATTTTCCGCCAATTATCTGTTCAAAAAAAAAAAAAAAAAAGTTAAAATTAATGTGGTGCGATTATACACTGCTGCATATTTGTGCATCTTTTTTCCTCAACGTCAAAGTATTGTATCTTACTTATTAACCACAGGATGACCTTCCTAAGATTGCTTCTGTGTCTGTAAAGTAGTTTATTTTACCTAGCTCTAAGTTTGCTTTCACGCTTTCAATACTACGTAAAATAAACAACCCTACAGGCAAAGAGGAAACCGTCATTAATGCCTTAGCTCCTTTGCCTTTATTCCATTGTCTCGAAGTAATAAGCATATCGTAATCAAGATTTCAAGAAGAAATCTTTGTTTTGTGAATTAATACTGATAAAAGCTTAAAAGTTATTACTTCTTCGCGTTTTTTATGTAATTGCTAAAATTGAACTTTGAATCAAAAAAACTTTGTTTTTTGCCGTTATACTATTTGCTGTCACCGCAGATTAGAAAGGTTTTCTTTTTTTCAGGCTTAAATGATTCTTTTATTTTAAAACCAAGTTGTATTCTTTTATATATTTTGAAATTAACCAATTGTTTTTTCCCACTTGCATTTTAAAGCTGTTTGTTACAAAAGCAACCTAAGATTTTTTTTCGATACATACTGAAATCATTTGAAATAGAGTTAACTTGTGCACTTAAGTAAATATCTTTATTTTTTTTATTGTTAAAATGCTGTAATCATTCATAAAAACCTATGTTCTTGATTAGAGAAAAGCTCCCTATGAATGGATTTCAAAAGGTTTCATCTGTTTTGCATAAATATGTCAATTAGTTTTATAAGAATAACTACATTGCTTCTATTATTTCACTATTACTTGTTTTTTTTTTTTTGCAACAATTATTATACTGTTTGAAAATTTAGTTCAAAATAATTTCAATTACTTTTTGGTTCTATCATAAATACACATATGTTTTTTAAGAGTGATTTTAATAGTTTCTTAAAATTCTTATGCTAAGTGGTTACTGGAAGTAAAGTATTTTTTAAAAATTTTATATAACTTTCCATATAGAAAAATTTAATATCTTGTTTTGTAGGGTGTTTTTTCAAAAAAATTAACTTGATATGTTTTTTTAACACTTTATGAAAAAAAAAACAGCATCTTTTTAAAATTATATCTTTAGTTCAACAACTTTACATAACTTAAAACGTTTAAAATACTGCATTTTATACAAACATAGAATGGATTTCAAGCAGAGCAGCAAAGAAAGGAAACCATTATCATTGGTAACGTAAATCAGGGAAATTTGATAAACCTAATCAGGGAAATCAGGGAAAAGTCAGGGAACTTTTTTTCACAGTTCCTGTCGCCACCCTGGAAACATTTTTCTATTCTTAGACCTTTTTGTATTTCTATTTGATTATTTCAGGCAATATGAACAAGAAATATTAAAATTAAAGAATGTAGACAATGTAGGAACTCAAAAAGAAGTTATGAAACATTTAAGATTCTGTAGATTTTTAAAACAACTTTTTGTTACTTAACAGCTGAAATAATCGATATCAAATAGTTACGAAATGTTATTTATGTGAAGTACAATATTATTTGAACTACTAGTTTTTCTATCACATACGATTGACTCAACTTAGAATTGAATATAAAAGTAGTATGTTCGACGCACTGTTTCTCTCACGAACTTGAAGAATATGAATGAAAAAAAAATTGAAATTTTTGAGTAAAGTTTTTAAAAAGATATATTATTACTTGAAATTTCAGAAATTTAAAATGAGTAAATTTTAAGTTTTAAGTCAAAAATTTATCTTTCAAATTTTATTCTTCAATCCATTCTATATTTTTACACCGTAAATATAGTTTTAGATTCATTATTTGCATTTTAACAGATATCACTGCATCTCGGGATATAAGCTTGTGTCAAAATTGGGAAATGAAACGAATGGAACAAATGAATGCCTTGCTGATGGATTCTGGTCGAATGAAAAGAATAAGATCAGTTGTAAAGGTAATATTTGCTTTAAAATGGTAATAAAGAATATATACGTCCAGCTTATACAGTGATGTGAATGACTTAAATATAGAGAAAGAAAGATGAATAAGATCTTTTTTTTCCGAGATTTTACAGTGTAGTAATTACATTGGAGTACAAATAACTAGTATATCTTCTTACTATCGTGTTGCGTCACCATCAAAGCGCAGAAATGCCTTACCACGACATGGTATGGGGTATGGGCTCTACTAATGTCTGAAGTAATCCTGGGTATAGTCAGGGAAATCCAGAAATTCAGTGGTGCGAGGTAGGAATCTCTCCTGAAGGACACGTTGAAAGGCATTGCAGATATGTTCAATAGCGTTCCTGCAAGGGGTTTTTAGTTGGACAACGGAAATGTTTTAAGTCAGAACATTGTTCTTGCAGTCTCTCTGTAGCAATTCCTGACGTGTGGAAGGATGCATTGTCGTACTGGAACTGTCCATACCGTAGGAATGTACAATGGGCATGGATTGGTGTGGGTGGTGGGATAAGATATCTATACGTTCGCTACTCATTAAATTAGTATCTAGGCATACCAGGGGTCCGACATCATTCCAACGAACTGCGTTGTATAACATGAAAGCGAGCCTCCAACAGCTTGAACAATCCCTTGTTGACATGAAGGATCCCTCGATTCATGAGATTGTATCCATACCTGTATAAACCCATTTGGTCGCTGCAATTGGAAACGAGACTTGTCAATTCGGGCAACGTGTTTCCAGTCGTCAAAAGTCCAATGGCGGTGTTGTCCATTCCCAGGCGAGGCGTAAAAGGTGTCGTTCAGTCAATAATGGTAAATAGGTTTTTGGCTCCGAAAGCCCAAATCCCTGATGATCTGCTGATTAGTTCGCTGGCACTTAATGATGTTCCAGCATGGAGTCTTCAGCCATTTGTGGAAAGATTGCTCGTCTGCCTTGTTAAATGATTATCGTCCGCTATCTTTAGTCTTGCTCTTTCTCTATATTTTCCCAGTCGCAGTGATGTCTGAGATTCTACGTTTTACCAGGTTCCTTATATTCACCGTTCGCCCTAGAAATGGTCGTAGGAGACCAACCGATCTTTACTGAAACCTTAGAGATACTATGTCTCGTTTATCGTGCATTAACTATAAAACCACGTTCAAACTCATTTAAATCACCAATATCTAGTCCCCGATCTAAAAAAAATGGACAGACATTTGTTGTCGAGTAAAACAACTGCTGATTGAACCATATCAATCTGATTGGTTCCATGCCTCTGTTATTTGCATACACATGCCCATGCCTGTGATTTTGGCACTTAAGTGTATTATTTATGCTTAAATAAAGCCCAGATGAGATTCTAAAAATTTTCATTCATACAAAGGGACAAGAGTTTTTTTTTCTGAATTTTTAAAGAGGCTACTTAAGAGCCATAGCCTTTTGCAGATCTTGTTCGATCCAACGATTTGGCTTCGTGTCGTTCATGTGCCACCACAAAAGCGCGGATGTCAATGGAAATAGATAATTTTGAAGCCCAGTTACCCACCAGATGGAAGGAACGGTGGGTTTTAGGTTGCGAAATTTCCCTAGCAATATAACTTAGCCAATAGTTCATGAACCAAATAAGCTCTCATGATATTTTTAATATGCCACATATTCATGCGGCATTGACACTGACGATTTCCTGCTCCTCGAAAATTCACCGACTGAACATTCAGACGGCTACGCTGGTTCAGAGGATGCAACCAAATGTGTAGATAAGGTCAAGGCTGTATCACTGCGCCATCCAGCCAACTGAATATCATAAAGTTGAAAACATGAAAACAACCATCCATGTCATTACTACTTCAGCGTTATTAACTAAACGTAATTACTAGACAAAACGCTGCTATAACTATTCTTGTTTAAAACAGCTTGAAACTAATGTAACTTTTAAATTATCAGTTTTGTGAACAACATTTGGGCACATAATCTTTTTTTAATGTATGTTTTGATCCCTTTTTTATTTAGATAATATTAGATTTTGTTCTTGGAAATTCAATATTTTTTAGTGTTAAAATACAAATGTATTTAAAGTAAAGTATGTGCGTGACCATATTATTGAAAGAGATATCACAATTTCGCATTATATGCTAATTTTTTTCTTAGTGTATTGCAAGTAAATATGAAAACAACTGTCTGTCTCGTTGTTAAAATTTTCAGTAGTTCTGGTTATTTTCATATCAGTTTCTGGTATTTTCATGTGTAATCTCATTTGTATTTTCAAAATAGATAACGAACGGCCAAGAATCAGATGTCCAAAAGCAGTTCAAGTAAATACGAAACAAGGAAAAGACAGAGCCACAGTTACATGGCCTAAACCAGTAGTCACAGACAATGTTTATGTGAACGCTATTGAAATAATCCAGCCAAAAGGGTTAAAAGAAAACCAACCGCATGCCTTCCCTATTGGAGAGACTAAAGTCGTATATGAGGCTATTGATGAATCCAATCTTTCCAGTACTTGCTCTTTTACAGTCACTGTCGAAGGTTTGAATGCTTTTACTGTACAAATTTTTTGATTAACTTTCCAGATCGTCTCAAATACAGAAACACATGTTCTTCTTTTCTAATGTTAGATAATCTCGTGTATGCTATGATTATCTTACATTAATGTTTTGATACATCCCATAAAACTTTGATTAAGTCATTAAGTGCATGCTCAAATTTGAAAAAAAAAAAAAAAAAAAGAAACAAATGAACATATGCATAATACTGTATTCCCTTGGACTTTATTTCTGATTCATTTTGCCTTTGTCTTTCATGAACTACAATCAATAAAACCGGACAGTATTTTTTCGATCGACAGTACTCAGGAAAGTCATAGCTCTCATATTTGATCGCAGGACACGTTTCTGTTGAAAAGCATTTTAGATTGTGCTAAATATTTCAGAAGATGCACCTATAAATCTTGAAATTATATGGCATTAATAAAACCTAGGTAGACATTTGTTCTAGACATATATAAGAAAATATTAAGAGTATACAGACATAAAGCAGGAAAAGGGCCAGCTTGTATATCAATTATGATAGAATTTCACTTTATTTAGATCAGGATCAGTATTAAAGACTCCATAATGCCTTTTGTGCTGTATGAGGAATCAATGTCTCGTTGTTTCATCAATAAGTTTTTTTTCCCCGTTAAAAATAAATGCTCTTTTTTTTAACCTAACTTAGCATTCAAAAAACCAAGTTATACTTTAAAGTATTGTTCAGATTTACTTTGAAAAAAAAATATAAATTGGTATAGGTTTCACTCATACCGCAAGTTTTTAACAATCAAAAATTTTAGAGCTCAGTTAATGATTTAAGGCTATGCTTAAAGGAGTTCATTCAACAGTTTCCATGCTATTGGAAAGTCTTGATTAAGAATAATTATTGACCACAGAAAACGTATTAAATCATCTTAGGTGCATATCTTTTCTAACAAAACAACTTGAAAATTTTATGATCAGTATACCCCCCGCGCTTTTACTTAATTTTTAGTTAACCTATGTTATACAGTCTAGTCTTAACTTATGCGAGGGATGCGACCTCTCGTGTTCGTGAAAATTTCGCGGCAAGAGAAGGAAGAATTCAATTTTAAGAACAGACAGAAGATAAGGTGGCTGGTGGCTACTTGAACTTTTGCTTTTCTGGAGAATTTCTTGATGCAAAGGTGTTATTTACCATGAAGAATGATATATTTGGGTAGGGCTTTTGAAGGATGAATGTAGTCTATCTTCAGTGGTCAATCACAAAACTGATACTTATGCTTGTCTTCCTAAAAATCTCATGTTGCGGGAGAGGACTGCGTTGTAGCGCGAGTCCACTGTGTAACCAAACTAAAATATTATGGTTTTTATTAATCTTTTTTATTTTGTTTTCTTTTTTAATAGACATTGAACCTCCCAAAATACTTTATTGCCCATCAGATATTGAAATTTCAACAGAAACAAACGACAAAATACCAGTTAACTGGACTGAACCTGTATTTGAGGTAGGCCGTCATGCATCTTAATACTATTTTATGTCATATTGTGCATTTACTATATCATATAGCAGGAACATTTTTGTCCTGTGTGGTAAAATGTTTTATTATACAATTAATCATTAAGAATAGATGATTGAAATTCTGAAGGGGTGGTGTCCGATTCATACGCCTTTAAAAGTTTGTTGGCATCACCTGCTTGGAGGAGAAAACTGAAATGGATAAATGCATGCATAAAAAGATAAACGCATGCAACAAATAGTAGTTGGAGGAAATGAAAGAAAGAGAAAAGTAACTGCTGCGGTGATAGACTCGTTTCGTTCACACGAATATTAATTATATGTTTATTTGAATCTTACTAGGAACTTTGAAAATAAAAAAATAATTTTGGAATGCACTAATACATTTTTTTTTTTGCAAATGTTCTTCCCAATTTTCAAACGATTTTTGACTTTTTTTTTAAAATAACATTTACAATTATTTCTTGACGATTTTAAAGATGTTTTACGTTATACATTTCAATTGTACATATTTTTCATCTTTTCATGTATTTTGTGTGCACTTTAAAAAAAACGCTTAAGTGAGAGATTATAAAAGAGTTGTTTGAAAAACTTTAAAACATTTTACCATTTCACTCACTGGAGTGTAACAAAAAATTGATTTTTTTTTCTTCTGATATTGAAAGGAGTGGTTTAGAAATTATGTGTCGTTTATTACGAGATCCATTACTTTTAAATAAAAAAGCTCTCTTTTAGGGTTTTGAGAACAGCTTTTTCTGGTGAAAATAATTTCTAACCCGAAATTATATGTGTATATAATCAATGGCTTATCTAGGGTGAGAAACACCCGGGGCCGTGGTTTGTTGTACAATCCCACCCCCCACCCCTACAAACGCAAAAAAAAAAAAAAAGTTTTAAGTTGGCTAAAAATATTTATTTCAAGTCGATAGTGTAAAAATAATAAATCTTCTTCAGTGTTTTGTAATATCAAAATGATTTCCCACGTCAGGTTATCTCAGTAATATACAACTCCAGGTTATCTCAATGATTTTTTCTTTACTTGGAATTAAATTCTAATTTTTCCAGATAGTATTTTATAACCAAATGATTTTCATTAAATAAAAAATATGCAAAAGAAAAAGTATAGACACAGTCTTCATTTTGAGTATTTTCTCAATTTTTGGTTTTATGAATAATGTTGACACGAATTCAGAACGTCTATATTTTTAATGAAACTGATAACTTGATTTCTCCTATTAGGATAATTCCCGAAAGATACAGACCATTTTAAGCAACAAACAATCCGGAGATGAATTCGCATGGACTCCAAAACCTCAGTTTATAGAATATGTTGCATCTGATCCTTCGGGAAACACTGCAGTTTGCAGCTTTTCTGTCAAAGTCAAATGTTTGTATCATTTCTAAGTGATTCTTCATTCCAAATTTGAAACATTCTTAAATACTAGTTCAGTTCAACTCTTCATTTCATTTTTACCGAGTCCACTGAGTAAATGAGGATAAAAAAGTTTTTCAATATCCCCATACAATATTCTCCTACAGCTTCTGTATCTTAAGCGTTAGAAAAACTTTTATGAAATGATGCATGAACTTCGTTAAAAACTTCTCTGGAGTGCATGTATTTTAAGGCTTGTGTTGAATAATCTATATGTAGCAATAGCAATGCATTTCAAAATTTAAATGTAGTAGTTTATTAATAATATTCCAATATTTAAGAGAACTTTAAAATTATAACACGCAGCGATGCCTTTAAAAACCTTGCTTACTTAAATCAATTGCAAGTAATTTATTTGTTAACAAATAGAAAATGGTCAGAGATAAGTATTTTAAATCACTGAGTTTTCTCTCCGTGTCTACCAACAATGATGCATTAAACTGTACTTAAAAAATTTAGTAAAAGAAGTTATAACTGTAGTTATAAATAGCTGGGCAATTTCGAGCAAATTCCACCAGACACAGAAAAATCCGTTCGCTAAATTGGTACCAATATTTTAAATATACAAAGAAGCTTTCACTACCAAAAAACCTTGTAAATTAGTATATTGGGATGCTAATTTTCAAGATATTTAATCAATATATCCTATAACTAAAGGCCTACAAATATGAGATCTAGCTAAGAGCAAAAGCTCGATCTAGTTTCATTTCAAGCAATGAAATATTTACTAAAATTTGTTCATCCGTTTAGGTTGATACGGTTGATTTAGGAGCTACGGTGCTACAGACAGACACACAGTTGTACAGATACACACCACAAACTTAAAACCCCCTTCCTTTTTACGTCGAGGGTTAGCAAAAGAATTAGACCAGCTCAACATAATTTACACGTCCACACAGTATGGTATTTGTCCTGGACGCTCCTTAAAGAATTGTCGAAAACGACACTTTAGTAGTTCTCTTTGACAAAGTTGTACTAAGCTCCACCGCGCGAGTTGGGTTTGCCAAATGGAATGTGGTTCTTGGTATCTGATGACGGAAATACACTGGCCTCAAAAAATTAAGATACAACCGGTTTTTTGCGTCTAATTTGCAAATAAATGAATGTAGAAACAAAAAATTTGGAGGATATGTGCATTAAGTGGTTTTTTATTGAATGCGTCATAGAAATTTGTATAAGTGTATTGCAAAAGCGATTTATAAAATAAAAAAAAAGCAATCTTGGCGGAGAAATCCATTCTTGAAGAAAACAGATCATCACAGTAATATGTAGTAAAATGTCATAGAAACAATACAAAAATGAGATCTAGTAAGGAATGTGTCCTTGTTCCAGCTCATGTAACGATCTTGGAGGAGTTTTTAAAGTATCAACCTGTCTGCCAAGATAGTCCCAAAGATGTTCTATCAGATTCAGGTCTGAATATCGAGCTGAACATTCCATTCGTCCCAAACCGTGATCCTCAAGATACTCCTCAACAATCCGAGCTCGTTGATGTCGTGCATTAAAATCCATCAGAATGAAGTTCTTACCAATAGCACCAGCGTATGGGCGGACAACTGGATCTAGGATCTCATCCCGATATCTCAGACCAGTCATAGTTCCTCCATAGAACACATGCAGGTCAGTGTGACCACCGAGCGAAATCCCAGTCCAAACCATGACTCCACCTCCTCTATAACTGTGGTCTTTCAACAGTGTTGGATTAATGGCATCTATTGCGCTGTTAACTCCAGATCAGTAGACGCCCTGAAGCACTCTCCAATGTAAATCTAGACTGGTCTGTGAACAGCACAGAAGCTCATTGCTGCTGGGTCCGGGAAACGTGTTCTCTTGCCCAGCATAAGTGGATCCCTCTCTGTGGTCCGTTCAGGAGAACAAACACAACTGATCGGCTTGCATAAAGACCTGCAATGTGAAGACGATTTCGCACCGTAGTAGCAGAGATTCTTCTTCCTGATGCTACAAAGGGGTCCGCAACGAGCTGTAGCACAGTAGTGGTTCTTCTCCTTCTGGCTGAAAGAATTAGAAAACGGTCTTTTGCAGGTGTTGTAGCTCGTGGTCGGCCTGGAACAGGTCTTCTGGACACAGAATCTTCGGATTGGTATCGATCCCAAAGTCGCTGAACAACACTACGAGATACATTGAGACGTCTTGCAGTATCAGCCGGCGACAAGCCCATTTCCATCCAACAGCCCTCCACCTTAACGAATCAGGTAAACGACGTCTCTGAGACATTTTCTAAACTCTATTAACTATTGTCACCGAAACTGCCAACAACAGTTGAAAATCAACACAACTTACACACAAAAGTACGAAAACTTGATATTTGCATATTTTTTCTCACTCGTAAAAATATGCTCTTTTCAATAAAATAAAAGTATTAGTAACCTTTTTTTAATAAATGGTTTTAAAGTTCAATATAATCATTCATGCAAACGATGCATTTTATTGTTACTGCCCTTTTTTTATGGTGAGCTTCGAAAAACATGTTGTACCTTAAATTTTTGAGGCCAGTGTAGCTATCATTTGGCTACATATTGGCAATATCTCACCAAATATGACACTATATTTGATATTTGTCCATAAAACTCCCGGATGACATGTGTAGACGGATATTAAAAAATCATTGAAGTATTCATCCGTGCATTGCCAAGATAAAAGCGTGAAAATTGAAACTGTTGATACTGATAGATTGGTTAAGAAATATACGTATAAAAAATGACTTTCTTAACATTATTGACCAGCTGAGACTGATAGATGTTGGTTCGCACCGCATCTATTCTTTAAATGAGAGAGTGTATTGCCGAGTGGGTAGAGGAAGTAAAAACTTTTTACCCCTTTAAACTGACAGGTCCAAAAAAAAAAAAAAAACGGGAAAAAATACCTCCCCCCCCCTTTTATCGATTAAGGAGCAAAGCAAAGTTATAATGTGGTCAAGGGAGCGCACAGAAATTTTGGGGACCGTCACAAATGCCTTTTCGGGCTCCCCTCCATATTGTTTACTCCTACATCCCTACATATATTTCGCCCCTTAGTTAAAAATCTCGAGCCCCCTTCAGGATTGGGCCCGTGCCAACAGGTGTCCCTTCTCCAACCCCTCCCCTCTCCTGTGCACGCCCCTGAGTGTGGCTGAGATAAATTAACGCTTTACCCTGATCCTTTAGGCAGGGGGATAAAGTAAGTAAGAAAGATACATGTTTTTTGGCGTGGATTTGAGATAATCTAAGTACTAGAAAATAACGCAACTCAACTCATCGCGAGTCACCTTTTCCTGTTGATCCGGAAATTTTCAGCAGTACGTCCTATAGAAAAATGAAGATATTGCAGGGCAAGTGGTTATGTAGCAAATATTTTCCTTCGACTTCATATTAATTGAAATGAAATTACTTTTGATGCATGGCTTTTCAAGAGTATATAACTTTTTCGACCATCTAATCTATAAAAGATAATTGAAAAGCAACTTAAAATAGAAAAAATTCTCATTCCATTATTTTCCCCCCTTCATTCATTTCCTCTTCTTGGACTTTCGTTAAGGAGAAAGAAAATTAGTATTGCGAAACAACATGCGGTATACCCGACAGCCCGGTTATCACATTTAGAGACTGCAGTTCCGTTCTTGTTAGAACTCATCCGTCAGGAATAGTGAATAACCGAGATGTAGGCAGATGTTATTTCATTGAAGCTAAGAGCGCCAACAAACTGATAGATAAAGTGGATGTATCTTACCGGCGAGTGTCCGCAGCATAATGCGGTTCAACTCGAAAATTGAAGGCAAAGTTTGTATTTAGCAGTAAGTTACCGCCCTAAGCCATGGCTAAAGGAGAAATACATGCAGTATACCAGACAGCCCGGTTATCACATCCAGAGACTGCAGCTTCATTCTTGTCAAAACTCATCAGTCTAGAATAGTGAATAACCGAGCTAGAGGCAGATGTCATCTCATCGAAGTTGAGAGCGCCAACAAACTTGTAGATACTGTCTGCCTCCGAGAAGTGGAGCTATGGCCTTGATCAAGTCCATTTCTTTCAAGGGAGAGCAATCAGTAAGAAGAGGAATTGTTCGGCGCAAAGTTAGGCTACCATTAAGCCTTCAGCCGTTTTTCCTCACGCCTATTTCAACAAATGGAATCGTTTAATCGGCCGGCCAACGGAGCTCAACTTACCAGAGGCAGACAGTAAAGTAAATTTATCTCACCAGCGAGTGTCCGCAGTATGGTGCAGTTCAACTCGAAAATTGAAGGCAAAGCTTGGGTATGGTGAGGTAAATCTACTTTATCTACCAGTTTGTTATCACTCTCAGCTTCGATGAGATGGCATCTGCTTCCATCTCGGTCATTCACTGTTCCAGACAGATGAGTTCTAACAAGAACGAGACTGAAATCTCTGTATATGATAACCTGACTGTCTCGTGTACTGCATATAGTTCTGCCTTAGCCCTGGCTTATTGGCGGTAACTTACTGCTAAATTGCAAAACAGGTTATAATCAGGGTCGGAGGAAAAATGACCGAATCCTTTGCCCCCAAATCAGTCCGATTGCGATTCCGCTTTAGCAAACACAACCTTCTTCTAAAGGTATTGCAAAACCAATTCTAAATTGAATTAGGTAAGAATAAGTGGCTTACCTATTTAGGCTCGTTTGCTGGTGTTCTTCGCAGTAGAATAAGTAAATCTAATTGTATGAAAAACAGCAAGGTATTTTAATAATCACACACACAAAACTATGTACACCTTTCTACAAATATATTTACAAAATTAACTTATTTTCATGATAACACATAGCACTTCGTCCGACGTTCATAGTCCGGTTTTTTATTTTTCGTTCTCTATGTCTCTGGTTACGAAAGTTCTTTTCGGTAGGAGTTAGTTTAGCTCCTTCTACGCGCGGTCTCAATACTCTCCCATCTTTGAGTATGGAAGAGGATCTGAAATACTCAAATTCAAGAAGTGACGGCGCTCCCTAGTCCATTCACTGGTCGAACCTCATCAGGAACTGGAGATGCTGAACGCTGTAAGTCCGAAAATTCAACACCCGGAACTTCTACGGGACATAACCGTTGACAAGAACGTAGTATTTCACAATTTTCGGTTTTCTACTTGACTAGGAGAACGTGTCCCATATCTGCCAGGAAGCAACTTCAATACTTCATCCATTAGGGCTATATCTCCTTCTTGACAGTTGACTCTTCTTGGTTTTATAAATTTCCCGAGGGAACCCCAGATATTCATTTCTAAAACGTTGTCTAAGAACGCTTCTCATCTTCTGGTGGTAAGAGACTTTTCTGTTCATGGAAACTTTATCGATATTTACACATGAAACTACGGTCTTCTTCCTTTCAGAATTTACCACATTTAAATCGGGATTGCTTTCTGCGACAGTCATGTAGCAGCTCTTATTTCGGCGCGTAGTGGCCACACAAAATACTAATTTATATCTCTTTTTATTGTTTGTTTGGTTTGAAAATGTAATGATTAATTTGTACCATTGCCCCTTAACTGTGTATTAAGTTTCATTCAACTATGATGCTGCCTTCATGGTGTTGCGATTTTCACAAACAGGAGTACATGTATGTGCGGATGTGCGTATGTATGTCGCATAACTCAAGAACGGTAAGTCCTAGAACGTTGAAATTTGGTACGTAGACTTCTAGTAAAGTCTAGTTGTGCATCTCCCCTTTTGGTTGCATTCGGATGTTTCTAAAGGGATCTTTTGCCCCTTTTTCGGGGGAAATCATTGTTAATTTCGATATATACTCAAGTGGTGTTATAATTTGGCGGACACTTGGCGATATATCGCGAGTCTTTTGGTAGCCAAGTTTTTTCGCGAACTTGGAGAGAAATTTGGCGATTATTTTTATTTTTTAAAATCTGTTTCAATTTGGCCACTTTTGGTGATATTTAGAGAGTAAACTACTGGATCACATTGAAATTGCCAGTAATGAGGAAATGACATTAAATTGGAGTAAAAGGAAGTCATGTGATGCCACACATCAGCTCGTTCTGTTTAATTTCTTTCATAAAGCTTGCCGCAGTTGGACTTATCGGCGGCGACACGAGCCGGATTTTTTTCTGCGCAGGGAGGGTTTTTTCAAGGTCATGACTGATTTGATATGCATTCGCTTTTTCCTGTGGCTCGTAACTACAGCATTCAATATTTCTAAAATCTGCTTAACTTGTATTCTTCCATCGGAACTACATTTCTCAGTAATTTCAATCACGATATCCAAAGGCAAACATTTCATTATAATGGGACATAATAATGAGTAATTTTCATAGTTTTCACCTAAAGCTTCTAAATTTCGTTATTCAGTTTGACATGTCTTTAACATTTTCCTGAGGGCAAAAACATCTTTTGAGTTTTTCACTGGGCTTAAGAATAACAATTTATTCATATGCAATGATATAACTAATGATTTGTCGCCGTATCTGTCCTAAAGAGCCTGGATTGCCGATTCATAATTATTGTTCGTTAAAGTAAATCCTTTAATTGTACTGGAAGCACTCACAGATAAAAATGATTTTAAATAACTGAATTTATCAACATTTGACAATTGTTCATTTTTATGAATCGTCGATTCAAATTGATCCCAAAATGTGTAAATTTTCGATCGTTAATCGGGGTAATTTAATGAGAGATTCAGGTTTACTTTTTACAATAGTTCTATCTGTTATTTCAACTTCTGAACTCTTCTGAACATTCCCGTTTGTTACGGTTATCGTAGGTGTGATGGGATATTTACATTTTTCAATAGCCCTTTTCACTTTACCTCTCGATTTTACTAATTTGTTTAGAGATTCATCACATTTAATTACTTCACTTTCAAGCTCCTTAGCGTCGGCAATTTCTTTAATTCTACCAACTGATTTTCTTTTAAGGATAATTCATCCAAAGATTCTTCTGACTGATCTAAATCGGGGGTCTTCAAATAAAAGTGTTTCGATTTTTGTAAATAGTCTCGCAGCGAGGCTTAGTACCGTAGTGCGTTTTTGTTTTGCTGCTTCCATTTTAAATTAGAATTCTAATTGTGATATCTTTATTATTTCTATAAATTTCTTAATAACAATAATGAAAGTGGTTTTCTCAATCATAAATTGTCACAATTCAAATTTACAGTTCCGTTAGATTCTAATTCTAAATGTATTTCAGTTTTCTTATTGAGGTTTAATATTCATAATAATCAACAATTTAAATTATTCTAAAGCGATCCTGTCGCAGACCCCAATTTTAGCAAACACAACCTTCTTCTAAAGGTATTGCAAATGCAATTCTAAATTGAAACTAGGTAAGAATAAGTTGTTTACCTATTTAGGCTCGTTTGCTGGTGTTCTTCGCAGTTGAATAAGTAAATCTTCTAGTATGGAAGACAGCAATTTTTTTTAGTAATCACACGCATAAAACTATGTACACCTTTCTACAAATATATTTACAAAATTCACTTATTTTCATGATAACACGTAACCCTTCGTCCTTCCCACGCTCACAGTCCGGTTTTTCATTTTTCGTTTAAGTCTCTGCTGGTCACGAGAATTCTTTAAGGTGGGAATTAGTTTAGCGCAATATCCGCAACTTTTTTCAAACTGCGCAAATGGGAAAGAGAAAAAAAGCGGTTTAGAAGTCTTTCTCCTTTTTTTTTTTGAAATTGCGCTCCTCGAATCGCAGTTATAAGATATTTTTGATCGCGTAAATTGAGATGCTGACCCTCACTGCCTTACTTTCACTTTTCTTGAATAATATTATTGAATGTAATTAATTTAATGTTCTAAAAACTTGAAATCTGACAGAAAAGTTAGATAAGTTCTCGCTGTAAATACTAAATACATGTATGTATACGTGCAATGAATGACTAAAACAATTATAAGTCTAACATATTAAAAGTTCGTCCCTCCAAGCCCAACCGGGGGAAAGGGAAAAGAGTACTCAGTTTAGTAGGTAAAAAAAAACATAATTCATAAACAGATAGACAATTACATTATGTTTTTAAGATCTAGGTGAAAAGTTGCCCTCCCCCCTTCTGGATCCTGCAAATGACGGGCCGTATAGGCTCATTTATAGGGGATCAGGAGCGTACAAATGATCCTCCTTGTCTTTGAGAAATCTAATTATTTCCGTGATTTTTGCTTTTCTTCGATATGATATGCATTGAGTATACAGCTTCTGATCTCACCCCCCCTTTCCTCACCCACTGTAAAATTTTGTTAGGATTTTATGATCGCACCCGCAATAAGAGTTTTCGTCCTATTGTTAAATATACTCGTAGATGCCAAAAGATAGCGTCACTGTGCATCGTAAAGCCATTGCTTTTTAAAACCTTTACTTAAAATCATGTTTCTTTGACAAGCTAAAAATTGCTTCAAACGACATAAATTTTCGGACTGAATGCTGATACAATGATGGAGCATTACAGTGTTATAAAAAAGAAATAAGTACAAAGTAGAACATTGCTTGTCATCAAAAATGTTTGATATATAGTTATTAGGGAAACTGAAAACTCATATATTTAATGAACGAGTAGTTTTCCTTTTTTTTTTTCAAACTATTAAGTGTACGAAAAAGAGATTTGTTATTCATTTGTAGAATGCACAGGCTGCCTACTCAATTTTGAAGCATGTTCTGTTTTAACTTGTACTTCTTCTCTATAATAAACTTTCGTGTCCGTTTTTTTTTTTTACTGAACACAAGGGCCTCGAATGCATATTAGTACCTGTATAGGAAATATCTGGTGGAAAATATTTATTTTGTAATTACTTAAAGTGATGGAATAGAAGGTATCCAAGGTAGGCCTCACTGACATTTAGTCGGGCTCTGCTCTCTGGGCCAGACAGGGGGGAGTGTAGTGAGACTATTGCTCCCCACAATGGGCGTATCCCGAGGGGGGCAGGGAGAGGCAACTGTCTCGCTCTAAAAGAGAACCTCTGACTCCCATGCTCTTTCCAGATGTCACCGAAGACAGTCTAAAATTCCAATTTAAGGACTTTAATTTCGAAAAATTTCCGAAGAATACCGGTTTTTCTGCCCTCATTTGATTAAAAATGTTTTTGCGTTGAAAGAGGGACTATATTTTCAAGCAATTTCCGAGATCCACATTAGGGGAAGGGGTAGGGCAATTAAAAACCACTACCTTGTTGCGCCTATGCTTGCCCCTCCCTAACGGAAATCCTGGCTACGCCCATGCTCCTCACACTTTGTATTTGCCAAACCTTGGCCTCGTATGACTTTGTTCGGATCTCGAACATGAAAAAAAAAATGAAATAAAGTCCTCCGATGATGTTGAGGTTTTAAAAACAGCTTCGGAAGAGGAGAGTCGAAATCAAAGTTGAAGAGTTTCAGAGGTGCTTTAAATATTAGGTAAAAGGGCTGAACAAGTGCTTATAGACTGTATTAGACTTTAATATAGAGTACTTTAATAGAGACTGAAAGAATTTCGCAAAAAAACTTCATGAATTAACTTTTCAGAGGAAAATTTCGGTTGTTTTTAGGTCCCCCTCGACAGGGGCGTGCACAGAAATTTTGTGGTCCGTTACAAATGACTTTTCCGGGTCCCCCTCCATATTGTTTGCCCCTATATTTCACGTTTAGTTTTAAAAATATTTGACCCCTTCAGGCTCGGGCCTGGACCAACATGTGCCCCTTCTTCCCCTCCTGTGCTCGTCCCTGCCCCTCGTGGTATAAGTGTAAGACATGATATATATATATATATATATATATATATATATATATATATATATATATATATATATATATATATATATATATATATATATATATATATATATATATATATATATATATATATATATATATATATATATGGTATACGCGTGCATAAAATTTTTCTTCACAGCATATCCATGCCCTTATTATGCTCCTCCTGCAAATGGGTTCCTGAAGTGTGATACATGGCTTGGTGGGCGTTTATGCGGCATTCATTGTCAGGATGGTTATGAGTTTGCTGGTGGGTCGAATGTTCACACACTTTACCAGTGTAGTCATACAAGTACTGGAAGTAAAATTGGTGCCTGGGGACCTGTTCCAGGTTCTGGTGCGAGTCGGAGATCTTTCAGAGTTCCTTGGCCAGACTGTGCACGTGAGTAATTCAGTTTACAGTTGATGAAATCCATTCAAGTGTTTATTTAATGCATTGAAAGTTCAACAAGAGCACTAAATTGAGTAAAATTTAATGCGTGTTATTTGAATTTTTGGATAATATATATATATATATATATATATATATATATATATATATATATATATTCAATGCGTTAATTTAATATTATCAGAAAAAAATCTTGTGAAGTAACTGAAATGAACGCTTTTTATGCTAAATGGTTTTATGTATTGTAATGCAGTACAAGTAGAAAAGCATTATGAAAATTTTTAATGTTCCAACTTTTTAGTGTTCCAACTTCTAAGGAACATTTTACAGGAAGCAAATTTTACGCTCACTTTTTGCCTTCTCTCTTCCACTTCTAGAAACCGCAGAATTGGGTCTTAAAGTGTTGCCTTTTTAGGGCAATAATTTTAAATAAGAAGCTCGAATACCCCCCCCCCCCCTATTGAATAAAATTCAAAGTCTTGCAGAGTTTTCCGCCTTACGTTAAAGCATTATAAAAACCTACATTTAGTTAATAGCCGCGTTGATAACTCAGTTTACGACTCGGTAAATCCCCGCTCTGGCTCCACAAAGAACCGATTGAAAAATTCCCCGTTTCCATGTAAAAAGAGGTTCTCCCATTATACCAGGGAAAGCGGTTTTTACCCAGCATCCTTAGCTGCTAGTAGACGAACTTGTTTTGCGTAATGCATTCCGGGTAAAAACATCGCTTTCACTCCAGAAGCTAGCAGGAGTAGAAATATTCCACATAAACCCTGCAAATAACCGGAATGCGGGGAAAAGCAGGTTTTTTCCGGGGTCGAAAGTGTCTATGGAAACGGTCCTATTGTTTCTATACTTTTCACCGGTTTTACTCTCCAAATGACTACGGTAAACTCCCGATTATCCGCGGAATAGGGTGGCACGGTAACCGCGGATAAGGTAAAACCGCGGATAATCCGAACAATAGGTAAAAAATGATACGTAGTGCATACAATAGCTAAAAGGTATTAATAACACTCACACCTACTTTTAAATTATAATTAAAAAAATTGCTTCATTGCATCTCCTAACATTAAATATGAAAAATATTTGTAAAATCTAAAAGCAAACAATAACACAACCATAAGTTAAAAAAAAAAAAAATGTGAAAAGACTCGCGGATAATCCAACCGCCGATAATATAATGATTTTGGGTCATTCTTACAATAATAGCACAAATCACGTTATAGACATTTTTTTCTTTTTTTTTTTAAATCAACTTTGATAAATACCTTAAGTTAATCCAACTTTTCTATTGATATTTTATTAAATTGTGTATAGCAAAGCATCAATGGTTCATATGTATTTTAGAGGGCATGAAACTGAATTGGTGTGGAACATAAAGGAGAATACTAGCTGTTCAGCTTCAAATCATTAGCAGTTAAAATGTGATTTCAAATTCTGCTGAAAAACAACAGCAATATAAAGTATCAGTTAAATTATATCGTTCACACAAAAATAATTACAGCAAAATGGGACATGAAGAAAAGAAATCCTCTAATTATTTTAAAACATGATGTGTACTATTTTCGTGCGAATCTTTTTTGTTAAATCTCGTAAAATAGGTAAAAAGTAATCTTAAATTTTACTATTTTTAAATTTTATCTAGTTAAACACGGTTTAAACATCGTTGGGCGAAGAAAACAGGATGTCATTGAGGCATTTGTTGCCCTTGAGAGCGCTGCCAAGGAGTTGGGCTTGGCTGTAAACGAGGAAAAAACTAAGTTTTTGGTTGCGAGCACTAGAATACATGATGTGCAGCCGCTTAATATTGGAAACTATACTTTTGAAGGAGTCACCCAGTTTAAATACTTGGGTGCGCTTATTATCAGTAAGAATGAATTTAAAATTGAAATTGGAAATGGAATTTGATGGCAAATAGATGCTACTTTGGTTTAAAGAGCCAATTAAAATCTAAGCTCCTTTCCATTAATACAAAATAAATCTATACAAAACCCTCATAAGATCGATCATTTTATACGGTAGTGAGACATGGGCAATTAATAAAACAGAGGAAAACAGACTTCTCATTTTTGAAAGAAGGATCCTTTGGTCAATTTTTGCAGCAGTAAAAGAAAATGATGCTAGGAGAAGTTTATATAACTTTGAAGTATACCATAAATACAAACAACCCAACATCTTAAGAGTAATTAAAGCCAATAGAATCAGATGGCTGGGGCACGTATTTAGGCGGGCAGACCCGGTTAAAAAGCTTACTTTTTCGAAGATTGAGGGTACAAGGAGAAGGGAAAGACCAGCAACAAGGTGGCTGGATAGTGTTGAGAAGAACCTAAAAATTTTGGGAGTGAATATGTGGAGAAACCTGGCAACGTGTCGTACCGCCTGAAGGAAGCAGACGGAGAAAGCCTTGGCCTGCACCAGGCTATTGTGCTGATGAAGAAAAAACATGGTTTAACCACTTAATGCATTTACCCGTACCTAAAACGGGAGAGAGTTATCTGCTTTAAACCATTTTCTGAAAATAACTATTACTGCACTCCCAGCTTCCTAGTCACCCTCCTCCGCACACAGCTAAAATTGAAAAATAACTTATACTGTACCTGTATATTAATTTTCTGTCAAAAATAATTGCCAGTTTTTCTGGGGGGGGGGATTGTGCCTTATGAGAAGAGAAGAAATGGACTGAAGTAAGACAAAAGAACATTTTCTAAGTATTTCATACGTCTGGGGAAAGCTATAGAAGAGAACTAACATAAAGGGAAGCTAAAAAAATAAGTTGTAATATTTCGTAGTAATATAAACACTATAATTTTATCTTGCTTCGTAGAAAGATAAATCAGTCTTTTCCATTCTGGTAGTTATTTTTAGTGTTTATAGTAGTTTCTCTTCTGTTTTTGCTTGATTCTTTAATGAAAGACGAATTTGAAGGTAAGTTATTTAACATTCATGCTAAGGAAGAATTTAAATAAATTTGTTTGTTCAATATATACTCTATAAAGTGTAACAGTAGTATTTTATCTCTCATTTAATGATGCGCGAAGTTATTGCAAATCAGCTAATATATATATATATATATATATATATATATATATATATATATATATATATATATATATATATATATATATATATATACTTCAATTGCCAAATCGGTTTAAATCCGCTTTTTAAAAAATCCTCATTTCTGCTTTAATAGTACTTGATCAATGCTTAGCATGTGAATTTATATTAAAGTTTTGGTTCAGTACATTTCTTTCCATGTCATGGCAGAAAATGTAACACGAGGGTCTATTTACTCCTATGGATAACCCCATCTTCTTCATAATAATTCTCAACTTTTTGTTTTATGGAGTTAGTCGATTTGACAAGTGAGGCATCCATATATGATTTTGAAAAAAAAAAAGTCTTTGGAATACGTAAAACATGTCATTTCACCAGCATAGGATGCTTTTAACGCGTTTTCTAAGCGGTAAACAGCTGTGTACTAAATGACTTTTTGATTTGCTGCCTCTATGTCAAGTGCCAACTTTTAAACACCTACTTATTTCTCTCTTTCATTAAAATTACTGAAATGTGGAGACGAAATTTCTTTATCAGATGCAAATGTTTCGATTCAATAAAAATTATTCATTAACATCTTTAACACAAAACATGTAAAATATCTCATTCTACATTTGCCCATGTCTTTGATGGATTATAAATTGTTAACATCATTCAGTGCTGCGTTTAATCTTTGTTTTTTCTTCATTTATGTAATTTGGTGTTTAGGAATACAAAGCTTAGGATTTGATGTATCTTTTGAAATGGATTATGAAGTCGAAACATGTACAGAAGCAATAATAAGAGAAATGAAGCAAAAGTTTATTGATACACTTATGGTAAATATTTCGACATGTTTCATTTTTTTGCTAGTCGTTCACTCTCAGTATTTATCTACATACTTATGCTTTTATATTTTTTTCCAGCCAATAGAAAGAAAATTTCGTGGCATGTTTTGTCCAAAGGATAAAGGCTGCAAACCAGAGAACGTGAATATTACTTGCGGTTCATCTTCAGCTCGGACAAAACGTCAGCAACTCCCCAATACAAATCTGCCACAGAATCCAAATGGGCAAATAAGTATGAAAACGTTTTGGGGCCCAAAGCCATCTTCTCGTAAGAGACGAAGTACTTCGCCTCCTGTTCTTGCTATTTCATTCAATATAAAGATAGATTCTGATCCAACCCAAGCAGCAAAACCACTAAAAGTAAGTAATGAATATAATGAAAGAGTCAAGCGTGTTCAGAATCTCATGAAGGTCAGAAGTGTAAGGTAAATGTACCTTATTGTTTTAATTGCTGTATTAGCAACGAGAGGAATGGAACATTTTACAATGCTAAGCACACAGCTTATTCACTGGACTGCCCATTCTACCAAAGGGTAGCATTGAAAGCTTCTCTTTTCCTCTCATATATCTAAACTTTCTCTTAATATTCCAAATTCCTCTCTTCCTACTCTTCCTACAGTTTCCGCTTTGCCTCTGGCTACCGATAGTATATGTACATTAACCTGTGACTTTTTAAACGTGCTAGAAATCAGTTCAAAGCATTGCGAATCAGCAACAGCTATCTTATCATCAACTGTCGCCGCTAGAAATGTTCAAATTTTGTTTCTTCAAGAACCGTACATTAAAACTGGTAAAATTAGTGGTCTGCCTATAGCCTGAAATGTGTTGCTATCCCGCAGTGGCAAAGCTGCTATTGCGATCACCACCAAATTAATTTCTCCTTTCGTTTCACAAATAGAACAAGACTTAGTTTCATTAAAAATCAACATTAAAGGGACAACAAACGTAATAATATCAGCATATTCATCGCCAGCAGAGCCTTTACAAAATCTCCTTCAAGAATTGTATGATTAGTTTACACCTACTTCTTTTCCAGTTTTGCTTGGGGGTGACTTTAACGCCCATAGCAGGATCTGGGGGTATTCTGATGAAGATGCTAGAGGACGCCTATTTTTGGATTTCATTGCAGCAAATAATTTAAATATACACAATTCTGCCAACTCTCCTCCAACATTCTCAAAAGGAGGACGTGAAGGATGGCCGGACCTAACTCTATAAAGGCATGTAAGCTGATCTCTTTCCTGGGAAGTTTTAGAAAACCTTTCACTAAGCGATCACTCATATATTTTAATATCTTTACATCAGTCAGTTGAAACAATAAATTTCGTACGTTTCAAATCTAAATATAATGCCTCTGTTTTCAAGTCAAAAATAAAACATGACATTTTTCCATTTCTTCAAGATCTTACGAACACAACTTCAACTACGGGACTGGATATTTTCTTGGAAACTCTCAACCTTAAACTAAAATGCTGTGCTAAAGAGAGTTTAAAACTCAAATATTTCAAATCGCAGTCTAAACCGTCTTGGTGGAGTGAAAAACTCACGATTCTCAAAAAGAAAGTAAGAGCTTGTAGACGTAGGTACGTAGGCTTCAACGTCAATCCCAGAATGAGCTGAAAGTCAATTTCCGTATCGTATATAACAAACATCTTTCACTTTATAAGAAAATTATCCGAAAAACACGCTCGGGACGCCAGGAAAAAGTTTTGTGCTAACATGACAACTGCTTATGCAAAACCGCACAAAATAGCTTTCAAGACAGTTGTTCTACCATCAATTCTGCAAGAAAGAATGGGATTTAATGTCTCTGAAGAAATGATTTTGAAGTCTCTCTTAAATCATTTCTTCCCTCCGTCATCAGATGATATAAGAGTTCAGTTCAGTCACATTACCAGAGTCACCAGCGTTCACATCGCACGAAGGAGATCTTGCTATGAAACAACTCCCAAAAAATAAAGCCCCAGGTTATGACGGCCTTAACTGCTATATTTGGAGTTATGTTCACTCTGTTTTTCCAGATCTATTGCTGAATTTCTTTAATGCCTGTCCTCAGTTTCGATACTTTCCTATAGCTCTGAAACAGGGTGTACTTCTTCTGTTTCACAAACATGGCAAACCACGTAATTTATTTACGTCATACAGGCCAATCACATTACTTTCCATTTTATCAAAAATTCTAGAAAAGCTTGTTCTTAACAGATTACAGTACCATCTTCATAGCTCTGGTTTCAATAGTCGTCATCAATTTGGATTCACATCTGTACGCTCTACGGAGCATGCTTTACAAAATCTTTTTGATAAAATTCACAACTGCATAAATAATGACAGGCTTAACCTATTGATTTCAATTGATGTAATTGGAGCCTTTGACACATAATATGGAAACATTGTAATATATCAAAATGAATGATGTTAATGGATTAAATTTTTGCCCCGAAAGCAGGACGAGGGGTCATTGTTTTAAGCTATTCAAATCTCAGGATAGCCTGCAAATAAGGAAAAACTACTACTTTAGTAGGGTTATGGGCACTTGGAACAGCTTACCGTAAGAGGTGGTAATGAGCAAAGCAAGGGGGTGGATAGCTTTAAGAGGGGCATTGATCTTCATTGAGGACTAATAAATTGACTAGGACCAGACTAGCTGGGCCAAGAGCATATTGCTGGTCGTCACATTTGTATTTGAATTTGAAATCGATATTGCAGCAACTCCTTCGTTGAAAGTGCGAAAGAGGAGTTTATGAATTATACAAGAGTTTTTTTTTTTATCGGGAAGAACTATTATAATCTTTTCAGGATCCACTTTGGTGAACGCAACCCCATCCAAAGGAAGTCCGTAAGGGCCTTGTAGTGGCCCAGAACTTTGGAACCTTGTTATAACACCACTATTCCACATTTCATGGCCTGTAAACGTCCATATACAAGCATTTGCAGATGACATTATCTTTGTAGTCTCAGCCTCAACTCGGAATGAACTCGAGTGCTCAGTCAATGAAGCACTTAGACGACTGCATGTTTGGCTCCAACAAAACCAGTTACAAGCTTGTCCGGAGAAAACAAAAGCCCTGTTTCTTTCTAAACCTAGAAATTATGTTCGACAGCCCATCATAAAACAACGACAATTTCATTAAAAGGTACAAAGAAATTGATTGAGTCCAGGCTTGATAAAAAGCTTAGCTGTATAGCACACTTGGAAAAAAAATCCATAAAAAATCAATTCTTCTTCTGAGTAAACTACAATGCATCTCTGGAAAATCTTTGGGAGCAAATATCCAACTACGCAGATTTCTATATCAAACAGTAATAGAGCCTTCAATTCTTTATTTCGCAGTGTGGGGTCAATTTTTGAAGCAGAAAGATCTGAAGAAATTAGGAAATATTCAACGTCATTTCCTCCTTGTTATCTTAGGAGCATATAACACATCAGCTCATACAACGTTGCATGTTCTTGAGGGTATTCCACCAATTGCTATTACGGTTCATCGAAAATTAGCTTTGGGAAATGTATTTATCAAGAAAACCACAATTCAAGTATCACCAAATAATACCTTCTCATCTAATAGCTCTGATGAAGCCAGCCAAAAAGGGAAAAAACATCCAAAATTACAGTGTGCAATTCCGTATGTTAATCTAGAAGAACCTAGTATTTCAACACTACATACAGGAATTTTCACGGACGGTTCGAAAATATGTGATGGAACAGCATCAGCATTTACTCACATCTCCAATAATCAGGTTGTCTACGATTGGTCAGCCAAACTAACAGTAAATAATTCAGTTTTTCAAGCGAAATTTTTCTCCACCTTTCACGCTTTACACTATATATATCGCATCAAAAATATTTTCTCCAGCACTACAATATTCTCAGACAGTATGCCTTCTCTCAAAGCAAAAATGGACCCAATGCATACCTCAAATTTAGACAGAGACATTCAAACTCTCTGCAGAGAACACCCAAATATAAAACTAAACTGGATTAGATCTCATATGGGACACTACGGCAATGAACGAGCCGACTTTTTAGCTTAAACCGCAGCAATGACTCTTACACATCCATTCGTATATAAAATTCCTCTGCCAAAATCTTTCCTCAAATAATCTCCTCTTGTCTGAACTTCTTCGAAATTGGCAGGAAATCTGGAACACTACAGAAACTGGTCGGAGAGTTCATGATTTTCTGCCGAAAGTAAAATTAAAAGAACGTTGCAAACATTCAATAGAAGTATGATTTCTCAGTGCACATGGACCATTTCCATCGTATCTACACATATTTAAGTTAATTAGCTCACCATTATGTGCATGCAGTCAACCTGGAACGCCTGAACATTACATATTCACCTGTCCTCTAACCAGCTCTTTCCATTGCACTTACAATTCCAACTTTTCTTTTTCCAAAAATATTACACATAATTCTATCTCATCCAGAGTTACACGCAAAAATATCCATAAAATAATATTACTATTCATATCTCAAGCAGATGACTTTAAATATCCAGCCTAAAAACTTTCAAAATTGCCGTTTACATTGTATTTACCAGCCATCCCACTCTTATTTAGCTTCTTCACTTGTATACTTAGTTCTTTTATTATTTATGATTTTATATTGGTTTCTGTAAATATCAAAATTGTTCCAGCCAGAGCCGGCTTTAGCACATGCGGGGCCCGATTAGACAAATCTGGCGGGGCCCCTTACAGATTGATCGTACAAATTTGAGAAGTGCTGACCGATTTTTTTTTTTTTTTTGATTCAAGCAAGGATTCGAAACTGCCGCAATTATCCGTCTTCCTTTAAATTTCTATATCACGTTCGATTTTTACTTTTTTTATTTCTTAAGAAACGAATGAATGAATGGCCACGAAAATAAGTGTACATTTTAAAAATGTAAGAAAAGTAGCTCTGAGAATCTTTATGCCCAATCACATGCGGTTGGTGCACGAGAAAATTGGGGTGTCAAAAGAAGTGTGGGACTGAGGGAATGGCTTCCCAGATGCTGATTTTTTCTGCCTTTTTTTGTAAAATTGGACGATATTATGGGAATTTAACATTATTGATTAAATAACCTCCAAAAAATGTGGAATATTGTCTCCAAAACCGGGACGGATGGTCACCGTAGACTTCTCTCTTCCAATTCTTAGTTCGCTTATTGTGAAAGAACTTGATAAAAGTCCATTCAGTTGGAGTTTTTAATTTTTATTTTCATGGAATAAATCAACCCACCCAGTAAAAAATCATTTTTCTATCGATCATTATTGTGCAACTTTGAGAAGTGAGAACCCCTTCACCGTTGGAAGTAAGCGGGTAGCGCAATTTATAACTTAGGACAGAAAAGGAAAATGCACCAAAATGTATCTGTCCAAAAAAAAGTAATTTTGGACCACAAGCAAAAGACCAGATGTCTTTGGGGTGTCAGAAGTGGAACGGAATTGCAGGGAACGGGGGAGCTCTCCTTGGAAATTTTTCGAAATTGAAGTTTAAAAAGGCAGCTTTGGTACGGAGATGAGGTTTGAGGGGGGGGGAGAGAGAAGAGGGACGTTAGAGGTCAGATAAAACACCCACAGTCCCTGGAAGAGTCTTCAAAGCTGACGTCTAAAATCGCAATTTTGGACAATTTTATATAAACTGAAGGGAAAGGGGGAGAGGCGGAGGTTCCCCGCCTACCAAATTTTATTTTAAAATTTAAGATAAGTTTAGATTAATTTTGGTAACGATAGGGAATTGGGGGCTCCTCTCAGAAATTTTTGTCCCCATTAGATGATGTTTGATGAAAATGGAAAAGAAAGGAATTTAGTGATCTCCTACGGAAAACTTTCAAAATAGAGGGTTTTATGGCGCAAAAAAACTCAGTTTTATACCCTGTTTGGGAGGGGGGGGATAAGGGAAACGGGAGGAGTTTCCTCCCGGAATTTTTTTCGATACTGAAATAAATTTTATGCTATCCATTTGAAGGAAGGGTTCGAGTGTTTTCTTGTGGTAGTATTTTCTAAAAGGGGAAATTTTAAGCTATTGTGCTGATGCTAAACAAAGGGATCATTAGATAGTAAAAATGTTTCAGAGACCTTCCTCATGAAATATTTCGAAATTTGAATCTTAAAAACACTATTTTAGGTTACCTTTAGAGACGATAGAAGAGAAGAAGGAAATTTGTGAATCTCATCCTTCCTTGGAAATCCTTTAAAATTGAAAACTGAATGATGTAATTTTAGTCCGTTTTTTGTGATAACGTTGAGGTAAGGGTGAGCGTTTGATTATCCTTCTCCTGAACTTTTTGAAATAAAGGTCTTAAACACGCATCTTCAGTCACGTTAAGAGAGATGTCAGGATTTGGTTGGCTCCAAGTAATTTTTTGACCTTGAAGATTTAAAAACCAAATTCCATTCTATATGTATAAACGTTAGAAGAAGAATGGCAATTTGCTTTCTTTAGAATTGTTATGGAGATGTTTTCCGCGTATTAAATACGCAGTATTTGGAGTTTATCATTTATTTATTTATTTTTCAGAATTGCACTTACGTTGGTGTTAATTGTGTAGTAAAAAAATTGGCATTGCTGCTAAGTTTTAAGATTTTTTTATCAATACTAATAAAGGAAGTAAAAAAATAATAAAAGTAAATATATAAATAAAATTAAAAAGATAGCTTTGGAAATTCCTGAAATTTCGGAGTTTCATGTAAATTTCCGCATTGCCCATGTAATACGAGTAGATCCTGGGATAGGGGTCCTTGATCCTTGCGTTATTGCGGACTGCTAATAATCATTAAAAATTTGTACTTTGGTTCCCCACTACCTAGTTCCTTTCTCTTGATCGGAAGTTATAGGATACAGCAGGTATCGCCTTAGATATGGATTTAAAAATTTTTAGTTCGCTATATGTTTTATTTTTTTCTTCAGGAAATTTATTTGAGACTAGTAGTTTTGTACTTAATAGGGACGCTAAAAGCTTCAGGAAACTCCCCCTATACTACCTCAATTTGACTGAAAGTAGCTCCATACCCGCCAGACTAAATATCAGTTAAGCATATTATGATTAATATCAGTTAAGTTCATTTGAACCTTATATTTCCTTTATTTTCTTTTGTGAGGAAAAAAATATTTTTTTTTAGAGCGGATCTTTTACTCTAATCGGCTTAAGGCCGGCTCTGGTTCCAGCGAGTGTCGCTCGGGAACTGTTCTGTTCCCCCCAGTCACCACATCCGTTTAAACCCTCACCGGGATTGGTACGGTGATGATTGGTGGGATTTAAATGAAAAAATAAAAATAATGCACCGATCAATTTGTGCAAGGAAAATGTGGATGTTGTCATTCAAAATTTTCAAAATTCTCTCACTGTAGCTGTAGCTGGGAGCTGCCCGTTGTTTAAAATCATCAGTATCTCCAGAGTATACCTTCAAGCAATCATGTCTGAAATTTCGGTTCAACTGTTTTAATCGCTAGGAGTTATAGATAAAGGAATGTTCCTTTAGACCACTCTGGGTTCTTCTCCACTCTGGGAGCACTTTGCTGTTTTGTCCAAGCACCGTTCGGGTGTCGCGGCAAGGTGTTTTTCTGATTTAACCGAATAACGCTCGGCCTCGGCCAACATATTTTTCTACGCCATTACCCTCCCGTTGGTTTAATTACAATGACTTAAGTTGTAAAAAATATTTCTCGCCAAAATAAATCACACTCAATTAGAAAGTGGAGGTGTTAAGGGACACTTTAAGGGACTTTCAAAGTCTAACATGTTAATACTGCAATGCCGCCATGAAATCAAAAATTAAAAATTTACTCTGACAGTGGTATTGAACTGGATATATACGACATGTTGCGTAGGTTCACTCTCCTCTCCAACAGTTCAGTTTCAAAAATTACCTCATACAGTAAAACCTGTCTACAACGATACTGTTGGGACCTAAAAACAATATCGTAATAGACAGGTTATCGATATAGACAGTATCGTTATACACAGGTTTCACTGTAGTTTGTTTCCATCTACCCCGTGTTTCCCGTTAACCTTACTGAATTCTTATTTATTATTTTTTGTAGGAAGAAGAAATAAAAAAAATTATACTGGAAAATGCTAACTCAATACTCCAAACAGTTGAGGAAACTGTATCAGAAAATGTGAAAAATGTGTACCATATTCCGACAGTTTCTAAGCCCAAGACGCTCTTTGACATTTCTTTGGTGTGCTCCTCTGGTCAAGTGCGAAATAACACCATATGCTGTAAGTATAATTTACACACAGCTCTTGCGCTCAAGTCTAAATATTCTGTATTGTAATCTGCGTCGTAAACCAAGCGTAATTGACCGCATAAATAAGAAAATACGCGTAATCAAACGTACGCAATCTACGTAAGAATCGGAACGTAAAAGTGCTCATTTGAAATTTCATACACTCCTGTTTGTGAAAATTGCAACACCGCACGAAGAACTTACGGGGGTGAGCTGAAAATTGCAGGAAATGTAAAGTAGGGCATGATAAGCAAAGGATTAGAATTGCAGACCAGTAGCGCATGCGTATGCTGAGCAGCGCCATCTGAACGGCGGATTGAACCGAATATAAATAGACGGCTGTAGCGAAGAGTGTATGATTATCGTTGGTTATATGCTAGTGTAAACGTTAACTGAATCTTTACTATGCTTCTTCGACGAAAAAAAAAAACGAAATTTGAGCAAATTTTGGAGTTTGAACGGGGCAGAATCGTCGACCTTCGTGAAGCTGGATTGTCTTATCGGGCAGTGAAATCATGCGTGTTTGGAAGTAGTGGACGAACGAGGGTCGGACAGCTCGGAAATCCGGGAGTGAACCCCGAAATGTCACGTCAGCTCGCGATGACAGACACCTGGTGCGTATGGCGCTGACGGATCGCACAGCTTCTTCTAGACAATTGGCAGCACAGTGGTCAACAATTACAGGTGTTTCATCGTGTGCTTCATCAATTCGGAGACGTCTGCTGCAGCGTGGGCTGCGCGCAAGGATTCCTTTATACAGGATTCCTCTAACGCAAAACCATCGTCACCTGCGGCTACAATACGGCAATGTGCATAGGAACTGGCGTGCTGATTGGCAGCAGGTCGTCTTTTCTGACGAATCCCGCTTCAATTTGTTGCACCATGATGGCCGAATTCGTGTCAGGCGCTATCCCTGTGAACGGCACATTTCGGAGTGCATTATCGAACGCCACAGTGCACAAACACCCGGAGTTATGGTCTGGGGTGCCATAGCATATCATGGAGGATCACAAATGCTACGAACTGTGGGCAATTTGAACAGTACCTGACACATAAATGAAGTTTTACAGCCCCAAGCTATTCCTTTCCCGCAAGGATTGCCCGGGGCTGTATTCCAGAAGGAAAATGCCCGTCCACATGTCGCCAGGATTGTCAAATCCTACCTTGATTCGCAACAGGTACAGCTTCTTCCTTGGCCTGCATATTCCCCGGATATGTCACTGACTGAACATGTGTGGGATTTCGTTGGACGGCGTTTCGCTCGTGATCCTCGTCCTGTTGCTTCGACAGACGAACTTTGGTTGCGCATACAAACAATATGGAATGCTCTTCCGCAGGCTAATATTCAAACTTTGTTTCACTCCATGCCGAGTCGTGTAGCAGCTCTGATTGCGGAGCGTGGTGGCCACACAAAATACTAATTTTTATCTCTTTTTATTGTTTGTTTGGATTGAAAATGTAATCATTTATTTGTCAACCACTCAAATGTGTATTAAATTTCATTCAACTATGATGCTTCCTTCATGGTGTTGCAATTTTCACAACAGGAGTATATTAGAGTTAATCATAAGTTAGTAACTGATTTTTTTTAAAAATTCTTAGTGAATTGTCCTCCTGGAACATTCAAGGATGATTTGGAAAATACCTGCAGAGACTGTGCTGTTGCTACCTACCAAGATAAAGAACGACAGTTATCTTGCCTGCCATGTCCTAAGGGTCATACTACCTTTTTGACTAAATCCACATCAATAGAAGATTGCCGTGGTCAGTATCTGAATTTAAGGTACAAATTAAACTAAACTGAACTTTATTGATCACTTATTGTTTTCTGAAAACTTCGTATTTATATTTGTATGAAACAATTGTTTTACATAGTATAATACTTAAAAATGGCCGCCCGAAATTTCTGCAGTGAAACTAACTGATCGATGTTAAAAATGATATGTCATTGCAGTAATAAGATGTTCTTAAATGACTGGACGAAATGGATTTTAGCTGTCCAATCGTTCAGTTTCACATTAGAAGAAAACGAGCTGTTGGTGTCTCATTTAAAATATACTAAAGATAATGGTCTGAATTTGACCAACCAATTGCACTGATATTTTTTAAATGCCATTTACCTCAAATTGGCTCAGTTAGGGCAAAGGGAAACAGAATTTCAATGTTTTTACTTTAGATCTCTCCCTTCATTTGGATGAATTGAGATAAAATGTTGTGGATTGTGTCAAGGACTACACTTTTTGAGAATAACTGAGTATGAAAAATTTGACTTTATAACTATTTGTTAGTGAATAAAATCGTGGTTGCTTTTACCTGGACTGGAGGTAGAACGAAACACCCCATTTATTTTGGTATGAGGTTGATGTAGGTAGATACGCGCACTAGACTCAGCCAGTTTAAAAACTTAAAAAGTTCTGAACCAACATTATTCCATTTCTGTCCCGTAGGTCGCATGCGTCCCGCCGAATCCTCCAAATGTGATCTTAATAAACAAAAATGATACAAAAGATTAAATTATGCGTTGAATTTATGTGAAGTACACGCGGAATTTTCATTTGCCTCAAATAAATGTTCCGAACAAATACGATGAATGAAAATCTTACAAAGAGACCTTACGGTCTCGGAAATTCCGATTGGGATGAGATTCAGTAGATTAGTAGTATCTTTTGAGGGTATCTACACAGTAAAGCAATAAAGAGCACTAGTCAAAAGATTCCGTTCGCCAGCAGCTCGGTGGCTATGTGGTCAACGTACTGGATTCCCGTGTGGTCATCCGGTTTCGATACTTCTCGCAGAGTTTTTGTATTTTGAAGCTTCTCATCAAAAGTAACTGTTACCATGAAAGGCTATTTCTTTTGATCTTTAACCTGTAGTTATTAGAACGTTATTTAAGTATAAGTTTAGCCATCGTCATTAAAGAGTTTTGCTTAAATTGGAGTAAGGAAAAATCGACAATACAGAAAAATAGCTACAAGAGGGTCTACATTTTTTAGTAAAAGTTAACTTTTTCAAAGAATAACTTATTAGCTTCAGTCGTTGCCTTTAATTACGGCTTATTTTAAATGTTGCCATAAAATATATTTAATTTGCGCCCCTTATTTATAGTTTTCGATTTGTTATAGCACTACAAAAGTGTTATGAACACTCAGCATATACCTACCGATTACCTTTCATTTATGTAATTGTATTTTATAATATTACGATTTCGAATGAAGAAGAAAATCCATAAAATATATCAAACAGTAGATCAAATACGCAGTAAATAACATACCCTAAATGAGACATATTTTGTCGAAAGAAGTAATGGACTTTATATGGAAGTCAAATTATAACAATGTAAAAGAAAAAAAAAAACTGCAAGAAATACCAAGAAATACGAAAAGATTAACTTTCATAAAATTTTATTTTCGTTTCCCTGTCTTTGCAGAATTTGTACTACATAAAATCCTACATAAAGAAAAGATGTCTTTATGAAGACGAAAAATAGATATTTCTAAAAACTATTTTAAAAACAAATCATGCATTTGCTACATGCCTACATTGTTTTCCTGTCTAATATGGATGGCGTTTCCAGCTCCTTGTTCTCCTGGCTATCACTCAGATACAACTTTCGAACCATGTGTTGCATGTCCATTAGATACATATCAAGAGTATTCTGGAAGAAAAACGTGTACCAGATGTCCTGATCGAAAGCAAACTTGGAAAGTAGGAGCAAATTCTTCCTTGGATTGCGTTTGTAAGTATAGGCTGGAAGTGATTTTTAAAAATTCGATTTTATTCTGACTGAAATTTTAAATTAAAGAAATTAACAGACATTTGTTTATAGGAGGCAAAAAAAAATAAATAAATAAAAATAAAAATAAAATCGTCTCTCATTTTAGATTTTTATTCTATTCTAAAGTCTTAATTTTGTTTATGAATAAATGAAATGTATTAGAAACTACTAAGTTAATAAGAAAAAAAAACAGTTTTTTAAAATTTTCTTGGTAATTAATGACATGATTTCTCATTTTTCGTGCTCATGCTCAATCATATAATTTTTCTTGCAATTGTGTTTACTTTGCCATAGACGTTACATTTTGTTGCAACTTTGCAGTTTTTAAAACCATGTCAAGCATTATATCATTGTTAGACATTTAGTGAATTTAAAACTAAAATATAGCGATTAGTTTTTAAGTAATGAAGTTATTTTTTAATGCTTCTCCTTCTTGGATGATTTCAGTCCCATGCAAAACAGGATCTTTTTCTGAAACTGGTTTTGAACCTTGCACGTTGTGCGATGTTGGTTCTTATCAGGATAAGAAACAACAAAAAGAGTGCATAATTTGTCCAAACGAAATGTCTACCGAAAATCTAGGAACTGAAGACAGCAGTGGTTGCATTGGTATGATTGATATAATTTTATTAGTTTTAATTATATATTTTTTCATTTTTAAATGTACAATCGACACGTATTTTGAAGTATTTTTATGAATGACTCCCAGGACACTTATGAATTATGTTCATTTCAGTTGGTTTTGTTTTAATTAGGAGAATTAAACTATATTCAATTATAAAAACCACTGAAATTAACAATAGCTAAATGAAGGTCCTCTTAGTCGTAAGGTGACTAACTGGTCTACAGCAAATAATATTTTTGTATCAAATACTGATGAATCTCAACAAATGATGAGCTTATGAATGACATTAGACCCTCGTTTTACTAGGGTTTATTTTACACGGTTTCGATTATACGCGGTTTAAGATTCGACACCTTTATTTTATTTTACGCGGATGAGTTTCGGTTTAACGCGGATGCAGCAATTCAATCAGATAAAATTTTCCCCTCTTTCAAAGTTCAAACTCCTAAAGATCGCAGATTACGCGTAATTAACTGCATTTTGCCGTGCTAATAATCGAGCTTGGGCCACTGGAGACATTTTATGCGATTGGTTTCTGAGCTTTTACCAGAAGTAAAGTTATTAAACTCACACAGAACTCATTGCAAGAAGAGCTATTAAAAATGACAAAGGAGGCCAAAACCAACGAGGATACCGACGTTGGTGACGCACAACCAAAAACGTTCTCATTGAAAATTTTGAGCCATTCCTAGACAATAGAAATTATCTTTCTGATTTGTTAGTGAAGGAAGATTCTATCATAGAAATGACGCAAGTGATCGTGGATGCGTTAATGCTCTGCAAAGAATTACACAGAGAAATTCTTAATGACTGCCAAAACACTGTCATAGCCACCTCCTCTTTATCAACAGGACACAAAATTAATGTATGTTTTCTTTATGTATGTTATGCATAAAAGTCGATATAAGTACCCATTAAATTTATTATACAATTAGTCATCACTAGAATGAAGTATTTTGTTATCTATGGAACCAAACCATTATTTTAACACTAATATTAGGTCTCAATTTACACGGTTTCGATTTACGCGGCATTTCCGTAGAACGTAACCCCCGAGTAAAACGAGAATCTACTGTACATTCTTCTAGATGAAATTTAATGAGCAGTAGCGTATCAAGGGGTTGGCAGGAGTGGCTTTCGCCAGGGGCACAGCAGCAAACGGGGCGGCATTTCGAGCGATTTTTTTAAAGGATTTTTTTTAATTAAAAAAAAGATCATATAAGTAGAAAAATGCTTTTGTAAATGAAAAAAAAAAAAAAAAAAACCTAGTAAGAAAAAGAGCTAGAGGGAAAAATAAGAGGGGGGGGGGGTTAACCCTTGGCGTCCAAAATACATGACATCTACTGCTAAGGAACATTGAATATCATTAAAAACAATTACAAAAAAAAAAAAAGAAAATAAGTATATTAAAGTTGCAATACTGTCTCCTAATTTGTCGAACCAATTAGTGAAATGCCCCCCCCCCCCATTTTTTTGGGAAGTGCGTCCCTCCAGTAACTTCCCATCGGGGCGAGCCTGGGGAGGGGGAGCCAATTTTTTAAGTTCGCCAGGGGTGCCAGAACCTGTAGGTACGCTTCTGTTTGTAAGAAGTCTGCTCATTGTTGGAAAATGAGAGAGTCATTCCACTCTTGTAAGAAGTTTTGTGAACGCTTTCTAACTTATTTTGCAAGTTTTTCAAAATTAAGTGAACTAAATAGACATGTTATTATTTACTAATAATAAAATATATTATAAGGAGTACTTTGGCTATGATGTAAGAAAAAAAGTCCCCAGATTTTTATATAACATTAGCTGTAAAATAAAGCAATTGTATGGAACTAACTTTGCAATGCAGATACAGATGCTTGGTCTCAATTTTGTCTTTAAGTGTCGATGTGGCCTGAGCTTTTGCAAAAAATTTCTAGAGAAAGAAAATTTTAAAGTGACTGTCTAGTCTATATCTTTAACTATAATGATGTAAGAGCAAGATAGTTCTCACATTGTACCCTCAAAGGAAGTATTTTATTTGAGAAAACAAATCCCTCTTTGAATCACGAGAAGAGCTCCGCGAAGAACTCACTTTCTCCATCGTCACGTGACAGGCCAGCCCTTTCTTTACCCTTGGCGCAATAACTTATCCGCGATCGTTGGTTTGGGTTAATCAAGTCAGTTCAATCGGTACAAAACATTTCTCGCAAAAACAGTAATAAATAGTATTAACTCCATACAAAATCGACGAGCCACAAAATGTCACGTGATAATCAAACAGAAACAAGTATCATGTTGGCGACTGAAATAGCAAACCAAAATTCTCTCTATTAGAGCCCTGTGCTATAATTTTACCTGATTCTGATAGGTAACCGTTTCACGAATCAAAGTTAATTTCAAACACCAAACATCATAAGTGCAAAAACGTATGTTAATAGGTTTCTGAACAAAAGGCATTATTGAAAGACAATACATATATAAGACAGTGAGAAGCAAAAGGATGTAAGTGGACATTTTCAAGTTTTGAGTAAAACGCGTTCAAAGATCCAAGGTACGCTTTGATTGATTTTTTCTCTTAATCATGCTGTATAGCAGCACCTACCAGGAATACTAGTACTATCTCTTGCCCCAAGACAAAGGAGAGGTTCTGCTACCAGTTGTATTGGTTATCTACACATTTTTAATTTTGCCACTTACATCCCTTTGCTTCTCACTGCCTCGTATATCGTTTAAATAATATCCAGTACAGATAGTTAAGTTTTTAACACAGCCTTTAACTAATCATTTGCTTAGAAATCAACTACTGTAAGCAAAAACATCTCTGCGCTCCTCTTTCCAAGTGTTCATCAACAAGAACTGGATACAAATGTATTTGTCCGGAAGGTCTTCGTGGAACTTACTGTGAGGTAAACATTGATGACTGTGCATCAAAGCCTTGTCTAAATAATGGTACCTGCACTGATGCTGTTGGAGGATACATATGTTCCTGCCCTATAGGCTGGACAGGAAAGCAATGTGAAGAGAACATAAATGATTGCATAATAAGTAAGAATACATTGAACTTTGATATGTTTCTTGTCTTCCGTTAAGCATACATTTTGTGCCCAAAATAACAAATAATAACGTCTTATAAGCACCCCGAATGTGACCAAGGCCGGATTAACATTTATTTACGCCCTAGGCCAAACTTAGAGATTACGCCCTACCTCACATGTGCAAACTCTATCAAAATCGTATCCCTCTCCCACCCCCGCAGTTATTTCCAGAGGCGTATACCAAGTGACAAGTGAAGATGACGCGCTCCCCCTTGATTCACAAAATAAGCTATGGGGTTTTTTTTCCTCTGTTTTCCGTCGATAACGTTCAAAAATGGGGGGTTCCAGGGTGCTCCCCCGGCAATTTTTTGAAATTGAAGTCTTAAAAAAGCAATTTTTCACCATTTAAGGCGATTTAGCGGGAAGTGCTGTCATTCGGAACTCGCCTCGGAAAGTTTTTGACACTGAAGTTCTTATGTTATCTTTGATGATGTTAAAGAAAGGGATGAGTTCGGAGATTCTTACCCCCCCCCCCATCTCCGAAATCAGTCTTGAAAACGAAATTATTGACGGATCTTTACTAATGATGCTGGGGAATGGTGGGAGTCGAAAGAGCTCCCCTGGATATTTTGAAAATGAGGTCTTAAAGCGCAACTTTAAACAATCTTTTTTTTTTAATGCGGTTACGATTTGGTGATTTTCAAAATTGAAGACAAAAGTTTGTAGGACATTTTTTATGACGCCCGGAAAAAGGATGGGGTGCAGCCCATCTTCCCCAGAAGGGTTTCGAAATCGAAGACTTAAATACGCAATTGGAAACCATCTCTGATGACATTACGCGAAGTGATAGGATTCGGTAACTTTTCCGTAGGTGTTTCGAAAATAAAGTCGTAACAACAAAATTTTGAACGATTTTATTAATGTTGGAGAAGGGCTGAAGTCGGAGGCGCTCTCCGGAAAAGTTTCAGAACTGAGGTACTAAAAACGAAATCTTAGATGATTTTCAATGAGGTGGGTGGAGGGCTGAAATTAGGACTCCCCAGGAAAGTTTTCAAACTGAAGGTCCTAAAAACAAAATTTTAGACGATCTGTTATAATGTGAAGGTGGGGCGTTAGAAATCTTTCCCCTGAAAAAAAAATCGCCCTTGAACCCATGCGACTTTGGGCTCCCCCCTCCCCCGCCCTCGAACATTTGTGACTCTGAGGGGTTTTTTTTTTTTCTTTTAATGCCATCGAACCTGTGCGACTTCGTGTTTTTTCTTTTTTTTTTAATTTTGCGCACCCTCAAACCCGTACGAATTCGTGGGGTTTTTTTTTTCTATTTCGCCCCCGAAACCGGGCGATTAGTTTTTTTTTTTTTTTTACTTTGCGCTCTCAAACCCGTGCGGGAAGCTTTTCAAAGTGAAGTGGTTGCTTGGTGGGCAAAAAGCTTCCCACCAAACAGGATAAACAATTTAAATGATCTATCCATATTTCTGAGGAGTTGAAGGTGGGAGGATGTTCTAATGGAAGTAGGTGTGATGAAAGAGGAGAAGAGGGAATAGTTTGACATATACTTGGCGGGCAAACTAGATATCATAACATTTTAAGGCTGAGGGTTTTTGGGTTTAGGATGAAGGCGTTCTTTTTGTGCGGAAAAGTTAAAGGTTTCCTTGGCGGGGAACTTTTTACAACAGGGTTGTTTTTGATGAGATAAAAATTACGGGAAGTTTCTTGGCTGCAGATTTGCGATGCGACTCGTATGCAACGAGAGATTCCTCCAAGATTTGTTTTATTATTATTTTCACGACGTGAACATATTTTCAGTTATGGGGCTAAAACGCGTGAGATCGATGCTCTGGTTTTACACCGGGGGGGGGGGGGGGGGAAGGAAAAAGAAAAAAAACCGAGGAAAAAGAAAAAGATCGTTTTTCATTATTAAAAATATTTTAATCGGGAACCCATTCCTCCTTGTCTCCCACCCTGTCTCCCTCCTTGATCAAACCTTTTTATTTTTAGACTTTTCATTTCCCTAGTCCTTCAGAAGAATGTCAACTGTTAATTTTACGGTTTCTTCCACTGCAAATCAAAACACTTGTCATAAAATTTTCGAAAAAAATTGGATTATTGAGATCTAATCGAAAAGACTATTTCGAATAGGTGATGGGTGGTGGAGGAAAACGGCAGTCATATTTGGATTCAATAAGTTTTTTTACATAGGAATCAGCGGAAATGTGTCAAAAGCATTTTTCATGCCACGCATTGTAATCTAATTGTTCATAATGAAAAATTTAACTTTATTGTTTACATCAGTCAACTTAAAACTTTTTGAAAAACTTTCCTTTACAAAAATATCCATTGGAAAAATTATTCTTTTAAAAAGCAAAAAATATAAACTTTAAGCCTCATACAGGAGACTTAAATATAATTTTAATTTGAATGAATATTTTTTGTGGGTCTTTAGGGATAACTTTTTATGAACTTAAAACTTTCAATAAAATATATTTTTGATATACCCTACTCTACATTAGGGCTATTCTATGAAAACATGCGTAACATGTCATTTACAGTTACACAAAGCACCATAAAAAACCTATCTTGTTGCATTACGTGAACTTTATGAAGTTCTGTTTCTATAAATACAATAAATTTTTTAAGTTATTCAGAAACAATATTTATCCCTATAGAACTACAAACTGGGGTAGTTATCTACTCCAAGTAAACTGGGTTTACAGCACTTTTAAACAAATTTTCAGCACTTTTAGCTATTCCAAACCGTATTTTCACCAACTAAATCTTGATAAAATATTGAATATGCTCTCCACCATTCTCTTCGGCATGAAAAAAAAAATCATGTGGTCATGAGTCAGATTACACTTTTCAGAACGATTTTACGAGCAAAAAACACATGGGGTAAATATGCACCTCAGTTTTTAGTGTACAGGTAAAAAAAAATGGGTTTATAGTTTTAGGGTTAGTTTACATTTTTTGACTAAGTAACTGACGTATCTCATATGATACGCCCCTTTCTCCAATTGTTTCTTCCCAAATTTTTCTCATTTTGAACGTAGGAACTTTTCTGTGTAGTATAATTTTATTTGGATTCGATGCATTTGTTACACGAGTGAAACGTTTGTAACTGTAATTGCGTATAATTTCGGGGAATGCATACTACGCATACATTTACGCATTTTGTAATTATATAAAAAACAACAAAATTTGTTGTTTTTAAAAAATTTCAATTTTGAAAGTATCTGCTTGATATTTTCGAGTAATCTAATTACACAGTGCTGAAATATTTCAGATCCTTGCCAGAATGGTGGAAGTTGCAAAGATTTGATCGACGACTACGTATGTGCATGTGAATTAGGATTCATTGGAGAAAACTGCGAAATTAACATCAACGATTGTGAATCTAATCCATGTCTTAATAGCGGTATATGTTTTGACATGCAAAATGTGAGTACTATTTTTTTTCTTCCCAAAGTGTCAAAATCTGTAAAATTAAATAAATATTTGATTTTTAACTTTCAGGACTACAGATGCTGCTGTACGAAGAATTATAAAGGGAAGAATTGTGAAATAAAAGTTGATTTTTGTGAAGATATCAGTTGCTTTAATGAAGGAACGTGTATTTCTGAAGATGAAGGCTTTACTTGCCTTTGCGAATCAGGTTTTCAAGGAAAGTTGTGCGAAGAAAATATTGATGATTGCTCAAATCATACTTGTTTTAACAATGGAACGTGTTTAGACGGGATTGATAGTGCAACATGCGTATGTCCTGAAATGTACGCTGGAATGCATTGTGAAAATGGTAAGATTTTTCTTTTTAAATTAAGACTGAAATGTTTTAAGTTTTTCAGTGCAAAACTATGAGTACACTGACTGACACTGAAAATTCAACACCAAGAAAAAGGGTCCGGAAGGGATGAAATTGGTCAAAAAGACAGAGACAGCAAGGAACACTAAGTGATCTCTATTTTGAACCGATATTCAGATTACAGAACAAGAACGGCGTCGACTCAGTAGGATGTAGGGCCACCGCGAACAACGATGCACGAAGAAACACGACTAAGTACAGAGTCGATAAGAGTGCAGATGGTGTCCTGGGAAATGGTTCTCCATTCCCTGCCAACCATTGGTCAAAATTCGTCCTCTGAATGAGGCAGGGACAGAGTTTGCAAAAGGCATCCTATCACATTCCACACGTGATCGATTGATGACAGATCAGAAGAGTACGGTGATCACGGAAGCATCTGTACACCTTGTAAAGCATGTTGGGAATACGAGCACTGTGTGGTCGGGCGTTATCCTGCTGAAAAATTGCATTGGGCCATCATAGTGCCCTGAATATGAACTAGAAGTGACGTGGTATCGTACGCAATAGCGTTCCAAATCATCATGAAGGGTTGTCAAGCGGTGGGGTACTGCACAATTGCTGCCAAATTAGATATGTCTCCATGTCCACGCCACACTCGTATGTGGAGACTATCACTGGAAAAACAGAAGAAAGACTCATCTGAGAACATGACGTTCCGCCATTCCGTCATCCAAGTCGCTCTAGCACGGCACTATTCCAAGCGATGACGTCTATGATGGTAGCAGCTGCGATTTGACGTAAGGACCAACTTGCCCTTCTGAACCTGATCACCATATCCCTCGTAAAATTGTCTGTCTGCTGGAAGTGCCTCGTGAACGGTGGCTTGGCATTCTCTCCCTTTATAAGTATCTTAAGAGACAACAATAAAATTTCTTCGATGGCAGAATCCGATCCGATCCGATCTCTGGCAGAAATAACGGCACGAATATTGTTCTTTCTATAAGTTCCTTCTTTTATGTCTTACTTCACGTACGTTGGAGAGGTGCGCATTTCACATCATTTGCATAACTCGGTGACGTGCGTCCACCCTGAAATTTCATAAACTTCTGTGCACGCCTTCCTGGTGTAGCATTTTCAATGTTGAACAGGGTACATACTATGTGTTGATGTTTCATCAACTGCCATATATGTTTCCAATTCATTTTTCTTTGAATTTTCATTTCATACATATATAAAAGAAAACAGGACCTTGAGTAACCTAGTAGATAGGGCAGCGGAGGGTCCTAGGTTCGAGACCGGCTCCATATATACTCACTTTATGGTGCCACTGTATAACATGGAGGTTACAAGTGAAACACACTATGACAAAGTCATAGATTTTCAGATTCTTCTGGCCCCAAAACTGAGGTATGAATATGAAACCCACTTTATTTATTTAAATTTTTTTAAAGCTAGGTAATCTCATTAAGAAACGCTAAAACTCTAATCTAGAAGATTTTAATGGTTCGACGTTTATGGAAAACTTATTTTTTGACTTAGTATGTTTCACTTGTAACCCCACGATTTGTGGAATATGACGGGTCGTTCCACAGAAAAGCAAAACAAAAAAAAAGAGGGGGGGGGGAGGGGAACCCCCATTAAAATTAATTAATATGTAGTTAAATAAAACTACTGTTTTTGCATTTCATCGTATAAATTCAACTATTCCAACAAAGATATACCAATTTGTGATTAAATTGTATGATCCAAGTATAGCACCCTATATTTATTTCTACTTAGATTTTAAATGCCAAACCACTCCTTAAAAGGAATTTAGTTTTGTATGTATAGAAATTCAATAAAATAAATTTCCAATACCAAAATTTATCGTTTGAAAAAACACGAGCTAATTTCTCGAGAATAATGATTACAATTTTTATTATAAACTGGTCAAAAAAATTTGTTTTACGTGAATTGCGTTATAAATAAACAACAAATAAATGTTCCATATTTTAAATTCTTTACTGCTGTTCCGCTTTTAAAAAACGTAATTTTCGATGTCTAGACGAAGAAAAACTATTTCATGTCTTATGGTAAAGCCATAAACTCACCATATTTCAAAGTTTTTAGCTTGTTTTCCCGCTAGAATTTTCTTGAAATAACTTTGCTCGTTACAGAAGAACATTTTTGTCTGCTGTCCTCCTATTTTTTTAAGATTGGTGACTCAGATTTTTTTATTTTGGATTTCAAGCAATAACTGTGTTCAATGACTTATGCCTTTTTTAAGATTTTAAACACGGTTTGAAACTCAAAGTTCTTTATGTTATTTTGTACTTGAAATCATTTTTTGACTTTAAAAATGATCTATTGTTTTTGCAGAAAGCACTTAGTTTTTCTCCGCAAGCCTTCTAAAGTCATTTTCTAACGACATCATATTAACATTGTCTTTAATTTTTCATAAAGCTAATTTTTGTTTTTCTCCTTAGCTAGAGTTTTCACGGCATTGAATCTTTTTTTTTTTTCCAGGGGTGCCCAAGTAAGGAGGTCATGGCGCAGACTACGCCATTAAAATTTTAGGGTGGGCTTTTTAGAGGTATTTTCCTTTTTTTTTGGAGAGGGGAGGACTCTTGGTCTCGGGGGCTCTTTATGGTATTAGGAGTCATTGCTCTTGGGGATGAGAGGGGATGGGCATCCCTGATTATTATTTTCAAACCGGAATAATAAGCTAAACGTGCTGCGTTCGCAAGGTAAAGCAACTACTTACATGTTTCGATCAAAAAGTAGGCCAGTGAAATTATTGGCTTTTTTGAAGTAAGTGCTACGTGAAAATGGATAGAAAACTACTGCGTGATTAAATCCATAGTAATGAAAAGTTAGCTACATTGCACAAACTTTTCATTATTACGGATTGTTATAAAAGTTTATTTGACACGAACTTTAATTTTGCTCTTACATTAATAACTGTTGGCACAATAGAATTAAGTGTGATTTTTAGTTATGTTTTTAATCCAGTAAATCAAGCATAAACCATTTCAGTATATGACTTTAAGTTCGTCATTTTACAACACGGGTACAAAAAGCTACCTAATATTATACTAAAGTTAGTGAATACTAACTCCATACTTACATTACAGTTAATGAATACTAACTTCATTGCATTGAATCAGATGTTAATTTATACTCAATTCTAGAGTCATTAAACATGCATGCAACTACAGTATTTGTCATTGCATCATTAAATTATCATTAATTCTTCTGAGACTTCTTAAAAATTAATCTTTTTTCGTTTCTATATTTATCTTGTTTTTCATTTCCTCGTTAAGTACTTAAATATGAACGTGTTTTGCTGTCATGTTTATCTAAAGATATCTAACATTGATAGGCATATGACGCATAATAAAGCAGAGAGGGTATTATAACATGAGTAGTCCAATGACTTGACTGTTTGGTAGTATCTTTGCAAACAACATCGGAATTAATGGCCAGTGATCTCTTATATTACTGAGAATCAGAACTTGCCTGCAAAACCAGTGTTTTTAGCACATCCCTTCAAAAAAAGCCTCTTATATTTGAAGCGGGGAACGAAGATTTAGCTTTAGCCCCCATTCCAGGAAAAACATCTTACTTAAAGCTTACCCTAACAGCCGTTATTTGCAAAAGGGATTAAGCACGATTGAAGTTCTGCTGTAGACCTGTTGACAGAAGTTTTCTTAATATTGCTTCAATAGAGTTGGAAATAAAATATGTGTGGCTAGAGCATTTGATCACTCACCATCTAATTTTTCTGAAAATGCCAGGAAATATTTTGCAATAAATTGTGTTTAACTATAATACTGAACTTGCTGAACCATGCGAAACATTCGCGTTAAAAGCGGTAATTTTGAACATCCGATTTTTTAACGGCAATTTTTTTTAAAACAGTAACAATGTGAATTATTTCTTCATTTTTCGCTGATGGCAGTGAAAAAGATACCAGAATGATGCCTTACTTTTATAGCTTTATGAAGTATTGAAGAACAACCCTCCACTCATCCAAAAAAAAAAAAAAAAAAACCTTAAATGTTATTCATGATGACTTACCATGCTAAAATAAACTTTTTTTTCTGATTTTAATGCAACAGTACAACTGTAATTCAGAATCCTGCATTAATTTTAGATTATACATTCTTCGAAATTTGGATCTAAGTTATTCCGAGGAAAAAAAGTTATTCAAAATCGACAAAACCGATGCGGGGATCGAACCCACGGTCTTCGCGTTTTTAACACGCTCTAACCAACTAAACTATTAGACTTCACTCGTGGGGTGTTATAAATTAAAACAATGAGTAATTAAAAAATAAAATAAACTTTTTTTTTTTCGAAAAACTGCCACATTGTGAGATTTATGTTTATTTTTCGCCGAAAGGAGTGAAATTTATATTCAAATTAATGCCGTACTTATGAAGTTTGAAAAATGCTTCATATAGTTATGACATTGTCACAACAAAACACCTGGAAGAAATAATGTATATGTTTGCTTTTCATGCTTAATTTGGTGTGCTACACCTAACGGTTTCTCTATTATTCTTAAGTATGAGCATTTGAATTTTTTTGCTAAGACATTGTTTTTTGGTCAAACCATTTGCACAAACGGACGTTTTTGTGTTCACATTTCCGCTTTACTACCATAATTTTAAAATTTTACTTTTTATTTTTATATATTCAATTACAAAGAACCAATATGTATCATACCATAAAGTATCAACTTTGCAAAAATTTTTTAAAAAATACTTAAAAAATAAATATTTGTACCTGTTTTGGACGTAACACTACGGTCCACACCCGAAACAGATACAACACAATTTTTTTTAGGAACTTGATACTTCAAACTATGGTACATAATGATTCTTTATATTCGAATATATTACAATTAAAAGTCAAAGTTTAAAATTCTGGGAATAAAGCGCAAATATATGCATAAAAATGTCCATCCTTGCAAATGGGGGGGATTGAGAAATTTATAAAATAATAAAAATATAAAGCAATTTCTTTTAAAACTTAGTCTAGAATAGGTATTGTTTAAAGGCATTTATACTGAATTGAAAAGATTGAATTGCATGTTGGTAGCCAAAGTTAGTATTTTCAGTAAGTTATCGCCCTATAGCCAGGCTAAGGCAGAATTATATAAATATAGGGCGATAACTTAACTGGAAATACCATGCCTTGCCTTCAATCTTCGAGTTGAACCGAACCACGTTTCGGTCACTCGTCTGGTCAGTGCTAATTCTATATTACCTACTACACTTGATTCCCTTAAGAGGTTTTCCATCTCCAGCTCAGTCACTTCCTATTCCGGGCTAATGAATACTAATAAGCACGAAACTGCAGTTCTCTGATGGAATGACTGAGCTGGCGGTGTAGTTTATGTAAAAGTTAGTACGTTACTTCAAATACCGTGTTGCCATGCTTGAAATTAGTTTCAACAAGGGGCTGTCCATAAACGATGTCACGCCGTTTTTTCAACGAGTTTCATCCCCCTCCCCCTTTGTTGTGAAGTGTTACATTTCACATTACACCATCCTTTCTCTTTGTCACATGTCACGCTGCTTTTCATAAGCATGCTAATTAAAAAAGAAAGAAATAAAAGTTTTGTAATTTCATACTTCTTGTTACTCCCTCTCTCCTTCTTGTCTCTAACTGTCATGATTTCAAGAACCTCCTTCCCTTCTCAAAGTGTGACATCATTTCTGTACATCAGAGCCAGACAGACGTAAGAACAAAAATTGCGATTTTCCGTTTTGTTAGTGCATTGTAATTAGAAGTCTATTCTGCATAGAGGCATGTGAACGTTATTCTTAAAAAAAATATATTTTTTCAATTTTTTACTAGGGTTAAAAGAGCACGCGTCCCATCCTCTGTATGAGCTAGTAAAAAGTCCTGTACACTATAAAAGCAATTCAAAAACGTTCCTGGAAAATAATGGGCAGCTGATGTACCCAATTTCTACCAGTAGCATATCTTGCAAGAAAAAAAAAAAAACAGGAAATGTTTTCCGCTAAAATTCAGTAACTTTCCTGAAATCATTCTTAAATCTTTCTAAATATTACAGAAAAATCTCCGGTTAAAGTCAGTAATGTTTCTGGAACCTTCAAAGAAAACTTAAGAAGGTTTTAAGTAGTAGCTTGGCGCTTTCCTGATTTACCAAGAAAGCTCCAAAAGCATTACTGCAAATATGGACAGCGCTAAAACAGAATTGCAAGTTCCAAGCACCCCACTTGCTTGCAGAGCCGCGGAATCCAGAGACTTATTCGCTCTCATTCAGTTTGCAATCGTTTGTAAGCAGATCCACTAAATATTTACATTTAGTGAATCTTTAAACTGGTAGCTAAAAATATTTTTTTCAACAGTGAGAAGTCTGCTATCGTGTAACTTGGAGCAATTCAGGACACTTTTTGACAAAGATATAGTTTTCACTGGAAAATTGTGAAAACCTCAGAACGTTTCATGGAAATTACCAGTAACGTTTCGGAATATTTTTTGTAGTGTAAAATTATCATAATGTGACTTACGTACTTCTGGCTCTGAGGTACAGACTTGTGGCCGTCCTCTTATATCTCATAGAGCGAAATTTCTATATTGAAGAACTTTCACTTATAAATGACAGAAGCAATTGTTAAGATTTAACCAAACAGTTGTTAAAAAAATAGTTTTTGGACATGCTTTTCTCACTAAATTTAAAAGTTTCAATTTCTTTTTCTTTTCTTCGTCGGGTGAAAGATAAGTTCAAACTATTAGCCTGGCAAATGCAACAGAGATAACACAAAGCATGAGGTGAAATTGGTGCAGTGCGAAGAAACATACGGAGGTTATAAGTAAATATTTCTCCAATTTTCAGATCATCATTTTTCTTTTTTCCCCTATTTCAGGCCTAAATTCCTCCTTCTGGAAGCAGACAGTTTCACACAATTAAATAATTCATATACCATCTGTTTCTTTTAAAAACTAAATTTGTTTATTTCAACTTTTTGAAACTGATTGGTGTCTTCCCTCGTTTCAAACTATTAGGTTGTTTTTTCCTTCTGAGGATTTAGTTTCTTAATGATGTTATTTTACGAAATGAGCTTTATTTTCAACCTTCTCTAATGATTTATCGTTATTCCCTCCTTAGTCTGAAATTTTTAATAATTGAAGCATTGAAATAATTAAAAAGCAACTTCTCCTCGAATTCTGTTTTTTCAATTCTCATTAGTCTAAATAAGTTTGTCATAATTGCGATAAAAACTGTACTTTGGTTAGTGATTGAAAAGGAGAGAGGAAAATTATTAATATTGTTTGAGCTGAAATATTACTTGAAATCATTTTTATTCTAAGTAGTTATACTAATAAAAGATTTTTGCTTATTATCTCTGAAAATATGCATTTTGCTTCACTCACTCGTTCGCCTTTCTCAGTCCAATTAAAATTCTATCGCCACAGGCATCAATATTTGCTTTTTTGTGAATGACTGGTCTAATTAAAGAAAGGAAAGATTTAAAAAGTTTTATGCGTAGAAATTACGATTTTGTGGTTGAACAAATCAGTAGAGACACTATAATATTAGAAAAGGTAACGTATTGTTTTGTGCGTAATAGTGAAATAAGAGAGAAAGTGTTCTATCATTCATTACAGGTATACTTTTTCATCCCTTGGTATTATTAAAGAGATACAATATTCGTAAATGCACGAGAAAGCATGTTAGGTTTAACAGCCTCCGTGTGAGTAGACGGATTAGTTATATTAAATCTAGGTGACTATCCAGGGGGGTTGTGGTGTTGTGGATGTTGTCCCCACCTCCCGAAACTCCTAAGCTTTCCTTTTTTGACCATAGAAAGCAACTGAAACTGACCATATCCCCGGACCCCTCAATCTAAAATGTAACCCTATCCGACATCGAATTTTTTTTTCTGACTACGCCACTGATTAAAACATTAAGTACATTCTTTCGGGTTGTTATTATTGATGAAAAATGTGTCAGCACGTTGATCATTAACAAAACAATTTGAACTACAGTAACTCCTGTGATACTAGATAAAACATGTATCGGACGCAGAATAGAAATGAAATGACTACAGTTTGAATTCTCCTTATGGTGGACCGCTGATAAATTCCGTATTGGTTTCAGCGCCTGCTAGTAATATTACAGCCTCAGTCTTTAATGGAGCTTAAAATATAACATCAAACCAGAAAGCTGATATTGATTGGGGTGAGGGGGGGGGAATCTGGAAATCTGACACCAACGTCTTCTGCACTGATGTGAGAAGAAACTGGTGGTAAGGTCTGGGAAGTAAAACATAATGCAATTAATACCAAACAGCACAAACTCTTACACATGACCTATCGCTCTGTGTCTTCCCTCAAGTTTCTTACAATTGTGACTGCGTTAGAGGCACTATCTTTTGCAGATCTTGTGCAATCCCCCGATTGCACAGCATCCATACTTTCATGCAACACCACTATCGGCTGATGCCATAACCATGAGAATTTCGACGTCCAGTTTCCCTACCAGATGGAGGCACCTGGACTCTGTTCGATGCAAAACTGTACTAGGAATTTAACTTTGCCAAGAGCACTCTAAGCCAAACGAGAACTCGAGGGATCTTCAACATGCCGCATGTTCATACGGCATGGACGTTGTCCACTTTCTGTATCTTAAAAACCCACTGACTGGAGCCAGGACTGAACGTACCCCTTTTGGCGTAAGAAACCAGCATCTAACACCACTCTGATAGCTAATTTCACTCCACTTATCCAATATTTCGCTATAATCGTAGCATTTTCATTGAAATGAAGTTAATTTATAACTTTTAACTTCTGCAAAATATATAAAACCATTGAATAACAAGGATGAATGCATTTCCTTCACTTAATATTGTTTGTCACAAATCATGAATTTCCTTCCAGCTTTGTTTCCAGAATTTGCTTTGAAGTACGAGGAAAGATTGACATCAAACTATGTGGAGCTTGAAAACTCTCGCTTGCTTTATGCAATAACAGTGTCTTTTTACATGCGAACCGATTTCAAGGATCCAAAAAGTAAAGCAACGCCAGTTTCATACAGTTACAAAAATAGCGATGGAGTTGTAATTGACAACGCATTAACATTTTTGGATACTAATCGGCTCATCTTATACATACATGGTGAGCCTTACCATACTGAATACTCCGCTAACAGGTAAGCTGATATTCCTGATTTTAAACTTGCGGCTAACAGTGCGGCAAATAAAGAACTCTCGTCTTCCATTTTAGTCCAGTAACTTGTCGTCTGAAAGTTTTGCCTAGTCAGATACGTTAGGTCTGCTTTTTTGCTCAGTTGTTCATGATATTGATAGAAAAAATTATCCAAGTTTTTGACCTCTAGCGCCGAACGCAATCTAGTCAAAAAAAAAAAAAAAAAAAGAAAAGAAAAGAAATTTTAGACTTTAGTGTGATTTTTTCCGATTTTAACCCTAAGCCGTAAACGACTAGTTAAAAAAACATATTCTGCACGTTTTGAAGAAGATTAAATCTGCTACAATATGAATCTAGAACAATCTCTTCAGACCCAATTGAATCCGAGATAAAGCCGTTCAGAACGACAAAATATTGCAATATTGCTAAAACTTGCGAGGTTCGGAATTATTATTATTTTTTAAGGCTTTATCTTGGAAACTATTTGGTCTAAAGAGACAGTTCTAGAATTATAATGCAGCAAATTTCGTCCTCTTCAAAAACGTTCATGCTAGGTGTAATTGAAAACCTAGTCATTTAGGTACAGTCAAGTCTAAAATTTCACGGTTTTCCTCAATTTATGAAAAGGTAACCTTCGGCGCTTGTTCAACTTGGAATGTTCTTTTTGAAGTAACAGTTTTCATTCTATTTACGCTTGTTTTCCTTGCCATACGTAAAAACCAGTCGTCAAGTGTCCAATCTTGATTAGTATTCTATTATCTTTGCTAGTACTATGTTGCCGCAGAGGAGAGGTTACCTTTCCATTTGTATTAGTTATCTCCAAATTTTTAATTTTGTCACTTACATTCTTTTGCTTTTTACTGCCTCATATGACAATTAACTTGGTTTTACTGTTTTGTGCTAAGTGCTAATTTTTAATGATGTTATGAATTTTTTTAAATGAAATTGCGCTAAGTGTTCACCAATTGGTCGGTCTCCCTTGCATTGTCTCTCACTGAAATTTTCAATTATAAAATCAAAAGAGAGTCATCTAAATGATATTTAAATACATCCCTTTAAGTATGGATTTAAACTTGGAAAGGAAAAAAAAGGAATAAATAAATAAATGGAAGCTGCCCTCTCCCCTTTAAAAAAAATATTGTAATCGACAAAAGTTGACAAAGGTATACAAATTATTACTTTTTTCTGAATGAAGCAATTTCATGACAAAAAAAAGGGAAAGAGGTGAAATTGTTTTGCTTTTTACATATGTCGTTCAAATATTCCGTTCCATAAGAATAGTTTCTGAAATGATTTCGCAGACAAATGCATTATATACCAACTCAGAAATAATCGAAAAATCATTCTTCGCTATGGAAATGAAAAATTTCGAGTTGTCTATAATTAGCTCGCATTCCGCCTGTATGAAATCAATACTTCCCCCGGAGCTCTTTAATAGAAGCGCCAGTTGACATGCAGTGGCGAAATGAGAAATCCATTTGCAGGACTCGATCTTTATTAAATGAAGTCTAATTGTTTCATGATACAAATGAAAATAGGGATTACAAAAATCATTTCTCCAAATTATCGAATTAGTAGGCTGTTAAGCCAATATTTGGGAAATAAATGTAATTCACAAGCAATATAATTGATTTTTAATTGATTTTTAACGACGAGTAAATTTTTTTGATTCATTTCGGATCGCAGACAATGTGTTAGCTCTATATTTATATGATTTGAAATGCAAGTCGGGGAAAAAAAAAAAAAAAAAAAGAAACAGAAATAAAAATAAATTTTACCCTTTATTCAATTATATGACCATTCATTGACGACATTTTATCTGAACATTTTAAACTAGAACAAACAGTTCCTGGGGAAAAAATAATCAGTTACTTGTTTCATAAAACAATGCAGCTACGTAGAAATAAGTCATAAAGAACTATATAATGCCAATTGAAATTTATTTTCTTTTTCAGTAGGGTAGATCGGAACTGGTCAAAACATTTTTATGAATTTAGTTTTTTTTTTACTGAATTTCTTTTCGAAAATCTGATAAAACGTTAAATGCAGTCTTCCTATATTTTCTCTGTATGTTACAATCGACCGTACATTTAGCACAGTAAGCGCAGTTGCTTCATTCTTGGTGAAGGATGCAATGTGCCCTGGAAAAACTGAAAAAGTTATAATCATATATTGCATTTTTATTGATAATTATTTGAACTCTTAAGTGTTATCATTGTTATTTTAACACTTTTTATTTCTAAATTATTACGTTAATAACACTTTCATATGAGCTGCAAGTTATTGCCCCACATCACCGGAGCTTAGGCAGAACTAAAAGCATATTTCGCACTGTATCAAGCTGCATAAAGTAATAAGCTGTGCCTTAGGTTTTTAAATTAACATTTGCCTTCACTCTACGAGACGAAGTTGCACCATGTTTGCGGTCCTCGCGGTTATGTACTAAATCAAAAAACTCTGCTACCAGTGTGAAAATAATCTCAGTTACAGTTTCCATGCAACTTTAACGATAGCTTCGGCTCTAGTATGGCTATTCCAGACCAATGATCTCCAACAAGAGAAAAACTGCAGTCTACGGATGTCGTAACGAGCTGTGTGGTATATGTTAGTAATAGCGTATGAGTATATAAAAAAATATACACTTAAAAATAATATAATAAAACTTTGCTAACCAATATTGATAGTGTTTTTTCCGTCAGTTTTTTACTTAATTTTAAAACAACTCATTTAGTATTGAAGATTACGGGAAAAAAAAGAAAGATAAATAAAAAAAGGTAAATGGAGTCACAAAGTTACATTTAGCGTATAATTTCATACAAAAGGCGTGAGCAAGTCTTACACAATTCAGAACTTATTAAATAGTCTGAATTCTATGTATGTAATAGCTCACATAAAATCGAAAATAAGTGGAGAAGTTTAGCTCCAGTTACAAATTGATGAAAAAATCGTAGGATTGATAATGACTAATGTACAGAGTATTTCAGAATAAAGTATTCCTAAATTTAAAATACTTAATATTCACTAGTTTTTTTCAAAAACCTTGATCTCGTTTCTGGTAAACTCAAATCACATTTTTTTTTTTTTTTTTTGCTATCAGATTGACATAGGAACCATTCAATGAGACGAAAAAAAATAATATTCAAGAGAAATAATCAAAATACACACAAACGTTAATGACCTCTACTCCAGTTGCATGGAACTTGAATTGATGAATAAAATAAAGAGCGAAAACTACGAATTTGAAATAACTAAAATAAAATGACATTAGACTAAGGACAACGTTCTTCAAAAATCCCAATATAAAGTAAAGTTTGCGTTAAGGAAAAGTAATCACGGCTATTATTTACTTGCAATATGCCCAATGATTTCATCCAAACTTTCTAAACTGCACGAAACGTCCGTAAATAACATTTGGGGAAGAAAGCGAACCAACATTTAGTTGTGAAAAGATTTATCGTCTGCGAAAACAAACATAATGATTAAAAAATTATGAAAAACATTAGTGTCCGTTAAAACTTAATAAATAAAGCGAGAAAGAAAAGAATTAACAAGATGTGAAAAGATTTATCTTCTGCAATAAGTAAATGATTTAGCTTTCATGGATTTCGTTGGTCACGTCGCAATGAATTACGAGTCTCGCTATCTATCATTCCCTCTCCTGTGTCTCTCAAATGAGAAACGTCCATAATTAACAAAAGGAAATTAATAAGCAATCTTAATTGATAATAAAAAATGAGAAAAACTCCCTTGTATGTATTTTCATAGGTTTAGCATTGCAAAATTTAAATACTTTAAATAAATGTTGTTTAGAAACCTCAGTAATAAGAAAACAGATCTTTTTTTTGGAAACGAGATCTCATCATGGACAAATTCAGAGCTCATTTGGTGCGATTAAGAAATAAAATCCCTGATAAGACTGTGCGACCAATTTTATTTTTTGGTTTACAATAAGTTACTCATGAAAAGATGATCCATTTGAATTGACATTAACTAAATTTTGCACGTACATGATGACAAAAAACACTTATAATTTGATAAGTTTATTCTTTATTCTTTTGAGCTCACGTTTAGGATACTTTGTAAATTCTTTTACATTTCGGACAGATTGAGAAAAAATTAATAGCATTTTGTTTGTAAATGAGTGAAGTATCATACCTATTTCATAAGGATTGTTAATAATAGCGTAGCATGATGGCTTTTAAATAATTTCTAAACTTATGGAACTCAGTTATATTTAAAAACTTGCATTCTCACCCATCGATATTTGCTTCAGGGATTCAATGTGGCATCACTATGCTTTGACGTGGGAACGTGAAAATGGAAGATGGTTCTTTTACGTTGATGGAAAACTGATCATAGAAGGTAATGACCAGAGCAATGACAAATACATGAGGCCTGGTATTTTCATATTAGGACAAGAACAAGACAGTCTTGGGAGCACATTTAGTGTCTTAGAAGCTTTCGTTGGGGAGATCACAGAGGTACATTTTAAATAGTTTATTTCATTTTGATAAATTTCTGTTTTCAGTGCGATATTTCATAAAATTTATTAGAATTGTGTTCAAACTATATTCATTCTTCATAGTAAGGAAACCAATAACTGCCATGGGGACAGTACTTGCAGAAAATGAGTTTTTGAGATATTCTTTTCAAGAGACTCGTTTTGGATTAAATACCAACAATAGGGAAATGTTGGAAACAGACGTTTTTGTTTCAGCGGAAACCAAATAAGCTATCTTTTACAAAACATCTAGCGTACAATAGTTGACAAAAATGCAAAAAGAAAAAAAAAGAACAATTTGCAGTTACTGCTCTTTACCTGCCCACGGCAGGATACTGATGTAAATGTTTGACTTTGTACAGAAACAACTGCTGCTGTAACCCGCGTTATTACACAGTGGTAAGGTTAGTGCTCCAGTAGTCAACCAGAAGGACATAAAACTGCATATAAATAAAATATGTATAACTCAAAATCGGATATGATGCATTCCCACATTCCTTCACCTGTCCCCAACTATCATCCAACAACAGTTAAGTTGTAAGTACCTTTTATTAAGTAGTAATGAGTCATTTTATTTTAAATGGTGTGCCCATCCTCCTAATTTGCGATTCTGCTTATTTTTTCTTAAGAAGAAACTTCCAAATTAAATGCTAAGTACCCTTATTCTTTTCCTTCTGATGTAAATTTGCTTTTACTTATGTTTTAATGGATAGTGTAACATTACGTTTCAATTAAAAAATAAACTCCTTCCTCGACTCAATTATTTTTAGAGGGGTGGCCGACCATTGGGTACTGAACTCTTATGCATTTCCAATAGTCGGCCGTGACAGATTGACCACTGGTTCTATACTGTTTTTTTGATCTACCCAGTAGTCAGCTGCGTACCTAATATGGATTTTCTAATATTCATCAAATACTAATTGAAATAAAGTATTGACACAGCGGCAATTTAGCTGTTTTGAGAAAAAATTCCCTTTCTAATGTAATTTCTTCTAAAGAAAATGTTTAAACTTTTTTTGACAAAAACGGGTTATTTTGTCATTTTATTGCCTTTATTCTTGATTTTAATTTAGAATTCTTGAAAACTGGTGTTGTAAATTTAGTCCATCGTTGCGTTTAAAGTAAATGTTCTATTACTTTTAACATGTTATGTTTATAGTCTTTCTTATCAAACCATCTTACGTTTATGGTTTGATTTTACTAAGGCTAATTATTTTAAATGTTGGTAACACTTTTTATTACTGCTTCCATAACCAAATATTTATTTCCTAAGGTTTTCTTCTTTAGGAAATCAAAATTTATTTATTGTTTAAAATAATGCTGACTTAGCTTCAAAATTGTATTACGTAGCTACTAATTCCATGTTAGTTTATTCATCGTTCACTAATATTCTTATTGAAGGATCCATGATTATCTTCATGACACCCCAAATGTCTGAATTTTCAATGGGGGGGGGCAATTGACCCCCTCTGGATTTTCACAACTTAATGCAATTATGCATTTTTGCTCGTATTTTGATGCTTTTTTCCTTTAAAATGAACTGAATTCATATCCTTTTCCCCCGCTCCCCTCCCCGCCAAAAAAACTTTGAAAGCACGGACGACCCTACATAATTCATGTTACTGCAGTTCTTTCACAACGAAGTACCATTGTTTTTTATGATAAATTTTGCTTTAAACGTGACCTTGATTGCTAATCTTTTAAGTTAAAGGATTTTTACTATTATTGTTTTGAGGTGAAACTATTTCCAAAACTACAATTTTAATTTTGTGTTCCGTATGTTGAAGTTTCGTTGTAAAGAACATAGACTAGTCAAATGTCAATCATATTGATCAATAATTCGCTCTTTATTGGTCATGAATTCTATCAACTCTTTCGTTCAGTCTTAATGTTAACATAAACAGTTAACACTTAAATCTTTTCGTGTCAGTGTGTGTGGGGGGGGGGGTCCAAATTCTCATGTTTTGGAAGTTTTCAAAATGCCTCCCCCCCTCCCAAAAAAAAAAAAAAATCCGGCTTAACCCGAGTTTTTTCCATTCATCAAATTTCTTCTTTCGCAGCATATGATATCATTTTATTTAATGACGTGGAACAGGGGTTCTCAAACTTACTTTCAGGCTGCAGCCCCTTTGAAGACTGATATCAGGTCACCCCCCCTCCCTCCGTACGTGCTTAATACAAGCAATCTAATTGGAATCGATGAATCTGATATGAATAGCTGAAAACAAGTAAATAAGGGAAAATATAGATAGTTTCGCGCACGAAATATAACTGAACTGTTCAAAGCTTTATTTTGAACAGCTCATTACTAGAACATATGAAATCCAAGATGAAAAGAAGAAAATACATTTTTTGTGGTAATTTAGGATTCAAGTGAGGTTGGCGTACACATTAGTCACTATCACAACATTAATGAGAGGATTGATTTTATTTTATCTGATATACTCTAACCCCCCCCCCCCTTGAGATTCTTTTGCACCCCCCACCCGTAGGTTGAGAACCGCTGATGTAGAAGATAAATAATAAAATAATTTTTGCATGAGATGCATGCTCAAACTGATTGCAGTTTAGAAGATTATATAGATAAACATTATGAAGACATCCAGAATGCGAAATTCTTTCGTAATCACTGGAATAATTAATTTTTTAAGTACACCGCTGTGCTGTAAGTTTCGCATTCAATTTTTGTTTAAATTTACTCACTTACACCTCATAAGATCAACGAAAATGAAACGGCCGACTACTGGCTCATGCATGGCCGAGCACTGGGTTTCTATGGCCGACTTCTGGAGCATTTTCTCGTATTAACAACGGCTTGGTTTTTAAAATAAAAAAATTTTATTCCAGAAACAAGTTAGTGGATCATTATCAGAAAGGTACAGCCTAAAGATTTGCATTGTTTCTGTTGTTGTATTGATAGCTGAAATTTATAGGTTAACAAAACTCAACAACTAATCTCTTAAATGACCGACTACTGGAGCATTTACCCTATATGCTATACAATACGACTAATACCAATAGCTGTACTGAGAAAGAACTTGCCAGTTAGTTACGAAGGAATAATGACTAGGGTAACGGCAATAGTAACAGACAAGGATCCAGTAACAGACAGTCATAAGTTTGGATTTAAATAGTGAGAATTTAGGTCATTAAAACTGATGTTGCTGTGGCCCATGAATGCGGTGCAACCATCTAGAGTTATCAGAGTGAATTTTATGAGCCAGTTGGTATTTACAAGGCAGTGGTAGAAGGTTATGAACAGCCACTACGAGGTCTGCTGGGGTTCTATGTTCATTTGAATAAAATAAGGTTTTAGTTCTAAAAATAAAGAAATTTTGCACATCTTGAAGAGAAAAAGGGAATTTTCTCCATTACTCATCCTTTCCTCATTCTATCTGTTACTGAGTACGATCAGATTTTTCAGTGTCTGTTACCAGGGGTCGGACTTTTTTTCGAAATTTAGCAAATAAAAATACAATTAACTAATTCAGAGGATCCCGAAGAAGCCAGTTAGATAAGATGTAGTTGCATAAGAGAAAAATAGTTTAAAAAGTCTACATACGTTAAAAGGCTCAGAAAATTGAGTTAACCTGAGAGCGGTGCCTTAAGCATGTCTGTTACTGGTGCCGTTTACCCTACATCTTTTCAATAAATCCAAAGTGGATCCGCTAGTGATTGCGCTGACAAAATTATAATATAGTTGTTTCGCGTCTAAGTAACTAGCACTAAGTAACTCATTACTAAATCGTTCATTTATTAAAAGATTGAAATGTGTGTGCGTGTGCAGAATTATTTAAATTCCTCTTAGAATTGTATGAAATGATACAGATTTTTTTTACCATACAGACAGTTTTTGCATCATAACACTGTTTTAAGAAATACGTTCAATCAATTATATTTATTTCCCACTCAATAGAAACTTGGTTTGACTTCAATAAGTTTGAGCGCGATAATTTTATTTTATAAGTTCCTATTATTATCATTCCGTTACTTTTATCATTGAATCTTATTTCAATAAAACTTTCAGTTTAATGTCTGGGATTACGCACTTTCTGGAAAGGAAATAAAAAAGATATCATCTTCCTGCGGATTTGTTGGAAATGTCATACAGTGGTTTGAAGCTCTGAAGCACATTCATGGAAGTATAACAGTTTCAAAAGATGTAGATATGTGTCAAAGTAAGTACCAACCTTAGCTTTATTTTATTTGCTTCACACATATATTTTCAATTCAACTTTAATCTAATAACTGGTTGATAGGGCAGGACTTTTGTTTTTTGTTGAAAATTTGGCATATATTTTATAATTGCATTGCTGGACTAAGTCCCTCTTCCCCGTCAATTGAAAGACACCTTGTTCGAGGGAGGGATGAAATTTATTGATTACGTTTATCCCTAGCTGTTGAAATTTAGCTCTTAGTCTACATAAATGTATCTTATTCTTTAAAATTTCGCACTTATTCAGAGGCGTTTGTACTTTGGCTTTCGAATTTTAAGGTCAGTCACTTTGGTTTTTAATTTATCACTTGAACTTTGCATTTAGACCCTTATTTACCATAGGCACTAAAAATTTTGGTGTGACCTTACTCCATAAAATCAGTGGCACCATTGCTGCCTCTATTGTTCTGGAGTAATTTAACTGATATAACTCGTGTACTGTAACACATCGCTTTGGGAAGGCTACATGGGAGTAATGTTACTATGTTGTAACGCATCAATAATTTATAGGTGAGGTTACATTAGAATTCTCTTTGCATAAAGAGGAATTGATTCAAAATTTACACATTATCAAAAATAAGCTTTCATTAGACTTCTTGGAAGATTACTCAGTTTTAAGTGTTAATTGTCTTTTACTTCTAGTTGACTAATCGATGATTTAAATAATCCAAAGCTATTAAATGATCAGGTAATAACTTCCTTTTATAAGTTCCAAATTGAAAGTATAAAAGTCAGTTAGAATGTTGCAACATTTGAAACTGCTCACCATATGCCCATGATTTCTTATATATCATATATAACTAACAAGTTATAGTATGTTAAATTGATGTTAAAATGATCTTCCGTGTTTCGTCTACTTTACAGCTTTTGCCTTCCTTGTTTTGCAATCATTCGTTTTTTCATTATTTATCAGGTTTATGCTTTCTCTCAACCAAAGTGCACCAATCAGCTTTACACCAATTCGAGTTTTAATTAAATTACAGGCAAGATATTTTTACAGAACAAAGACAGGAAATAATACACAAGGTGCCTGGGTAGAATCAGACCCTCAATAGCAGCCTTATTGCTCACAGGCAGCTGGTAAAAAAAGAACTTTTCACCGCTTGGCCGGCGAATGCTTTTGTTGATTGTATTTTTATACGAGCTCTGCTTCGATGCAGATCTTTACGTTTGCACTTTGAATTTTAAATCAATTTTTAAAGTAGTTTTGGCGCTAGGTGGAATTTTACACAAGTCATTGTGAGCCATCGTCAAAGTTTCCTCCAAAATTTGAATTTTCTTAAAATCGGCATGATTTACTCCAAAAGTTGTGTAACATTACACTCACTAACAATGATAACCCTGCACATTTTTTTTTACAGTGCAGGACTTTAGCCTTAAACATAAAGACTTTTAATCGCCTAAAACGCTTGGCCTTTTGTCGAAAAATTAGGAGGAAACCATCCAGTAGAGAACATAAAATTAAAGGGGCAGAGCAGATAAACCAAAAAGTAATTAATTTTCAAAGTAATAGAGAGGAAATGAAAACCTATTTTAAAGTCTTAACATTTCTAATTTTTGAAACTTTGGACATTCGCGATGTTCGAGAAACTGATGGAAACTGACGAGAACAGAATAAAGTCGGTTTTGGATAGAGCAATAAATAAACAAGAATCAATTGTTAACACATAAAATGCGCAAATATCACAGATTTGTGTTATGTGCATAGATATCTGACTTTTTTATTGTTTTGTTTGATGCTGTACTAAATACTAAATGTCATTCGCTTTTGTCCGATTGAGCACAATGAGTTCCCTCAGCATGACTTGTGAAAACCGTGGCTTCTTCCTCTTCTGTGTTGAGTTCAAAACTAATTGAGGAGTTGACATATGAAGGGAATAAGTCACAAATGCTGAATGTTTTAGGATAAATAAAAGTTATCCAAAACTATCTTTATATAAAGTTTTCGACAACTAACATACTCTAAAACATTCCATAAATGAGATTGAATTCTCTCAGAACATAAGTTTTATAAATTTGAATTAAGATGAAGCAAGCAAGTAGATACCGTTTTTTGGACTTACTCTTTTCCATGTTAACACCTCAATAGTTCAGGCAAAAGTAAGTTTCAGAAAAATGTTAATGCTAAAACAATTCTAATCGAGAGCATTGTTTATAGAGAGGTTATAGATCATTTGAAATTTCATAACCCGAGTGTTTGGATTCTTAGATCATTTTATACTAGTGGAGACAATTACTTGGAAATCACATGACATGAATAGAATTTGGTTCTGGAACTAATGTTAAGCGATGTAATAAAGTGTAATAACAGACTTTCTTTAGTATCACTAATATTTTTTCTACTCTAACTACTCTTCCACAAGAATATTTTGACACTAGCATCAAGTTTCTTTTCTTTTCAAATTAATATACAAAACTAATGTATTCAAAACAGAAAATACAGAAAAACCATAGCTGATCAACTTTAAAATTGCTTTGAATAATTTTTTCAATTTTATTTACAAACTACTAAAACAATTTTTAGTATCAAAGTTGCTATAAAGATTTCTCAATACATACTTTTATTTTAGAGTTAGGAACCTGTTCTGAAGACAGCTGTCATTGTTTTTATGGAAACGAAACTTTAGGTAATTATTTGTTAAATCGTTTTAAAATAAAATTCAGAGATTTTGTACAGTAAAAATATGACTTTTAATATATTTAACACTTTAAAGATTTTACTCCGATGTTTTAAGCATTCAATCTGTCTAAAAGTTGTAAAATAAAGAAGTACATTCCTGGCCACATTCTAGATGAAACCCGTATCAGACAATTCAGGCTTTACATTTACTAAATTTCACTAGAGAGGACTAAATTACAAGTGAAAGTATTTCTAGAATTTATTTCTTCTACATCAAAAATTTATACACTCATCCAATTGCTATATTACTCTTTACAAAACAATATGGCTCCCTGCTTTGATATTAAGATCACTATGAAGGGGCTACACTACAGCTTTAATACAGCAAGTATTTTTTACACGATTAAAATTATTTACGTTGATTATTAGTTTTATTAATAAAGATTACCGTTTCAAAATGTTAAAGCATTTTATTTTGTACAGGAGTAAGCACAATTAAAAAAAGAAAAAAAATCTTCGTCGCGCAAGTTTTCTTTGGTTAAAAAACATATCATCAGTTTACTGATTTTTTAAATTCTTTTCATCTGTTTCCAGTTGATACAATTTTTTCAAACTATTACACAATTTATATACATACCAGGAGGCTCCTCCCCTTGCTCACTTCGCTCGCCAACCTCCGTTCACCTCCCCGTGATGTTCTAATGCCGCCTGCGGCAGACGAAAACTGATGTTTTTAAAGCTTTTACCTCTGGATGACCCCAGGACATTCTAGATGTCCGGCCCCTTAATTTTAATAAAGTGAGATGGGGCAGAAGGACTTTCCCTGGCTGTCCGGTATCTAATGGTACCATTATTGACCTCGTATACTTTGACAGTCCCTGGGAGATAGGGTTACAGACACACACATAGACGGACGCGCACACACTTCAATAATAATAAAGCTACTCAAATGTAATCATAGATTTAATTTTACCATGCAGATGTATATTTTGTATCCTATTTTCATACGAACCTAACTTCTTTTATTTATCTGCAGGAAAACATAATTAATATGCATATACGGAAATCTTTTCAACATATAAGTTCTTAAACAGTTCCGTAATCTAAGTCCGCTGTTGAACGCGGTAGATATATATTGTAGGCTTTCATAAGTAGGAATTATATGTAGCTACAAGTAGGTCTTAGTAAACCATTCTGGGTATGAAGAAATGAAAAATTGATTACTTTTAAATAATAATGCTCAAGTGGAAAATATTTCTAGGGAATTCATGCAAATTTCCTATTGGTGCTTGTGAAATCGATTCTTGTAAAAATGACCAAGAATGTATAACAGAGGATGAATATGGATTTTGCAGTTGCAGTAAAGAGTTCACAGGAAGAAAATGTGAATATGGTAAGTAAGACTAAAATATTTGTAAAATATACTGCAAAATTTTTTTTCAACATTTTTTTTTTCATAAATACCTTTAGTATTTATACCTTATAATTTGTAGCTATCTGCAAAAATTTTACATAGTCTTCTAGTCTTCATTTTTGTCTATGTGTATTTAATTTTATGTGAGATGCAGTGTTGACCAGTTTTATGCACATAAAATGCGTTACATGTTGTTCGTCCAATGTGGCGTTCTTTTTTGAAGAACATTAATTCATCTTTCAGGAATAACTTAGCACCTGATTCATCTTTTTTAAAAATTATGAATGATAAAGATCATAAGAGCCTGAAAACTGCGAACTATGGATCATTGTGTTTTCTTTGGATCAGTCAATTTTTTCAGAATATCAATGGTGACAAATAAGCTCCAACGTGATATCCATTTTTTTTTTCTTATTTAAGATCAGGTAGTGGACAAGCTACTGTTTTAATAAAATGCTTCTGCTATATCGAATGATAGATGAAAGTAATACAGAAAGAGAATAAATTCTGTATTGATACGACAACGTTTATTTGGCCATACTGTTTTAATGCATTAACCAAATACTGTTGACGGTACAACCAAAAGTAAAAATACGTCTGCGTAAAATTGTCTTGCCGAAAACTACTGATTAATGTTAATCGGCAGTTTGATACCACTTCTCCACATTATTCATCGCGACATTTGCAGTAGTACTTAAAGAAGAAGGAAGGGGGGGGGGGGTAACTGAATTGGTCTTTCCAGTATTTCAAAATCGACTATCATCCATTATCAGTGGGCATTGAGCTATATTGCAAGGTATTATAGCTCAATGGCAGTGATGCATTCGAACGCAGATTATATTGTGAACCAAATCGCCCACAGACGATTTCAGTTTAGTAGTCCAGAGCCATTAGTGCTTGAAAGTTAATTCTGGCGGCCGTCTCTAAAAAAGGATGAAAAGTTCTTCTTAGCTCCTACAGACTGTCTTTGACACAAAAGGAGCATTGACCATCTTAGTCTCCGGTGAATTACCCTAATGAAATACCTTATGAATTGTAATTAATATGAATACATTATTCTGAAATTTCGTGTCCAAACTTGAAATAACACTCTGAAAAGCTATAGCTTGTGGCGGTTAAAAAACAGCAGAGAAATAATATCTTCACGATGCAGTTTTGGTTATCTTTTACATTCCATCATTCGCACTTTCTTATTCTTTAATGTTTATTAAAACTTTTTATATTTTGTTTTGCATCAAACGTTATTTAACAAATAATTTATGGTTTTAACTATTTTTTTAAGTCTTGTCGTTTAAAACTGATTTTATATGTTTAGTGTAACGTGTATATCTTAACCTGCATTTAATAATAATTGTATGGTTTCACAATATAGCTGCTTTTATGAGCCTCTCTCAATGCCCTGTGCTCCCACTCTCACGCACGGGTCATATCAGTTTCCTAAATGCAGTCAATATAATAGTACAGATATTTAATAATGCAACTTTCTTTAAATAACATTTGATCTTACCGAAATTCCTACTGAAACTTTTGCAAATATACTTTTAAATGCTGCCTGCTGTATAAAAAGTTAAATTGTCTCAAGATACACCTGAAATTTAAAATTTTTACTTATTCGACAGTGGCTGGTATACCCTTTTAGTTTAGTAGCCCCTTTTTATCATTAGAAGCTACTTTATACAAAACTTTCTATTTACTTATTTTTCCATAGAAATAAAAAGCTAGCTGATGTGTGCATCACATAACTTCCTTTACGCCAATTCAATGATAATAGTGCCTTGGAGTAAGGAAGGAAACACTGTAAATATTTTCACCCCTAGTTGGTTGCGAACCGAAGCAAAAAAAAAACGGTTTTGCACAGTTTTATTTCCCATTATTGGCCATTTTAATGTAAGTCAATGGTTAACTCTCTAAATATCGCCAATTGTGGCTAGATTAACTGGAATAAAAAATAAAAAATAAAAAAAACCGCCAAATTTGTCACTAAGTTGGCGACAAAATTTGGCGACCAAAAGCCTGGCGATATCGCCAAGTGTCCGCCAAATTATAACACCACTTGAGTTGGCATCGAAATTAATGATCTCCCCCCCCCCAATAAGGTGTAAAAAACCCCTTTGGAACATCCGGATGCAACCAAAAGGAGAGGTGCACAACTAGACCCCATTATTAGTCGACTTACCAAATTTCAACTTTCCAAGGCATACTGGTTTTGAGTTATGCGAGATATATACGCACATACATACGTCACAAGAAAACTCGTTGAAGTTGACTCAGGGATCGTCAAAATGGATGTTTCAGGCGTCCACACGTTCTTAGGTGCACGTGTGGTCGGGTCGAAAAAAAACTCAATATTTATTCGGGGGTAGGCTGATTTTTGTGTGAAAAGTTTTTCGCGAATGCAATACTTCCTTTACTATGTAAAAGAAAGTAAAAACACTATATTCAAATACAAGCTGTAAAAGAAAATATTGCCATATGAGATTTAACAAAAATGCCCTTCATTTGCCTCCCCCCCCCCCAATGTGTGTTCAAACCTTTTGCACAAGCTTCCAAGTTTGCGCTTGCTTCTTGAGGGGTAGGGTCATGAGAGTGAAATTAATAGTGGATTTTATTATTTGTTGGCTGGCAATATATAATACTATGTGTGAACTTGGGATTGTTTTTTCATCACAAACTAATCGCTTCAAAATAGAAATGATTTAGGTATGAAAAATCAAGAATGTAATGATTATCTGTGGCCGGTTGGGTTTTTAAGCAGCGACCTTTGGCAAATGGCGAGTGATTATTTTCAAGTATAACTTAAGAAAATGTAAAGTTCTATAATCATTGACTTACGCAGCTAAAATGAAAATACATATCGGATCTTATATTTTAAACGTACGCACATAATAACACTATACTGACTATACTGAGTACAACAAACACATCTAGTCATTAAACACAATATTTGAAAATTTAGTTTGACTGTTGAAACACACACATTTAAAAAAAATTTCGTACAACCAGGTAAATATTACCTAAAATAGTAAAATAGGAAAAGGTATTTTTTAGACATTTAAAAGACATATATACTACATTCGTTTTTAGTAGTTTTTCGATAATAATAAATAATTATTCTAGGAAGATCCCCGACCTGCTACCCTCCCCCCTTTTCATCTTCCCTTCACATCATAAAAGATAGTTGAAACGAAATTTGCGTCCAATATATCCCATATCCCCTCAACTTTTCCACTTTAAGTTACAATAGTGTATTTAATATTTCACCCTCAAAACATTTTTGGGTGAAATGATTCACCGAATCCTTTACTCAAAGCTCCTTAAAGATGGCCTAAATTTACAGTTTTAAAACTTTTTTCTAGAAGTCCCTACCCCCGTCTCCTCACCTTTGCATCAGCAAAGATAGCCTAAAATTCTCTTAAGACTTTAGATTCGATAAAACTTCGGGTGAGATCTTCCTACGCCCTTTCCTGAACTTAAAAAATAGCCTACAACTGCGTTATTAATATTGAATTCGGAAATTTTCACAGGAAAAGGCCAAAATCCTTAACAACTTCCCTTTATCCTTTCTGTGATCACCCTTTACTTATCTTTTAATATGGCAAATTAAATAAACACTTATATACCATTGAAATTTTTTTGAGTAACTGCAACAGTGCACGTTCAGTTTATCCAACGTGTTTTCCTAAAATCTTTCATCGTATTTATGTATTTATTGTTTTGTTTTTACGTCATCCAGTTGTAACTGCCTTATAAAATACATCTTATAAGTTACTTTGATAAAAGTAATTACTGAAATAAATTGCTTTGATATAAGTAGTTTCTAAAATCTGAAAATTTTATTCACGTATTGAATGGCAAATTAAAAAGAGGAATTTAAATGAGGCCAAAAAAAAAAAAAAAAACGCAAAGGCAGACTACCAAAAATGATCTTCTGAACTGGTGGTTTTAAACGTTTTTTATATCGAGACCCAATTTTTACCAACCGATACGATATATGCATTGTACATTCATGAAACACATATTTGTATTAGGTCACGTTTAAATTAAATGCTTTAAAGATTTCTTAAATTAGACTCCGATACTTAGTAGAACTTTTATTACATTTTTTCAGCTCAGAATATTCTTTCAAACGTTACTTTTCTGCTTTACTATGCATATGTATTTCATATAAACCATTAAACACAAATTTCATAAATGTATGAAATGCAGCAGATAATAAAATTCTCTACAAAAATATACTGAATGGAAGGAGATTTTTTCTCAAAAGTGAGCAAAAAATAATTCAGGTAAACGAATAACTTGGAACATAATCTAAACTCCGTAGGACCTCCAGCGATCCATTCTTTTTCGGTCCGTTTAACCGATCATTGGTTTACAGGGTGGTCGATCGCTTGGATCGTTTACGAGCAAAAGTGCTAGAGTGTAAAAAATTGCTAACCAGAAAAAAATCACCTGGAATATTTGTAAAAACGAAAAGTAAATGGCAGACTTTATAAAAAGCACATAAATGAAACATACTTTTTTACGATGGAATTTTAATTAGCGTAACAAAAGAAATGCCTTGGGGTCGTGATCTAGTGATTGAGATCCCTTGTTCAAATTTCGAATTAAAAAGCTTTTAAAGAATTCTAAAATCTAAAGATTGGGAGCCCAAATTCAATGGTGAAACCTCAGGATTTGAATCGTAACACGTTAATCTTTACATACCACATAGAGGAAGTGGTCTCAATACGGGCCACCCGCTGAAAATGAGAGAAGGGGTTGTGCGCAGTCAAAAAAATGGTACCGAATGTATCAACGAAGGGGCAAACGCGTAGTGAGCCAATGATTTTTATAGCTAATTCACGTGCTTTGTCGGGAACTGTTTTACAGGAAACACTCGCTTTGGAAGAACTCAAAACTTTTCGAAGCTTATGCTACTTAATTGATATCTTTCTAATTTATACAGTGATGTAAGTGGTTTTTATCTTAAAACAAAGAAGATTATATGTGCTTTCTTTTAGTGTACTTGATTTGAAAAATTTGTTTGTTTAGTAGTGGTTTAGTACACCATAAACTTTAAGTACTGCCCCTGGCAATCCTTGCAGGTAAGAAATAGCTTGGGGCTGTAAAATTTCGTTTATGTATCGGGTACTGTTCAAATTGCCCACAATTTGTAGCAACTGTGATCGTCCATGATATGCTATGGCACCCCAGACCATAACTCCGGGTGTTCGTCCACTGTGGCGTTCTATACTGAACTCCGGAATGCGCCGTTCACTGGCATAGCGCCTGACACGAATTCGGCCATCATGCTGCCACAAATTCAAGCGAGATTCATCAGAAAAGACGACCTGCTGCCAATCAGCACGCCAGCTCCTATGCACATTGGCCCATTGTAGCCGCAGGCGGTGATGGTTTTGCGTGAGAGGAATCGTGTATAAAGGAATCCTTGCGCGCAGCCCACGCTGCAGCAGACGTCTCCGAATTGATGAAGCACACAATGAAACACCTGTAGTTATTGACCACTGTGCTGCCAATTGTCTAGAAGAAGCTGTGCGGTCCGTCAGCGCCATACGCACCAGGTGTCTGTCTTCGGGAGCTGACGTCACATTTCGGGGTCCACTCTCGGATTTCCTAGCTGTCCGACCCTCGTCCTTCCACTGCTTCCAAACCCGCATGATTGTGCTGCTGTTACGCTGCACACAAGTGGCTACTGCACGATAAGACAATCCAGCTTCACGAAGGCCGACGATTGTGCCCCGTTCAAACTCCGAAATTTGCGCAAATTTCGCTTTCTTTCGTCGAAGAGGCATAGTAAAGATTCAGTTAACGTTTACTCTAGCATATAACCACCGATAATCATACACGCCTCGCTACAGCCGTCTATTTATATTCGGTTAGATCCGCCGCTCAGAGGGCGCTGCTGAGCATACGCATGCGCTACCGGTCTGCAATTATAATCATTTGCATATCATACCCTACTTTACATTTCCTGCAATTTTCAGCTCACTCGTGTAAGTCCTTCGTGGTGTTGCAATTTTCACAAACAGGATTGTAGTACTACAACAAATCAACTTTATATCTAACCATCATCGTTGTAGCAAAGAAAGCAGTGATTTCCGAAGTACTCTCAAATGTACACCCAATGTGTTATCAAATGTATTCTTAAACTTCAATTCAATAAAGATCCTTAGTAAAACACATTCGAGTCACTCTTGAAGCATTTTCTCTTTAACGGAACACATTAGAAAAACTTTTCAGAGCACTTCCTTTATTACCGAATACATTCGAAGTTCATTTTAGTTCACATTCAGGAAACTGGAACACTTTTAACGTTCCAAATGTGTACCGCTTACTTGCAGTGTATACGGCTGGTTTGCAAATGTACAATTTTTCATTTAAACTTACTTGTGCGGGGGAACGGGGGGGGGGTTCGAATGTGTACAACGATTAGTCTATAATATATAAGTATGTATTATTGGTTTTCCAATGCACAACTACTTTAGAAACACAGGAGGGGCAAGTGGCATCAATCTGGATATGTCCATGAATTAGGCTTGGTCAGTCCCCCCCCCCCACCCCCATTCTGTTCCTATCGGATTATGCTTTCAAAAGTTAGACAGACTCACAAACCGACACCTCAAATGAGATGTATCCAAAAGTTTTCTTAAATAAATTTAATTACATCTATGAGACTTATTTTAAGATTACTTTTCATTAGTTGTTCGCGAATCACACGAAAATTGCTAGCGGAATATTAGTGGTTCGCGGACCACTGGTCGGGAAACACTACTCTAGAAGATAAAACATGTGACAGTTTTTATGTTTTCAAGAAGGGCAATATAATAACATTCCTATTCCAATTTATATTTTTTGAAAACATGTGAAACTAGTTTAATGTTTCATAATTTCTGTTATAACCTAAATTCATTCAATTATTTCAAGATGTTGATGAATGTTTGGACAGTAATGGTGGATGCTCTCATACTTGCGTTAATGATTATGGATCCTACCACTGTACGTGTCCAGGAGGCATGCTCTTAGCTGCCGATGGTCACCATTGCAAAGGTAACATTTGTTGATTAACAAACTGATGTATGTCGGAGAGTTTAATCAGCTTATTAATTATTGTGTTTAAATGAGTTAAGAATCTACTTAATTTTTCAATTTTTTATTTTTTGATTTTCGAGTATAAGTACGCATACAAATATGAAAAAGTAACAACATATCTATACTTATATTTCGCATGTAATTTTTATTCATATTGTGAAACTTAATTATTGAAAAAAAAAAGTTTATTTTGAAAACAATACCGAGCAGCTAACTTACAGCATACAGAGATTGCAGTTTCTCTCTTATTTTGGGCTCTTCAGTCTGAAATAGCCATAATCGAGCTGAGGACAAATAGGCAAATAACATCATATAAGCGCTGCGTTTATCTTCACAGTGAGAGCAAACTTGATACGGTTCCACTTCAAAAACAGTAAAATAAAGCTATAAATTATCACACCATATGACTACAATGTGATGCTTCTAGAAATGCAATATAGTCTTTTATTGGTAGAACTTAAACCTGTTGGCTAATCTTTTTATGTCTCCATCTTTTGGTACTTCAGGATGCAAAAAATCTCGCGATAGCAATATTCGGTTCTCGTTTAATAAATTATGATGAAATGCAAACACTCTAACCGGGATACTTTTTTTCTTCAATCTCATTAGACATCTTTCAAACAGTTACGTTTGAATTTTGTTACTATTTATCGTTTCCGATGTTTGATGATGAAGTGGAATCGAAACGAAAGTGATGTAATAAGTATCGTGAAATATATCTAACGATTTATTTATTTTATCAGTTTAATATCGTTTATTTTTTGAATCAAAAACTAGTCAATTTTAAAGTTTGCATGCATTTTTTTTTATTATTATTCAATGCGCGTGATTAGCAAAGCAACTATTTCTATTTCTTCCAAAATCAAGACATTTAGAACTCGCTGATTACTTTATTTGCAACCTCTCGTTTGAACTTACTTATGAATTGTAAGTTACTTTATCATTTATCTGTAATTTAATTTTCTCGTTTCTTTTTTTCATTCTCAACAGATGATAGCTTTTGCCAAGACGATAAATACAGATATTTGGTATGTTTTATATTATTTACTTTTCTAGTTCTTTGCTTTATACTTCGAACATGAAATGTTTTCGCAGTTGATGTTTAAACCAATTTTTTGCTGAAATACGTCAGACATTGTCAGGTGCTTGAAGTGAGTAAGTGTGTGTGTGTGAGAGAGAGAGAGAGAGAGAGAGAGAGAGATTGGCTGTGATAGAAGAAGTGAATCTTATAGAGTCGAACAACGCTACGAAATGATATACGAAACCAAAAGTATAATAAATACTTCTAATTCCGTAAAAGTTCAAAAAAGAAAGAAAAAAAAAGGACAATAAAAAAATGAGTGAAAAAATTTACAACATAAAATGAGTGAAACTAATAATGTAGAAAGGTATCACCAATTATTTTTAGGGGGAAATATATATTTATGTGCATAGTTTAAAGATCAAGCAAACTGGATAAAACGTAGTTTGGAACCCATGAGGGTCACGGCTAAACTGCTGTTTAAGATTTTTGGGTACTAATATCATTTAATACATTTTTATGGCTTAACCCAGGCTATAACCACTCATGGTGTGATCAGATCGGGCCTACATTTTGCTGGTATCTGTTAAGTCTAGCTCTTACCATTTTATTATGTATCGTTACGTACTGCTTCAATTTTAAAAAATGATGGTGAATCATTTATTTATTTCATAAAGGATGGAGAAAAGTGGACTTCATCATGTCAGACATGTTCCTGCAACAGAGGCAAAATTGCTTGCGAAGAGATATCCTGTAAACCTAATACTTGTGAGCCTGTAAGTGTTTAAATATTTTCCATAAATATTGTCGTCGTAATATTTTTGGAGTTGGGTGTATCATTTAACATCGATTCATATGAATTTTCTTAAACAAATAAAATATTCTTTTTTTAGGAAGAGCATCTGACAGATCTGCCGGGAGAATGCTGTTCTAAATGCGTTTCTTGTAAGTAAATTACAATTTTTTGTCGCCACTTTAATGACTCTTTATAATTGAAAGTACTAAGTTAGTTTATAAGTTGTAATTATTTACCAAATGCCTGACTCGCTAGTGTTGTCCTGAGATTTTCGTTAAAAATTACGATAATTACAAGATAGAAAATAACAAAATAATATATGTAAAGTTTTTTTATGTATGAGAAGCAAATAAAAAAAAAATAGTATTGTTAAAAATCATATTATGTCTAAAAACTGCTTAAGGCTTTCACGGCCGACGTCAATATGAAGAAATAATATTTCCGGGCTTATTGGCCGTGGTTGATATGGGAAAAAAAATCCAGACGCTTCTCGACAAGCTCTGCGGTTGACATCCTCAGTGGTTGAGTTCGATGCGACTGACAGTGTGGTTCAGTCTCATCGAACTCATCCCATGAGGATGTCAGCCGCAGAGCTTGACGAAGCGTCTGGATTTTCTTTTCCATTTCGACCACGGCCAATACGCCCGGAAATGTTATTTCTTCACATATTATGTCTATTGAGTAACTTGTAAAACTATTTTTTTCTAATTCACAATTACGTATTTTCAGCGAATAACTGACATTTCTCTAATTAGATACTTTTCAAAAGTGTACAAATTTATAAACGACTAATATACATAACCATATATAATTTATAAAACAAATATATTTATGTGTAATCAAAGGTATTGCTACAACCTTTACAAGCGTATTTCATGTCTTGAAAATCTGATATGCGTCTTAAAAGTTTAGTGAAGTTTAGTCGTCTTCCCATTTTCTGTTTTATCTAAAAATAATGGAAAAAGAAAAAAGGGAAGTTGAATTTTTTTGAAAGAAAATATTTCAACATTTTTTTTATTTTTTAAGTACAAAATGTCTAACATTCCAAATGTTAAAAATCAAAATAGTAGAGGAATGTGTGGCAAAGTGAAATAGTTAGTATAACGTACCTTTTTCAAAATGAACAAGGAAATGAATAGGAAATTCGTTTCGAAAATTAAGGTACATGAAGAAAGAGCAATGTGTTTTATGAAAACATCTGCGCTGAAACCTTGTTTTATTTTTAGTTGTAAATTTGTGCCTTCCAAAAAACAAATTTCCATAGAGCAAAGTGAAAAATTAAATATTTTTTAAGTGAAATATTTTCTTTTTAATAATTAAGGAGACTTTTGATCAAATGATTAAGTAAATAAAAGAAAGAATGATGAAGCAATAAATAAATAAATTATTAAATGAGTAATTTAATACTTGAATAGATAAAATAGTGAATAAATAAATGAATGCTTGAATAAATGAGTTAATTATTCAATAAAGGAATGTGAATGAATTAATTCATTTTTGAAAACCTAAGTGATTTTATAAATTATGTAACAGAGTTATTTAAATTAGAAATTGTTAGATATATATTTAACTTATTAATTTTCAGACGTACATTTTTATTCAAAATTGCATATTATCATGGATTTTTTTATATTCAAAGTGATAGGTGTCACTAGGATCCACGAACCTAAACTCACGATTATGCAACTTATATGTACATCAAAAGTAGGGAAACTTGGTGTTGAAGGATGAACCGGCAGTTGTGTTAGTGTTAGCTATAAAGATAATAACAATACATGTTTGTGTTTTTGTATATAGTAGGTATACTTAATAAAAGTTTTGATTTTAAGAAATATCTCATGATCTCAACAAACGGAAGCATATTGAGTGTTAAGTTATCGAGGTGTATGTACGTTCGTAACGCAGTTAGCGAAGATCTTGTACAGAAATGAACAATTTCACTCTTGCCCCATCCTCTTTGAATTTGACTGATTTCAAGAAATACTTAAAATGAAAAGGAGCATAATATTAAATAAATAAATACTGCACCGAATATTAGTAGATCTCAATTAATATTTCTTTGCCCTGCTATTTCCCTCTACCCCACATTCCACAACACATCTCTTCTTTCCTTTGCCGTTGTCCATTTCAGATTGCATCGTAAGAAAGTTAGTTTTTATGGAATTGGTCGCTATTGTGGTTACTGTTGTATTGTGGTTACATTGTTTTCGTTTATTTCATCCAGAAAAATGAATTTCTCTCCCCTAAAAATGTCAAGGAGTAGTTTTACGGGGAAAAAAAACTTTCTATGTCCCTGTATATAATAGATTTTAATGACAAAACTTTGTCCACACACACACACACACATGATGAATATCGCTCTTTCAAACAGATGTGGATAGGTTACCTCACTTGAATAATGGCTGCTAAAAGAACAATGTAATATTTTGCACAATTGGGTGCACTGTCGATTATTTTGTAAATATTGTAATATTTCCTGAACAGTAGAGTAATTATTTTACAATACACTAATAAACGGAAAATCACAATTTTTCGACTTACGCCAGTCTGGCCCTGAGGTACGGAATTGTAACAGTAAGAATGATTTAAAGTCAAAATGAATGAGAAAGATTTTTCATTCCTTTACTAATAGGGAGAGTCTTAAAATTTGGTTGTTGACGATGGGGAAAATTCTTTTGTCAATATGTTTTAGCACAACTCAACATTTTGAAGCAGACAGAACAATGTTTTTTTTTTTTTTTTTTTTTAATTTTTATTATTATAAATTATTGAATAAGGGTGTTGATGTAATTCTGTTGATTCATACTTTTAAAATTTAAATATTTCTGGTAATTATTGCCTGTTTATGTGCTTAGAGTGAATGCAATTTACTTCAATTTCAGACTAAATCACTACTTATTTAATGTGATGCTCATACTTATAAGTACAATGTTTTGATTGCTGTTACATTGTAATTTTATTAAATGCTTGAAAATTATATTAATGGTCTTCTTAATTTAGAAGTAAAACTTTTAAAATATGCCAGCAAAGTGTATTATTTTTCGTCTTTCTAATTCGTATTTAATATCGATGAAGAGTTACGCATCTCATGTTTGATACACTTTAATGTGAAAAATAAAAACGTTGAACAGCATTTGTAAAAAAAAAAAAATATGTTTTCTGTTTTAGGGTCTTTGTGCCTTGCTTCGAGTAACAATACAGTCGCAACTTTCAACTCTAATGTGTTTGATCTTGAAGGGAATTGTACATATACACTTGTAGAAGATTGCATCAAAGGCAGCTTCAAAGTTGAATTTGAAACAGTTGGAGACAAATTTACTCAAATAAATTTGACTGTCTATCACAACTGCCATTCTGTTCGTATTTTAAAATCTGGATCAGTATTGGTAGACGACGAAGCCGTTTCTCTGCCGTTTTCTTCAGATACAATCTTAATAAAATCCAAGACGTCCAGCATTGAAATTTTTACTGACTCTCATCTACATGTTCAATGGCATTCATATGGAGAAGTACTCATTGCAGTGCCAGTAGAACACTCTAGATCGTTGTGTGGTTTATGTGGAAACATAGAAAATTATATGAGTAACTCTAGAAAATACCGTCTGCCCTTCCACTTTGCTTCAGTAAGAAATAATTTCGATTTTTTCCTGAATTCATTTAATGTTCTTTGAAAATATTTCTTTTCATGTTTTTTAATCAAGTTCCCTGATTGTTAAAAATTAAGAACTAAGTTTAACTGTTATCGATTGCATTCGACTTAAAAACATATTTTAACAGATTTATATTGTATTAATAAGATGAATTTAGCTTTTCTTTCAAGTGTCTTTTTTTATCATTTGCTTTCAATTTGCATAAAATGTTTTAACTAAATTGTTGCATTAATGCAATTAATACAATTAATTTACCATTTTTTCCGTGATCACAAAGCTACTACTTTTGGAGCTTATCTTTCTTAGCACTCGTTATACAATTCAACAGAAAATTTCATATTTACCGATGTAATTTTCCCTCTATGTCAGTGTGTATATTACTATATTAGTTATCTTAAACTGTTCAACAACTGCGTTGTGCAGCCAAGTGTTTTCTGTGCAAACTAAATGATATGATGTTATGCTGCTTCTAAAGACGTGTTTTAACTCTGTTTTTTTTTTTTTTTTTTTTTTTTTTTGTGCTCGTTGCGTCCTATAAATGCATTGTGCTTGTTTAACAATAACCTCTTTCTTACACCCTCATAGCGATATCTAGTCTGACACCACTGCGATTTTTATTTCTTAGTGTGTATCCGTGCTTTTTAAACAAATTTAGTTTTACTTATGATTTCAATATATTACTGATTAAAATGGAACCTTTTCACTGACAACTATAGGCAAATTTTGCTACGAAATCTCAATAATTATAGGCAGAGGTGGCAAAAAAGGTTCTGAAGTCTATGAAGTTTTCTACAACGAGATTCACGAACCATACATGAAATGAGAATGACTGTGGCAGAATTTTAAAAATATAGGGACTAGATTACAGACTAAAAATGAAAATTTTTAATTTTTATAACTGCGGTTTAAAAGTTTGTAGTATGAAGTCCACATCGACTTCTTTTGTGCAGCAATTAGACTTGAACTTTTGAACAAATTTTAATATATGTTCAGAAAAGGAACTCAAGTGTCACGTATCCGATAATAATATTATCGTTAAAAAAGATTTGGCTCTATAAATGTCAACTGTTTCCAGTGTTTTAATAATGCTTTTTTCCATCTATTAATACTTACTGCTTTTTTTGCTTACAGGGAGGACGAAACTGCTTTGCACTTACAAAAATCTCAGAAAAGAATTCAAGTCCACAGAGCTCATCGTTATTTTCCGCTGTGCTCAGTTTCATTTTAAGTTTTATGTCAACCTATATGTTTTTTAAACAACTGTAAAAATGTGTTAGTGGAAGCAGAACAAAATAACTTAGTACAAACAAATTAAAATAAAATGCGAATTTCATACTGGATCATATCTATTAAAAAATGTTTTTTAAAAGATACCGTCTAGTATCAAATGGAATTTCTCAGCAAAACTCCTACGAGTCCGCTACTGCCATTAATGCAATTTATTATTTCTGTTAAAAATGTCTTACTGAATTGTCAGGACGGATTCTGAGGCGATTGCCAGGAGCAACTACCCCGTTCAAACTTGCGGCAATCAAAATTTCGCATTAGATATCTCTGGAGTTGGATTCTCAGTTTCCGGTGGTGTTCAATTTTACGTCGTTAAATGCTTTTCGTTTATCTTCAAGTTAACTTTTTTAACTTGCTTTTGAGTATCATGCATTCTTCGTTAATACATTTGAGAAAAAACATAATAAGTACTACCAGTAAGATACTTCAGTAACAGAATTCGACTGAAAACTGTATAAATAGAGATAAATAAATAAAATTTACAAACAAAAAACGAAAATAAGAAGTGCGCTTTCTTAAACCAACGATATTTTAACCACAATTCAAGTTTATTCGATCTTTTACTCGTAAAGTCATCCTCATTATATATTAAACGAACTATAGTATTATATATCATTTATTTTGAAACATTCAATCACCATAAATATAATGTTTGGAAATTGTTGGGAAATTTTAAGAATATCAACGTTATATTTAAGGAATAACTCGTACGTTATTTTCTTTGAATTTTGGCATACCAAAAGTACTTTACTAGAGATGCTCCTAATATGTTAGCTACTAATGCTTCAAAGGGCCACGTATACGCAGTGAGTTATTTCATGCTCGTTGCATTTTTCCCTCAAATGATGTGCTTAATGTAGTTCATAAGTGCATGCTTTCGCTTCAAGAAAATTAATCTTTGTTAACAATAATTCTTTATTTAAATTTACTAACTTAAAACCGGTATCAAAATTAAAAAAAAATTTTTTTCCATGTTTGCTTTCTATAGTTATTTCTATGAAAAAAAAGGAAGTAAAAAATTTTTAAAATACAGCCGGAAAGAAATATTTGAAACAAAAGGAAGTGTGGATGTTTGAACTTTTTGAGTTGTTTTGAAAAAAGATGTGCAAACTGGAATTTAATTGGTTTCATCTATGAAAAGTTTTCCAATCCTGCCTTGCATTTCTACTTTGAACCTGAAATAAAGTGTATATTCGTGTGTGAAATTTTATTTTATGCTCATTAGTTTCAGCGGGTGGGGAGGGGGGGCAGCGATAAAAGTCAGCCAAAACGCGCAAGGAGTGAAGTTTTTACTGCTCGCGCTTTCTTGCTTATCGTACTATAAGATGAAGTGGTCTGTTTCTGCTTCCAGTTCATCCGCCATTTCTCCGTGGCACAACTGTATCACTTTTCAGTTTCATCTTACCCCGGCCGATTAGTCTTTGTTAAAGAATGCGGGTCACGCAGACCTTTATGTGGAAAGTGGTTACATAAGGCCTCATGTACTTACTGGTCAAACACTCGTCCAGGGATGTGAATAGCCCACACAGCTGCATATGTGACTTTTGTCGTACTTAAACGTTGCATCCAAACTTAGAGCGCAATTACTCTACCATGTCGGGCATTACAGTTGAATCAATGGTGTAGTTAAATAAACGAGTTAATAAATTCTTGAAACTTTTGCGCAAATTAAGTGATTGCAAACTGTTCTCAATGCTTTGCAATTAAACTTAAAAAAAAAAAAACTTTGACTGACTGACCTCCACCCCCCTTTGGAGCTTTCACTCACTTCATAAACATTTAGAGATAACAGGGATGTAAAACTTTTAGGACCTCAGCCTCTCCTAAAACAAAATCCTGAATTCGCCTATTCAAGTACAAAATTAATTTTTCCTGGTTTGCGCTAAACTTTGACATGTATCTCGATAAATTACCTGAAACGTCCCAAGAAGCGCCATTTTTGCAAAAATGAGTCGCGGCTCAAATGGGGACATTGATGGTAATCAAACGTGGTTGTTCCGTTTTGGATGACATGGAATATTACTAAAATATCATACATTATTCTTCTATTCACTTGCAAATGTGGAATTTAAAAGTCTTTTAGCACAAGACTTGAGAGCAGATAATTTTTATGCGGCATACCTAAGCATTAAAACCCCTTGAGGACCAGCGCACGGAAAACGAAGCGCAGCCACGGGACCGAACGTTCCGAAATGAAGCGCCGCCATCGGCCCGAGCATTTACAGCAGTTAAGCCTAACTTTACAAAATATTCATTTAAAATCAGCATCTCAAAATAATGACTTCAAATTTTTAATTTGTGTAAACAATGTACTACTGATTACTATAGTTATTAATATAAAGAATGTGACATTATTAAAAGGGAGTGAAATAAGTAGAATTCTAAAATTTTAACTATGCGCACAAAAGTAAGTGATATGTGCCCAAAAACAAAGTTACAGACATCGTGAGTGTTGAAACAAAAAAATGTAGCAATAATAATCTGTACATAATGTAATTTTAATTAAAAGAACTTAGTCAACGAATTTCAAACTAGTTAAATTCCCACGCAACAAGTCTCAAAACTTTCTTCATAATGCACTCGAAAACATTCCCCTTCACTCACTTCGCTAACCATTTTTATTGCAGTTTTCCAGTCTCCAAATGAAAAAGAACAAAATCAGAAAGTGTTCAAAAATAATCATGAACTTCGATGCCCCTTTAAATCATTCGTGTACTTTCATTGAGCGGGGGAATCCAAATAGTCTAGAACGCATACGCAAAAATATTTTACCTTCCTAGCCCTCCCCATAATTTATTGAGCTAGATGTATATCTCTTTCAATTACTCGTAACAAAAAAAGAAGAAGCAAAGATATAAACAAGAGCAACTGAGACCTTATAAATCATATGCGCAGAGCAGTGATTCACTGTCTGTTTTTATTAATAAATCTATCCCATTGAGAGGCCCAAATAAGAAACTGACGCCTGTATATGAAGATTAAATATCATGTGTCTCGAATATGATGAAAGTTATAACCATTTAGCGCCACCTATTATCGTTTGAATATTCAATTCAATCGTTCCATTTTGAGAACGCATATATGTGACGTTGGGACGTCAGCGTCGATCAGAGCGCGTAACAGTGAAGTACCGCTGGGTTGATAAGAGAGGAATCGTTGCGTCGCACCCGTGAGACGCTTGGTGTGAACGGGTTAAGAAGAATAACAAGTACTTTCCATTTAATATTTTCAACAGCATCGAATTAGTTTGTCATTTTAACTTCCCTTTCTTCCATCCAAGAAGTTTTAAATCTGAAAAGTACATTGTTTTATGTAGCAGGTTATTTAACCCAACTATTTTTTTGGTTATCCAAAACGGGGAAGGAGAGAAAAATATTTTTCCATCTCATTCAAATTATTTTTTCGAAGTAACAGCCCCGTGTCCTTATAGTCAAGGACCTGATCTATAAACAAGAAGTTTGAATTTGTGTTTTCTTAAAATTATTTCTTCTTGCGGGCCAAAATATGTTGCGTACCCGTTTTGTAGAATTTCTCCCTAAATAAGTAAAAGAACTGCAAGCGCAGTTAATTTAGATTAACCATAATAAGCAAAGTGTATTTGAACAAAGCACAATCTTTAACATTAAAACATCCAATGAATATAAAAAAAAACCACCAGAGTATAAGCTTTCGATATCACTTTATATTCAGGACAGACGAGCCCAGAATTGTACCAATCAGATTACAAAGCTCAGTTCGGTTTTTTAATCTGATTGGTTCAGCAGATACTTCGATCAGTGTAAAAGTAGATCTTTCTGGTACCAAACAGAAATGTTTGTTTACCTTCGAAAATAAAGGATAAATAAATCAACACACACACACACACACACACACACACACACACACACATATATATATATATATATATATATATATATATATATATTTTTTTTTTTGCATTTTTTACCATAACAAACCAAATATGTCGGGGAATAATGTGTCCTTCAACTCCTCACTACGGCACTAGCAATAAAAACAGTTTGCCGGAAAAGGTGACTCTGCATTTGGGGGGAAAGCAAAACTCGAAGCTCAAAGGGTTAGAATAGTCAGATGCGGAAAATCTTTTCGAAAAAGTGATTTTTTGCACATTATTTGTGAAAAATATAAAACTCAATGGCCCAAAATAGCTGTGTACTAGGCGATTAGGCAAATGCATTCCCTAGAAAAATATGCAATATTAGACTGATAAAACAATATCTTCTGTCTCCAGCAATCAGACGCAAACTATTAGACCACGTACACCGAAGGCTTATTTACATAAAAATCTCATCTTGTAACCCTCTTACAACACGAAACAGCTACACGAAAAAGGTTGAGAAATGGTGCTAATGAAAAGGGGTGGGCGGTTTTAGGGTGACGTTAAGGTTTATGAAGGGACACACTGTAATAGTATATCAATGATTCGATATCTAAGCTGTCTTCTAAAATTGAATAAAAACAATAAACAAAAAAGAAGATGGAAAAAACCACTCTTTGACAAAAGCGTCGAACTTTCACCCAATTTTCGCGTCGGAAACAAAAGATATAATCCGATCAGTCCAATCTTGTATATTTTTTCGAGTGTTACAATTGTCTAACCCTTTAGCACCAAGCTCTTCCCAACGAGCTTATTTTTTTCAAAAACGCACTTTTTTCTAAGATCTCGAATTTTCAACTAGCCGTCGCATATAGGAGTATTTGCATCTAAAAACCGGACAAAATTATTTGAAGCGATTTTTTGTCATATAATGCATTGAAACTTGCTTCTCGATCAACATAAGGTGTTTATTTAAAGGAAAAAAGATATTTCTGAAAAAAATATTACCTTTTTTTCTCTTCCATACACTTAACGGTTGTAAATGGTTGCTCATCTAGTATTTGTTACTGCTTGCAACTACGATCAACATATTTACTCCTATGGAAAAGGACTTTGTTCTTTAGTGCTGCCTGGGTCTACTACCACTTATTTAGTAGGGGTTAGGATTTCCTAAGTGTCTGTTTAGTCTGCATCTGCTACAATCCACTTATGAATATCACCGTGAAAAATGTACTCGGTGAATATTGCCGGTTACAGCTGCCTTCTCTGAAAACTGAGCAATTGGTTGGATTGCTTGAGAGGTAAACAGGTAACCTGGCATCAAAAATTTATGTATACTTTGAGGCATAGGATTATAACTTAACTCGTTTAGGTCGACAAAATCTAACAGAGGAAGGAATAATATTTTGTAATTTTGTTTCCTTCACTATCAATAATTGCAACTAGTAGTGTGAGTTCTGTTTGATATTTGCATCGTTTTCGGTAATGTTTTAAAATTTTTGTTTATACTGTGTCTGCTGGTACCCATCATAGCCCTATTTTTATGTCAGTACCATAGTTTGCTTTTTTTCCCTCTGAAGACGTTTCTCCCCCCTGTACTATTATATTTATACAGTCGTAACCCATCGTGATCAAGCAGGACGTGAAGTTGAATTTCAGAGACGGTATCTGTTACTCGTACTGGTTTCTCATTCGGGCAACATTCCTTCTAAACACTTTCTACAATTGAACATCTAGGGGTAATTGCTTTTGTTATCATTTTAATTTCTTCCCACTGCCTTCTAGGGAAATCTCTGCCTGCAAAGATTGCGAGAGGCTGAGGTGTCTGTTTCATAACAACAGTTAGATTATTATAGAGGAAATAATAGTTTTTTCGAAGTTTGGTTGATCTGGTTGGTAAAGAATTTAATTATTTTATGATTTTGGATTTATCACTGTTTTAATAGTGCACTGGCTTACACCAACTACACTTGTCATCTCTTCAACAGGTACCTGATTTTGTAGTTCTTTAGTTTTGCAATTTAGTTCTTGAAAGGACTTTGATGGTTTCTGCTAACTGCGCAGATTTTGTCTACCAGTAATGAAATATCTTAGCCATTGTTCTTTATTTTTCAAGAAATGATCATCAATATAGCATTCAGATGCCTCTTTACAATTGAACTCAGTTTAAAAATACTTCAAAACACGATTCAATATGATCTGCCTATTTCCCTAATTCCTCAAGTTTTCCTCCCGACAATGTACACTTTTTATCCAGTATCATGGCTTTGAATTCTTTCATAATATCATATATCATATTCTGGTATAAGATTTGACAGTTTCAGAAGAATTTATAAAGAAATAAGAAAAATCTCTGAACTGGAAATAGTTAAGCCATTTTTAATCACCAACTTTAAACGTCTTAAAACAAAATGGCGGAAATAGGCGGAAGATGTTTTTACAGAATATCATAGCAGACAGTCTATATTTTATGCCCATAACAAAAGTACAGCCCGACTCGGCCCGGAAAGTTAACAAAAAGTTTCATTTCTAAAAATTTCAGTGAAAAATAAACACGCAATTTTGACTTAATTTCAGAGTAAGAAAATGACAAATGGCGAAAAAATTCAACGAAGCAGGATTTTAGATGGAGCTACATACTTCCCTTTTCCATATTCAAAAGTTTGTTTTACTAAATTTCATCGCATTCAAATACAGTAACAATAAAATGGAGACTTAGCATGAAAAGCATCGAAAGCAAAAGCGAGAGGATCCAACAATGTCTAAGCTCCGACTAGCGTACACCAACGGAAATGCAACAGGTGAGATCTTTACTGCTGTCCTTTGATAGTACAGTTATCTGACTTGAAGTAAAGTAGGTTTAAAACAATTTTCGTCAAACTTTTTTTATTTTGGTTTTTGTCCGGTTTTACTGGTTAAATACACCTATGTGCGTCGGGCGCAAAAGATCGTGCTAATATTATAGACTTTTTTTAATGGTATGAGCACACAACTTGTACGCATCCGGTTGTTCTGGCTCTTTGAACTACGTGTTTTTCGCACCACATTACGTGTATACGGTGGGTTTAATACAATAGTTAGAGGACACAAATCTAAAAAACGTGTCTTTCCTTAACCACCTCCGATATCTCGTATCCTCCTTGATATCTCAAGCCGTTTTCACTGGAAGTTTTGCTGGAGGTTTATGGATAGTCCGTGAAAGAGTCTTTGGACGTTTAGGCAGTATAATAATAATAATGTTCCACCTATTCCTTAGAAAGCATGGCTAACTTTTTCTTTAGCAAATTGAGCCATAACTGTTCAATACTCACACCAGGAAAGGTTTCAGAAACTTTTTCAGCTACAATTTTAAGCTGTGAAAACGTGAGCGTTGGTTTCTTTATTACTTTAACACCAGATTTTTCTTTCAACAATACCGCATCAGCAATCGTTTTGACTAATGGTGGATCCGTTTGATCCGATGTGCACTTTTTCGTTTGATCCCAATTTAGAGATCGGAGAATGTTGTTTTCATAATCTGGAATGTCTGCCAGGTTCTTTAAATACATATCACCCAGAAAAGCAGCGATTGTAAACATAGCGCTTCGTGGATTGTGCTGCACATGTTCATAACTAATTATTAAAATATTATCAGTTCCTACCAATTTTACCCAAGGTTCAACATGATCAAAAATACTTCCATAAGCAACATTTCCAGCTAAAAAATCTTCAGAGAAGTCTTCAAATGAATCACCTACACACTCCAGTTGACGAAGAAACCTATAATATGATGCACAAACATCCCATGGAGTTCTTACAACATAAATGTATTTAGCTCTCTTGTAAATCGGAATGAGCCGGAAAGGTAGATAAGTCTTAAAAAGTCTTGGTTTATTGTACTTCATAGCTTGTTGTAGCATATTTTTCAAATAACCCTCAGCAATAGTCATTTCCATGCATGGTAGATGCCGGTTAGTTAGATTATTCAGTTCTTGAACTTTCTGCTCAGGGAACAATAGATTCCAAAGAATCAAGTCCACAGAATTGCTATCACATTTCGGATATGACGAAATAAAAACATCATTTGGTTGCGTACGAACAGCGAAGTATTTTTGGATTGATTCTGCTGTTATGAGTGACGACAATGGAAACTGAAATCCAGCAAATTCAAAGGTTTTCATCCCACTCAATCTATTCTCAGGACATTCTGCCATTTTTCTGCATCCTGTTAAAGAAATGCTCGTTAAACAATATCTTGAAAAAGTCAGAAATTTTGAATGTTTTCTTTCACACTAATTGGAGTCAGTTTTCTTAGCGGTTTGGAAAAGGTACCTATTTTTGTTATAATTGAATCGCTTATTGAAGTAAAGAACAAAAACTCGGGAATAAAGACTGTCTTTTTCAGAGAATGTCTTTTTCAGTTTTCTCTAATGGCAAAATATTCTTTTATTTATGCTACGATATGAAACATTGATTTAACAAAATCATAAAACTGATAAAAGTTATAATTGTTCTTATGTTTTATTGGTTGGAATATATTTTCTGTGTGCAATTAATTTTGATATTTAAAAAAGAAATTCTAAAACGAAACTTGGAAAGACGTATCTTCAGAGAAAAAGGTTTTCTTTTTACATTATCTAGGAATGCTTTAGGCATTGCGAACATGATTAGGGCTTTTTTGTAATTTTATAAGAGATCGGCCATGTCACAACAATATTGTTTTTCTTCGATACGTAAGACAAAAGTTTTTAATATCTTCAATTTATATATATTGACAGTTGTTTTGGTTCGGAATTTTTTTTAATCACGAAAAAGTTTTAATTGTATTTCTTGACTTACAAGGAGACGGCATGACCGTGGGGTCAGAGATTTGCGTCAATTTTCTTTTGTGGTGAAAGAGGACCCCTAGTACCTTACGTGGTTAAAGTAATACGATGCAATACTTAGAAAATTATGAGAAAAATCGATTTAAAGTCGCCATGAAGTCTCCTAGGCGTCTTATGAGTTTAAAATGTCAGTCTCTTGACGAGCCGCCGCTAGCCCAGTTGGTTAAGGCGCGATCGAATCCCACACTGGACCTTTTTCTTTTCTCTCCTTTGTTTTCTTTTTTTTTTGCTATCTCAACAATTAGTGGTAACGCTTTTCACCCCTATATTACTTTCTGAATTTTTTTTTTTTTTTTTTGCCAAAGATCGAAAACTTTTTCATTCACTGAAAAACATTCTTGCTCGTTATTCTGTACGGTTTGTTTTGCCAAGTAAAGGTTTTTGACTTGAGGTTCCCTTATTGAGGATTATAATGGACATCTGCGCATAAGACTGCACGACCCTGTGAGAATTGCACTGCAGTTAATTTTTCTATTTCGTGGTGAACGTGAACCTACGTGTCTATTTCATTAAACGCAAAGTTATCGTACGGTGAAAATTAAAAATGTTGGCTGAAGAAGTTGCTGACTCTTCTGAAATAGGAGAGGAAATTCCCAAAGAATCCATGTACAATGTTGAAATAAAATCGCTATTGAAGAACGTAGTATTTTATTATTAACATCTGTTAACAGAAGATAATTTACTTGCATCGACAATTTAGGAAGAAATATCTCACGATGCTTTGTTACTGGCTGAAGAACTTTTAAATTATACACTCTTAATTCAAAAGAACGAAAAAATAACTCTTAAAAAGAGTGAAATCTATTGCGGGTGCATTCATTCTTTCTGAGTGCTAGCTTTATCGAAAAAGGACGCTTTACGAAAAAACCAAGACTAAAACTTTTCCATTTGGAGTGAAATTCGGAAAACACTCCTTTTGATGAGCGAAAAATCAAAAAAATTCTTTGAAAGAAGGACTCAAAAACATTTTCATTGGTTCGATTCTGTCACGTGATATGGTTTAGGGAGAATCTTCTATACCTCCACGTTTGGCTTAACTAACGTTGGTCGCGAATACCAAGTGGATATCGCTATCTTAATGTCTTCATTTAATGAATTAAAACAATATTTGTTGCCGAATGAGGTTTCTGAAGGAAATGCACAAAACCTGCATGGTAAGTGCGAAGAATTTTCTTTTTTATTAAAACTTTAACTGTTAATATTTCTTGAACTGCTCGTATATCGTTACAAATCACCCACGTGCAATGTTACGGCGAACTTTTTGTAACTTTTCTTCCAAATTAATAAAACTTTCATCAACAATTTTGTTTCGGTCATCGAATCAAAAATATGACATTTGAAACAGTCGTTACCATCTTTGGTGTGTGCGTGTACTGTATATATATTTAATGGCAGGTGTTACAAACCCGACCATGCGCTATAGGTCGGATACCGAATCCGCTCCCGATGGTCGGAGCCCCAACCACTGCGTATATTTTAAATTAATCAAATATTGTTTTTGTGTATAATAAACTTTAAAGAGTATCATAAACTTTGTATAATACACTCATTCATATGTGTAACGGGCCATTCATTGATTAAGTAAGGATCCTGAGGGGGAGGGGGTGGAAATTTCTCTACATACCCTTGCTTGGAGAGGGGGGGGGGTTAGATCCATTCTTCGTAATATTTTCCAAGCCGATATTTTGTATTAGAAATCCGCGCTCAAGTGGTTTGGCAAATATTATATTTCATTTGCTTTAGGAAGGTAAAAGTATGTATTATAGGATGAGCTGTTTTTTATTTGTGTTTCAAAGAATGAAACGTGTAAAATATAATAAAAGAATCGCACTGTGTTTTGCATGTCTTTTTTAAAAATTATTATCGCATCATATACAAAAATTATTTGTCGAAAAAACATTCGGTCTAGATTCCTTGCAGTAAATATTTCTTTACTGAAAAAGGTTAAAAAAAATATTAATGATAGTTAGTTTAAGAACGATCCCAGTAATGTAATATTTGTTATTTTATTATTCTGAAGAAAAACAAGAATCTTACGTAAGATGGGGGGAGGGGGAGGGGAATCTTACATACCCTTACACAGGGGGAATCAAAAATTGTTAAAGTTGTCCTTACGTAATTAATGAATGGCCCCGAAGAAACAAAATTGAATTCAAACGTATCTTGTCACAATTTATGAGTGACTTCTTAAATTAATTTGGACTGATGTAACTTTTAAAACATTATTAATGTTAAAAGGCAGACCGAGAATATCAATATAGAGTTTCAAAATTTTAAATCTATTTATTTGGAACTGTGTGGGTTTTTTAATTTTATTCCAATCTTTAGATTCGGAAATGTACGTAATATTGCACGTAGGTGATTTGTAACGATATACGAGTAGTTCAAGAAATATTACCAGTTAAAGTTTTAATAAAAAAGAAAATTCTTCGTACTTACCATACATTTTTTGTGCATCCTCTTCGGAAACACTAAAAACAGTTTTTTTTTTCATTTTTAAACTTAAAAACTAAATTTTTTTTTCAAATGAAATAACAGTTTTAAATTCAAATACACAGCATACGCACATGAAAACACGTTTAAAAAACAATTTCACCAAATGATAGTGAAATGATTTTACCTATTTTATTCTAAAAAAGAGTGAAATATCGGTTTTCCAAAACGGAAAGCAGCCACTCATTTAGGATATTAATTTAGTCTTAAAAAAGAGTGAATATAACTTATCAAAAGGGAGTGAAACTAGCTTATCCAAAAGGAATGAAAATAACCGCTCCGCAAAAGGAATAAAATTCACTCCTATAAGGGAAGTGCGTTTTCAAAACTGCAAAGGAGTGAAAATTGACTCAGTCTGAGTTAAAATCGCTAGAATTTTTTAAGAGAGTACATTGGAACTTTTGACTGAAAAAAAAGATAGTAGTTGAAGAGGAATTAATTCACGCTCAAGAGGAATACAAAGAATTGCAGTTCGAGGTACCCCAACTTGATTCTTTTCCAGACGAATATGAACCGAAATCGAAATAAAGGAAAAGTGAAATGATTTCCATCGCCCACAAAGTTGCCCTTTGTAATTGTTGCGATAGGAAAAAAAAAAGAAGAAGAGAAAAAGGTCCAGAGTGGAATCCGATCCTGCTTTCTTTGGAGCGCAAGATCGCGCCTTAACCAACTGTGCTAGCGGTGGCTTGTCAAAAAGCCCTACATTTTAAACTCAAAAGGCACCTAGGAGACTCCATGGCGACTTGAAATCAATTTTTCTCATAATTTTCTGAGTATTGCGTCGTATTACTTTAACCGCGTACGATACAAGGGGTCCTGTTTCACCACAAAAAAAAAATTGACTCAAATCTTCGACCCCACGGTCGTGCCGTCTCCTTGTTAGTGTATGAGTTGAATCCAACTCTTTTAGTTGGCATGGCACTTCATCCCGCGGCGAACCTGTGATGTAAAAATCATCGCATAATAATGTGAAGCACCTAATGATATTTTAAAAATATTTTAGACACACTTCCTATCAAAAAGATTTTTTGTGTTATTATAGACACCAAGAATTGAATTTTGCAGAATCATCTGTTACCATTTCCAAAACTGGAAACTTTCCATTATTTTCAAAAGTAATTTTGACCAATTCAGTTATTCACTGTGGTATCACACGAATCTGCTCTTAGTGCCAGATATTATGTAATAAAGTTAACTCTTCAACTGTAGACAAGTCCATCACTTGATCCCGTTTTTCAGTTAATATTTTTCAATATGGTGTCATAACCAATTAAAATTTATCAAATAAGTTTTCTTCGAGCTGTCATCCGTACGCCAGGCAACCTAAATAATATACCTGCCGAACTCAAATTTTGAAATTTAGCATAAACTTCCTCACTTTAATTCAAGAAAAATGTTCCAGTTGCCTGAATGTTCACTAAAATGGGTTCCAAATGTGCTACATCAAAGAAAAAGTGAAGTGAATTAAAGAAAAGTTTTGAATGTGTCCCGCTGAGGGTATTTGTTAAGCAGGGTATTTGTTGAATTTGACCATTAGATTTAAGTGTTTTGTTATGTGAAGTATTATTTTTGGCAATGTACTCATTATATCTGTGATAGTGATAAAGTTAGATTAAATATTTTAGTGTCTAATCACCGTTTGCTCAAATGTATTAATTTGCACTAGTCCGATGATGTCACAGGTGAAACAAATAGCTTACGGCAAAGACGTACAGACAAGCTGTGTTCATTATTACCCCAAACGTTACTAACGCATTATCAGTCTTCTAGTTATTAGCGTTTGAAATCTGACTGTATTTAGTAACAACAGAAAGTTTAGTAGCTATCACTACGTAGCGAGCAAATATAGGTTTTCTAGACAAAACCCCTATCAAATTCACGTAATGCAGTAAAAATGTTAAATATACATTCGAAATTTGGTCTGAAAATGAAGTTTTTAGAAATGTTTCATCCATAAAATTTTATTCTTCAAAAACTGAAAATGTTCCGAAAAAGATCGGATTAAGTTCATTAAAATAAAATTAAAATGTAAAACCGAACAGAAAACTTTGCATCATAGTGGAATAAAACGTAAAAAATCCTGGAAATGTGATAAACGTGTTAAAAAAGACGTCAAAATCGAACCATTGATTACCTGTCAAGAATGTTTTTACACTATGAATGAGATGAAAAGAAAAGATCTTCGTATTTAAATTTCCTATTAATTTTGCCTAAATTACAACTAAATAAACTATTAAATCCGCAGTCAAGAGGGAAAAAATAAAATAATAATGTTAAAATATATTTTCAAAATAAATCTTAGTGTCTTAAAAAAAATAGACAAAAATAGTAAGATTAAATAATAATAAAAAAACATAGGGGAGGGTGGCCCAAAGCAGGTAGATTTTCAAAGAATGCTCGAAAATTGTTTTCGGATTTTCATCGCAATAATTTCGGTTTTATTTCCTCGCGGGGATCTTGAACTTCAAAATAAAAAGTGATTTTTGTATTATTTCAAACCCAATATTTATTTTTTATCAAACATTACAAACACTTGAAAAACCCGATTTGCCCTACAAAAGACCCAAAGCTGGTAAGCTAAACTAGTTGTGACTTGGTACATTTACCAATGAAATATGAAGTTAAAAATGATTAAAGTTGACTAATTACCTGCCATCATAAAAAATATATATAAAAGAGTTATACTTATCCAATTTAAAGTCAGTACATTTGTTTAGAAAACATAAAAAAAACTGATTAAATTAATAGACTAATAACTTGCCATGATAAAAAAATAACTTTTTTAAGTTGTACTTATCCAATTGAAATAGAGAATCAAAGTTAGCACATGTGTCAAGAAATTATAAATAAATGCATGATTAAATCCTATACCCGCTTTGCCCAAAAGCACGTTTTTTATTTCAACAATTATAACCTTAAATTAATAATTAAAAAAACGGAATGACCATCGTAGTTTGTAGGTGGAGGGCGTCAGAATAAAGTACTATTATGGACAATAAAAAAAATAAGCTGGTCTTCGACTAATCACAAGTTACAAAACTTAATTTTTTTTAGAAATGTATCCTTCATTTTTAAATTTTAAGCCTCGTTGTGACATGCCGCTTCACTGCTGCTTTACTGGGACTGATTAAAACTCGAGGGTGTTCGGGTAAACACGACATACGTATGCATCGCCGCTGACACACCATGCGGGAGCATACGAAGGCCTACCCGCTTTGGGCCACTCTTTCCTATAGTTTTTAAATAGCTATAGTGGAATTAAAAAAAAAAATTCAAAGTTATATGTGAGAGAAATACAAAAAATACTGAGTTTTTAACTTTAATCATGGACCTACCAAAATCAAAACGATAAATAGAACCCCTGTTTTTACGCCAAAAGAATAGTTGCAACTGCTTCAGGACTCAGTAGCAGAAAACCTAAAAAATAAAGAAAAAAAATTATATATGCCGAAAAAAAGTTGTCATAACAATGTCAGAATAATGTGCATAAATAACAAACCCTGCGAAATTAAAGTATTGGAAAAATGGGTATCAAAGGACCTCTGTACAAAATTTTGCACCGATCCGATGTAAACTGTGACACTGTATTTAGAATAAATACAACACATACATGCAGCCATTTATTATATAAATAGATGAGGCACGTTTACGCAGTGCCTTTTTTTCAAAACGAGTTACAACTGGAGAGCCAACAGTCATAACAGATTGATACTGCTCTTCAGCAAATATTCTCACAAGTTTTTGAGCTTCACTCCAGCTTTAGTCTAGCATGTGGAAAGGATAATCTGTTTTATACCAAGTTGAGCAAATTTTGTGGTGAAAGTTTTGAAGCTTATTGTGAATAAATAATGCTTAGTTAAAAATAAACAAAAATATAAAAATTTGTAGAAATGTATTCATTTTTATTTCTTTCTTTATTTATTTTTTTGAGATTTGTAGTTGTATGAACAGAAATGTTATTAAATTTTGTTGCACGTTAAAAATAAATCCAAACTTAGCGATGGGGCAAGTTTACGCACTTCCATTGGGGCACGTTTACGCTCGTTCTTACTGTGTCTTACTACTCTATCTTACTTCTAAACGTGCCCATGACGCTTTTTTCGCTCCGTACTGTATCAAACCTTATAGTATTTCCAGGCTATCTAGTTTTGAAAAGCAACATTCATTTGTAATTGAGTAACAGATTTGTATCTTATTGCTTACAATCACATAGTGTTATCTTCATGCCGGTTCAGCTTCGTACACTATTCAGCCTGTAATATATTTTCTTTATTTTAAAGATGGTAAGACAAAACGTTCAAAACACTAACAAAACCACGTTATATGACAAATTAATGAAAACGCTTATCAATAATCCAAGTATTTCTCCAAGTAGGCCTTCCACTTCGTCACGTCTGGACTACTCCAACTGAGACCGTTTGAAAAAGTAAGACCATAGCTTAGGAACCGGAAAAAGGGGAAAAAGAGGATGATCGCAATCCTAAATGATACTCCGCTTAAAGAAGCCCTCAGAAAAGAAAAGTTAAAAGCTACAAAAAAAAAAAAAAAAAAAAAAACATAATGGGTAGCAAAAAAAAAAGGAGAAATTACTTAAAATTTTACAAGTTTCTACTGAACAGAACTAGAAGGCAGAAAAGAAAAAAAGTATGACACCAAAACCTGCGACACGAAAAGGTTAGCACACTCTGTAAAAAGGAAATTAGTGAACGATTCTGATGACAAAGTAGAAAACTGCTTGAATCTATTGTTTGAAAAAACATAACCAATCCAAAAAAGAACAAGACAGGGTTCAATGTCTCAGATATCAAAACGTCGTCCCATGACAAGTATGCGAAAAGAAATACTTTTTTTTTTTTTTTGTAAAATCTAAGTGATGAAGAAGATGACTAAATACCTTTTAATTAGCAGTTAGCCCTATGATTTTAGTTTAGCCGATAAAATGTTCTTTAATTAATTATTTGTAATTTTCTTCTTTTTAAAGTGTTTTACGATAAATAAAACAATTAATCTTTGTTAAATATCTATTTCAAATACTCCTTGGTATCATTTTTAATACGCGTAAACGTGCCCCGCTCGATGTAAAAACTTGCCCCGCGCTCGGGGCAAGTTTACTCAACCGACTTGGACTTAAGAAACACTTTTTTTACGATTAAAAACACAAGTTCAGCAACAATGACTATACAAATTTTGACGTCATTAATTGCGTATAAAACCACAATGTTTAAAATATCCTGGGTTAAAACATAAAAATTAGAAAATTCATTGAAACAAATCCGCGTAAACGCATAAAATTCGTAGAATTTCGTTGAAAAATACACAGGAAAAATAATTTCAGTGCGTTAATTTTGCTCCTATCCTATACACAATACAGTAGATCCTGTCTATTCGAAATTCTTGACAGAAGAAAAATTCGAGATACGGAGGTTTCGAGATACAGAGGTTTTGACAAAAGTTATAAAAATTAACAAATGGAACAAAGTAAAGCGTTAACAGATTCTTTTGCAGTGATATTGTTCAATATTTTAGCTGGACATGTTGGGATTACAGTTTTTACTAATTTTAATAATTATAGCGATAGCAAGTCTATGCATACCTTTAAATAGAGACTTGTGCTAAGGACGAAACGAGAACACACACACAAAAAAAGGGAAGTAAGTTTCACAAAAACAGTTGTTACACCTACCTCTGGCACTGCAAAATATATAGCAGGAAATATACTGGAGTTTATTGAAGATAGAGAGCACATCATATAACTTCTGAGCTTTATAGCATTGGGTGTGGTGGAACTGTCATAAATACTAGAAGTAATAATGGTGTGCGTACTTTAGGAACCGTTGTGTTTCGTCCTTTTTCACGTCAAAAGTGCTGCCATCTGGTGACACGTTAACAATTAATTTCTATTTAATTTTAGGTGATTGCAAAATTAACGAAGAAAATATTGACTGAAATCTTGTTTCAACTATTTTTTGAATAGGAAAGTGGTCAATTAAGGAAAAAAGCTTTTCATTTTTTTTCAGCAAAAGGAGGAAGACTTCTGTTTAAATCAATAATATTTGCTAGCAGCACAAGTTCGATCAAGATTTTTATAAGTCATTTACAAAGTAATGTAAAAAGCATCACATAAAATAGAGTTATATAAAGATCATTTTCAGAACCCGAAAGAGGTGTAATAGATAAAATAAAGACGTTTCGTTGTTTTCATCGGGGGGAGGGGGTGGGGGGTTAACGGAATCAAAAAGTAATGACAAAGGAAAATTAACGTTTTTTTTTTTTTTGCTTTTCACTTACTTTCATAATTAGCAATTATACAAATAAATGGCATGCAAAGAAAATGCGTGTATACATTAAAATGAAAACAGTCATATTTAGATTGTTCTGCGATGAAAAATATCAACGTTGTAAAATGATCAACAAAAAAAGCCATAACACATCAATTATTTATTTCATGATAATTAAAAATTTTCTCATTACGCTATTCAAAAATTAATATTAATAAGACACTGTAAGTAAAATGCGGCAGAAATATAAATGAATAAATAAGTTTTACTAAAAAGCATAACTTTTAGAAATGTAAATATCATAAAAAATTAAAAGTTTTTTCCCCCCTTGAAAGTAAAAATAAAAAAATAAATAAGTATAAAAAGACATAATTTTGCTAAAACTCGTAGGGACGTGTTTCGAGGTTACACGGAACCAATTTTTCCTTTCAAAAAAGATGTGAGCTTGCGGATTTAAGAACTCCACCTCAGTCGATTGTCTCTGCTCACATCTTTTCTGCATTCTAAAGAAAGAGTTCCCCGTGTCAACGAGTTTTTGCAAATTTATACTTGGGGGAAAAAAACTTTTATTGGTACATTTTAGTCCTTATTATCCACTAAACTGTCGAAGGTTATGAAAATAATGTCTCAGTATCGAAAATTAATAATAGAAATAATAACACACTGAAAAGAAAAAAAATGCATGAAATGTAATTAATCAAATAAGTTTAGCTAAAAAGCATAATTTTTGGTAATGTAAATATCGTGAAAAATAAGAAATTTGAAAGTTTTCTTTGAAGTAAAAATGAAAATAAATATATAAATAAATAAATAAATATAAAAAGACATAAAAATTGCTAAAACTCGTAGGTACGTGTTTCGAGGTTACAATGAACACCTTATTCCTTTCAAAAAAGATGTGAGCTTGTGGATTTAAAAACCCTTAATCGATTGTTTGTACATAAACAAGCTCACATATTTTCTTCATTGAAGAAAGAGCTTCCTGTGACTCCAAAATACGTCTCAGCGAACTTTTGCAAATTTATACTTGTAAAAAAAACTTCTATTCGTACTAATTTGCTCAATTATGTTTCTTGCATTTTTTTTCTTTCCAGTGTGTTATTATTTCTATTAATTATTTTCGATACTGAGGCATTATTTTCGTTTACTTTGAGCTTATTAATAGTTTAGTGGGAAATGAAGACTAAAATGTACTCATGAAAGCTTTTTTTTCTTTAAGTATAAATTTTCAAAAACTCGCAGACACGTGTTTTGAGTCACGGGGAATTCTTTCTTTTTAATGCAGAAAAGCTGTGAGCAGAGACAATCAATCGACTGAGGTGGAGTTTTTAAATCCGCAAGCTTACATCCTTTTTGAAAAGAAAAAGGAGTTTCTCGTAACCCCAAAACTCGGCCCCTGGTCATTTCACGTCAAATCGCCTTATACTTTTTTTAATTAAAATTGCGTTTTTTAGATTTTTTTCTTCAAAAATTCGATTCTTGATCACTTTTCGCAGTCACCTCTCAGGTATGAATTAAGAAAAATCTCTCCCTAGTTTATTTATTTTTCAACCAAATAAACTGAATTTGGTATCAATTTCAAACTAATAGTTTTCTCTTTCAGTACAAACATCAGAAAGTATTCTGTGAATAGAGAGGTGTTGCCACTCCTTATCTAAAGATAGTTTTTATGATCATCAATTGGGAATTTTAATAAGTCATATCTCGAGAGTACCAACTAATATCTGCATCAAGTTTTTTTGTAGTATATTTAAATCATTATCTTGTAATGTAAATAAAATTATAAGGGTGTGTTTTGTTGTTTTAAATAAAAAAATAAAGTTTGTTTTGCAGAAAATTTACTTCAAATACAAGTTTTGTATAACTTTAAAGCCCTTCTGAGTTTAAAAGAGCCCAAAAACTTTTCAGATGAATTAATACTGGAATGCCAAAGAATTAAAATGGATTTGTAAAAACCGGAAATCGTTAAAAAGCTGATCACTATGGAAAAGAATTGTGCAAAAGTCTCCGTTTCAGACTTGACAAAAAGAAAAACAACCTCTGAAAATATATTAAATATTAAGAATAATAATAAGGAGAATAGTTTAAAAAACATTTCTAATGGAGTTATTATGCATTTTTTCGACATTAAAAAACAGAAAAAAAAAATGAATCACTATTGAAAAGTTTTCATAACAAGAACTTGTTCGGATTACGTAACGCCTAACGATGATCCTCCACTCAAACTAAAAGTAATCTTACATTTTCTCTTAAATGCAGAACAACCTTAAAGTTTTATTCAATTCCTTCTGTTTGGGCTGATGTAGGGGTCTTTTTGAAAAGATGGCATATGGAACATGTTTTCTTTTTTTTTCAAAAAAGGAGAAAACTCGGACTTCTGTCAATTGTAAAAAAAGTTTCAAAAATATTTTAAGATAGGGGAAACTCGGGCAATGTGAATACCTTAAGCTTTTCTTGATTATTGTCCTTTAGTTATAACTTTGGAAATTGAAACAAATGTTTATTATCAGTCTTCATTTAATGAACTTACGTAAAGCAATAACAGTTGTCTTTAATATAATTACACTATTAGATGTATGACCAGTTTTCAACAATGGCATGAATATCCACTCTGCCAGACACCCCAGGCAAAGTGGATTCGGCACTAGGGTAAAGCGAACAACAACATTATTTGTCAAGAAACTAAACATTAAAAATAAAACAACCATCGAAAATTAAAGGAACATATCCAAAAAACATTTTTTTTGCTACAATGCTAATTATTGTAGTTATTGCAAACAAAGAAATTGAACTTAAAAATAAAATAAACATCGAAAATTAAAGGATCATATTAAAAAACATTTTTGCTACACTACTAATTACTGCAGTAATTGTTACAACAAACAAATTTAGGAGCATATTAAAAAAAAAAAAAAATCTGCTACAATACTAATCATAGCAGTTATCACAAACAAAACCATCACCATTTTCGAATGCTGAAAGCTCTTTATGACACCTATGAGTACAAATACGATATTGTATCCAGTTTTTTGTTGGCTGTTCATCTTCTTCAATGAACATTTCATCACAGAAAATGCACCTTACATCGTCAAATTTCTTTACTTCCTTCTTATCATTCTCTTATGCAGTCCTATGTTTCGTAGCAGAGATTTTTGATTTAGTCTTTTTGGTAGTATTCTTTTTAACAGTCTTCTGAGAAGCTTTAGTCGAAACATCATCTAATTACTTCATGACAGTCTTTTTTACTTTTTCAAATTTTTGTTTCTGATTATCCTTTACTGGAGTACTTGTCAGGAGTGTAGATCTATGTAGCTTTCGTTTACGTGTTGTTATTGGTTCAACAGGCTGAGGAATAGGTTGTAAAACTGAAGGACTGTAGTACTGGGGGACGTTAAATATGCTCGTGGTTACAAAGTCCTCCAAGTGAAACGATACCTCTGGAGGTTCCGGACCAGGGGTTGCTCGGTTTCTGGTCTGGTTCAAAAAATCAGAGCTGTCTTCATGGTCCTATCCAGCTGGTTAAACCACAAATAGTTGTAGGTACGGGGGACTCTGGAGTGAAAAGTGAAAAGTAGTTCTTAGAACATCCAGGTTTGGGTGAATCGATGGGACCCCAGTAGCATCAGAACGTTCAAATCTGGTACAGAAATCGTGTTATTGGTCGAATGACGGTGTTAAGTGTTACTTGCACGTAAAATGAGACGTACAGCAACAGTGATATTATCACGGTGCCAGTTTAGTTCTGAGGTGACGTCATATTAGACGTTCAAAAAACGTTCTAATGCCACGGTGTTATTCCCGTGCTAAAATAACGTAATATTTGACGTTCCGATATCACTGCATCCGAGCGCCCTCTATATCTGTATACCTTGGAATAGTTCCAGAAACTTTCTTTGCTTGCCAACTTCAACAGCTTTCGGAGCAACTGCTCAAAAACAATCGGAGCAAAGGATATTCTTTTATCAAAAGTAAGTGATTAATTTAATTATAATTATTTTTAAATCATTCACATGTAAATTTGGTTTATAAGTCGAATTTCATTTAAATTTTGAGTTAATTGAGTTTTTTTTTTTTTTTCTTAGCTTCGAACATTCTGCAAAACTTAATTGTTCCATTTGTATAACTTAATATCAATGACTATTTCGCGGATACATTTTTTGCTAACGTTTCTTGGTGAAATTTTCATTTCTGATCTGAATCTGAAATGATTGCTACATTTATTTCCGTAAAAGGGGTTGTTTTAGTTATTCCATGCAGAATGCGTATTGCTTGTTTATTTTATCGCAACAAAACAAAATGGCGAGAGGCTACCAACTGTGTTGATTGTCATCACCTGGTGCTTGAAAGTTTTCTGCGTTTATTATTTCTGCACAGATTTAACAAACAAAAAAGACTGGCAAAAATCAACTAATGAATTGGAAACTGATGGGGAAAGAAAAATAATATTAAAAAGAAGCGTTGGCTTTAAGAGTTAAAATTATCTGCTAGTTTTGTCTGTATTAGAAAAATATTCATCCTGTAACAAAGTGTTTGAACTCAGATTTTTTTTAAATTTTTTTTTTATTTTAAGTCTTTATTTAGAGTTTTAGATTCGGGTTTTAAATTTGTAACATCTTTTTGACGGAAAAAACCCAGCCTTGCTCTTGAATCAATCGGCATCTTATAAGTGGAATTAAATTGTATTTAATTATGAGTTGAGTGTGTTTTGTGCAATTTTTAAATGGGATCGAATTTATCTTCTTTACTAATAATAAAGCTGAAAGTCTCTCTGTCCGGAGGATGTCTGGATGTCTGTAGGATATCTGTAGGATATCTGTAGGATGTCTGTAGGATGTCTGTGACGCGCATAGCGCGTAGACCGTTCGGCCGATTTTCATGAAATTCGGCACAAAGTTAGTATGTAGCATGGGGGTGTGCACCTCGAAGCAATTTTTCGAAAATTCGATTTTGTTCTTTTTCTATTCCAATTTTAAGAAAAAATATCATAAGATGGACGAATAAATTACGAAATTATCATAACGTGGAACCGTAACATGGGCACAAGCCAATTGGCGAGATACGAAATTATCATAACGTGGAACCGTAACGTGGGTACAAGAAAATTGGCGAGAAGATTCACCATACATTATTTGTAAATATACAGGCGAACCAAAAGACCTTTTAATTTGCTATTACGGGCGAAGCCGTGCGGGTACCACTAGTTACTAATAATGAAGCTGAAAGTCTCTCTGTCCAGAGTATGTCTGGATGTATGTAGGATGTCTGTGACGCGCATAGCGCCTAAACCGTTCTGCCGATTTTCATGAAATTTGGCACAAAGTTAGTTTGTAGCATGGGGGTGTGCACCTCGAAGCGATTTTTCGAAAGTTTGATGTGGTTCTTTTTCTATTCCAATTTTAAGAAAAAAAACTATCATTAATGACGAAATCATCATAACGTGGAACCGTAACATGGGCACAAGCGAATTGGCGAGATACGAAATTATCATAACGTGGAACTGTAACGTGGGTACAAGCCGATTGGCGAGAAAATTCACCATACATTATTTGTAAATATACTGGCGAACCAAAAGACCTTTTAATTTTTCTATTACGGGCAAAGCCGTGCGGGTGCCACTAGTGTCGAACAAAGGGGCAAAAAAATTCCCAACTTGACCTTTTCATATTTTCATGAAATTTTCAAAAATCTTACTCTTCCACATCTTAAATTTGTAAAGAATTTTAAAAAAGAATTCAATCATCCATAACTTATGATTTTGAAATTCGTTAAAAAGTATTTATTTTGCTGGTCGGCAGTGCTTTCATGCTTAACTTCAATTCTATGGGAACTTCAGTCTTGTAAAATAGCTCCTTTTAAAAGACAAGTACGTGCTCTTTGATTCGATATGTAAATTGAAAACCTTTTCAAAAAATGCTTCTCACAAAATTTCAAAATTTGTTGAGATATTGTCTTTCATCTCGAAAAATGAGTGCTAATCAAGGTTGTTTGTGATCTCTAATTTCCGAAAATTTTCGGCCGACACATTCTAAAACTAAAAAAAAATATTTAAAAAAATCTATTAAAGTGGTACTTTTCAAATGATTTCAAATTATTTTTCTATGCATATTTGACAAGTTTTTTTCACGGGGGAGGGGGGGTAAAGGAGGCAACTTCCAAAAATTTCACTGTTTCCAGAAAATTTTACTTGAATCCACCATCACCCCTGGTGCTAATCTCTCAATAGTTCCAGTGAAAATCCTTTTTTTTTTTTTTCAAAATCTCAAAAAGACAATATCTTAAAATTGAGATTTTTTTTTCTAAATATTAAATTACGTGATTTTTTTTTTTTTTTTGAAGAGTATTTAAGTTACTGACCACCACACACAAATCAAAGTGTATGTAATTGTCAGCTATTACACAATCCTGATGCTCCCATAGCTTTGAGATATGATTTCAAAAGCACCGAAGGAAGGAACATTAACAAACCTCAAAACTTCATTACGCACTAGCTACGTCTCCCGGCTTTGCACGGTCTACCTCGAAAATGAAAGCTGTGTCAAGTGACGCGTGTTCAACAATCACGCTTGAACAAAAAAAAAAAAAAAAACAGTAAAATTTTGCGACAAATTCCGGAAAAATAACCAAAAAGGAAACGTTTTAAGTCTACCGATTGCAGGAAAAGCCTCAAAGCAAAACCCAGAATTTTATTTGTTTATGTTCAAGAAAAAAAAATGGCAACAGATCTTCCTTCTCAATGGTTTTCTTCAAGCTATAAATTTCAATAAAAGCATTCTTACGGAAAGTTGAGATGAAGCACTGATAACTTGAATGGGTGAAAGCCATCGAAAAATAGAGATTTTATGTCGAGAAATCCTATGTATTATCCTATGTATTATCCTCATATAAATAATAGTCGGTGATCAAGTAACCCGTGTGTTTCAACAATGAAACTCGCGCCACGGCATGATAATTTGAGAATGTTTTGGTAATGTTTAACATGCAGGGAAATGCTTAATCGTGACAAGGCTGAACTCGATCCAAAGACTTGATTGTTTTACTGGTAAGACTCATTTTAGGAGAATAAAGAAACGTAAAAAGGGTCAACCATGACCACTATCTACTGGAGTTAATGTTTAATCCACTGGAGTTAGGGTTAAACTGCCAAATTTAACTTAAACTACCAAAATATCATCAAACAGGCAATTGCTGCGTTTAAATGTATATCGAAACAAATTTTCACTAGAGTTTAGAGTTGATCCACTGGAGTTAGGGTTAAAATTTAAAACTACCAAAATATCACCCAACAGGCAATGGCTGCGTTCAAATGTAGAAGCAAATTTTCACCTGTCATACCGTGACGGGTGACATTCTAGTAATAAATAGTTTTCAATTGACATCTCTGCTAATTATTATCGGAGGATTATGTTAAACAGCCAAACATAAGACAGGAAAATTACGAATCCAATTGTACCTGGTTTGATGATCAGTTTACTGGCGTTCGGGAGAAGTTACTCGGACATATGTATATAGATTAATAATAGATTGATAGGTACAGACGCTCAGATTTTAATTATGTAGGATGATTTATGAAAGATTTTTTTAAAACCATAGGTATCTTTATTATATAAAAGAGCAAAATTTCTGAAAGTTTTATGTTAGTATGAAATGGTCAGGTTCAGTGCCCACCTGATTTAACACGAAGTCACCCAATACGAAATAGAACACAATGAAATTAAAACAGTAACAAATAAAATAAGCTTATTAATATGTTTTGAATTATATTGTCTACAACTCCTAGAAATTAAAGTCAATGAGAAATCTTTGCGTCTTTCGAATTATAAACAAAATAAAATAGTTGAAGGAAGTAAATGTAATGCAAAATAAATAACAGGTAAAAGCATCTAAGCACTCATTAATACACTTGTTATAATTCGTTACGTAATTATAAAATTATTGGAAGACAAGCGTGTTAAATTACATACTTTATAGCATGAATTTGGGGGGGGGGGGAAACAACTAAAATTAGACATGTGATCCTCGCATATAATTTTGTTTCTTGAAAACATGAAAGTAAGATGCATACAAAATAATTAAAACAATTATATGTCACACTAAATAATCAAATGACATTTTCCCATTAAACCCTACGTATTCTCAATATAAAAAATACAGCATGTGCTTTTCTATACATAATAGGTCTTCTACAACCTCAAAATAGTGAATAGTATCAGAAAGAGAAAATTACTCCATCCAATCATGAACATTTTTAGTGAAGAGGCTTTGTTTGTCTGTATTGGAAAGGTGGAAAGGTTTTTAATTCTTCCAAAAAATACTAGGTTAATTTTGGGAAGATTCTGATAGGGACAAAAACTTTTCTGTTTTTCGCAGGATATGTTACCGGCAGGAATAAGATACTTTAGCTGTCCGTTATTTTCTAGGAACATTTCGGGGTTTTTTTTACAATGAAAAAAACAAATTAGTGCACATCTCTTCTTTGTCCGACAACTTCCATTTCATCCTTTGTTATAAGTCTTAATAAACGCGATTTTGGAAAAATATCATTGAATATTTTCATATCTTGAAAATAATTCTAGTAATATCTCTGAATATATGTGTGGTACATTGATTCTTACCTTTCTTCATTATTTACTCTGAGATGTGCACAAAGTAGATAATTTAAGTAATGCAACTAGCATCTTCTCCTGAAAGCAGCAGGCCATGTTTTATATGTGTGCAAACTAGTTTTACTGTGTAAAAGTAGAATCAAGTTATGACACCTAAAATTATTACCCAATTAGACTAAAAATACTAACCAACTTAGGTTCCAAATCAAACAACAAATAAACACGCGAAAATGATGCATAAATGAAAGTATCTATTTTTAAAATAATGAAAATATGTTTTTTGCAGTATGAAATGGTGGGAAAAAAAGTACTATCATAGAAAACGCATAGAAATTTCTTAGTGGTTTTTTTCCCCATTTGGAAAAATTAAGGGTCTTGCTCGATATATAGCACACAAGTCACAAACATGGATACTCGAGTTGGATTTTGAAATTCCTTTAAAAGCAGCATGGTTTTTCCGTGATTAAAATTAGAATCATCCTTTGTATTTTTTTTACATGCATTATTATGTATTTTTTTTCATTAAAGAAAATGAAAGTCAAATTGTCTCTTGTGTTAAAAGAATGTATTGCCTCTCTATGACTATTTCTAAAAAAATGATGAACACACTGGGCTCCCAAGGTATGATCAACGGTAGTATTGTACTATTGGATTTGAACACTTCGGGTTACATTTTTTTCCAACTTATTTAGTTTAATTTGTATCATTCAAAAAATAAGAACGTTTACGTCAGGTGATTTCTGACTGTACTTCAAATTTTTTACGCACTTAATCTTATTATAAGCTGCATTTTTTGTCTTTTTATTTGTATTTTAATTTCAGGCAGCCAAGGTCATTAATGGGACAAAACGATCAACGCCTTTCTTTTTAATTCCTTTTTGGTTGTTCCTAAAATCAAAATATGTGTAAGAGTTTATCATGTAAAATGAAGGGTATTTTGTGATTAAATTTTTTATTAACTTGTATGTATTACTTCTCAGGGGTGCCCATCCCCCCCAAGCTCAATGGCGCAAAATCCCCCCCAAAACTTTTCTCGCTTTCAAATAAGGTTAAAGGTAACACTCTTTCGAGTTTCTAATTCCCAAGCAAACTAACGCGGGGGGAGGGGGACGCCAACTACTGCCATCTGAACCGAAATATAGTTGGATTGTTCACATGTCTCACCTCAAAAAACTTACAATATGGCCCTTAAGTAAAAAAGTTTAATTTTTTTTTCAAACCTAAATAAAAAAATACAGTGAGTGGATTCACCTTTCTGGTTTGGCATAAAGTCATTACTGGATGTAAGCAAGTTGAACCTTATCGGAAGTATAATATTCAGTCAGATAGGGGGGTCCAGGGGTTTCTCCCCCGTAAAAATTTTGAAATTGTAGTTATAAAAACACAGTTTTAGACATTAATTGGGAAGGTTTGGTGGCATCGATTAGAAAAATTCGGTGGTCCCTCCCCGGTATTTTTTTTTCGAAATTGAAATATCAAAAAAGTACTTGTAGATACTCTTCTGTTATGCAAAGGAGAGTGGGCTGGTTTGGGGACTCTCCCCGAAACGTTTTCAAAAAAGAAGTTCTAAAAACGCAGTTTTAAACTTATCTGTGGTAATGTTAAGTAGATAAGAGATTCGGCAGGTGTCCCTCTGAAAATTTTCGTGATTAAAGTCTTAAAATGGCGATTTCAGGCTATCTATGGTTAGGGGACAGGCATTTTTCGGAAATTGAAGCTCTAAAATCGCATTTGTAGCCGCCTTTCGTGATGTTAGGGAAAGGAGTTTTCAGAAGCACTCCCCAGAATTTTTTTTCGAGACTACAGCCTGAAAACCAAATTTAAGACAATCTTTAATGATTTTGATGAGTGGGGAAGGGAGAGGGGCGCTCCACTTAAATGTTCCACTTAAATGCTGTTGATTAAGAAACGCAATTTTGATAGATCTTTGGTAATGCTAGTGGAAGGAGAAGTTCGGTGGTATTCCCCTGGCAATTTTCCCAATTGAAGCTCCAAAAAGGCAATTGCAGATTGTCTTTGATTCTGTTAAGAAGAGGGAAGGTTCAGGGGCTCTCCCCATATAATTTTCAAAATTGCAGTTAGATAACTCTTAATGGCAAAGAGCGCGTTTTTTGAGCGTTACAGTGGAGGAGCTAACCTGGAAGTTTACCGAAATTGAAGTCACATATCCAAAAAAGACGAGTCACGCACAAATTCACTATAAGAGATATTTTTCGGAAATCCTCAAAATTGATTCAGCTATTCAGCACACATCGAAATTCAGAACTCGAAAATTTTCACGAATCTAATACTTCCTACTATAACATTTCAGATACAAAAGACAAAAATGATTTTAGAAAAATAATTAAAATATCTGAAGAACAAACTGAGAGAGAATCAACAGTCGGGGCCCATTCCTTTCTGATTCAAGGAACCCCGTAAAATTTGAATGGGCCCCGACTGTTGATCCTTCTCTTTTGCTTTTGAATTTATGATTTGTCTTATCTGTGTGTAGTTATTCAGTAGTACTTAATAACATTCTAAATTACTGGGCTTATACATTTTTCTTTTTAGTTTTTTCGGTTCTTACGCAGTCGGGTTTTTTTGTTTTTATTTAATAATTTTTTACTTTTAGCTTTAATTAAATTGTAAGTAGCTTTTAATTAAAGCTACATGTGCTTGACCTTCGGCAAAAATGCGCGAACTTAAGTCAGCCGCATCACAGCTATATAAACAGCTTGTATAACTCATGATGACGCGAAATCAGAAATGTTCGTCAATCAAATCTTTCTCGCAAAACTAAAAAAATCCTCTTGAGTCCCTTGAATCAAGGCAAAAACAAATGCAACATATGTTAGAGATGAAAATCGAATTAGTAGACTTTCTTTCTTTTGGTGCTTATTGCCTGGGTTTATTTTGATGAGGACTACAATCTAAGTGTCTTGCCATCGTTACGCATAATATATTTTTATTACACTATAGAATACATATAACACCCCGTTTGCACTGGCGGAATTAAGCCGCTTAGTTTTCAGCTAACCTACTGCGCATTCACTTAGCGCATCTCAAAGCCGCTTCAGTTGAGCGACACTGGGAAGCCGCTCAACAAGACCAGGGAGTAAAAGGAAGGAGACGAATCTCCATGTTAGCAGTTTGGCAACAAAATTCCACTTCCGCCAGAGGCCGCTAGAGTATCACCTCTCGCACTACTTATATCTTTTCGCTCGTAGCGAAGCATTGTAAACAAGTGTGTTTTAAAAACTATCACCTGTATATTTGGAAGTATTAAACTACTTTCGCCATGAAAGCTGTTCAAAGAAGCATAGAATACTTTACTCCACCCTAGGTTTTTGGCATATTTTGCATTCGATGTGTTTAATTTGTATTTCTGCTACGACTTTAGCGAGCATTCATTCTTGTTATGTGTTGTGCAATTTTGTGTTCTATTTTGTATATTGTTTTTGATATGGCTGTTCTGCTCATTTGCCATGAAACTAAAAATGATTTTAGCTGGCTTTTGAAAACATTTTCTCCCAATAAAACCCGTAAATTACGATCCGGTTTTCATAATTTTTCTGAGTACTATGCATTTAATTTTAAGAGTAAGCGAGAAGACTTGATTTTAAAGTTATTCAATTAAAAAAATAGAAAGAGAGTAGCAATGAACAACTAAAGTTTTGGAATTTAAATCACTAATTTTGTTTCCTTCTAGTTATATTTCCATGTCCTTTTTCTTCTTATTTATTAAATTTCACATATGCTTAACTTGAATAATAGAAACTCCACTGTAGTAGAAAAACTCAATAACGCACTCATGTAGAGAATTCAATTGAAATTAAGATTGAACAGTTTAACTTATAATTTTCATCAAAATATTTATGTTTTGCTTTTTTTTTTCTTCAAATTTCACTTAAATCCAGAGCAGAGCAACAATTTCAAACTAAACGTAATACATAAAGTTTTATGTAAGCTTATATCACACGAAATTTATGTATGGGAGGAGGAGAAAGAAAGTAACTATGGTAAGTGAAAACGAAACACAATGTGATAAATATAAGCTATAAACTAGATCAACGCTTGTAATAAATAGCACTTTCTTGTAACATTATTTGTAATTGTTCACTAATAACTAACGATAAACAATTTTTTTTTCTCAATATACAGAGTGTTAATATTTTTTCTAATCGTTTTTAAAGATAAATCCAACGAAATAAAAAGAAAAAAAAAGGTTATTTCAGCAAAAGTAATTAATTAAACAAAAACGAAACTAAATATTGGTGCACATAATACAGTGAACTATATTAAGTTATATGAGCTAATATCGCACGAAATTTGTGTGTGGGGGGGGGGGGTGGTGCAGGATAAAGAAACTCGGTGTAACAGAACCAAATATTGGAATAAAAGAACCAAGTAATTATGGTAAGTGAAAACGAAACTTAGCTTGATAAATATAAGCAATAAACTAGATTAACGCTTGAATTAAATAGCACTTTCTTGTAAGATTCTTTTTTAATTGTTCACAATTAACTAACGAAAAAGCAGTTTTTTTTCAATGTCCAAAGTATTAATTATTTTTTTTCTTATCGTTTTTAAAGATTAATCCACCAGAAAAAAAAGGGGGGGAAAACGGCTTTTTCAGCAGAAGTAAACAAAAAAAGAAACTAAATATTATTGCACATATTACTGTGAAATATTTAATTTTAAATGAGCTTATATCATGCAAAATTTATGGGGGAGGGGGGGGAGAGGGTTGATCGAAGTTACTGCATAAATTAATTGGAGTAAAAGAACTAAGGAGAAAGAAGATCGAGGACACACAGAATTAATGTCTAAATTCTAGAACAAATATAAGAAAGAAAGTAATTTTAGGTCCATCGTGCTGACCGCGCGATATTATTGAGTTCCAACAAATTTTTCGTATCAATGGCCCCAAACTAGCTAACTGCCGGCATCCACCCAGTCGAATACTCGGGGTCGGTTAAATCAGGCGAGCGAACTGTGAGAGATGGACCACTAGCGCCACCATTGGCGATGGAATAATCCGGTCACTTATTCGCCCCGCTGCCAAAGGAGATGAGGCTCCTTCTTTTAGCCTCCCTGGGTTTGCAGTTAAACTTTAAGTGCGTTCTCTAGTGCAAACGACTTTTAAAGTAAGTGCGCTTAGCTCGTAAGTGCATTGATGGGTTGAGCGCGCTTAGCTCGCAGTGCAAACGGGGTGTATAGAACACATGAAAGAATTTACATCAGAAATAGGGGAAAGTACATCTGGAGCGAGGGTGTCTTGACCCACCGCCTCAAATGGGAGAAGCAATCGCTTAGACCACTCCGCCATTGAGACCCTAATTAGTAGACTTAATAAACAAAAAAATTGAGGCAGCGAAAACTACCTGCATTTGTCGCACGCAGGTAGCGTGCGACACAGTGTGCAGCACCAACGTGCGTCGATCCAGAACTGAAAAAATATGGCAACTGGTTGTTGATATGGTGAATTTTGATTACTGTCATGTGTTTAGTGACACTCCCAAGGTTAAGACAAATCGATTGACGTAAGAATTACCAAAATTGGCCAAGACGTTTAGCCTGTAGAATGCTACATAGGAACAGACATACATACATAGCCTGATAAACACATTACCCTCCTTTGCGTCGCGCACGCGTAGTCGAGTAAAAAGAGACACGGCTAATAAATTTTGGCATGAGTACGTCAAAAATGTAATATTTATATATGTAGGGAAGGGTGGCCCAAAGCGGGTAGGTTTTCGAATAACGCTTAAAAATTTCAGTTTTTGGGTTTTAATCGCAACAATTTCGGTTTTATTTCCTAGCAGGGTTCTCTTGAACTTAAAAATAAAAGGTGATTTTTGTATTATTTAAAACCCAATATTTATTTATTATCAAACTTAACAAACATGTGAGAAATCCGCTTTGAACCTACCGCTAAGCTCAAAGCGGGTTCATTGCGGTTTGGTACATTTTCCAATCAAATATGAAGTTATAAATGATCAAAATAGTTGACTAGCTACCTGTCATTATATAGAAAAATATAAAACAGTTGTATTTATCCAATTTAAAGTCAGTACATTTGTTTATAAAACATAAAGAAATAACTGAGTTAATTAATAGACTAATTAATTGCTAACCTAAAGAATAACTTTTTGAAGTTATACTTATACTATTGATAAAGAAAATCTAAGTCAGCACACGAGTCAAGAAATTTTAAATAAATATATCATTAAATCCTATACCCGCTTTGCCCAAAGGCACGTTTTTTATTTCAATAATTATAACCTTATATCAATAATTTAAAAAAAAAATGGAATGACCATCGTAGTTTTTATAGGTTGATAGTGTCAGAATATTGACAATAAAAAAAGTAAGCTGGTCTTCGACTAATCACAAGTTACAAAACATCATTTTTTTTAATGTATATATATTTTTTAATTTTTAGCCTGGTTGCGCCATGCCTCTTGCGGACTGATAATAACCCGGATTCGTCACCGCTAACACACCATGGGAGGGGGGGGGGTATACGAAGGCCTACCCGCTTTTTTCCCTCCTCCCCTATTTCTTGTTAAATAAGTTTAAATATTTTTTTCCTTCCAAAAATCAAAAATTTCATATTCCAAAAAAAACTTCAGGAAAAAAATCCCCCCCAAAAATTTTGATGGCGCAACTTGCGCCATAATCCCCCCCTGTGGGCACCTCTGTACTTCATTGATTTTCTGTGTGACTTACGTGATTCTTTTGCAATTAACTAAGGAATAGAAGAATATAATTCACGTGAGTTTTTCTGAGGGCTAAGAAACATCTTGCATTTTAGAGAGAGAGAAAAGGGGGAGTAGAGGAAATTCAGGGTTTTAACCATAAAATTCTTTAATCAATCAAAAAGTTAATGCTGTAAAATAGCTTTAATAGGGAAGTCCATTGAAAATTTGAGACCCTTTTCAAGTAGAATCATAAAATGATTCAACTAAAGTAATTTTTTTTATCATCCAAATATTATTCATCACACACCAACAAAAAGAAGCAGGCACTTCAAAAAAAAAAAAAAAAATCCCTAGCAAATTTTGACATTTGTGATAATTTTACTAATGTCGCTGTATTTCATTTTTAAAATTTATACCTCCATATATGTAGTAGACACATCTTAGCCATTATAGTGCATCATTTGAAAATTGTAAGAACTTTTAGGGGAGTCAATACCTTAAATATAAATTTCTTTTTTTTTCTTTTCTTTTCTTTTTTTTTTTTTTTTTTGATACTTCATTTAAATACCTTTTTAATGATGAAAACTTTTTGATTGTGCTCATATGAGAAGTAAGTTAAAATAAGCTTTAAAAAATGTAAATATATTTTGATAAGGTATGATTTTCTTCTTTAAATTGCTATATCGAGAAATGGTATTTTTGAAACTAAATGTTCCTTTTCTCAGAACCTAGATTGTGTTAGGCTTTGAAATTTTTGCCATTAATTCCATACATCTAATTAGAATATTTTAAAAAAGCTTTCTTTCTGTAAAATTTTACTTCAGTATCGAGAAAAAAGTCTACTTAAGGTACAGAAAAAATTCATAATTGTATCTTTAATAGATTTTCAGAAAAAGGTACATGAACATGTGGAAATTAACATTGACGGTATAGGGGGTACTAACTCCCCTTAAAATATGTATTTTATTTATTGAATTATTTTAATTTATTAACGTACAGGATTCGTCAAACCGGGCACAGCACGAAAAAAAAAAAAAAAACTCGTGGGTTTGTTAACACGGGCCACTTGAAAAAAATAAACTATTTCGATAAAGTGGATTTTTTTTTTTTTCAAAATTTACCGCATATTGAAACATTTGCTTCAGAAACAAACTACATATTAGATCTAAAATAAATAATACCAAGTATGAAAATTGGCATCTGCCTTTCTGAACAACTTCTTAAGTTTTAGGAATTAAAACTGCATATGGATTTCACGATTAATTAAAAAATATATTTTTGCTGGGAAGCCAAACTAAGCAATTTACTTAATTTATTTCAATCACTTTTGAAAATTTTATTTTATTTCCCTTTTTTTTTTTTTTTTTTGTATTGTTGAAAAAAAAAATGTTTTGATTAACTACATCAGGAAATTTCTTTTTTAAATAGATTTTTAATGCAAGATTGCAAAGTGTAAAGGTAGATTACAATAATATCATAAAATTAACCAACCTGTGTGATGACTATTCCAGATTCCATAAACTGTAATCATACCAGAAAATTTTCTCACATATTTTGAATTATTGTGTGCAAAATTATTTTGTGACTTTATAGTTACTAATTTTAATATTTTTTAATACAGTTCAAATTTTTATTTCCAACTTCTCGTGTGGAAGGATATATAAAATACTTGATATGATTCATGGTTATGGTTCATGCGACTCTTTTTAACGCAAAATTTAGTCAGAGGTTTTTTTTTAAAACAAACTGAAGAAATAAAATACTACTAAATGCCTTTTGGGACTAAAAGGAAAGCTTTTCTCAAAATGTGACATACTTGCTTCTGTATGGATGAATCTGTTTTCTATTTATGGTGTGGTCATGTTTCAGAAAAATTAATTTTGATAATATTTCACCTATATGCTAAATATTTTCAGTAAGTTTTTCAGAAGTTAGCTAGCGGTGTATTTTAAGTATTTTATGTAAATGCTACATGGTTTTCAAATTCATTTTTTTTCTTCAATTTTGACGATTTTTGTATTAAATTTGAGTAGAAATAAATTCAGGATTTAAAATTATTCATATCTCTATGAAAAAAAAGTAACAAAGTAATACAGTTTAAGCAATGTTAAAAAAAAATGATCAAGATTAATTTTTTTTCTTGTAAAAAAGTCCGCAATTTTCAACAATGACCAGGGTACTTGATAAAAAAAAAATCCAGGGTAACTAAGGTTTTTTAAATTACCCCGGTTTTTCTTCAAATCCTGTTCATGTATTCATGGGAAATTACTTTTGAAGTTATGTTGTAATACACCTTGAATAAGCCCAAGAGTCGAACCTCGAAATTGTGGTGTGGCTGCAAGACGCACTGCTATAAACTGCTCTAGGGAGTTACATTTCAGGACAGTAAAGTCTCTATACAAATGTTCATTTCATCAAAATCTGTAAATTAATCGGTACTTTTGTAAATTTTGTGTTATTATTTAGTCTGCAGAACAGAAAATATAAAACCCTAATTTACAAAAACTGTACACATTTAACAGATATTGTAAAAAAAAGGTTAAAAAAAAAACTACTTTTAGGAAAAAGTGCAAAAACTCTGAGTATTATAATTCAAGGTAGTATTTACGGGAGGAATCGAAGGACCTTGTCTCCTCTCAATGTGCCAAAATTTTGCAAAACGTTAAATTTATGTGGGCTAAATTTGGCTAAGCTTTGATATTACTTGGATTTTTGTATAAGATATTTTTGCATTTTACTAGAGAAGCGAAAACTCCTCTACTTGAGTTTTCGAGCATCAAAACACTTCTGTACTAAATTTGGAAAAGATCCGTTGTAAACTAGAATTGTCAGAGGAAAAACCCTTTATGAAGAGAGGCCAAACTCCTTCCCCCCCCCCCCCCCCCGCTTTGTAAATTTTTGCGCATCAAAGGAACTGTGTGCCAAATTTGGCAAAGATCATAACTCGATTTGTTAAAAGAAAAACTCTTAATGGGGTTTTTCTTCCCTCAGAGTGGGGAGAAAACTCCCCTATGTGAATTCCTGAACATCAAAGGATCTCTTAAACGATCCAACATAAACTGAATTTTGCATAAGGGCGAATCTTCTTTGGGGGAATTTCCACCCCCATAGGGAGGCGAAAACTCCCCTATGTGGATTTTTCAGAATCAAAGAAAGCTATGTGCAAATTCTATCAAAGGCCCAGTGTAAACTAGATTTTTGTAAGAAGGAAAACCCTCTATGGAGAGTTTCGCCCCTATAGAGAGGGGCGAAAGCCTCTATGTGAATTATTAAGCATCAAAAGACCTATGAGCCAAATTTTGCAAAATGTGTACAAGGAAAAACCTTCTATACATCGTTTCCCATCGGCAGGGAGCGAAAACCTCAAGGGAATTCTTGAGCATCAAAGTATCTACGGGTCAGATTTGGTAAACACAATTTGTAAAAGGAAAAGTCCTGAATGTGAGCATTTGCACACCATAGAAAGGGGGCGAAGACTCCCCTATGACACTTCTCGACCATCAAATGATTTAACAAAATTGACTGTGCCAAGTTTGTCAAACATCCCACATAAACTGGATTTTTTTTGTAAAGAAAAATCCTCATTGTGGTGTTCTTTGAAGGGAGGGGGGGGTCTTTCTATGAGGAATTTTCGATCATCAAAAGACTTCAGCACGAAATTCGGCAGAGATCTGACGAAAACTGAATTTGTCGATGGAAAACCCCCTTATGAGGTACACAATTATTTTTTTCGAATTTTTTTTTTACCTGTGAAAGCAGAATTTTCAGTATTGCTTTGCTAACACCTAAATGAAACGTCATCCTACCACTTTAACATAACGTAATATTCCACGTTCAAAATTGGTGCAAAAGTGGTGGTACAACACCATATTTCGACGTGCTGTACGACATCGATCGACGAGACACATAGACGCTTTTTAGACCGTTCTGAGAGAACGTAATTTGAACGTGTCGGCTTGTGTGCTCTGAACGTGTTATAGAACGAGCTTTGAACTCCTTTGTGCTGCTTGGGGAACATCATTGCCTTAGATTTCTTTTGTTGTTTCAGACCCCGTTTGAAAATAAGGACGCTCTTCAACTGTAGCCTTGTCTTGAGATCTTAAAACTGAAAGACTTCCAGGTGCGGATGAAGTGACCTGTCATGACCGGGCATAGTGAATATAGTATCCACTTTGCCCTTCTGGTACATTTTTGAGGTTACAAAAAATTACTTAAAAAGCAGAGCAACTAAACTCGTCGTCTACTGTTAGTTGAAAGCTACATAGTAGTACATCAAATCCTACTCAAAGCAAAGAACATGTCACAAATAGTATTACAGTTATAAATGAAGCTCTAACCTCTGTAAACTAATATTGTTTTCTCCAAAACATACTCTGTTCGGTCACTGGCGCCGCGTGAAGCGAACTCGGCTCGACGTGTTTGCCGCACACGGAGCAGGGCAACAGGCGACCGTTGCTATGACAACGCAGCTGCCAGCCAACTAATTATTTGGGAGTTATAAGCAAAATTCGCTTTGCCCGGGGTATCCACTTTAGCCGGGTTTCCCCTATGCTTTAATTTGCAAAAATAATCTTCCTTAGAGAAATCTAGAGTTGGACTATATTACTAATGTAAGAGTATAGTATCATTGTCAGATGTTACGCAATCCAAACAAGTTCACGTTGTGAAAGCTTTTCAATAGTATTCAATATTTTTTATTATTTAATTTTTCTGGTTTTAATGCGGAAAAAATGCAAAATAAGGCCATTAGAAATGTTTCTTTTTTCTAACTATTCGTGTTATTATTATTATTATTAATACTTTGTATATTTTCAGTCAAAAGTTTTTTTTTTTTTTTTTTTTTTTTTTTTTTTTTTTTGTCAAGTCTAAAACGGAGGCTTTTGAACTATTCTTTTCCAAAGTGAACACTTTTTTAACGATTTACGATTAATACAAATCAATTTATATTCTTTGACATTACAGTATTAATTCATCTGAAGAGTGTTAGGGCTTTTTTAAGTTCCAAAAGTTACAGAAAACTTGTATTTAAAGTAAATTTTCTGAAAAACAAACTTTAATTTTTTATTTCAAAACAACAAAAAACTCCCTTCTATTTTTTTTTTTTTTTTTTTTTTTTTTTTGTTCCATTGCAAGATAATGATTTAAATATACTACAGGAAAAAAATTGAGGCATATATTAGTTGGCACTCTGGAGATATGACATATTAAATCTCCCAATTGAAAAATCATAAAAACTGACTTTAAATAAGGAGTAGCAACACCCCACTATTCACAGAATACGTTCTGATGTTTATATTGAAAGTGAAAATATTAGACTGAAATTGATGCCCAATTCAACTTAACTCGTTAAAAAATAAAAAAAAAAATTACTGAGATTCTTCTTAATTCATATCAGAAAGCAGAAAGAAGACTCTGAACAATGATAAAAAACCGAAATTAAAAAAAAATCTCAAAAGCGTATTTTTTAATCAAAAAATCTAAAAAAATAATTTGAGCTTATCTCATAGATATCTATTTGTAACAAAATAATGGACAAAATCAGAGACATGACGGCACAGACGACTATATAATTTGAATGTTATAACGTGGAATGATTCCTTTTCGATTTTTAGCAAATTTATGTCTTTTTACATGTATTTATTTATCATTTTCATTTTTACTTTCAGGAAAAAATGTTAAAGTTTAAATTTTTTATGTATTTTCATTTCTAAAAGTTAAGCTTTTTATTAAAACTTATTTATTCATTTATATTTATGCAGTATATATATATATATATATATATATATATATATATATATATATATATATATATATATATATATATATATATATATATATATAGTATATAGTGTATATATTGCGTTATTAATATCAATTTTTGAATAGTATAATGAGAAAATTTTGAATTATCATGACATAAATTATTGCTGTGTTATGGATTTTTCTTGATCATTTTACAAAGTTTGTCGATTGTCAGTTTTTATTCAGTAAGTAAATTAACTTCTAATTAATCTATTGACTATGTATTTTTACTCTTATTAGTTAAATTCTGTGTTACGAAGTACTAAATCTTCGAAAATTTAAATTTCAGCTTATTAATGTATTGATTTACCCTTTGTGACCCTTAGCACATGAAGACTATTTAATAAAATAATCTTTATACAACATTTACTTTTTCTTTTCTTTTTTACTGATTACAAATAATCAATGTTTGAATATTTTATTATGCGTTTCAGACAAGTATTATTTTTACGACATTTGTTAAAAAAAATTATGATGATATGGTAGAGAAGATAACATAACTCAGCAAGATAGGGTAGAAAATATTTCTTCACTATTTCAAAGGTTGCTATGCATGGTAAAACTTTCACTGTTGTGTATTTTATCTGATATGTATTTACTTACTACAAAATCATTCTTTCTCGTTATTTTAAACTCAACATGAGGTAAATTGCTTACATTGTAATTGTATTTCAGCACATTTTATAGTAAATTTTGTTTTAAGTACTAATAACTCACAAAAGTAAATAAATGAACAATCAAGTAAATATAAATAATAAGATAAATAAGATTATGAGGAATTGTGTGGCATTAGAATTTTTTAATTGTGATACATAATTTAACAGTAGGTAGACACAGTCAGCGCAGTTTACGCTTGCATGAATTACTCTGAAAATAGTAAGCCTGTGGCCACTACTTCTTTTAATCCTCAAACTGATTCTCATATGGCGAAAGCAAAAACACATCCATAGCCTATTTTTAGAGCACCAAAAATTAAAATAGCTGTGAGTTTCATAAAACTATGCATTTCTATAAAAAAAAAAAGAAAAAAAAAAGAATAATACATTTTGCATAAATAGGGGAGACTGGGGATACTTGATCCTCACTTTAGTTTTCAATTTCTTTCTTGGCTGCAAATTAGCTGTTTTTTTTTTTTTTTTTTTTTTCAGAAAAAAAGTACATGAAGAAAGATATTTTTTTTTTCTCTATCTGACCGTATTTTTTAAGTTGAAATTAAGCAGATAGTTTTGGTAAAATAATTTTTTTCAATAACTTTATAAAGGGATCATGCATCCCCACATCAAGGGACACACGATCTCTTCATGGGGGGTACTTGATCCCACTGAGAAAATACATAAACCTTTCGTTAGATCAGCTTTATTTATGGATTTTTGTTTTCTACATAATGTTTCTAAAAAATAACACTAGTTCTATTTTTTTAATTAAATTGTAATAAAGTGAACACAAAATAACATTGTTTTAAATTCCACTAGGACATTTGTAAAAAAAATGTATACAACTTAAATGAACATATGAGGCTTTTGATCAACAACTCATTTTCTAATACAGTTGTGAACAATATATTTAAAAAATAAAACTAATAATTTTTTTTAAAGTAGCGAAATGAAACTCAAATTACAACAAATAAAAAAAGAAAAACGAGGACAAGGACAAAAATCAACATATTTGCTTCTTGTCTTGCAATAGTAAAATTAAGAGTTTTATCAAATGAATTAATTTTTAAAAAGGGGAAAAGAGGGAAATGTAAGCATCAGCATACTTATAGAAAAGAATAGAAAGCCTAGCATATATTTTCAAAACCTGAAAAGTCAAATGCGAACAATTCGTTTGCTGTAGTTCTTAAAAATTCAGCCCAACCCATCTGGATGTGTGTAACTTAACATTCATTCTCATTTACTACACTTTTGTCAATTTTTCAAGAAAAATACAGTGGCTGCCAAAAGTGTTCGTACACCTTGAAATTTTGTAGTAAAACCAAAATAACGCAAAACTGAATTCGAATATTAAGTCCAATTTTTTTTTCACACCACTCCTATGCCATTCTGAATAAAGCCAAGAAGTTTTTTTTTTAAATATTGCCAGATTTTATTTTTTAAATTTCTCAAAAAACGAAAAGACAGAGAAAAAATACGCCACAAAAGTCATCGTACACTGAAATATTTTCGAATAAATTCATGATTAAAATTATCATCTGTCGTTTTTTTATAATTTTTGCATTATGATGACACTGTAAAGTCATTTCGCTTTATTTTTTGTTTATATATTCCCTAATATTCTGCTTATTATTTTAAGATGGCAAATATGCGTAAAAAAACAACAAACACGATTCGAAATTTGATTTTTCCCCTCACAATAGCCGTAAATTGGTTTGAAATGTCGCTAAATTAGTTAACTTATACCATTCTATAGCAAAGTACTTGATAAAATGCTTTAAAGACAAGAATCGGATAGAAAACAAGGTAAGAAAAGGTCAACTGGCAAAGCTAACAAAGCTGGGTCAGAGATTTACAGTTAAGAAAATTATGAAAATTACACATTTGAGTGCTGAAAAAGCGTCTGCAAAACTGAATGAAACATATTACGTTAAATTTTCCCCTGGAATTATTCACCAAGTTCTGATTAACTGTATTAAATGGGACCTCTTCCCGCAGAAATTTTCTTGTTCGTGCGAAAAACAGAAAGCTTACGCTTTCCGTTGTAAAATCAATGATAAATAAGCTCAAAACGTTTTGGAAAAACGTCTTACTTATAGATGAAAATAAATTTGGGTTAAATTGGTGAATAATTGTAAATATAAGAAAAAATGAGGCATTAAATCTTAAGAACTTATTTGGGATCAGTTAATCAGAACGGTGAAGGTGTTCTTGTGTGAGGGTGCATATCAGCATCAGGACTTGTAAGTTTCGAAATTTTTGATGAAATAATGAATCATGATGTTCATTTAAATATTTTAAAAAACAATTTTAAACTATTTTCCCAAAAATTTGGTAATCGGAAACAACTTTGTTTTTTATCAAGATAACGGCAAGAAGCACACGTTTGCGTTTGGTGCCCCAAATATTGTTCTTAAGCTTAGAAATATCTCCTCAATCGCTAGATTTAAGCTTAATGGAACATAGTTGAAAATATCTGGTGGCTAGATTACGAAAATACACCATAGAAACGAAAAGCGAACTAGAAACAGAAGACTCGAAGCGCGGCTGAACACTCAGAAATTGCACAAAAAAGAAAGAAAAAACAATGAAATCTATTCCCAGGCGTTTAAAAACTGTTATTGATACTGCATGATATTCTACTAAATAATAACTTAGTAAAAAATTAGATTACTTACTAATTTTTTGACATTTTTTCAAAGTGTACGAAGACTTTTGTGAGATCAAGTTTCTGGCACTTTGTGATTATTGATTTCTTAAGAATCAAATTTTATTATGCTATTAAAAATTTTCATGTAGTTTTGTTGAAAATAGATCATAGATCTTATAATTCAACACCCATTCCAAAATATTAATTTAACGAGTGGATAATGGAGTATTTCATTGAAAATCGTAAGTGTACGAACACTTTTGGGAGTCACTGTAGATTGATTAAGCATGTTACCGTTTCGCTTTAGAAAACTTATTTCAAACTCTAGAAATCCAACCTTAGCATTCTATCCGCTAATGGGTCTACATAATGCGCAACTAACTTTTTTGATATAAATCTAACGATAGCAAAATTACTTTTTTTTTCCATTCAAACAAGGATTTGACATCTATTTCAACTTGTTCAAGCACATTTGGTTGATCAAAACATAACTCATCAGTAAAGTTAGTTTATGTTTAGATGTTTGAGGTGTTATGTGGGTTGCAAGTGCGAACTGATATTTTTATTGTTTAGCATATTCACTGCAGTGATTATGTAAATGAATCACTCATACCATGATAAACTTTATTATGTTAACATGATTTCGAATGTTTAACGTTAATGTCAAATAAGTAAACAACTGTTATATTGTTTTCATTGCGTTTATACGAGGTTTTTTTTTTTTTTTTCTAGGTCCGATCGATCGCGGAGGGAAAACCAGAAAGTCTAGCCCATGATGCTGTGCGTAGATTTGTTCCGTAGTCTCTCAAGTAAGATTGTGCAGTGCATCAGGTCGCTGCGATTATTTCGGAGCACGCAGTGAACGAGGAAACATGCCTCGAACAATTGCGTCTCCCGCAAAGTGCAAAGTGCGTACTGTAATTCGATTTCTGAATGCTGAAGGAAGAGCAATTCAGAACAAACGTAGAGGAATGTTGTCATCAGGCATTGTCATTCTGCACGACAATACGCACCCACACACTGCTGCTTTAACAAAAAAATCTCCTGTCGCAGTTTCGCTGGACAGTGTTTGACCATCCTCCATACAGCCCTGACTTGGCGCGTCTTCCGATTACCATCTCTTTGGTCTCATGAAACGCTGGCTAGGAGGACAGATGTTTGGCTCCGACTCCGAGCTGCAGATCAGCGTACAGAATTAGCTGAAAGCTTAGGCGGCTGCCTTCTATGAAGAGGGTATCGAAAAATTGGTACTTCGCTACGACAGATGTCTCAATCGGAACGGCGACTACGTCGAGAAGCAGTTGGAAGGTGTATGTACATATTCCAAATAAAAGATTTTTCATTTTCATAGTGGTTTTCATTTCGCGATCGATCGGACCTTGAAAAAAAAAAAAAAAAAAAAAAATTGTACTCGTATTGTCATATGGAAACTTGATCCTTGGGATCATGTATCCCTCTAAACGAAGGAATCAAGTATCCCTAATATTCGATTTTTACAGACGTACTTATTATATTATTAACAACCAGTGGCAATTTATTAAAAATATATCTCAATTATAAAATACTGTCTATACTTTAACATTACTTTTAGTATTGTTTTTAAGTTGTATATATTGGATAATGTAAACTTCAGAATGCTTTCCTAAAAAAAAGTTTCCCTTGACACATTCAGACAATCATTTCTGGAGCTAAAACGAAATGACTGAAAAAAACAAAGTGTTGCCAGATTTTATGTACAAGTATAACTTTAACATAATTCTCAAGTTTCAAATCTCTTTTTTTAATGATTTTGGTACTTTTTTGGCTATGGGATCATGTATCCCCAAGGATAAAGTATCCTCAGTCTCCCTTACTGTCATTTTAGCCTAATCAAACCGTATGACAGGATCTTCAAGACGTTTGTAGATGTTGCAGCTGCCTCTAAAAAATGTCAGCACATTCAAAATTATAAAAAAAAAAATGGTAGGAGAAAGAGGCCTCCTACCATTCTCTGGATCTGGGGCACCTTCATTTTTCTCCCCCTCCTCCGGTTTTTAATTAATTCTTAATTCCTGCAGATGTAGATACATGACAGCACGATATAATTTTATACTTTAATTCTACTGATTAAACAAGTAAGAAAATATTAAAATTCTTTTTTTTTTTTGTTTCTTTTGACGAAATGATTATCTCTAGATGTATCCTTATAAAATAGTCTTTTATAAGCGAAAGTTTATATTACAAGCGAAAAGTTTTCCAGAAGATTGCTACTGGATGTCTTCATAAATTGAGATTAATAACAATTAATAACAATTACAAATCTTCAATTGCTAAACATTGTTGCTAAACATTGTTGGGACACATTGTTGCAGACCTAGAACAGTAGGTGAATTAGATTTTCTGGAATCCTTTTACATTCATAAAAACTTAAATAATCTTTGCAATGAGTCTTTTGCTATTCCGCATTTTTCTCCAATCTTATTCAATCTTACATGTAAGAATACGTCATATTTTGCCTCAGCACTCGCTGATAGCTGATTGGTCAATGTTTTTCCGGTTACGCATTTAAACTCTCCCTTGACCTTGATTCATCCATTTGTTCATTTCGCACTGAGGAAGGAGGCTATTGCCTCCGAAACATGTCTGCGGTTTTAAAAACTTTTTATCCTTTTTGTGCTTTTAAACGTTTTTCCACTTTTATCTAATTTACCTGGCACAAAGCTATCGCTTTTCAACAATTAATAATTAATAATACATCTTCCTCAAAAAATGTTATTATAAGAATCGAAGGTGAAGAAGACTCCTGAAATGTACTTTGGAACAGGTCTCTAATTGTACTCATCCTCCAGCGAAATATCACTATCAACGCATCTTCGCGAAGTAATTCTATTCCACTTGTGCGCTCTCACTGACCCTACCTATTACAAAATAAATTGTGATATTTCCGCTTCTAGTTCAGTTGCTTTCTCTCCAAAGGAAAGCTTTATAGATTCTTATTCAATAATTGATATCAATTAATCAATTTCTTTTTTTAAAAAAAAAGAAAACTTTTCTAGTTTCAGGCATGCAATGTTCTTCATGTTGTTAATAAATTTTGCAATTTTTGACTCTTCATATAAAAATGCTGCTGCTTTAGGGACACAGTGGAACACGTTGACAGGGGGACAATGTTCTAATGTACCACCAACATTCCTCACGATAAAGTAAGCATTTTAGAATCATGCAAAGTAAAAAAAAAGAAAAGAATAGAATATCAAGATTTGAAATTAAACAATTAATCGACATTGATTTTAATGAGGATGTATTTAAACTGAATTTTCAATCACGTACTGCTAATGCTAAATAGTGCATTCAATAGCTTATTTATCTGTTGATAATATTATAATATTACTAATGATTATTCTGGTTTTTTGGGTTTTCAAAAATGTAATATCTCTCTTAAATTACCAAAGGAAATAACAGAAAGATAAATTATAATTTCTTGAAGGCGTTCGATGTTTTTCTAGGTTAAAATGAAGTTTTGATTTTCCTCTACATTCTATCAATACCATTTTCTTAACCTTAAATGTTTTATTTAATGTAGCTACCCAGAAAAGTGTGCAGATGTCAAGCTATTTTTGTTTTTGTTTTTTTCTAATATTATTATTATCATTATTTTTTAGCTATTTTTATATAGCTTTTCATTTGAAACCCTCCTTGTGTCTGCATCATTACGCAGAGTTAAGTTTCTCAACTTAGCAAAAAATAACATAATTTTAAAACTATCAGCTGTAATTTGGACATTTCTCCGAAAGAGGGTGTGAAATCCGAACCTTCCGGATGTAATACGGATGTCTGGTATCCGTTTAGCTAAGCATTTGGGTAAACATGCGTGGTTAAGAAGAGAGAGATGAGGAGCTTTATTATTGTGGCTGCAATATGAAGTACCGTTATGTGGGGCTATTTGAACCCACGAGAAAAAAGTTTTCAAATCCGTCCTGGTCCTACATAACTCAATGTATAGACTTAAAATACTTAATCCATGACAGGTAGCTGCACTAGGTAGAGGCTGGAGCATGAAACAAAGTTTCTGCTATTCCCGCCTTTTTCTGATTGAGGTTATGATTGCAAGTTGTCTAAACAGTTGTTTTTTGTGTCTGCAAACTTTCACACGTAAGTTCACGGAAACATCTGATGTCATCAAGGTCAGGATCGCTTCATGTTTGCATTATATTTCTTAGTAAAATAACAGTGTTTTGAGGTTACAGCTATGTAATTAACACAGTAACTAATATAAGTTAGTAAAAGTGCACCGGTCAGTGGCGTACTGGGTCAAAAATGTATACCGGGAAAAACACTTGACCGGCGCCTTGTTCTATTTTCACACCCCAACCCCCTCCCATTCACCAAGTTGAACTAAAAAATTAAACTTGATGAACTTCCTATCCGAGGAGTAGATAATCTTCAACGCCCCAAGACAACTAAAACTTTTGCGCTCCCCCCCCCCCCCCCTTTTATCGAAATGAAAGAAAGTTTTTTTACTTCCTTCGGTGATGTTAGAAAGAGGGATGTTTTAGGGGAAGGAGAGGTTTCGAAGTTAGAACTTCTAAAAATTAAACTTTGGACGAGTTTTTTATGAATAAGAAACGAGTAAAAAGAGGAGTTTGAAGGAGAAGAGGGTAGAGAGTGTTCCTTCGTCCATTTTTTTGGGATCGAAAAGTTAAAGTTCAAGTGTTATCTACAACCATCTTAATAAAGAGGGGGAAGGGGGGTCTGGGGCTCTCCCCGCTAAATTTTTCGAGATTGTAGCCCCTAAAACGCAGTTTTAGATTATCTCTATAGATTATTCTAAAACTGCGATATCTAAAGATTATCTCTAAATTATCTTTGGTAATGTTAGGGGCTGAAGAGGTTCGATGATGCTCCCAGACCTTTTTCGAAATTGAAACTTTAAAAACGCAATTGTGGATTATATCCAATTATTTTAGAAAGGGTGGTTGGCGCTTCCCCGAAATTGAAGCGGTAAAAAGGCAATTAGACTATTTGCGGTAATATTAGGGGAGGATAGTTTCGAGGGCCCACTCTCGGGAATTTTTCGAACGTAACGCGTTTTTCGTCGTAAAAACGCTACTGCAGGCTATCTTTAGTAATGTTAAAAGGACCGGCAATTTTCCACAAGTGAAATCTTAAAAGCACGATTGTAGGCCATCTTTGGTAATGTTAAGAGGACGGGAATTTTTTCCGAATTTGAAGTTCTAAAAACTTTATTTCTGTTGACTTTCAATGATGATGTAAGGGAGAGGAGTTCCCGGAAGCTCTCCTCCGAACCCTTTCGAAACACAAACCCTTAAACAAAATTTAAGACGATTTAGAGCGAGTGATAGGATCGTTCCCCAAGAAAGGTTTCAAGATTATCTCCTAAAACACAGTTTTTGGACGATCATTGGTAATATTAGTGGGCAGAGAGGTTCGGAGGCTTTCCGTCGGAAATTTTCTAAAATTGAAATTCCAGAAAAAAAATTGCAGTCTACCTTCGACGATGTATTAGGTAGTTCGGGAGCTCCTCTCGGAAACCTTTTCAGAATTGAAGCCCTAAAAACGACCATATTTTTAGACCGTCTTTGATGATATTAGAAGGGAAGGGAGGTTCAGGAAGCTCTGGAATTTTTAGAAATTTAAGCCAAAAAAACGACTATTTTTGGTGATAATAGGGGGAACGGAGGTTCAGGGACTTCCGGAATTTTTAGAATTTTAAGTCCTAAAACCGAAATTTTAAACGATTTTTGATGATGGGGGGGGGGGGGTTGCGGTTCTCGAATATTTGAGTGGAATGCTCTCCTGGAAGCTTTTTGAAGTTGAAGACCATCTTTGGAGACTGTAGGCGATGTGGTTAGGGAACTCTTCCTCGGAATTCTTTCAAAATCAAAATTTAAAAAACACGCTTCTCGACTACCTTTGGCAATCAAAAACTAAGAGATACACTGTCAAAACTATGGGTGAATTTGACAAAATATTTGGCTCCCTGGGGTGAAAGCACGGAGCCTCAGGGTGCAATGGAGTCTAGGAAATGTGATCAAGGTGAATGACGCTAATAAATGTGAAGACGAACCTTCTAAATGCATGGGTGAAACATTGGCGCATGCGCTCTCTCCTCTGACATCATTCAACCACAATCAATGGCGGACGCAAGATTAACTACGCACATAAAATTTCCCATTGAATAAAGTACGAAATTTAATTAAAACTCATAAGTTTCTGCGATTTACTCTTCAAAATTTCGCTTAAGTACAGGCATTTGATCATAGTGTAGCTTTTAAGGCTTTCGAACATATTTAAAAGTGTTTCAAAGGTACGTTTATTCTTCAGTTAGCCGTTATGTACATTTGCTATTTCTATCATGCATAAATTTTACCTAAAAATAGCTATCAGCTCCGGATATGTAACATTTAATAATCAAAACGCTTAAATTAGATGATATTTGAAAAGTTATTTCAACAATTAATTTTGAATGTGTGGTTTTACTTGCTTGTATTGTCAGCGATCTTGTGGATCTTTAGCTAAGAGATTTATTGTTAGCGCGGAAACTCTAATTACGATGATGCGAATATCAAAAACAAAAAAGCACGAAAAAAAAAAGAAATTCCTTCTCCGTCTCGATTTTTTTTTTTAATTTGTTATATCGTGTCTAAGTTAACTAGCTTTCCTCGGCGTTATTGCTTGAAGCGAATGACTGAATTTTTTTCGTCACTCTAGTAATAGTAAGAATGAATAACTCGTTAGAATTTGTTTTGGCTTTCAATTTATCGAAAGACTTGTGCTCTTTTATATTCTATACGGATATTCAAATGTCGAATCATATATACGTACGTATTAATACGTTGCTCTTGATTAAAATTTTGAACGTTTATAAAACGATTTTATTTTTCCATGATTGCAATATAATTGAATATTTATTGTTCGTGTAAATGATTTATAAAAAAGTACCTACGCTCTTCATTTTCGGTACGGTCGTGCTGCAGTAAATGTCAATAATATATTAGAATTACTGAGCAATCCAAGTGGATGAACGAAAATTAGTGCACGGCAGACAAATTTAAGTCATGAACACTTTTAAACTATGTTCGAACGTTGAAATGTGATCAAATGCCTTAAAATGCAAGTTTTAATCATTTTCAGAACTATTCAATGCGGAAAATGTACCAGGACTTAGCTTTTTATATTGGTAAAAATGTAGTGGAAAACGCTCCTCCAGTTTTCTTTTCTAAACCTATTTGAGTGCTTTAGTTTTTCGAAAATGAAATTTTAAATTTCCAGCCTGATATTTTTATTTATTTGAAATGCAAGAGTTTGCGGCTTTTTCCAAAGAGAAAATTTTTCACATCTTGGATTGTTGCCTCTAGAGTCTTTTTTTTTCCCCCACTTTATTTTAATTTAAACATCATGCCTCCTAAATCTCGAGATAAAGTTTTAGTTTACCTTCACTTTAAAACATTCAAACACTGAGAACTTATTATTAATTCATTATATTATTTAAATCTCGTTCCCTAATTTTTTTATTTTATTTAACTTGTTTTCTTTTTAAAACATATTACAGCGGCCTACATAATGCTATTATGTTATTAATCTATTCATTTTTTATTGAACTAAATCTCGTAATAGGTTTGTAACGATACGCTATTTTTTTTCGATCAAAAATGTTTGAAACGTACATTTCGGCGGAGTTCAGTTAGGTAAATTATAATGCAGGATCTTGGATGTTTCCCAATAATATGAGAAAATGTCATTTTCTTTTTAAATTTGGCAGAAAAAATACTTTTTGTCACTTTTATTCCTTTAGTTCATTGATTATTACAATTTCAATTCTTAAGGATTGCGAAGGTTTTCTTCATTTTTCTTTTTCTGTTTTTAATCACTTTCAGAAATTGGCGGCTGCATTTCTGAAAAACTAGTGGATATTGGCGACGGCCCTGAGCGCTTCTTCGAAAAAGTTTCAAAATTGAGGTCTTTACAAAGCATTAGACCAACTTTAATAAATTGAATACGGTGGTTCGTCCCCGGAAGCTTTCGAAATTTGAAGTTCAAATATCATATTTGTAGGCCATTTTTGCTGACTCTTAGAGAAAGGCATGCGGTTCAAAACTTTTCTGTGGAAAATTTTCGCATTTGAAGTCTTAAATGGCATAACTGAATTCTGTCTTTGATAACTTTAGAGGACGGGGTGGTGTTCGGGGACTCTCTTCTGGAAAGTTTTCGAAATTGAAGAGCTAAAACGAAATTGTATATACAATTTATTATAATTTCTCGAATCATAATTTCGCTGAAGTTAGGGTGACTCCTCTAGTAAGTTTCCGAAATTGAAGTCCAATATGCTAAATTTTAAACGATCTTTTATGATGTGAGTCGGCTAGGTGCTATCCCCTGAAAGTTTTCGAAATTGAAGTACTTTAAATGGAAATTTCGGCGATCTTTAATAATGCTGGGGTAAGGCGGCGAGTTATCTCTCGTACCCCAACGGTGGTTGCCGCTGATTTTAGTCGACAAAATTAATTTTCGATTGATTTTTTTTTTCTTTTTCATTTAAAGTTGGGAAAAATATTTTTAGTCATATCTTCAATTTCGCGCTCGGAGGGAGGGGGGTTGGTGTCCCTCTGCTCTCCTAGTTACGCCCCTGATCATGCTTTGAATTTAAAATAAAATTTATTGAGTAGTAGTGATATTTGCCGCCTTTAAAAAAAAAATAGCACCTGAAAGGGAAAAGGTATGTGGAAGTGTGAAAAGTATCAAATGAAATGACTAAAAGGACAATCTGATCCTATGAAAAAGCTCAAATTTAACGCTATTAAATGTGATAAGTTGAAAATGAGAAGTATAATACACGCGTATAACAATTTTGTGTAATCATGCGCTACATTTAATAATGAATTAAAAGAAAATATTTTAAACGAACAAAATCTCTTATTGAAAATGAATGGCTCCTACCTCTAATTTTGTTTCCCAATCTGCTGGGGGGGAGAGGAGTAAATTAGAGTGCCTTAAAGTCTTCATGGGGGCGCCGATGCCACGAAATTTTCATCTTCACTATTAGAGAATTATGAACTGTTGAAAAATTTCGCAGCGCTTCTGAATCATGAATAAAAATCAAGGGCTGTGCAATGAAGGCATACCAGTTTTATTAATTTTTCTCTGTTAGTTATGATTAGTTGTATCAGTGACGAATCTAGGAAAGGAGCTATATGTGTATGAGGCTGCAGCCTCACTCCCCGTCTGCACTTAGTGAAACTGAAGTTTTTGCCTTTCTTTTGCTTCGTTGGAAGCGTCATCAAGACAACATAAAAAATTTTGACCTTAGCCCCCCTCCCCCCAGGACTAAAAACCCTGGCTTTGTCAGAGAGTTATAGAGAGATGGACGCCGTACGAAAGTTATATGGCCGAAATAGGCGCCTTGGTTCAAAAAAATCTGGAAACAACGGCATTGTTCAAAACTTTTAGGTGAAAGTTTTATAGTTTCAACGAGTTCAAGTCGGCGCTGAATGGTTGCTTATTGTTAGATTCGCGAATTGATACTTCAAATTTAAAAAACAATCCTCTGATGTTACTTTTTTTTAATTCCATTTTATTCCTTGGGTGAAGGTAGGTAGATTGAAAAAAGCATTTTGCATTAACGGTTCTGATTAAACCGATGGATGGAGGTAACTTTGAATTTAAAAAGGGATGATACGTAGTTTTATGATGTTGTCTCATTTATTCAACTCGTACAATAAATCTTATGGTACCAGGCGCCGCAATATCCGGTACAAAATTCATTAAAAAAAAAGACTGAGGCGCCAGCGCACTAAGGGACCGGCGCACCGGGAATTTTCCCGGTATCCCGGCGGCCCAGTACGCCACTGGCACTGGTTGTCTTAAAATGGGGCTACTTGAACCCAGCGTTCAAACAGTCCCAAACCACCATTTCATCACTAAGTTATGTTAAGTATGTTTTGTAATCTTTTAAAATAAAGAGGTTAATTACTATTTATACCCGTTTTTTTTTTTTTTTTTTTGGTAGATCTGGGGATAAAAAGGGTTTGAAACTAAAAGAGAATCCCTCGAAGTGGGAAATAATGCGGATTATTAAGAGGAAAAATTACAATTGTGTCCACATTCAACTAATTCCGGACAAATGTCTTAGAGAGTGGCATCAGCCCATTTTGGCTTAAGTATATCAACTCTAAAAAGGAAATTAAAAGATCATTCACAAAACAAGTCTGGGTATCTTTTAGTATTTAGTAGATTGGAAGAGCAGGAATTAAATAATATCAGAGAAAACAAATCTATCCAGGCCATTAAATTGAGGGGTTTTCATTCTTTCTAATGTTTAAATAACGATCATTTCAATTGGTTTTAGCTGTAGTTAGATTATGTTTCTACTTGAGAAATTATATTTGCCTAAAAATATGTTTGTATGTGTACGTTGATTTTATATTAATTCATATAAATATAATTTGCAATTTATATAAATAGTTTGCTCACTAGAATGTACGTTTTAAGTTTATTTTTCAAAATCATTGGTCCTTCTTAATACCACCTCCTGTTTTACAGTTTTTACCAATGTATTGACTGAGTGGGACCAAGTAGCCCCAGCGTAGGGTTACTTGAACCCAATTTTTAAAAATAGAAAACGATATATAAAAAGTTAAAATTGTTATTTAAAAAAGGCTTTTGGTGGTAGCAGAACGTCTGAAAAGTGGTAAAAACAAGGTTATCAGTTCGCATTATGGGTTTAACAAAGCATTCAGTGCAAAACTCGCAAAAGGTATGAAATTTTGGGTTCAAGTAGCTCCACTTCACGGTACTTGTATAAGCAAAAAAAAAAATGTGGAAAAGCCACATTTACACTTATGAAATATACAAGCACGATGATTAAAATTTGAGCTACTGACAATCTTAAAGCTACCTCTAGAGTGTTATTATAGGACACGAGGAATATATATATATATATATATATATATATATATATATATATATTAGGGTGGTCCTTATTTTTGAAGTTGCAGATATTTTACGCGACGCCCCCTCAATTTGTTCCATTATACAAATAAATGATCCCTGCAAAATTTTAAGCCAATCCATGAATATTAACACGTGCCCCTAGGGCCCCCTTTTTTGAGTTTCGAAGAAAAAATTCCGGATTTTCTAATTTTTATGTAAAAATAATTCTAACATTTTTATATTTAAAGTAATTTTGAACCACAATAGGTGCTGCTACTTCCAGACCGACCATTCTCTCACCTTCATTCTGTAAAATTTAACATGTTACAGAGGGTACATGTACAGCAATGGCCTTGGGTCAAGTGTACGCTCTTCTACGCTAGTTCGAACCAAGCAGCAGGGGAACGATTCTTCCCACCAAGATGGACCCAAGAGATTCTATAGGCCATTAATGAATGACCTAGGCCATTAATGACAGCAACAAATTGCCTCCTCATGGCTTTGGGGGTGTTGATTTACGAATTTCCCTGTGTATGTAATAGGTGTGGCAAATAGAGTCGTAAGGTTTCAATGCTATAAATACAAGTAATTGCAATTATAATTTAATTCGCTCTTCTTTAGTTATAAACATACCTAAATGCTTATACAATTTTTATTTTTAAGCTATAAATTTCGAAAAATCCTCGATTAATCCTAACATAAAAATATACTGTATTTTCCATTGCTAAAATATAAGTTTTAAAAAAATATCCAGATCAGGACAATGTGGAAATCTATACTTTAAATTAATTTTCTTCCACTTCAGTACATAGTCCTTTATTATCATTAAATTCTTGCGATTCACAAGATTTAGAAACCGAAATGGATATCTATCCTAAACTGTTGAACTTTTGTTTTCTACAGCTGATCTATCTCAATGCAAAAACGCTTGACAACTATTGATATCTGCTCGCCTTTCATCACGGTTAGACAAATGCCATATTAGGGATAAAGATGTTGTTCATTTATTTACAGCCTATGTAGATGCAGTAAATTTGAATCCAAATGACCTAGTGATCAATGGTACATTCCTTAAGAGAGCAAGAGAAAATCTTCGAGAGGTAAAATTAAATTTCCTGAATTTAAATTTTGTAGTTATTCACTGGGATACAAAGCTACATCCAGATGGAACTGAAAAAAGAACTCCAACAGGATCACAGTGATAGCTTCAGGTCCTAATATTGAACAGCTACATGGAATTCCTTACATATTTCTTCAGTTGCTTATGATATCTTATTATGATAGCTCTTTATTACTAACTGTTCTAGCTGTAGTGTTTGATACAATGACTTGCAATACCAATGAATTGTGCATGCAATTTTTTAGAGCAAAAACTGAACGGTGATATATTACATTAGGATTGCCATCATCATGCACTTGAAATCGTACTGCAGAGTGTCTCCTTGAAGAAGTTTTTGCCTTTCTTAGTTTTAGATCAGATATTTAATTATTTAAGCGCTTCAAAATTTTGTGGAAAGATCTCCATCATTCAGAACTTATAACATTTCAATCAAGTACACATACCACTCAAATTCTAAAAGACGAAGTTGATGACCTATTATTTATTGTTTGTAAAAAGCGGAATTGAGAAAGATTACAGATAATTCTCATAACTTGTAATAATATTTCCTAGTGAATTTCCTCCTACAGGGATATGTTTTCGGCAACCTGGAGCTTATTCCTGAGCCACATAGGTGGCAAAAGGAATTTTTGTTTGAAAATTTTTACATTTAGGAAACAATTTAAATTGACCTTACATGAAAAAAAAAAGCCCTTCAAAGCTGTTTAACAATTAAATACTGTATGAAGATATGGTTTTTCGCAGCAACCCAATCGATGCTCCTTTGAATAATATAATATGTCTGAAAAACTAGCAGCGTACAAAATGACGACAAACATGCAGCAGAAGCAGTGATTGGAAAATTTATAAATCACTTATGGTATTTAAGGGATAAACTAGTAGCTTTGTTCGTATTGGATGAAGGAATTAACTTTGAAGATAGGAAAACACTAGTCCAAAAAATGCTTGTGATAAGGAAGGCGTATCTGATGACTGTTTAACAAATTTCAGATAACTGTAGATGATTTAAAATACTTTCTTGGTAAAGATCTTCCTCTTCATAGAATCAATTACGAGTCAATAAAATTGTTTGATAAGTTACAAATACTAAAAACATTTTTCTATTTGATCCTGATTCACAGCAAAATGAAGAAAACTCTTTAAATGGAAGAAAGATCGTTAAAATACTGAAAATTGAGAATGATACAACTGAAAGAGGAGCACAATTAATCGAAGAATTTCGCAACTAATTTACCGAATATGAGTCACAAAAACAATCAGACATATTTTACAGACCGTCCAAGACTATCGGAAAAAAATACACACTATCGAGATACATTGAGAAAAGCGTACGATTAAGGAAAGTTTCTAAAGCATTATTTCATTCTTATTCAACGTAAAATCTTTAGATGATATAAAGTAATTAAAAGTATTAATTTAAATGCTACCTCACTGTAAGAATATTTTGCAAACCTAGTAGAAACGATGCACTGGGTCGGAAGTAAAAACTGGAAGATTTGAGGGGAAAATTATCAAAAGTGTTAAAGTTCAACGGCCTAGGGGCACGTGTTATTATTGACCGATCGAGTTCAAATTTTGTACACGTTGCTTTTTATCATAGTGTCACAAAACTAGGGGGCGTCACTTGTTGAATTCTGTAAAATTTTTTTTCCCATATAAATAAGGACCACCCTAATATATATATATATATATATATATATATATATATATATATATATATATATATATATATATATATATATATATATATAATTTAAAAACAAACATGCCCTGTAGCAGGAACAGCGCGACGCTGAGACTCCCGTCGCAGATTTTTGAAAAGATTTGCAGACTATTTCTGAATTGGAAGGATGTTTTATTGTTTTTTTTTTTTAACTTTCCGCACAAATTCCTTAAATTTAAAGCAGAGAAACACAGTTCAAAGTGAATTTAAAAATAATAATAATAAGAAGAAGAAGAAGCAAAAAAAAGGCGCCTAAATATACAGGAGTCCTCAGTGGATAGGAAGTCGAAAGCACTTACTTCCGCCGCTACCTGTGCCTAAGTAAGTATGGGAAAAAAATTTTATTTTGAAGATCTTTAACCTTCGTCTTAATCTTATTATTTTTTTTATTTAGCATTTTGGTTTCAAGCCTTCCTTTTTTTCTGATTCGTAGTGTGTTACGAGTAATCTAATGCTGGTCTACCTTGCAGACCGCTTTTGAGTTTTTTAATCTCCATCGCTGACTACTAAAAAAATGAAAATATCTGCTACTGGGGGCACATTTTCAAAAATATTTCCTAGATCAAATATTTTCCTAGATATTGAAAAGAGAGCATGGCTATAAAAATGATAAATAAAGAAATTTTACAGCGTGCAGGAAAAACTATCCTACTTACTTTAGACCAAAACGATCTGCTATCCGTTGCACTTGCGTCATTGAAACGCTGCCAGTCAGGAAATGTTTCGGCTGCTGCGGACAAGCATGATATATATTTTCAAATGTTACGAATTCGAAGTAAACAAGATACGGCCATTGCAAAAGTTAATTTCAGCAGTTATCAGTCACGTGGGAATGTTTCTTGCTGTTACTAGGTCCGATGAAGGGAACTTTTGTTTCGTATTTTTATCGTTATCACGACTTAACATATATATTTAGATACGCGACTGTTGACAACTTTTTAATCTTTTGTTGACTGACATGCAGATTTCATAATCCGTCAACTAATTTGTAAGCCGTTTCTAGCTTTTTGCTCCAAAAATAGTTTTATAATGTCTTTCTTTTTGAAACCATTAGAATAAAGAAAGACTGCTAACTGGGTCGCGCCGGTGGGAGGTCACGGGAGGCCACTGCGACTTCACAAAAATTTCCTTGTTCGGCAATTATATCATTATTCGGCAAATGTTGGAGTTCTATTCGGCAAAATGTGACTACTAATAAAAAAAAAGAAAAAAGGCACATTATTTACAAAACATTATAATTATTTTTATTATAAATACTGAAAATCAGACTAACTTTCTTAATATTATTTTCAACTTTGAGTCTGATATCAAAGAAGATAAATACATTATAAGCAGCATTTTAAATTGCTTGCTCATTTGAAGCTACCCAAACATTTTTAGCAGCTCTTTTGACGCAGTTGCATTAAATTTAAAACATTATACAGAAACAAATGATTTACTAGCTGATTGTTCAAAGTAATATTCATCTGATTGAAAATTATTAATTGGCTTAGGTACACTTCACTCGTTTAGTTAAAATTAAAATAAAAAAAAATTATGGAAGTAACTTTTGGTCGAATAAAATGTAGTATGCAGAAATTATCGTATTTTTCAAAAGAGAGACATTTAAATGGAGACATTTGATTCTTGCTTGTAATATGTTATCTTATAGTCAAACGTAGCCCAAACGGGACTTAATTAAATTGATCGAAAAAATCATTTCAATTGATTAAAGTACATTACAGTTTCTTACATAAAGAACTGAACTTTTACGGCATTTGAAAAATAAAAAAAGCTGTTTTATACTACATGAAATATTTTGAGATGCACAAAATGAATGATTAGACTTAATTAAAACAGCACGGCACGCACAGTATGTAGTAATAATAAAATGCTGCACTATAACACTACTGTAAAGTAGACAAAGCAATAGTATTTATGAGTTAAAAAATGAGGATGATGGATATTTATGCTCCAGGATCAAATCGTTACCCAATACATTTTTAAATAAGGTTGCTTTGCCTTCTCTTTTATAACGTTGCTATTTGAAGCAACAGCCTCTCTTCCAAATCTCTTTAATCCACAATACAAGAGCAACTTACATTTTCATAGTATTTACTTTGCTTAGACATTATACTCTGCAAGCTTCAATATTGAAACTAAGTTCTGGACTTTTACGGGGATCTTTTGGTTTGAATTTTTTAACTGTAGGTATGGTAGATTCACTCCACTTGTGTTGTGCTACCGTCGACGCTTGATAGTTGTTCAAGCATATCGAGAATTTAACCCCTTTTTTTTGTCAGAAACTTTATTTTTTCTCCCATCTTTACAAACTTGAGCTAGTTTTTAAAACTGTAATGGCAATAGCGAGGTATAAAAACGATTTGCAAACTGTCGATCATTGTTTGAAGGTGCAAGTATAATTTTAAATAGTTTTTGGAATGTCAATAAACTTATAGTTTTTACTTATCTCAGAGTATTTTTCATTAAAGAAGTCACTAATGTAACAATAAACCCAGACATATACAAGTAAAGCAATCTAAGCGACCGCACTGTGATCCATGCTTTCAAGCGCCGCATAGCACTTTCTAAAAATGCGGGTTTAGTTCACGGAACGGCCGATTCAAGTCATATCAGCAAAATAAAATGATGACACGCATTATAAATTACACTTTACACTGTCACTTACCTGTTGCATGATTAAGAAACTTTTAGGGTTTCTTTACTCTTCTCGAGACTCTAAATTTCAAAAGCCTCAAAAGGTTTTTAACTGAAAAGAACAAAGTACGTCTCGCGCTAATTTTTATAGCTTTGCAATTTAATTCGTTCTTTCAATAGGTGCCTATATAATTTCAGCTACTTTCAGCATTAATAAATTACTATCTAAATCTGTATCATTATCATAATAAATGTACCTCAAATACGAATAATAAATAAACAAAAATCCCAAACGGGAAACGTTTTTCCCAGGTTCGAACAGGTGCATCATTCAGGATAGACTAAACGGACTATAGAGTCATTCCACGTCAACTGACCTAATTTTTCATATCGTCCCCACTCGACCATCTCCGATTTGGATGACATTTTATAGACGTGTAAAGATGCTTTTGAAACTAACCTATGCAAATTTTCAGCTTCCTAGATTAAAATCCTAAGGATCTAGGATCCCCCAAAAATGAGATCCAAAATGGCGGATCAATTTTTTTTGCCGAATTGCTATATTTAGACTAAGTTTACAAAAAATTTTATTACACTGGAAGCCTGAAATTTTTGTCGCTTAAAGTACAATTGTCAGTTAATATATTCAAGAATTTATGCGAATTTGAGTTCGTTAGATTTTGTGTAGCATGCACGTGAACTTGTGAAAAAGCACGACGGGGAAAATTTTTCCTGGATTTTAGTTTGTCATAAAATTCGAACAAAAATTATTCAAAAGCTCATACTTCGTGATTCCATTGTAAAAATACTTGTTTTTAATGGGTTACAGTTGCAGAGCTTAAATATCTATTTTCTGAAAGATATTGACATCCAAAGTGGATATCAAAACCGTTCAAGTGAAAAATAGCCTATTTTCAAAGCGCTATAGCTCAAGTTTGTCACCTTGCATCTTCTTTTCGTTAAAACCATTAGAAAGAACAGACTTTTTCCTTTCAAAATAAGTTTTTTTTTTGATAGTGTTCTTTCGTTTAAGGATTAAAAAATGAGCTTAAAATTCAGACTGTCGTAACGAATTGGAATGTTTAAGAGCAGGTTGCGCAAATTTTATTGCACTGGAAGCCTGATATTTTGGGGGCTAAAAATATTTTTGGTTGTCAATACGTCCTACTATTGTTATGAATTTGAGTTCATTAACTTTTATGTAGCACGCATGTAAAGTCGCAAGAAAAAATGGAAGCACGAAGTATGAGCATTTGAATAATTTTTGTTCAGATTTTATGACAACCCAAAACCCAGGAAAAATTTTCCCCATCGCGCTTTTTCACAAGTTCACGCGCATGCTACACAAAATCTAACGAGCTCAAATTCACAAAAATAATTGAATATATTAACGACTAAACACTAAACGTACTTTAAGCGCCTAAAATTTCAGGCTTCCAGTGTAATAAAATTATCTGTAAACTTTGTCTAAATATGTTTATTTGGCACAAAAAGTTCATCCACCATTCTGGATCACATTTTTCGGAGATCCTAGATCCTTAGGATTTGGATCTACACTCCTTGACAATTGATAAGGAACAATTACGTTTTTTGGAATAGTTAAGAATAGATAATGAAAAAAGAAACAGTACGAAATATATAGTTAGTAGGGAGGATGTGCCATTATTATAAGTACAAAATAATGCAGATATTACTGCATCAATGAAGTAAAAAAATAAAAAATAAATAAAAAAAAATCTACTTAGATGATTTTCATACAACCATAAAAAAAATTTTCTAGGTCAAAATGATGGAGAAATGAGTACCTTAATATGATGTATGATTAACAGGGACTCTGATGCAAACAAATGCAAATTTACATCTATTTTCCATACTCTCCACTAATTATTGAGGAGTGCTTGGGGGATGTTTTCCCACTGCTCTCTCAATGCGGATTCGAGTTCTTGTACTGTTCTGGGAGGGACGGTTCTTCGCGCAACACGTCTGCCAAAAGCCTCCCAGGCAAGTTCAATTGGATTTAAGTCGGGAAAGTAAGAAGGCCACTGCATATGGAGAAAGTTTTCACTTTGCAGTGTGTCTGACACTTCAATGCTCCAGTGTGGCCGTGTATCGTCGTCCGTAAAGAGAAAGTCTGGACCTACAGCCCATCTAAAAAGGCGAACATGGTCCAGTATAACATCTCTGCAATACATTTGCGACGTATCGCTTTCTTATTCAAAAATGTGAAGCGGTGTTCTGCCATTGTGCTTGATGCCTGCCCACACCATGCCGCCTGGGCCGTACCGATCACGTTCGCAAAAATTTTTTTGTGCATAACGTGTTCTACGCTCTCTCCACAGTAGTTGGTGACCAGAATCACTTGTCACACTGAAACGAGATTCGTCAGAAAACATCACTCTAGACCAATTTTGATGATCCCACCAACATGTTCCTTACACCAGCGTAATCTCTCTCGACGATGGCGTGGTTAAACTTGGATGCAACGTACGGGCTTCCGTGCATACTAACCGACATTATTTACTCGCCGTGAGATGGTTCTTGCAGAAACATGCGTACCGGTAGCGGTTGTTAGAATTGCAGCAATCTGTCCAAGTGTGAAATTTCTGTTCCTTTTTGCCACGAGGGCTACATAGCGATCCTCTGAAGGTGTGGTGCTCCTACCACGACCCCCGGCATGCTCTGCAAAACATTTCTACCTTCAGTGGCCATCTTTAATCGGGAAATGGTCCTTTTTGGTACACCCATTGCAGCAGCCACAGTGGTGACACTTTGACCTGCTTCCAGTCGTCCAATCGCTCGTCCACGATTGTAGATACTCAAATGATGTCTTGCTGACATTTTACTCTTAAGTATTTCAAGAACCAAACAGAATTTCAGAGAAAAACCTTTTTTAACATCCAGCACTATTTTTGTTACAAACCAAACAGCGTGACTTTTCGTACGAATCTTGAGCGTGTATGCACTGTCTTTTATACAGATGTCTACCACGCCATTTGAACTTGAATTTATTTCCATTGGCCAGGCGGTTAAGGTAGAAATTTGCATAAATCACTTGTTCCTTAGCAATTGTCGAGCAGTGTAGGAAGCTGAAAATTTGCATAGGTTAGTTTAAAAAGCATCTCTACACCTCTATAAAATTTCATCCAGATCAGAGATGATCGAGTGGGGACCCCTAGGTTACTTGACATGGAATGACTCATATTTGATTATTTTAAACCCCGATAGTTACCGCTATGCTTACCCGGTGAAGATGGAGCACCGAATAAGGAGCTATAGGCCTGAGTGAGCTCCGAGAACTTAAAGAAAGTAAAAATAGATTCAACCATCTTCCTCTTTTAGCTGAAAATATAGACAAACTAAAAAATATAGAATGGATCATCTTGCTAACTAGAAAAACCTTCAACTGCAGTTTATATTGCAAGAACTTCAGCAAGCAGAACTTCACGTAAATGTAAATAAAATGGACGTGAAATCATCTGTGATCGGAAGAACATGTATGCATTTGAAAGGCCCTTATTAGCGACACAGTAAACTAAAACGGAATGGATAGTTAGAAAAAACTAAACTCAATTAAGAAAACAATTTAGAAAACAACAATTTATAGTAAATATGAATGAAAAAAAAAGTCAAGTTAAACAGTAGTAAAGATAAAGCTGAAATAGAGAAAGTAAAACGCTTTTTTTTTTTTTTGTCTTGTGTTAAATCCCTTGCATATATTAAAGTAGAGGGCGCGTTGGCAGTGTGCGTCAAGTAGGTGCGCACACGTGCCCCTATGTCATAAAAACTGATTTTGATTATTTTTGCCAGTTAGTTGTTTGTTAGTTGTTTGTCAGTTGTATTTTCTGTTAGTGGTTAGAACGGTGTTTTCAGTTTCTTTAGCTCATTGTATGATTTTATATTTTACACGTTTTTAATAAATGTATTGTTTTGTTCGAAATGAGTTTATTGCCTATTGAAATATAGTCCACATAACCTACACAAGAGCATCGTACATCTTGGGTCAGTTGGGTAAATTGTAAAGTTAAACAGAATTTTAATATTTTAACTTTTGATCCTTCCCTTACTATTTGAAGAATTTAGAGATACAATCGAGTACATTGTGCCTAAGACTCTCTGAGAGTAACTGGATATGAACATTTTGACTTTAGGGTTTGTTAGGGGTTGTCTATTAGTGTATGAACTTTTGTTCATAATTTCCCTGATAGTTTCCATTTACCCCGGAGACTAGGACTAGGAGTAAATTGAAACTGGTTTCTTTCTTTATGAGGTCGATGTAGAAAATAACCGTAATACACACTATCCGTTTAGAAGCTTAAAATGTTTTACAGCTACAATGCTCATCCAGTGACCCATAGGTCACGTGCAACCTCCTGCTGAGTCGTTCAAACGTAACCAGAAATTATTTTAAAAGAAAACATACAAAAAACGTCAATCATTTGCTAATTTTATTTGATGTGCAAACAAACATGCAATTTACATCAAAATTTAGTATTCAAAAAATTGGAATACTAACTAGAGAGAACCAGAGTTCAGTATGTATGGGGTAAATTTAAACAGCTAAATTGCACATCAAAAACAGCAGGAAAGGTGAACTTTATATAACCAAATGCTTTTAGTGTTAATCTTCCACATGATAAATACACTATAGTTGAAACCAGTTACTTCGTTTTTGTAGTAGAGGGAGGGATATGTACGATCACTACATTTAAAAAAACAATTTTTTTCACAGCATTATCTTCAGACAATTATGGCGCGTTCACATTTTTTTAGAAACACGCGGAACTTTCAGAATGTCATCTTTGTATTTTCTTATACTGTTGAGTGAACGTCTTCACTCAACAATTGTTTAGTTTCAAAAGTCACCATATATGTGGTAATGGTGAGGCAATTTGTTTGTATCTATCCCAATTGATCTTGTGATTTTTACAACTGTAAGTTGAATATCCTTCCAACTGAACATCTAACATTAAGTTGAAGTTGTTGCCTACCTAATTTTCACTGTTCTTTTATAAGACAATTACCTTACGAAACTCTAAACGTCTTTAATAATATTTTAGCAGAATTCAGACTTAAAATTTCCTTTCTGTAAAATACCGTTAGTTTTAAAAGAAATAAGCTTTCAGGAAAGCAGACCTTTCACAAATCCTTAGCTTATTTACTTGGGTTTCTAAAAGCAGGAAGTGATTTAAAACAAAAGGGACTGTTTTTGCTTTGATAGAAAAATGCGAGAGATATGAAAAACATACTAAGAGGGTTTACGATGAAAACTTCCACTCTCGATTTTTGTCTGGCTGTAATTCCTTTTCCGCAATACTCCCCGAATCTGTTTTAGACGGTTTTTTTTTTTCTTCCAATAACCATGTTTTTCCGAAACAAAATCCTTTTGCTTTTGATCCACAAAAACAGGATTATTTACTTTATTCTGTTTTATTTATTTTCTTTGGGTGAGAGGGCTTTCTGTGCACTGATTTTATAAAAATCTATCTGATGGAACTGAATTAAGTATAAGAACAAACATTTGAAAAGAGAATAGTTTTTGATGTTGATCTTAAGAACTAAATTTTAAAACAGGTCTGACTTCGCTTAATATGAGTTAATATCCAAAACACTATGACCACCTTCATGTTTTTCAGTGCACTCGCCTGGATGACGTCGAAGACCTATGATTAAGTGGGAATGGTACTTAACCGATGCTAGAGAAGGTGAGGAATTATTATTGCACTTATTTTTGCGAGTGATAAAAGCAGCTGATCTACCTTGAGAAGGCAGAATATAATGCCCCGAAAATTCGGAACGAATTATCTCCAAAACTGCATGACTGGTAGATTTTTCATGATCTGTCGTTGTTATTTAAGAAAAGTTGGAAAATGACGATGAAATCAGCAGCAGACGCCAAGGTGCAGCACGTCCACGAGTCATCTACGTAAAATAATGGCAGGTACTGTTCCGTTAAATAAGACAAAATCGATCCCAAACAGTGACTCATTTGACAACTCAACAGATTCGTGTCCAGGATTTCGCAAAGGGAAGGGTTTTAATGATTTTTCATCCTATTTTTAGGAAAATATATATGATTAAGTCTAATAATTCATTTCTGTATGATGTCCACAATGATGGTCGTAGCAGAGGATAATTCAAAATCCCCCCAGAACAATTGGTTTTATGCCATATTACCAATACTAGTACGGTATTTTACATGCATGTTAAGAACTGTTATGACCCTTCCTCCAGAAGGTAAACTCTTCTCTCAAGATTTCCACAGCACATGTTGTCTTTAGTTACAATTGAATTAATTTATATGAAGATAATACATATTTCACGTTAAAAAAATGGGATGAACATAAAGGCATATGAAAAAAAGATATGATCTATCAAGAATACAAAAAAAAAAAAAAAAAAAAACTCTCACTTTGACGATTATATCACACATTTGAAAACGATTTTTATTAAATTCAATTCAGCGGGATTTCCGAATATGTACTATTTTAACTTAGAAAATAGGAACTGCATTGATTTTCGTCGGGGCGTCAAGGTGCTGATCCATGAATAGGCCTATAATTTACTTTTCTGCATTTTAAGCAGCATCAATACTAATTTAGAGTGCAATTTGGAATGGCATGAGTTCCCCTCAACCGTTTAAAGCAGTTCTAAAGATCTGATGAAATTCATTAAATGTTTCTTTACTTTTCGGGACTAATTTCAAAGCTTTACGTCTAGAAAAAAAGAGAACTATTTGAAATTAGCCGCAATTGAAGTTAATGAGAAATGTGCCTCAGCGATCAAGTAAATGAAACTGCATTATGTTTAGCGAAACTGTATCATTCGATTAGAGTAATAAAAAAAAAATATTTTTGCGCACTAGTGGTTTCGCCTTGAGAATCTCTGCTATTACCCACACATGGTATTATTGATTTATGTTTTGAAAATTTGGTAGCAAGCAAGATGAAAAATGGCGGAATATAAGCTCTTTGATGGCTGTATACAACTTGAACTGTAGGTATTTAGATAATTTTAAACAGTGAATTCTAAACTGAGCAACACTTGTGGCTAATTTGCTGTGACAATATATTGGGAGAAGGACTGAACTTCAGATTTTTTGAGGAAAAGAGATGCTCCTTAGGGTAACTTCAGATTTCAAGATTCGCTCACATGTAAATTTAAAAAAACGTCGAAGCACAAAAAATTTCCAAGAACTGGATTTAAAGTCTCCAAAATTTTTCTACGCATTGTTTAATAAAATCGCATATTTTTTACGTACTGGTTTCTAAACCGGTGAACAAGACTATCATTTTGGTTTTCAGGTAGGGCAAGATGTATCTTGCCCTACCTGATATATTGCCATACCTGATTTATCCCATATAGGTGAATACATTAACTTCTCAAAACCAGGAGAGGGGGGGGGGTCATTTGGGCCCTCCTCATCTTTTAACTGACGGGACTGCCGGCGGATATTTTCAACTCATTTTGATTCCTATTTAGTTATTTATAATTAAACAATCGAAAATAATTTTAAATTTAACAAATATTTTGACTGACTAAATTTTGTTGAGTTTAGTAGTTGCACTTTTAACTTATTGGTAAAAGAGTAAACGGCCAATTTTATTGCACATTGCATTTGAGACAGGTTTTGCTAGTTCAACGGTTTTCAACCTTTAAGCAGGAGCGGCTCCTCGAGCATAACCTCCTGTTTACGACGGGGGGGGGGGGGGGTCAGCATGCCACGAACCTAAACATAATAGGAAGAGACATTATGCATTTAAAAACTGCAATACAAAAAATTTGCTGAGCAAGAAAATTTTTGGGCGATCACAGTGACTTCTCATCGGGGTGCAACTGACTGCTTGTAAGGTGCATACCTTAGGTTCAAAAAAACTTGATATGCATGGTATTTTACGTCACCATTGAATTGTATTATGTACAAAATATTTTCATACTCTACCGCAGAGTTTATGATCTAGAAAGTGTTAAAATATAATGGTTCATATGACGGTTGTCCGATTTACGGCAATGCCTGCAAAGTGAACAACGCTTTAACTCGGGTACAAGGGACAATCTGTTTAAAATAATTTATGTTTTTTTTTTTTTCGTGTTACCCGTCTGCTCTAACATACTTTAGCATTTCATGCCTATAGAGACCACATATGCTTGCTTACATTTAAGCCATGTTTTGGAAGAATCTTGGATATGTAAAGGAATTTCGGCACCTTTGTGAACGCCAAGGGGTGAGCTTAGAGACATCTCCCATCTCTTAACAGCTCGTTAAGTGGGAGGCACTTACAAAGGGTGACATAATTTAAACCTATCCCAGGGAACCGAGTAGGGCGAAAAGTCACGCTTCATAAAGCAGATGGTCGATTTTAGCTTTCGTTTTCATTTGAGTTATTTCTCAAATGGAAACGAAAGCCAAATGTTTTTACGAGAGATCCGCCTAAACACGATTAATTGGATGTTTCTTGAGAAAGTAAAGCTTTTTCACTCCGCTTCCCAGCAGGAAGTATGTTTGATTAAAACGGGTGACGGGAAAAAAAGTTTTTTAAAGAGCGCGACTCATTTTTCGTCCATCATCAAAACTTCGTATCTTGCTATAATGTTTCGCTGTACACAGTGGTGGCACTAGGAAATCCCCGACGAGGGGGCAAGCTTGTCCGACAGGGGGGGCATAACCAAATTTTAGTTTGCAAGATTGCCCCCCCCCCCTTTTTAGGTTATAAAGAAACTAATCATTCCTGCGCCTAACAACACAAATTCTTTATAAAAAAAGGTAAAAAATATAAATTTTAAAATAGATAAATAGATAAAATGATAAAAATGTAATTACACACACCACACACACACACACACACACACACACACATATATATATATATATATATATATATATATATATATATATATATATATATATATATATATATATATATATATATATATATATACATATATATATATATATATATATATATATATATATATATATATATATATATATATATATATATATATATATATATATATATATATATATATATATATATATATATATATATATATATATATATATATATATATATATATATATATATATATATATGTAAGATGCTTCTACTTTTTCTTCTTTTTCTTTTCGATTTCACTGCCGAGAAAATTTTTATCATTTACGACAAATGCCAAAGCAAACAGATTCCCCGACGAAGTACTAAATTTTCCCCGACGGGGGGGGGGGGGGCAAGACATTTCCGACGGGGGCAGTTGCCCCCCTTCCCCTCCCTTACAGCCACCTCCTGTACATTAACGAACAACGAAACTTGGAAAATTGTGGCGCAAAATATCGTTATCTTTCCGAAAGCCAGAGATTGCCTGACATTCGAATCCCGATCCTAAGTTCGTTGTAATAACTCTTATGAGGAAATATTACTATAAAACTTCCTTTTTACCTGCACAACTTATGTCCGTACATGACAATATCGTCGTCTTAGAGCAACAGTAAGATATCTAAGCATTAAAATAACAGTAAGATTGCTCTGAGGGGAAGATATTTTCTTCATACGCCGTCACCTCTGACCGATAATAGGATGTCTCACTATTGTTTCTAGGCTTAGATGTCTTACTGTTGCTTTGAGTAGTGACAGTATGCGTAATGTATTATCATCATTTTAATCTTTCACGTGATTATTCATTATTACTGTACAGTACATTATTATAATAAAAACGCTGACTTTAATAAGGAATACTGTGTGTATCCGCAATACAGTATGTCATATCTTGCTATCCTTCTGAATACTGGATCATTATTTTGTGCATTTGCAATTCTGTACAATATTATGTTGAATAGCACTGCTTTCTTTACTATAGGTGTTACTCAAGAGGGGAATGGTAATATTTAGATAGGAAAGAGTTTAAAGCATTCTGAGGAGTGCTTATAAGTGTCTAAAGTAATTGTACATGCTTTTCAAGAGTTGCATTTTCATATACTTTTTTCCCCAACGCGAAATTTTGACCTGAGCAATGGGTCTTGGAACTCGCATAAAAAAAAATCCCAATTTTGCAAAAAAAAAAAAAAAAATGTAATGTTTTCTTGTTTTGAAGTCATTTTAAAAATACAGTCGAACTCGCTTACGAGAGCGAAAAGACAGCGATATTTGCTGGTTATAACCGAGTACTTGTAAAAAACGGGTTTGTGAAAAAAACCATCAATAGATACTCATTTCATACTTGCTTTGTCTGTTTTTTTTTAACCTCTGTACTATATTTTCATCAAAGAAGTCAGTTAATTGTTTTTTTTTTTTTTGAAGTGTTTCATTGCATCTATCTTGTACCATTCAAGAAATTTGCTCAAGGCCCGAAAAACATCGTCATTTGCACTCCTGACTTCGAAAAACGATTGAAGATTTTATGCAGGTTAGAAGTCATTAAATATGTTGAGAGCAGTTCGACTTCAAACTCTTCACATTTGTTGTTACAGTCGTTGCCTTCATTATTATTTTCATCTGCATTAGTTTGAATTTGAATTACAATACTGTCAGAAGTATTTCGGAAGTGATAACATTGGCGTCAACAAATAAATAGTTTTTAAATGCTTCTCCACTCGCAAATTAAATTTTAAAAAAACTGCTGTCGTTACTTGTTTACAGAATTTTTGACGCATCACTAACTTTCGGTTGACTTTGGGTCGTAAAAAGAATTTTTCCAAGGAAGGATAAGTTGAACTAGAAGTGGAAATTCTGTGAATCACAAAAATATTGTTCGTTTTAAGCGGGGCTTGCGCGTTAAAAGCGAGTTTTGCTCCCATATGCTTAAGTTTGTACCAACCAAAATTTTCTGATTTCCTCGTTAAATCCGGGTTTTTGTTAAATCCGGACTCTTTATAAGATATTTCGACTGTTCTTCACTCTTAATAACAGGTTAGTTTATCTTATTAACATACGCCTGGTTAACATGATTCTAAGTCCTGGTGAGTTTGTGGTTACTTTCATTTGGTCCTCATCCTTGCACGTGAAATCCATTTGTATATATAGCGTTTCGAAAACGAATGAATCATTCGTAGTAACTCTGTATAAGTACTTTCTTATATACAGAGTTTCTACAAATGACTTGTAGGGCTACAACAAGTCTTTTATTCAAATCGTCGAAACACCAGCAAAACATTTTGCTTCCAAAAAATTCTTTCCACGCATTAAAAACAGATTCTATTTCTCGAATGTAAATCAATAGCAAAGAAGAAAAACTAGAAAACATGAATGAACGAGAGAATGCCCCAAACTCACTTCTGCAGGTAACCAATCCTTTTCAATGAAAAGCAAACTTACTCGAGTGAAGCTACTCGTGTAACATATGCTACTTCTTTCCTTTCCTACTTCCGGGAACTCTTCCGCCGACTATCAATATTTAAACAACCTTTTGCGCAAATTTAAATATACTACTTTTCTTAGTCTTTCGAAGCTTCAATTATCCAGGTTAGATCAAGCCTTAAACGAAGCAGTGTGAGCGGAAATAATTAAAGTTCCTGCATTACTTCAGTGTAACTTCAGCGTAACAGTTTATTTTCCTAATTATTTTCGCCACAAGTAGTTATTTAAAATCCATTAACGAAATCTTATCTTCGAAGTTTCTTGGATTTAGATAGGCTTGTTAAAATATACATATCAGGGGTGAATCATATAGGTATATAAAGGAGTAATTTGTATATTTTTGCGGTAACTTAATTAATATAAATGATGTGTTTCAGTTATACTCTGCATTGCTAGAAAGTGAGGCTAAGATGAACATTTTGGAGCTTATTTTTGGGATTCAGTGAAAAGTGGAACTTGAACTAAACTTCGTGAAAGAAACAATGTGATGCTCAGGTCAGGTCCTCACAGGTTACATAGAGATTATAAGTCAGGTAGGGTACAATAAGCAGGCGGGTAGATGAACAATCAACAAGAATCAGTAGTAATTGTCCAAATTATTTTTTAATTGGCCTACTGATTTCTTTAGGTTATTTACAAGACCTAATATTTACAAGACCTAAATATTTTAAAACGACATCTAGTAAATGTAATTCTTTTATTATAAAGTGATAACATTTCTAGTTTTATTCTTCACTTTCCCTATGAATACATGACGTTCTCTTTTCTGTAGCACTTTTCTCATTCAAAATTCCAACAAGTTTCATCACACTTAAGCTTTTCATATTCAAAAAGAACAAGTTTAGCTTGTTTTAAGTGAAAAACAACTGATTATTTGGCAAATTGCTAGTCTCGAAAGATTGGTAATCTCGAAATCATCAACGTTAGACATCGTCTTGTTAATATCGGAACAACTTGTCCCAAGACGGGCAAGTTGTTCCTTTTTGGCTTTAGATGCAATAAAATTAAATTTAAAAAAAAAAAAAAAACCCTACGAAATACAACTCGAGCAAAAGTCTTAACATAAAAGGGACATATATTACTCGATTTCAAACTCAGAACAATAACTCTAGAACTAAGTTTCCATAACAAGTGCTAAGCTTGTTTGAAAAGCGGAACTTTTAGCCCCGCTGTCCCCTATTTATAATTTATTTAAGAAATGAGGTCATAAGGATACCTAAACGAAGGCAAAAAATGTCACTAAAGGTTTCCATACCAGATCCCCACTCCCCCCTTCCCTCCAAAAAAAAATAAATAAATAAATAAAAAAAAAGAAATAAAGAAAGGAAAAAGGGGGCAAATATACGTTCTTTAGCACTAGATCGCTAAATGTACATACATTTCATATCAATGAAATGATTATGTGTCTGAGAAATGGTAAGCGTAATCAGTGGATTTCAATGTTATTGATGACCAGATGATTATAAATTCGAAGAGGTGGCAGAAGGATATAAAAATGAAATTATTGTTGAAAAATGAGCTATTGGGTAATAATTTGTGAGAAGCTTTAACATAGAAAACTGTTTCAAATTATATTCCAAAAATTATTTTTTTAAATCATTTTAAAGCACTTTCATGAGAAAAATCAAAACACAACAACTTTTGATTTAACCAATCAAAAGGAAAATTAATTAAAATGTGCTCTACACTTTGTGCTTGGTTATGTATCATTCTCACTTAAGTCATATTTCGGAGCAAATAATTTTGATATTTTTTCAAGCTTCTTATGCATTCTTGAAAATTTGATTTCGTTTGTTTTTTAATTTCAAATAACACATTATTCATAATTGAAAAGATTTTAAATTAGACTGTTCACATTAATTTACACAGTTTTGTCAGACACATTTTTTTACAATGAAAATTGTATTCACAAATTTTGAATCTACAAGACATCCCCCCTCTCCCTCCTTTTCAGTATAGCACTATATGCTAGAGGACTCTATTCCTAAACAAATGTAGTGTATGCAGTTTTCCTTGCCAATTTATTTAAAATTTAACTGCATCCACTGCAGTACTGGATAGTATAATTGCGGTATACGACATGTACCATTTTGTTTGTGAAAAAAATAGCATATACCATATACCCTGTACTTTTTGATCAATTTGATACTTTATGTTACGGTTTATTTCTTTGTTTTTTAAATAATAACTTAAAAATATCGCACAGAATATCTGATAGACATAAATAACAATTTACGTAATATAATTCTCAGCATTTATTTTTTGTTACGTATCATTTCATAATGGTTTATTATTAAATATGCATCGCTCTTTGCTGTACGGAATGGATTTTCAGAAAAACAATATTCGTAGTTTTTTTCTACATTTTAATCTAACTTACCCATCAGCATCCCTCAAAAGTTTCGGCGTATAATTTCTTAGTTTTTAAATTTATGTATAGTTTCATATTTTCATGACCACGGCACTGATTGCAACTGTAACTTAAACTATACATTTCTTACTAAGACAACTTCTAAAAATATTCTTAAAGACAAATCGCCTACTGTAGTTTTTCATTTTAAACTCAAAGCAACAAGAACAATGCTCATTTGATGACAGTTCTAAAGAAAAAAGGAAAAAATCAAATTGTGAAGTCAGTTTTCCAGCTAATTGGTTACATGACCCAAAACTTGGAAGAATGTTTTTAGAAAAGTGCCTTACTTAATACCATTTGTAATTTAAAAGAAGAACAATTAGACGTTGCTATGAACTCGGAAGAAAGTTGATTACGTTCCTTACTTTTCATTTCCTTTAGAAAATTCTTCAATGTAATATTTTTTCAGGTGAATAATTGTAATCAAGAACTGATCTAGTTGTAAATACATACCAAAACCATCTAAATAGTGCACGAAAAATTCAAAAGTAACTAGTGATCGCAATACCGGTAAACCGTTGTACGGAATAAAAGTATTTCGTGAAGTTTTGCCATTTTATGAAACCGGTATTTGTTCACAAGAAGTTATGAATACTAGCATTTTAATTAATGAATTTTACTGTATGGGCTGAGATATTACTGAGATACGTATTTATTTATACGCATATTTATTTATTTACTCATTTTTCCTTCAATGCGATAGTACCAACATCAATCATTTGCTGTCTCACATCAATCATTTGCTGTTTCAACATCAATCATTTGCTGCGCTGTTCCCATCTATGAATACATTGGTTGTGGTACATAAAATATAGATATAGTTCTTGTGTCTGTGCAGTTTGTTATGTTTTGCTTGCGTCAGGGACTTTGCTTAATGCCACGAAAATCCAACAGAACAGTAATGTCAAAACACCGCCTGTTATTAATTTTAAATCCTTAAAGGCTCAGCTTTTAAGAAAATTCTATGTTCGATTCTAACGTTTGTACCAAACAGCATGTGACGTCAGGGTGGCTTTTGTCTCTATCACCGAGCTTGGCATTCTTTTGAAATCTGAGTAATAATATGAATTTGAAAAGAAAAAAAAAACAGACTGTTAACAGATGTGTTATGTTGTTAATAACTTAGATGTTTTCTTTTCTATTAAAAGGTAAACAACTACACAACAAGATTTGAATGTGATATTAATAACATTATTACATGTTTTGTTCCTTTATTATTTCATAATTTCGTAAAATGAGCCATTATTGGTTTATTGTTCATATTGTCTTTTTTTGTTTCTAATTTTATAAATTAATGGTTTATTGCTCCTGTAAATAATATTAAAGTATCATACTTTTTACTTAACTTCGTATTTCTACACAGCAAAAATATTTTATTTTTATAGTTTATGATTTTTTTAAAGGTAAAAATATCTGCTTTTCTTAATTTTTTGGGAATTGTTCCAGTTCCAGTATTTATACCAGTACATCAGAAGCACAAAGCAGTAAAGCTGAAAAAAGTATACCAAACACTAGTAGAGCACTTTTAGTCCGGAATTGCAAGCAGGCACTTTGTAACGTTTTAATTACTGATAATGTAATGTAGTTGCAATAGGTTTTGGGACTGAACTTTCAAGTTGTTTGAAAATACTGCTTTAAAAATGTGCCGAGAATTAATGTGTAGAAAAAAAGATGAGTCTTTAACTCCAACATTTTTATTTATTTATTTTATCTTATTTGATGCAAGTAAATATAGCCTTGCTGTTTTACTGGGATGATGCATTTAATTACCCTTGTTTATTCTGAACCTCTTTCTATAAAATCGGAAGGAAATAATTTGAAAATAAATTCGAAAATAATTTTCATGCTCATAAAATCTGCGGTGCTAACTTTAGAAGTTCGATATTTTACTCTCAAGTTACTGCAGCTAAAGTAAAAACTGTCCAAAAGTATTAGATTTCTAGTTTCCTCCAGGAGTAAGAAAAATCTAATTATTAAAGTTTCATATATTTATGTATTTTTTTTCAAGTTTGCTCCGAAATTCTTGCCACGTAGTTCATCTTCAGGCGCATTTTTATTTAAGTATACCCTAAGGTAGTATGGTTTTTTATGCGTTTGAAAATGTAATGAGAGTCCACCGATATTTAAGGTGGAAAACATTATTTGCTATAAAAATTAATGAACGTTTAGCCCTCGATTCACTGCGAGCAATTGAATTTTTTTTAAATAGTTTTTTTAAATACGTTTAAATACATTTTTGGATGTTTCAATTTTCATATTTTCAAAGCAAAAAATTATGTTCAAATTCGCACCTGCTACAAATCAAATTTTATAACAAAGTGACACATTGGCAGAATTTTATTTCTTGCCCCCCAGGTTGGACATTACTCTTTTGTTCCTACAGTGGTGATCGAAATTATAAGGACAAAGGAAAACTCGCCAAATCTTCGCTACAGTTTGTTGGAAAACTGGGCAAACTTTATAGCAGGGAACTATTGGTAAATGAAGCACTTTTAAATTAATTTTTATGGAAATATATGGGAGTTTTGTATTTATAGAATGCATTTAAGTTTCGACAGCCATGCGGTATGGATAAAATTATAAGGACAACTACATTTGTGTGTTCTGAAAAGCAGTGTTCGCATGTTTTTTGTTTTGTACATGGCATTACATGGTGATATAAATGCTTGGTAAGCGATTGGAAACGTCACATTCTATTTTTGTCGTTTCTTTGAAATCCCTTCAAATACGGACGGCAAAAATGTACAGGAACACCGTATTCTGTTTATGTTCGGGTAAAAGAAATGATAATAACACTAAAATACTTGTGTAAGTTTACCAGTATTAATGGGTGCAACGTTACACGAATTCTGGAGTGCGTAGTATCATTGTTTAAAAAACTGAAACTATTGGCGAAACCATGCACTACGGGAAACGCATTCGTAAAGATCAGCATCGGCACAGAATTGGTAAACTGTTATTAGGGAAACGAAAACCGGCCATTGTGGTCGAGCGGTAAAAACTCTTGCTTTGCGTCCTGTCTGTGGGACTCGCGTTGTAGGTTCGGACACCACTCAGGTGTCCTGGGTGTTATTTATTCTTTTAGTGCAATAAAAATGCCTTGTTTGTATATTGAAATAAAATAATACTTGGTGTATATTGGTTGTGAAAAAGCATGAACTTGATAAATATTGAATAAACGGTTGATTGAGTGAAAGCAAAAGCTGTAAAGAAGACAAAAAACAACGGTTTCTAGAATGGTTTATTAAAATACTTTCGGAACGAATTTCAAGTACCGTAAACTACCGATTATTCGAGAACTGTTTGTCCGCTTCCGCGAGTCAATCAACAATCAGGAAGTAGCATTTTCGTAACAGAAAGCAAATACCAGTAGCTGCTTTTTTTCTTTTCTTTCTTTCTTTTTTTTTTTTTTTTTTGTCGAAAAATTGTTAATTTAAACTTAGTTTGTTTTTTGTTTTATTTATTTATTTGCTTATTTATTTATTTATATATTACGTTTTCTCCATCGTACATACACTTGTTCTTTATTGATGTTAAGCTCTGTTGGGCAAAAATACAAAGCATTTTTATTGTATTGTATACATGTTCACTATTTGTGTAGAAAGTATTACGCATCAATGCAACCAAGATTTTGAGGAAGGACAATTTTTACCTTATTAGTCCCTTAGTTCAGCCGTTTTGATGTTTATCCGCGATTTTTATTATAAGCGGCACTTGTGCCACTCAATTCCGCGGATAATCGAGAGTTGACTGTATTGTAATCTACTAATTTATTTTTGTACTTTCAATTTAAAACGTAAAGAAAGAAATTAGTACTTAATCATTCAATATATCTGGATAATTTACACCATTGAATAATTTACTTGAAGTCTACAATTGAAAATGAGTACCCGTTCAAGAAAGTCAGATAAAATCTTAATTTTTGCTAATGTGTGTAACCATTCAAGCAATTTCTCTCTAAGCATACAGAAAATTCTGGTGTAACCATACACAGGAATTAGTGAGATGTCACGCAGTAGTTACATTACCATGGTTATATCAGTTAAGTTACTCCAAAGCAGTCTAGTCAGCTATGCTGCCACCGATTTTATGGAGTAAGGTTACACATTTTTTTTTTTTTTTTTAACAGTAAAGACGAATTTTGAGCAAAACACAAACATTGGCGGCAATTCGGCAAGAACTAAAGCTACAAAGTAGCGCTCGAATTGTTCGACATGTTTTACGAAAAGAACAAAAAAAAGGTACTTTTGGAAAACTAAGGGCATCATCGCCTCTTACAAACATAAGAAAGTGAGGGTAAAGCTTTGACAAAAATGCATTATTATAGGCAAAAACTGGGATGATGTTATCTTTTCCGATGAAAAAAAGTTAAATTTGGATGGATCAAATAGTTTTCGCTACTTCTGGTACCCGATCTGAGAAAAGAATTTTTATTTTCTCTAAACACATTTGGAGGTAGCTCAGTAATGGTCTAAGTAGCGACATGACCGCCATCTTGGGGCTAAACGCTGCCTTCTTCCTATGTATGCTATGATGAAGTAGCGTGTTTCGCGTCATGATTATGGTGCTTCTTTATCGTATATGAACAAGGAGTTAAAAAGATACCACGATTAAAAAGCAAAACACAATACTTAATCAATGATTAATAAACATATCAGAAATAGGAAAAAACAGTGTGTGACCTCAAGATGGCGGTCATGTCGCTATTTATTGTTAAGCAACGGACGAAAACTACGCCAAAAATTTTTGGGTATAGGGCAAAATAAAATCTTACACTTAGGTTGAGGCACTGGCCGATAATCTTTTACCAGAAGCACCATTAGTTTCGAGAGATCCCTATTTGTTCCAGTTAGGCATCGAAACCATAGATTGATGATTATTTAGTGAAATTACGCGACTAATTGGCCAGAAAGGCAGATTTAAACTCAGTGGAACCTCTTGCGGCATTCTGGCACACGAAGTATGCAAAATGTACTATTCAATATCGAATTAATCAAGAACTGATTTTCTCCATCGATGTTCTTTAAATTCTATTATGTCATAAACATGATTGAGAAAAGGATAATTATTAATAATTAGTTTGTTTAAGAGTGAAATAATCGTTGTCCTTATAATTAAAGAATGACATTTTATTATAAATTATTAACCATAAAGGACCAGAGGTATGTATGAATTGATAAAAAGTCTACCGGACATTCAGGGGGAAAAGGCTAGCGAAGCGAAAAAAGGCTGAGCCCCCGAGTTAAATTTCTTAATGATTGTTGGTAATGATATCATGTTTCGAGATTCTAAGTGAAGATATTCGCCTCAAAACGTCGACTAAAAGCGTCAGTTTCTATGCAGCCATAAATCGAAGGCACAGTTGAAATCTCAAGATTTTGCTTTGTTACTTACATTAATTTTCATTATGAAAAACACAGGCAATTATAGGACACAAAATTAGCGATGCAGTTTTTTCATATTGAAAAAAATAGAACATAAGGGCTTTTTATTTGAAGCTAGAAATAAGATCTATATCCAGAAGAAAACCCGAAGGAAATTGATTTTATCGATTTTGATTGTCCAGCACTTATAAAAAGATTTTTCCTGTGGTTGGAAGAAACTTAATCAAAAATGCTTATGTATTGCAATTACTGCGCTTATAGAAATGATTGTTTGAGGCTTCAAAAGAGAAGTTCTTGATGACTGCACTACATGCATTTTACATACCAGAAAGACTTTTTTTTTTCAGAGGCGAATCTTTTTACTGGAAATTCCTGTTTTTTAGAGGGTCTAAAATTAACTTTTCTAATAGAAGTTTCATATTTCTTAGAATTAATAAATTACTTTTAAATAAAAAAACCGCCTTCAAAAAATACCCAGGAACTAAAAAGCAAAAAATAACTGATTACACTTACATTCTATTTCCTACCCAAACATAGAAATGAAATTTATTTTACAATTCCAGTACAAAAATCAACTAAACTAAACACCGAATTATAAAATAAACACTGATTTAAATTACTACACGATGAATTATTTTAAATACCTAACTAATTTTATACGATCTCTTAATTTTTAATAACCTTTTGAAGTCGGGGCCTTCCATAAACAACTACATAACGTAACTGACAACCCACCGAATTCTGAATTAAACACTAATTTAACTATACGAGAAATTAGTATTTAAAACTAAACCTGCTTAGTTACGTTTAGGTAGTAGTTTATAGGAGGCCCCGACTTCAAAAAGTTATTAAAAATTCAGAGACCGTATATAATTAGTTAGGTACAGTAGAAGACCGTTATAACGCCGACCTATATAACGCAATTCTCTATAAAACGCACAACTTTTCAGAAGTAAACAATATGTTTTGAAGTTTAAAAAATCCCTCTGTTTTGCTTTGCAAGTACTAAAATTGTAATTAAAATCAAATTTTGAATTAGTTTCTCATCTTTCCATCTTAATTCAAAGCTTTTAAGGGAAAATTAGTACTTACAGTAAATAGAAAATACCAGATGGCTCTTGAAAATGCAGCTGTTATGCAAACCATGAAGCTAAACAGAAGTGCAGGATAATGCACTTTATTTTGACTGTGAATCATATTTATTTGTGAACAACTAATTATAATATTGGTACTTTAATACTCATTGCAGATAAAACTCATTCTGAAGTGCTAATATATAGATGTATTCTGAATATTAGTTTCAAAATTTGTGAAATGATCTATATAACGCAAAAACCTGTATAACGCAAAAGCTCTGGTCCCAAGTTGTGCGTTATAACGGTCTTCTTCTGTATTTAAAATAATTCATCGTATAGTAATTTAAATCAGTGTTTATTTTATAATTCGGTGTTTAGTTTAGTTGATTTTTGTACTGGAATTGTAAAATTAATTTCATTTCTATGTTTGGGTAGGAAATAGAATGTAAGTGTAATCAGTTATTTTTTGCTTTTTAGTTCCTGGGTATTTTTTGAAGGCGGTTTTTTTTATTTAAAAGTAATTTATTTTTTGCTTTTTAGTGGTGTAAATAACGTCTCGGAGACTTCCGACGACTGTGAAGAAAGGCTTTTTCAAATGCGTAACTATGTACGAAAAAATTGTCTTCCTCATTTGTTCAACTTTATCAAAGTTTGCTTTCCGAAAGCAAATTAAAATTGTACATTTTAGAATTGTAATGTTGTAAATTGTAATTTATGTTTCGCAATTAGTGCCATGTAACTCGTGATAAAAGTCGCACGTTTCTTCACACGGCCCCACTATAGATGAAGATTTAAAATTCCACTAGAATGAATTTTATGTTTGCTTCAGAGAATCCTTACTTCAAAGTTTTCATTTTCATTACTCTTAATAATATATGTTTTTAGTACTTTCTTTAACTATAGGTAAAGAAAGTATAAACCTTTGTTTTATGGCCTTTGTTTATCAATGGGTTTTATATTTAATCGTTTGTGAGGGAAATTGCATGAAATTTATTGTTTACCCTTAACTGTTCCCTGAAGAACAAATAGGGTAAATCAAAGATTTGGAACCTAAGTTAGACCACCCCTAAACAAAACCACCACTAAACAAAAAAAAAAGCATAAAAACCGGTTCACTAAGTGAGAAGATATACAAAGTTAATAAAGAACAAATCGATTTAAATATGAGTATGATATTTGAAGAGTTCCTTTATCATCAAACCTGAACTTGATTAACATTAGACCGCCGAGGAACTATGCTGTTTCAAACAAAAAAAGACTTTTCCTTATCGGTACAGGAAGGGGCGTGCACAGAAATTTTGGAGCCCATCACAAATGACTTTTCCGGGCCCCTCTCCATATTGTTTACCCCTATATTTCACCGTTAGTTACAAAAATATTGGGCCCCCTCCAGTCTCGGACCCAGACCAACAGGTGTCCCTCCCCCCTCCCTGTGCAGGCGCCTGGGTACAGGTGTCTTCGAGTATTTATGGAACATTGTACAAAGGAAAAACAAATCCGACGAGTTCAGAACCTCCTCCTTTTTTTGAAGCCTGCTAATTAATATAACCCTAATTTCAAATTGAATTGGCGGCATCGTGAAATAGTAAATCCAGAATATTGGTCAGACTTCAGAAATCATACACAGTTATAATGTATATTGTTAAAGAATATAAATTAAATCGTGGGGGAGGGGTGTTCTGTATTCAATTCCCCCTCAATTGAGCACTTAATATATTTAAAAAATGGAACATTAAATAAAGAACTTTATATTTTAGTGCCTACACTGTTAAAAATTCAGGAAGATTTTCTGGTAATTGTTACTGTAAAATGGCGGACTTAACGCATGGCTGATTTTTACGGTAATTTATACCGGAAAAATAAGCGATCCCAGCTCCAATTGGTTGCTGTGGCCTACCGAGGAAACCGTAAAATTTTACAGTAACATTTTATTTTTACGGTAATAGTTACTGGCAACATGGATGCCAGTAACCATTACCGTAAATTTTCCGGAAATTTTTTAACAGTGTACATAAAGTTATTTATTAGTAAATAAAATATTAAGGTAATTGATTCAACTATTAAAGTAGCAAAATATATTTAATTTACTGCTTTGCTACGCAGTAATAAATACATTAGTAACACCTATAATAAAAAATTACCATGCGGCGCAGCGTTGAGAAAATTAATCATCCATTTGCCGCGAGAATTAAATATCGTTCAAGAGAAAACCAAGAGCTTAGATGTAAAAATACACCGATCACAGCAACACCACGTGACCATGACGTGTGTAATTTAAAGTTTCTTGTATTTTTCCGCGACCCCTTATCAAATCCAGACCAAATTACAATGGGACCATCTGGGAAGTATACCCTTCCGAACAAAAATTTTTTTTGTTTCAAATCGGTCCAGTAGTGTTGGAATAATTCGAAAACACACATAAAAAGCCGCAATACGAAATCATAATCTCCTTTTCTGAAGTCGGTTAATTAAGTAACAAAAGTAAATCATTTCGTAAATGTTTCCAAAAACTAAAACATCCACTCATTTTTACCACAAAAAGAAAAATGTTTACGCCTCATACAAAATCTCATTAAAAAAATAAAATAAAATAAAGTAAAAACAGTATGCAATATTTTTATATCAAGTATTTCTGTTCTTTTACAAACCAATTTCAGTTAAAAATGGTAGCATACTTTGCTTGATAGAAACACTCAATCTCTAAAACTACTTCGTTTGAAATATGAAAAAAAAATGTATATTAACATTTTCTCCAAAATGAAAATCGCAATGTGCGTCTTCACTCTGAGCATTATCACGAACATACAGACAAGATCATGGCATTTTGCGGTTTTCTGTGCGAGTAGGGTGGACCGACCAGTGAGTGAACACCACCCAGTGAATGAACAGCGCGTCATTTTTTCAAAAAAATAAGCTTCCAAAATTATTTTTCTAAATAAATTCACTACAAAAGCGTTCTTTATTGATATTTTAAGCTATCTGACAACTGATTGGTTGCTTTGGATACGTGTTTTTTTCCTGCAAAAAATTTGAAATTTTTACTGCCGTGAATCGTTCTTTTTCTCTTTCAAAATAATAAGGTTGTTTTCGTGCTAGCAATTATTTTGATAAATATTATTTTTATTGATAAATTTTATTTTTAAACTCTACGAAAGAAAAATTAAGTATACATATTTAGGCTACGGATTTAAATTGTTTCAGTCAATACAGAATGCGTAGATTTTCAGGTAGAGGGGTGTTCAGTCACTGGGTACGAAAAATTGCGAAAACTTAGTGAATGAACACGCAAAATTTCTTTTGATTTAAAAAGAAATTTGAAGTTTCTTTGAGATATTTTCATTTTCGTACTTTTTTGTAATGCAGATAGTTTTATGTGCTTATTTATTTATGTATTTCATTATATATTTTATAATTTCTTTATTTTTGTCTTTGCAAACAATGCACTTTTTACCGAGTTGTATCTTTTATCAATCTATATCTCTATCTGTATATTAACGTACCTACCTACATCTATGTATCTATATCTTTATCTCTTTTAATAGATAGACGGGTAGATAGAGAGATAGAGAAATAGAAATATATATTCAAAGAGAGAGAATAGATAGGCAGATATGTATGTATGTTTGTATATAGATAGCTAGATAAATAGATAGAAGAAGATATAGGATAGATATATTTAAAAAAAAAGAGGTAAATAGAAATATAGGTAGATAAATATAGAGATAGAATAGGTAGATAGATAGATAGATAGATAGATAGATATATTAGATATATAGATTGACAGAAATATGTATAGATAAATGTATAAGTACATAGATAAATAGGTAAATAGACAAAGAGATATACCGATAGATGTGTAGATAGACACAGGTAGAGACATAGATAGAAGGATATATAGATAGATGGATAGAGATATAAAAAGATAGATATAGATAGATAGATAGATATAGATAGTTAAATAAATAGATATAGATAGTTATATAGATAGATAGATCTCAAAGAAACTTAGTTTCTTTTTGAATCAAAATTTATCATGTTCATTCAATGGACCAATTTGTGTTCATTTACTGGTCGGAGGTGTTCATTCACTGTGTCATTGTGCCATTTTTTCTTTAAACACATAAAAAAGTCGGAAGCGGTACCATTTAAGTTCCCGTGATTTTTTTGATATATTTACATAGATCAATTAAAAAAGTTTTAACTATCACGATCTGTATAGTGTAGAATTTAAAATTACTAAGATTTTTTTTAAATGAAATTGTGCTTAACTGCTCATTCACTGGTTGGTCTACCATATATGTGTGTGTACTTGAATTTTTTCAGTCGTTTTGCAGCTTGACTTTTTTAGGACTATAAAACATATGTACACCTTAAATTTATTTTATAAATTATCGAATTTGAATAATCTATAGATACTATTTTTTCTGTGTTATTGAAACATCAGAATCTTAATAATGTCAAAATTAATAATTGAACAAACTGTTATTTGAATTTGAATAATATACTGCTTTTTTTTTCTAAAAACATTGCAAATAAAATACGTCTGCGCTCATACTGTCCAACTTCTACTTAGAATCAAGATTGCTTTTTAATGGAAAATTAAATGTAAGTCAATTCCAGAGTAAGTAATAATTATACATATATTTATGAACTAAATAATATATTTATCAAACTTTGGAAAATATCCATCTGTTATGGACCAATATCAATTTGTACAAAATCTTCTGATCCAATTTCCACAAGTTTGACATGCATATTATTTATGTTGTCACTGAATAGTTTTTTTTTTTTCATAACTAGCGGTACTCGCACGGCTTTGCCCGTAGTAGAAAATTAAAAGATCATTTAGTTCGCCTGTATATTTACAAATAATAGATGATGAATATCTCGTCAATTTGCTATGTTCATTTGCTCGCCCATGTTACGGTTTCACGTTATGAAAATTTGATAATTTCCACGGTAAAATGTTCTTAAAATTGGAATAAAAAAAAGAACAAAATCGAATTTTCAAAAAATCGCTTCGAGGTGATCCCCCTTATGCTAAGGACTAATTTTGTGCCAAATTTCATGAAAATCGGTCGGGCGGTCTAGGCGCTATGCGCGTAACAGACATCCAGACATCCCGACATCCAGATTTTCAGCTTTATTATTAGTAAAGAAAAAGTTCCATACTCTTCAAAGCTAGTGGTTGTTAAGGGGTTGAAAGTTTAAACTGAGAGAGATGCTTCACTTGCTTCGAAGTAAGTTCTAGATACCAATGCCTCAGAGCAAAGATAACGAGAGTAATCATTAAGTTCATTTATAGAAAGTCATCATGAATGCATTTAATTAAAAAAATATTAAAAACCCTCATTTCATTACCACAATATTCACTTTCATCCTGATAACGTTTGGCCCGCGATTTATCATTACTATAAGATCAACATTTGGTATAAACGAACATTAATATATTGGGGGGGGGGGCAGAAAACAATGTCGTGTTTTTTCCAACAAATAAATTTTTAACAAGTTTTATTTTTAATCAATGCAGTAATTGCCCTTATCAACTATCTTTGTCACACAGTAAAAATTAGGCTAATATCCAAAATGGATAGTTTGCTTCGAAACCAATTGATTTTTATCCATCTAGGCTTGGAAATTGACACACTAGATTGTAAAAGCATGTGGATAACAAGGGTAATTACATCATTGATAAAAAACAAAACTTTGTAAGAGTTTATGAACGCTTTCTCTAAAAAAAAACCGACATTATTTACCGTCCCCTCTGATATCATCTACTACAATGTTAAAAATTTTTCGAAATATGATTCCCACCAATAAGTTAATCTTTTGAGAATTTACAATGTTAAATATTGAACTTAGAACTGATTTTAGCTTCAAGATTAATGTATACATTTACAGCTCATTTACTTTGACAATAATCGCAAAGCGTCGGTCAACCACTCTATTTGCCTTCCACCAAAGAAAAAAAAATCATTTTAATATCAACAGAACTACACTCATAATAATAGTTTAATGTAAAATTTCAAATAATGACAGGTTTTGAGTTTCATTAAAAGATTCTTTCAAAGTTCGCAATTTTGACAGTAAATAAAACTCGACGTCCCTTCAAAAGTTTTCTCCACATGTGATATTATAGATATAAGAATGCATAGTGAAAACATTTTTTTATTCTGTTTAGTTTTAACAACACATGCTGTGATGCTAACAGATGATTGGATTTTTCAAAGACCGCCCAGCTACCTTACCCTTTTATATACCCATCGAAAATGAATTATCGACCTGCGGGAAACAGGATGATGACAATGGGCAGGAGTCTGATGTTGACAACCACATAGAAGTACAACAAATGGCATTCTTAGGCATTCTTTTTCAACCTAGAACGGGCGAACCGTTATTTAGGACGCGCGAAATTGAAGTTGAAGCTTTAAAAAGGCCATTACTTTCAAAAAATGTTTGAAGAGCATGAGTATTGCGTATAAATGAAATTCATAGTGAAAAACAGAATGAGAAAAATAAAGATTTTTGGAAAAGGATTTAAGTAAATAAACCTGATATAGTTTTGCAAAATTTCTTATGCCTGTCACCTGTCATAAGTAATTGTTCAATTATTAATATATTAGAAATAACAGTAATAACGCATGGTGACAAAAGCCAGCTAGCTAATGAAGCACAAAAGTTTTTTTTTACTCGAAAAATGAAACCTTCTTCGGAATGTTTACTGATGAAATTCAATAGACATTTTCTTCAAAGTACAGTTTTGTCTATAAAGTTGACAAATTCTATAGTACGTGCTCCTTTACGCGCAAAGGAGAAACTGGCTGTCAACATGAGGAGAAAGAAGTGGTCAAATTAGAGGAAGGGAGGGTCTATGTTTGACATCCTTCTCATTACGATAAAGTTAAATAGCGTGTTTAACTAAGTTTGCTTGCTTGGATGAAAGACCTTTCCCTTTGCCAAATGATGATGGTGAAACTCGCTTTAATCCTTACAGCGAAAAACTAACCCTTGCACGCGAGGTTGTTCTATCGTTATTCTATGGCTTTACCTGAGCAGGTTTTTGTGCAGAATCTACGAAAATTATGTCATGCCACTATATTTCACATCAACACATTATTTCGTATGACAGTCTTCAGTGGATTGCACCTTATAGAACATATGTCTTTCTGGAGCACGGGCCTTGCATTTGTCCAATGAATAGGAGTAAAACACGAAAATTCCAACCAGGAAACTCCGTAGATATTCAAGTACGTGTCGCAACAGCCCCGACATCTTTTCATACCTCAAAGCAACGACTGCTAAAAATGTGCAGTGCCGGAATCAAAACTCAGCTCAAGATCCAAGCCAAAGACGTAATCGATGGGTCACGCCTTTGAAGATTGTGGTACGTAAGAAGAAATATCACATCAGCTTAAAGCTACATATGTCCAAAATATTCAAGCAATTGGGGGAAATGTGAAATCAACAAGACACTCAACTTGACCATCTCAGGTTTTCATGAAACTTTCATAAACCTTACTCTTTGACATTTTAAATTAGTACATATTTTTTTAAAATCTATATTCAAAATTTATGGGCAATTCATTTTTAAATTCGTTAAAAAGCGCTCTTTTTTTTTTTTTTTTTACTCACCGGCAGTGCTCTAAAGTGTTATAACACAAATTTTATGGAAACTACAGAGTTGTATATCAGTTCATTTCCAGTGGCGCACACAAGGGGAGGGTTCGTTCAGGGAGCAGGCCCGACGAGAGGCCATGTCAGCCCAGTCGAAAACTAGGGGCCCGGGCCTTGGGGGGAGGGACGCGAACTGACGCAAAAAAAAGAAAGAAGAAAAAAAGAAAGAAAAAACAGAAAGAAAAAAAAGAAAAAAAGGGGAAAACTCCGAGTAAGAGAAAACGTAAAGATTTTAAGTAAAACTAACTCTTTTGGTATTTACTGTTGTGGCACTTAAATAGATTCAATTGTTTTCTAGTAAGCAGTTTTGATTTCCCCCCCCCCTCCCTTTTTTTTCTTTTTCTCCCTTCGTTTTTTCTTGTTCCCCTTTTCTTTTCTTTTTTTTTTAGGAGACGAGAGGGGCACGGTGACATAACTGACAAGGGGCACACTTTGGCTCTCTGCGGCCCTGCCAGGCAGTTTGGACTCCTCCCATCGTCCTTGAGATTTTTGATTGACTGTAATACTATGCGATTTTTGCAAATTTGCTAACACTTTTAGCAACTGCTGTAACTACTGATTCCTTCACTGTCCTGCTTTGAAAATTTAAGAATATATTCATTCAAATATTTATATTAAAAATTGTTTACTTTTTCCAAAATTTTCAAATTACAATATTTTTTACAAATATCATTCAAGTTACATATCAAATAAAATTGCACGTGCTTCTCTTTAAAATGAGCTACCATACAACTATGTATCTCCCATAAGACTTAAAAGAAAAATTTTAGCATAAATGTCCTTACATTATTTGCCAACGAGGGGTGAAGAACCTAACTTGTTCTGTCATGTAAACTGTCCTTAGTCGCGTGTTTATTTTCCTTCGTCTTTCTTGGTGATAGATATTTGGCTTTGTTGGTGGCCAGTATTTTGTTTACTTGAAGGTAGGACGCTTTGAAGAAATAATTTCAAAGTAATTCAAGAAGGTACTTTTTTTGCTTTAGTACGAAATGTCTCATAAGGTTTTTTTTTTTTTTAATATTGTGAAAAATCTGGGCATGATGGGCTCAAACCAAGTTCATATTCAGAATCAGCATGCTCGCATTAGCTAAGGACACTTATCAAATTCAAAAAACCAAAAAAAAAAAAAAATGTAGGCCATTTACTGCACGGTTAAATACAAAATCAGTTGAACTAAGTTCGTTTTTTAAGCGTAGCTTTTCTATTGTAGTAAAAATGTGACTGGCTATTTGTTTTTCCCGAAAGAGAAAAAAAAAAATATTTTTTTACCCATGGAGTTGTTTGTAATTTTAATGTTTTGCTTCGTATTCTAATTAATATTCATAGGTTAACTAAATGAAAAGTGTAATTTCAATTTGGGGTAGTAATTATTTTATTTGTACCAGGGGTCAAAAACTATCATCAGAAGAATCTACATTTTAGTATACGATTTTTTCTTCTGAGCAAAAATTATTCTGTTGTAGTCTGAAATCTTAAACCTGATACTTATATTTTCGCTTATATTATGCTTTAGTTTTCTGATCGGAACCCTAAGTTTAAAAAACAGAAGAGAAAGAAAATCAAGAAACAATTTAGCTACAGGTTGCATCAAGTTTTCGTAACAGCAAATAGCATTCCAATCTCGTTTATTTTATTGCCTGACTCGCGTTATTTATTGTATTTTAAGTGTTCATGTAATGCGTGATTAGTTCGGTTTTTCGATATAGACAGTCCGGGCTGGGCCCGAACACTCATTCTTCCGGTTCTCAGTCGAACGCTCTGCCGCTCAAACCATTCAGCTCTGTCAGTCACAGCGCAAGTTAAAATTATAAAATTAACCGAAAACCTCAGTCCGGTGCTTTAAAACAAGTTTTTTTAACAACAGCAACAAAAAAAAAAAAAAAAAAGAACGTGGGTGTATTTTTCGTCATTAGCCTGCACGATAAGCTTTAAAATGAGGGGTAAATCAGAGAAATCGATAAAGAAATAAGGAAGATCTAGCGTAGGAATAAAAAACAGGCTTCAAAAATAATATAAAAGGATTATTGGTTAATTTATAAGAAAAATATGACAATGATGCGTACATATTTTGTTTTTTACAAATCATTTTTAGCAACGTTTAAGGTTTTCTCCGAAAAGTGCCTTTGAGATTTGCCTCATGGCCGACTCGAACCTACGCCCACTGGATCGCAATACCCGCATCTTCAGGTCGAGCCACCGTGGTTACGCATATCTTGCGTTCTTAGCATTCAATATTATAATTAAATTTACCCCGTTACGCGCCTTATGGCACAAATCGGTTTACCCTCCCATAAGAAGTTCTCACTTAAAAAAAGGATATGAAATGTGTTTAGTATTCGCATGCGTCATAAGTGAATGATGATGCTAAAAATATTCTTTCAATAAATAGAAAGCTCGTTAAAGAATTATTTAGACAAAATACGTATGTACAAAAATGAATTAAATTATTCCTATAAAACGCAAGAGAAAAATGAGCCTGTTGCCTTTTCAAAAGCAGTTATTGACTTTTCATTGCGCAATAAGAAAAATATGATCTTTTTATAGTTCAAACAAACCAATTACAAGTAGATTTCTCTCTGCAGTTGGAATCTTTATTTTATCAATGATACATTTTCTTCAGTATATTTTTGGTATGTGAGAGTGCATATGAATATCATTCACAGGGAAGGTTACCGGTATCAAATATAAAAACAATAAACCGTTAAAACATCAAATGATTCCTTATTTCTTTATTTCCATGAATATTTTTCATGATTCCCGGTTATGGTAGGATGCTGATTAGTTCTTGGTGAACGAGAGGCCTCCGTCCATCATGCTTTTCTTGTCAGTTTGATCTGTAAAATACATGGGATAGGAAAAACATTAAATACACGTAAAAAAAATACAAATAGTTTGAATTTTGAGATCTTGAACTCAAATTATGTTTTTCGCAATCACGAATTGAGATAGGACCCCACTCGTTGGGATTCTTGTTCTTACGATTGACTTTTATCGCAACCATAATTTGAATTCAAGACGTCATCGTCAAAATCAAATGAATACCAGGGGCTGGGATGCCTGATGTTATGTGCTGGATACTGGCTACTGTATTCGCGTAAAATGGATTGTGTTAAGGTCGAAAAGGTCGTTTATCAGTTTGATTCCAAGACACTCGGATGACTGCATTATAAGCATAGGAAAATAAAATCAAAGGACGTCAACTACTGTCAAGTGAAAACAATAAGCAATCGTGATTGCTCACAAAAAAAAAAAAAAAAAAAAACGAACGACAATTTTTCATTGTTAACCACATGCCAAATGTTTAATCGATTCATCCTTTTCTCATATTCTTCATAGTGTATGCTCTATTGACATAGGTACTAAATTTTTAATCTGCCTTGGGACGTTCGTGTGTTCTTCTGTTGTTCGTGTCATGAAACTCTACGGAAATTTACAATGTTAAGAAACAGGAGAATAATTACTTGATTATTTCCTTTCTCTTTTAATTCAGCAATTATATTATACAACTAAAAAATAGATAACTCAGTTCTTAAAGAGTGAAATGGTAAATGATTTTTTTATATACTGTAAAATAAAACCTGCGTCTTTTCATTAATATTATCACTTAACTATACAATTATATGAATACGCGTTCAATATACATACTTTAAAAACACATGTATCGATACAAACAAAACAAATATACATACTTTAAAAACACATGTATCGATACAAACAAAACAATTATAAAATTTAAAAGTAAAAATGGATATTCGTCTGCATCCGAAATAAGGGTGCAATTGCTAAAAGTTTTGCATGAAAGTAAACTTAAGTGCTCCTTCACTACAGAGTAATAATTCTTGCAGTGCCACTGAAATTGGTTTATACCGAAAATTGTATTATCTTTCCTTTTTTTCATATTCTCTTTTTATACCTTTTGCGAGAGACATTGTTAAGTTCACGGGGAAAAGTTTGATAGAACTTTTATTGACTTTTAAACATGATGTCTAGTTCAATTTTTAAAATCCGGGGCGCACAGGGCAGGAGTGTTGAATTTTTTATTTCTCCAGAGCTTCTGAAAAGGGACATGTGTCACTTTATTAGTTTCTGAAATCTTTAAGAGGTTGTAACACACTTAAACTTTGAAGACAATTTGTTAAAAAAAAAATTCATAAGGAAGAGTGCTCTAGAGTAGACGTCTTTGCATTCCTCTGTACAAAAATGCTTTATGCAACGATATGAAAATGAAGGAAATGGATCTTTTAAAACAAAAATTGAGTAGAAAAACATTTTAGGAACAAAAAACGAAAGAATTTTATGACTCTCAAATTTTCAAAATGTATTCAGGGTCAGACTGGACTGTTAAAACTGCCAGAGGCAATTTCACTAAACCAACCCTTAGTTCAAGGGTAAATATACCCCCACTGTCATACAAGCACAATTTTACGGGTTAAAGGGTTTGAAAAAACGGGAAGGATAAAGGAGGAACAAAATGAATGCAGGGTAGTCTGAAGCTCAAAAACTTGGGGTAGTTTTTTTAATAATGATCTTTATTTTTTGAATATGCACTTCAGTTCTATTCCTAGTGTTAATTTCAAATAAAAAGCTCTTGCAATTCGTTAAATTAGTTTTTCGTCTTTTTTTGGGGGGGTGGGGAGTTTTTTTTTTTTTTTTTTTTTTGTTACTTGTGTAAATTTATTGTATTTTCTTGCTCTCCAGTTGTTCCCACTTCACTCTTTCCTCTTGCTGCAACTAATAATACTATGACAAAAGTTAGCGTGCATTTATTCGCGAATTTTAACTATATAGTACATTTACTACTTTTTGAGAAATAGGGCACTATGTTTCAATTTCCATTGACCACCAGTCGTCGACATACGAGGGTAAGGTGAAAACTTCTCGTCTTGACGCAGAAATGACGTTCCAAACAGCAAAAATGTAAGTTTCCTGCCTGGGTGTACTTTCTTTGTCGTAAGTTGGTATGAAAAGTTTCAACTCGTTCTCTCAAGTAGTTTATTTACACTAATTTTTGCTGTACACGTCCTCGTGTTTCTTTTTAGAATGGATAAACGTGAATATCATGTGGTCATGAAATTCTTTGTTTTGGTTAGATTAACCTCTTAGGAAATTCTTCCTGCATTGAAAACCGTTTACTTGGACTCTACTTATTCCTTGTCAACCGTTATAAAGTGAACAACTCTCCCCCGAAGTCTCTCACGTTTGCCAAAGATGGCCCGTATGAGTCACTGCCAAAAACCGCACCCACAGCGGAAATTATCGAAAAAGTGCATAATATCGAGCTGGAGGATAGACGACTGAAAGTTAGTGAGAAAGCTAAGGCTGTGAGGACATCGGGAAAAAAGGGTGTGAAACATCTTTCCTAAAGAATTAGGGCTGCGAAAGCTTGACTCAAGATGGGTAACGCGTTTGCTGCTTGCCGATCAAAAGTAGATTTTCTCAGCTATGTTTGGATCGTTTCAATAGAGATTTGGGATTCAAGCGCCAAAAGAGATAAGTCGATCCATCTGTCGGAAAGGTTTTGAGCAACGTGTTTTGGGGCGCGAAAAGGATCATGTTATTAGTTGATTGCCTAAAGAAGGGAAAAGCAATCACGGGCAAATATTACTCTAATCTTCTTGATCTGCAAACATATTTGAAGATATTTCTTTCTCGGAAGGGCTTGAGAGGGCTGGAGATGAATATTTTCCCAACCTTCCGGACTCTTACTTCCAAGTACTTCCGGGGTTTAATGTTGGAGAAGCGTTGGATTAAGTCTGCTAATGTCAAGAGATATAATGTAGAAAAACAAAATCAATTTTGAACTGAAAATCGCAGTTTTTCATTGTCAGGCTGAGAACTTTTCACCTTACCCTCGCAGATCTTGACATCATCTTTTGCAGTTTAGGCAAACTACAGATACCTATAATGTGAAAATATGACTGTTAGAAGCGTTAGACATGCCCGTTGAAAATCCCTCTAGGAAGTCAGAAGAAGGCTCATGCTTGCGGTCTTTACCACTAACTTTAGGTATGGATGGAGATACCACGACCCCCTATCAGTTTGTCAAGTGATCTGATTAGGAAGTTCACATCATTTGCGAAAGACTTTTTAGCTTTGCCTAATCGGCTGTGGCAGGAAAGAGCTGCTGGAACAATTTGCCGTTTCTTCCATAGTTAGATTTGAAGCTACGGATGCTATAAACAACTAGGCAGCGAGGCTGTTGCCTCGACCTCACTGCCTAGACGGCTATTTAACCCGTCTGGGGGGTGAGAGACTTCACCTAATTCTTGCCGCTGGTGGCGGTTAAGTTAGCAAAAAAAAAATTAATTGACGTTTCAAATATCTCTGCTAATTAAATTCATACAAAGTTGAGTCATTGCATTCCTTCAATGAAAAAGATGAAAAAGGTAATGCATCTCATCAAATACGCGTCTTACTTAATCAACTCCCACTCAACTCACTCTTATCTAGCGGAAAACTACTACGCGTCTTTAGAATGGGTGAGAAATCGTTGAATCGTAACGGGTTAATTAATATCTCCACTAAATAAGGTCGCATAAAAAGATGAGACCGAGCAGTTCAGGATCCTCGTGAATTTCTAAATTTTTTCTATACTTGCTTCGACCCTCAAATCACTAGTGTTCTTGAGGAGATAAGGTTATATGAAAGATGCGTCGCCATTTCTGGTTTGAGCCGTCGAATTTTAATATGTAGGGGAAAGTGGAGTAAAACCGGGAAGTCGGGAGCAAACCGGGTACCCCCTTCTAGCTCCTGTAAGCGCTGCAATCGCATGGACAAAGTAGGAACTACCTTCCACCTTGATTAAAAAAAAAGCAGTGGCCATTTAATTAGAAAGCAATGGACTCGCTTCTTTCGTTCCTATGAAGAAAATTCTGTTTGAGTGGTTTTTGCTTAAAATGTTTGAACAAAACTAGACCGATTATACTACGTTCCTGTTTCTGCAACAGTAAAGGTATGAACTCTCTTTGCACAACATTTAATTACCTTCATTGTCATCCTAAGTAATTGTTTGTAGCATTCTGTATAGTCATATGACGGCATTTTTATTAAAGCTGTACGTGTGGGGCAAAACCGGGTACTACCCTCAAACACTGAGAGAAAGACGCAGCCGAAAGAGGACAAGAAAAAAGGAAACCCGAAGGAGCAAATGAGGGATGATTCCAGTGAAGAGGATGACAATACTGCCTGCATTTACTGCAATGAGCTTTATTTGGACTAGACGGGTGCTGCGGGATGGGATCCAATGCATCCAATGTCGTCGTTGGGCCGATGAAAGCTGCTCTGGAGCTGAAGAGGAAGATAACTATTTTACTTGCCACTGGTGTTAATAGGCCTAGTATTACAGCAAAAAATTAAAGGTAAAGACATCTGAATTTACTGTCAACTCATTAATATGTGTCCTTTTATACTTATTCTAGTATGCTAATAGTTAACATATGTTACTAAATAAAACTAGAATTTTGTGTAAACTTTTAAATTTTTTTATTTTCCCATTGCAATAACATGTCTGCCCGGTTTTACCCCACTAGTGGGGCAAAACCGGGTAAAATGACTTTTTACAAAATGATTTATAAAAATTAAAAAAAAAAAACAAAACAATTATGGTTTTGAAACTGTGATTGCATTAATAGATAACTAGTGCATACTTTTGCAAAATTTTGTTCCTTTATGCTAAAAACTGTGATTTCTAGAAACCTGCAAACCTTAGGGTCCCGGTTTTACCCCACTTTCCCCTAAGTAGATAAGCTCCGCAATTCCTCTCACGGGATCATTTGATTGCCACTAATTCCGCAAACTTGCAGTGTCTGAGGCTAAGGTCTTTACCAATGATGTCGAATTTCCAGCGGGCAAAGTTCTCCATTTCTTCGCGCAGTTTCTTGTAGAGGGAGAAATCTGCCTTCTTCATAAGTTCTAGAGCGGCACCTCCCAACGCACGTGCATGCACCTCGTCCAAGATACTCAGCTTCAACATCTCTGATGAACCTAGAGAAATTATAAAAAAATAGTGTAGAAGCTATCGGATGAAATAGTTAACTGACATTTTTGAAGAAGTAGTTATTCGTTGATGAACTTTCTATTACCTCGTTGAAACCAGCGAGGCATATAAGTCCCATGAAATAGACTTTAACAACTAATGGATTTTAACAACATTATAACTCGCTATTAGCTGTTACGCTTGCTCACATTAAAATTTCCTTACTGCCAGTTAACATATATATATGCGTCATCCTCAAACTTGCCCACACATGTGATTATGATCAAGAATAACTAATACTAACAACATGACTAACGAATATATATGTACATACCATTCTCGATGGAAAAGGGTTCAAATCAAAAATGATTCCAATAAACAATGTAGAATCGGAGGGCGATTGAGCTGCGTTACAACCATCTATATTTTAGAACTAACACGCGTTAGCGTAATAAAAAGCGATCTGTGAGTGTTCACATGTTGACGCCCGTTTATTACAAAGTATAAATTTTGAATGTCACTAGCTAACGCAATGCAATCGCATCAAAAGAACGAGGCCTTGCTTCAGCATGTGAAATCTCGTAGAACTTTTGGTATGCGTTACAACCGCGTTGGTTAGAGCAACTTGCGTAATTCTAACCAAGGATGGTTTTAACACAACGCAACCACACCTTAAACGCATCATATTAACGAGCCTTAAGGATTAAGCACAGAATGCTTCGTTCATGGCATAGTAGGGGAGACCGGGGTTAGTTGTTACACGGGGTAAGTTGTTACATTCGAATTTAAAATTAACCGCCAGGACAAATTGACTTTCCTTGCAGTAGATGATAATACTCACCCATCTGCATACTCTGACAATTTTCAGAGGGCCTGCAGTCAGTAGCATGGAGAGTGCTCAAGGAAAACGGTTTTTTGAGTCTGGAAGTAATTTTTCTTTCCGCTGTTATTTTTCTATTTGTGACGAAGCCGTTGTAGATAACGAATTTATTTCTATACCACGTGAAAGTCTACATTTTTAGGTAAGTGCTAACATATTTAAAAGTTTTGTACAAAGATATAATACCAGTAATATGTGCCAAGAACTAAAGTGGCGTCGTATGGGGCAAGTTGTTACAATTTTGTTGGGGTTAGTTGTTACAAGTAACAACTTGCCCCGTGTAAGTTTTTATTTAATATTATGTTTTCTTTTTAAATTTGATATGGCGGGGGACTATAAAAACAAGACAGACAGGGGCAAAACACCTAAAGAAACATAACTGGATGTGGCTAAAGAAGTAATTGCATGGTAGTTCATTACGAAATGCAGCCGATGACTATAGAGATTCTGCAGTAAGATGTAAAATGCTAGTGGTAGTAAGTAGTATTTCTGATCTGTTTTATTGCATGATTCAATTCATATAAAATACTGTAGTTGGATGACGATAGTAATAGTAATAATAATTATGATCTCCTTCATTCTATGATTAAATTTATTGTTAATATGTATGGTTGAATAAATAATAAGAATAATTACAACAATGATAATAATAATAAATAATGTATTATTCGAATGTAGGTCTTTCTCCAACGCTGCAGGCAGTGCAGAAGTGAAGACGGTTCGCAAGCGGAAACCATAGGTCAGCGTCTCTTTAACAGATACACCAGTAAAAAAATGTTTTGCAAGCCGAAGCTGGAAAACAAAAAATCTGTGAAAAGGAAATTTCGTCTAACAGAGAAGAAATCAACAGACACAAAGGCAAAAAAAAAGCAAAAAGGTGCGTCCAAACAGTGCGTCCTTCGGATAAAGATGATGAAGACTGGTTCTGCATAGAGTGCCGTACTCAGAATCCGAAAAACCAACTAAACGGCTTCAATGTCGTAATTGTGACAAATGGATACATGACCGATGTGCTAAGTTTGATGAATTTATATGCTTGCAAAAATTTTAATTCGGACAATGATAATGTTGATGATAGTTTATTAGTCATCAATGAATACGTCAGTAATGAAGTAAATCTGTAAAGCCAAAAAAATTTTAATTTTTAACGTGGTTAAGAATTTTTAAAATTTAACAGAGTAAACAAGAAAATGTGTAAATTCATTTCATTACTAAAATATATCTCATGTAACAACTAACCCCATATACTGTAACATGCCCCTTGGTGGGGTAAGTTGTTACAATCTACATCTATTCAAAAAACTTGAAATATTTCGGAGTAATGGCTTCTAATAATTTTTTAAAAAACATGTTATGAACGTTAAACAGTCTAGATGCATTTTAATGTTTCACGCGTGTAAATAATTGAAATAGTTTAGCGTAAAAAAATATTGAAAAAAAATGTAACAGCTAACCCCGGACTCCCCTACATTTCAACTCAGGCAAAGAATCCTGTTTTCTTAGCGTAAGATGTTTTTGAATTTAACATATGCTAAATTGCAGAAAAAAACAAGTTACCGGCATAATTTTGTTTTACCCAAACAAATTCTGGTCCGAGATACAGTCCATCTAATATGTCAACCTGGGCTCCATTTGTCACTTGCGATTTTTAAACTGAAATTTCAAACTGTTTTATCTACGGAATGATGCACGATATTTTGCTGCGATGTTTTTTATTTGGTAGATAATCGTTTTATTTTTAAGACGATTAGCACAATTTGGAAATACGTTTCTTTTTTCTTGCCCTTTTTTTTTCTTCTACAGGTGAATAGTATCATTGAGTATTACATGTCCTGAAAAGGATAGGTTCTACTTTTAGGTTTAACAGGTTTTAGAGGCAGTTGAAAAAATGAGGGTTTTTGAGAAACTGTTATTGTATAAAGATAGGCTTGAAAATTCAAAATTTTATTTAGTAGCAAGTGGCTAGTAGACACTTTTAATTCAGTCATTTCAGGTCCATTTTAATTTTTAGTAGCCAACTTCATCCAGGAAATTTATTTTTTACGAAAACAAGAACTCTGTCTTACTGATTTGTCGACCGAAACCTAAAATAAAAATCCTGGATAAAGTGGCAAGTAAACATGAACGTGTGACAGCAAAACAAAATTGAGATTGTCTTCTAACCAGCTCCTGCTAAATAAAATTTTGAATTTTCAAGACTACTTTTACGTATAGAATTCCTGAAAAATCCTCAGTTTTTCAAATGCCTCTGAAATTTGCTAAACTCAAAAGTGAAAGCTCTCCCTTTCAAGAAATGCAGTAACCAATAATCCTGATCAACAGTAAAAAACAATCAAATTTTTTGCAGTTGGCCTTTAGGGGAAAAATCAAAAAATGATTTAAAAGTAACTTTTTTTTGTAGCAAAAAAAAAAAACCATCTTTCCAAATGGTGCATCTTGTCTTAAAGAGAAAATTATTATCTTTCAAATAAAAAACGACTAGCAAAATACTGCGCACCATTTCGGTGATGAAGTAGTTTGAAGTATTTGTCAAAAATTGCAAATGAGAAATGGCGCCCGGGGTTGCCATCTCTGGCATTCTTTATCGCGGACATGGAAGTTTTTTAGTAAAAACAAAAACTTGCCTGTAACTTACCTATTTGTTGTATTTTAACATAGTTTAACTTCAAAAACCTCCGCTGCTAGTAAAGTAAATCCGCCTGCATAGACATAGACTATATGCCTCCATTATCCTTCCTTAAAATCAAATGTTTCTTGTGATGTGAAAAGACTTTTTCAAACAGTGGTGCAGTCGTGTGAAAGCCTAACGACAGCGCAAGTGCCGTTTTTATATTTTACCTCAAGCGTCCCCCCCCCCCACCGATTAACTAGAAAAAAAAAGCACAAAAATGAATTTGAAATAGCTTTAAAAATCAAATTATAAATTTTATTCTCTTAATGCATAGAACTATTAAAGTTTTCAATAAAATTGCAACTAATTCCCGATTATCCGCGGAATGGGGTAGCGCTGTAACGGTGGATATGCCAATATCGCGGATAATCCGCAAAATAGGCAAAAGACGACTGTAGTGTATGCAACAGTTTTAAAAAATCAACAACATAAATTTAAACTATAACTAAAAATAATAATAGTAAATGTAAAAAATGTATATAAAAGAAAAACAAGGAGTGTTTATTGCTGCAACCGGATTACATACATACGTACAAACAGACAACATACTAAGCAAATCGTACAAACAGATCGAGCTAAGTTACGCTAAAAGCGTACTGTAGAAGAGAGGGAAATTTTTTCAAGAAAAACTGATCTGGTTACTTGTTTCTCGTGTAAGTAGTGTAGATATAAAAAACAGTATCTTGTGTAAATTCAAAAATCAGTTTTCAACTGCAAATGTAGCCTATAGCGCATCAGAAATACCCATGGAGTGGGTTTTTTGATGAAAAATACTTTGTGGGTTTTTTTTTTTTTTTAATGAAAAATATCTTCCTGGTTTTTTTTAAATGAAAAATGCCTTCTGGAGGGGGGGGGCGGGTGATAAAAATACCTTCTGTTGGATTTTTTTTTGATAAAAAATACTTTTTGAAGGGAATTCTTTGATCAAAAATATTTTCTTAAAAGGATTTTTGATGAAAAATACGTTCTGTTTTTTTTTAAATCAAAACAGCCTGTTCATATGCATAATCAACTGCATTAGAATTTGCATTTATGTTAAAATCAATGGCTCTGTGGGGTGTTTTTCCTCTCCCCACCCCTTCGCTGATCCACTGAATGTAACATAACTAGATGCACAACTCCGTACTTGCAGCCATTAAACGCGCGAATCTTGAAGTTAAACGGGCAAAAGCGTTTGCCTACGAGGATACAACGCTGTTTGCATCGCATCAGTTTACGGCTCCCAGGTTAGATGTTTGCATGTATGTGCTTTTCAAACGCTTGCTCGTTTACTAGAAGGTCTACGGTTGCTCATGTAAAGGAACAGGTTTCTCATTCTGTATCTAGATAATACTACATTTATGGATTCAATAAGTCAGGTTTCGGTGATCTTAGAAGGTTTGATATCATTGAATGAAAGAAAGATGAGCGTCTATATAAAAATAGATTTTTCACTTGTTAGGTAAAAACAAGTGCATTTATCTGTATTGAACTAATCCTCGCTGAAAAAAAAAATGTTTTGAAAGTGTGAAAAACCGCGGATAAGTCGTCGGCTTTAATATAGAGTTTTCTAAATTTTAAAATAATCATTGATTTCATACCTTACAGACTCACTTTTTTTTTTTTGTAACTTTATTTATTTTTGTATCAGGTTATGTAAAAATTTATTTCCATCTGTGTTAAAAAAAATTCTTTTTCGAATTTAAAATTCATGTTGCAAAATTCATATTTAAAAAAAACTGTTTTAATGAATTACTATTCGCTGAGAAAAGTAGCTTGAATGTTGTTTAGGTACAGAATTTTATGTGCATGGTCATCAATTTCGCTAAACTGGTTTTCGTCGTAAGTTATTTCTTTTGCATATTGTGTGTGTGTGTTCTGAGCAAAATGTATTAACATTAACTGAAACGTCAATTGTCTTGTTTCTGCATTAGGAAAAAACATAGATATGTAAAGACTTAGCTATTCCAATTAATAGATTATACGAGAAAACGACTAATATTTTACATAATTCCAGAATTCTTTCATTCTAAATACCTATTCCCTCACAACAAAGAAAATATATGTATTTTACAAAGGTGTACTTTATCTCACATGTTCTGCAATACGATGCACTAACTTGAAAATAAGTATAATCACAGAGAGAAAAAAAAAATTAATAAATAAAAAATCCCTTTACGCCCAATCATGCAAAACAATTCGTTCAGTCATTTTGCTATATAATTACAGCATTTTTGACAACGCAACACTTTTAGCACTGGAACAAATGTAAATTGCATTCCTCTGCAGCAAATTATTCTCTTTCGTTGAACTTCTTATTGACATATCATCATTAATAGGCCCCTGCGTTTTCTCAACGTCAGCCACCTGTTCGTTTTCGACGAAGGTTTGGTCATCTGTAGGATCATCAGACCCTCACCGGCTTGCGGATCGTAGAATGAATACCTTTTCTACTCCTTTCACAAAGCGCCGTGATTGCTATCAGTTTCTGAAATAAATTTTAGTTCCAGTTCCGAAGAACATATTTTATTGGGATATGTTTCTCCAAATCATGTTTCTAATATTTTTAGATTAATTTCAAGTTGCGTGTTGTGATTATTCACCAGTTAATGATCAAAGAAGACTTTTCGTTCCCTCTGACTGCGGAATAACACCTTGATTTCTGATTCTTTTATTTTTAATTAACTGGTTTTATTGAGATGTAACTTGAATTTGATCCTGATATTTTTAATTACAGCCATGTTAAATGATTTAAAAAGTATGTGTATGTGTGTGTGGGTTAATCTTATTGCATCACTTCTAAGAGCTCAACTTTTAAAACATTTTGATCATTGCAATATTTCGAACTTGAACAATTAGCATCTTTTATTCATTAATCACTGTGGCGTCTAATCGGAGCTGTTGTAGGAGGCTTGTGCTGTAGATGCATTATTCTCTGCTAGCATTAATTTTAACAAGAACTTATGCATTTTACTTGCTTTTTTTTTCAATTTGCAGCTGACTGCAATTTTTATTTGACATCATTTAACAATAAATCATTAAATTAGGAATACCAGTTAGACACTGGAGGAAAATTTTCTATCAATTGATTTTTTTTCAATACCAGTGCAAATTAATTGCCAAAATACTGATGTAGTTTTCAGGAAAAGATAGTATATGCAATGTGCTCAGCTCATTATCTGCGTAGATGGCTTAGCTAAATTCGCCATCACGCTTTTTTTTTCTGTCGATAAATTTATGAAATTGTCTTTCGCAAAAGATATCATGCTTTTAGCAACAATCTGTAACTATGACGACTACTATAATACTTGGACAATATTGTATGGCCTATAATATTATATATTGTATATCTTGTATTGGCCTATGATAACACTGGAGGAAAAATCTCTACCTAGTGATTTTTTTCCTCAATTCCATTGTAAATTAATTGACTATAAAACTGATGTAGTTTTCAGGAAAAGATAGTTGCTTCAATTTATGGAATGTGCTCGGCTCATTATCTATACAGATGGTTAAGCTAAATTCGCAATCAATTTTTTTATGTAGAAAACTTTTATTAAATTATCTTTCGCAAAAGTTATCATGCTTTTAGTAACAATTTGTAAATATGACGACTACTATAATTTGCTAAGCTCGGAATTTATCGTATAGCACATAATATTTAAGCTAAAAAAATCAACATTTGTAAATAATTAAAATTTCAAAACTTTTGATATGAATATATATTATTAAATTTAAGAATACGTCGCTGCATTGATATAAACTGAGATAACATGCATAATAAGCCAAAAATTTGCGATAGAACATATTTGCACACATTTTGCGGTTTATAAAGAAATATTTGGGGAAAATTTGGGGGTTTTTTCTTCAGCAAGAAACAACAATCCCATTGGACTTAAAAAATTAATATTAAATAAAATAACATTTAAGAAATACTGAAATGATAACAAAGAAAAGAAAATGTACAACATATATTTTATATATGAGCTGGGCCCTCCCATCAGAATAAATCGTTTTTCAGGTGTTTCACAGCTTCGACTCTCTAGTCAGCTTGTCTAATAATTTTTAAAGTTCGCAGTTGAAATTTAATTGAAGAACAGCAGCAATCTTTTAAATTAACAATATGTTTCTCATGAACAAAAATTACAGAATTACATTTGTAGCAATCAGAAGACTGACTATTTGCAAAAATATTGAATAAAGAATATCACTATGCCGTGAAATTTTTTTCAAATTTTACTAGTTATCAGGTCAGAAAATGGAGTTTGCGAAAGGTTAAAAGTCACTAGAATGACATTTTCATCCACCACTAATTATCGTCAGCGTTGTTTTAATACTACAATGTTTCTTATAAGAATAAGATAAGAAAGGGCGGGGATTTCTTATTCGTGTTTTCTTACGCTCTTTTTAATCTTGTAAGGCTCAATTATTCTTTTCTTTGCTTATCAGCTGGAAAAAAACATGTCTTTTACTTTCACTGAAGATATTCGTCATATCTGAAGAAAATAAGTAATCATTCTATCTTTCGCACTTAAAATCAGATAGGAGTAGTTATAAAAATATATTAAAGATTTGAAATTAAGAGAGAGAACGAAACACATTTAAACATTGGAATGCAACAGCATATTATTTCATAAAGCGCACAAAATTAATTAAAAAGCAAAATTAGTTTATAAGTGTTTTTTTTTTTTTTTTGAAAACATCACGAGTTTCTATACTCTGAAGCAAAACTTATGGTCCTCAAAGGGATACGTTGTTCAAGCTCTGAGCAAATTTTGTTGACCGCCTTCTTTATTTGGTTAGTTTTTTTCATGCAAAGCGTATCCTAGCGGACATTTTAAAACTTTTCTCTTCGAAATTTCTAAAGCGCATCTCGTGTATAGTTAGTTTATTCCACCAAACGTTCAAAAGTTAGTTCATTCGTCGGCCACTAAATTTTGTGGCTGTCCGCTCAGCGTTTTTTTTTTTTTTTTTTTTTGCATGACGATGTATATAGATGAAGTTTTATTATAGTAGGGATGTGTCGTTCGTGAACGAACGTGACTAAATGACCGACTCTTTCAAATGAACGGTGCATTGTGATCTCTGAAAAAATGAACGACCATTCTTTTAAACAAGTATATTTATTTTATAGTTCGCTTCCTCTCATTTATTTATTTATTTTTGTCTTTTGGTATTAATTTCATTTTTAATACATTCTAATCATTTTTTTCCCACCTGTGGCCATGCTACAGTTAGACATAGGATATTTCTTTTAAGAATTCATTCACCATTTCATGTAAGTTCATATTTTGTTCCTTTTTACTACTATTTTTGTTTGAAAATGTTTTAGAGGACGGTATTCGATTTTTTTTTTCAAGTTTATTTTTTCTTATTTTCTGACGTTCCGCCAATTTTATTTAGTTTTTTATTAAATAAAATTCATTTACTTAAATTTGTACCAAACTGGAAGAAAACTGCGACTTTTGGAACGGAAAACAAATGTCTTTCTACTTGGTCACCGAGAAATTGCTAACAAAGCGAACTATAATAGCTCTACATCTAAACCCAAATAAAATATTTTTTGATTAAATTTTTATCAGCATATTTTGTTATTGCCAACTACATAATTTTAGTTGCTTCTCTTAAAAGAATATCACTGATATAACAAAACATTTTCAATGTATACGTGAGTAACTCTCGTCGAGAGATCACCCGCAAGTTTTTTAAATGAATGAAGTTGTTAAAATGAACGAGTCCAATGTACGGATAAAAAAGTGAACGATCCTCTGTTGATCGATCATTAAAAAGAACGACATTGCCCATCCCTAAATTGTAGTCATCTATTACTAATAGCTTATGATTAACCTATTACTATAGTCAAATATTTCAAATTACAGTCACCGTTCAAATAAAAAAAATATTTCTGCAGTTATTTCTTCTTTAGTTTTTTCCTCGATATAAATTTATTCATATTTATTTGTTTATACCTTCTGGTGCAACGGATGAAGACTCTTGTTCCTCCAACTTAGTCAGCAAAGCTACATGAAGTTGATCAATGTATCGGACAGCCTCTTCAATCACCGTCACCTGAAAAATAAAGAACGTAAAGACTGAAAATCAAATTTCAGGAATTTTAGGGGAAGATAATTCTGAAAGTTTAACAATAATCGCAGGATGTGGTAACTTTTACACTTTATGGAAATAATGTGCAACTTGAGTTTCTACCTCTTTCATCAGAGTGTAACCTGAACCAAATCACCCGCGAGTTACTTGATGTCATCCGTACTTGATACGCATAGTTTAAGCTTAGAAAATTAGCTAAAATACGAACCACTAATTAAGGTGCTTCAATTCACAACCTTTATAAAATACTTTGATAAATCATTTATATCAACAATGATAAAATAATAATACGTAATAATAATTAAATAAATAAATGAACAAAAAAAAAAACTTTCAATGGACATCAGAATTAGTTTTACGCAGAGTCGGCCTTAGCACATGCAGGGTCCGATTAAAGAAATATGACGAGGTCCCCTTTACAGAATGGTTGTACAAATTCGAAAAGTGCCGACCGATTTTTCTGATTCGGGCAAGGATTCGAAACTGCCGCAATTATCCGTCTTCCTTCAAATTTCTACATCACGTTTGATTTTTACTTCTTTTTTCTTAAGAAATGATTGAATGAACGGCTATAAAAATAAGTGTAAATTTTAAGAGTGTAAGAAAAGTAGCTCAAAGAATCTTTATGCCCAATCACATGCGGTTGGTCCACGAGAAAATTAGGGTGTCAAAACAAGTGTGGGGGTTAGGGAACGACGCCCCTGATGCTGATTCTTTCATCCTTTTCTTTAATTTTTTCTTTCTTTCTTTCTTTTTTTGTAAAACTGGACGATATTATAATTTTAACATGACTGATTAAATAACCTCCAAAAATTATGGAATATGGCCTCTAAAACCGGGACGGATGGCCACCGTAGACTTCCCTCTTCCAATTCAAAGTTCGATTATCGTGAAATAGCATGAGAAAAACCCATTTAGTTAGAAATTTTAGTTTTATTTTCGTGGAATAAATCAACCCACCCAATAAGAAATCATTTTTCTATCGATCATTATTGTGCAACTTCAAGAAGTGAGGGGGAAAGCTCCTTCACCGTTGGAAGTGAGCGATCGATTGCCCCCTCTTTAGATGGAAAAGGAAAACGCACCAAAATTTATCAGTTCTAAAAAAGCAATTTTAGACTTCATGCCAAAAAAAAAAAAAAAAAAAAAAAAAAACAGACGTCTTTGGGGTGTCAGAAGTGGAATGGAATTGCAGGGAACGGGTAAGCTCTTCTTGGAAATGTTTTGAAATTGAAGTTTAAAAAAGCAGTTTTGCTACGGAGATGAGGTTTTTTTTTTGGGGGGGGGGACGTTAGAGGTCAGATAAACCACCCATGGTCCCCGGAAGAGACTTCAACGCTGACGTCTAAAATCGCAAATTTGTACAATTTTGTGTAAAATGAAGGGAAAGGGGGAGAGGCGAAGGTTTCCTGCCCACCGAATTGTTTTAAAAAAGTAAGATAAGTTTAGATTAGTTTTGGTAACGATAGGGAATTGGGGGCTCTTCTCAGAATTTTTTTCCGAAATTTTAGTCCCAATTAGGTGATGCTTGATGAAATAGAGAAGAAAGGTATTTGGTGATCTCCTGCGGAAAACTTTCAAAATCAAGGGCATTAAGGAGCAATTTTAGACTATCATTGGTGACGTTAGGGGATTCAGTGACTCTTCGAAAATTTTTCGACATTGAAGTGTTAAAAACTCAATTTTAGACCCTGTTTGGTTACGATAGAGGAAAAGGGAGGAGATTCCTCCCGGATTTTTTTTCGAAACTGAAATCAATTTTATGCTATCCATGGGAAGGAAGGGTTCGAGGGTTTTCTCATGATAGTATTTTCTAAAATACCTACCTGGTCCTTTCCGGCATGCCGGAAAAATAGAGGTTAGAAAAATAAAATAATAAAATGCTATAAAAAATATATGTTCATCTTAAAAATGAATATAAGTTCTATGCATATCTTATAAGTATTAATAAACAGTTTAATTTTGTAAAAATATTTATTAACTATGTCATTTGTTAATTTAACAAGAAAAATATTTATCAATAACGAATAATTTTATAAAAAGTAAATTTAATTAAGAAAACATTTCTGCCCCTAACTAGTGCTAAAGAATTTACCATAGCTATTCAATAAATAAAAATTAAACTTACCTCTCTAAAAGAAACCTAAAACAAATTATTTTAAAAAATTACGAACAAATCGCAGTAACAGTGATTGCTTCTGAATTGATTACTTTAATTGACATGTAATTAAATCCTTTAATAATGACCTAATAACAAGAACATATTAATGCAATACACAATTTTTTTAAAAGAAGGTTACTTTCGGGATTGGTTTATTTTTTTCCTTGCGTTACGGTGGTTTACTTTCTGATTGGAACTGAATGGGGAAATTTACTTTTGATTTGCTGCAAAATAAAACTCGAACGATCCGGCATGCCGGAAAATCTGAACTTCCGGGCATGCCGGTTAATGCAGGGTAATACAATATATGTTTTATTTTTTTCTTCTGGAAATTTATTTGAGACTAGTAGTTTTGGACATATATTTCCTAACTTTAATAGGGCCGCTAAAAGCCTCGGGAAACTCCCCCTATCCCTTAATCGCACTGAAAGTAGTTCCGTAACTCCAGATTAAGCATATTATGAATTATATCAGTTAAGTTCATTTGAACTTTTTACTTCCTTTATTTTCTTATTTATCTTTGTGAGGAGAAAACATTTTTTTAGAGCGGGGCCATTAGCGGATTTTAGGGGGGCACAGGGGGCACGTGCCCCCCCCCCCCCCAAAAAAGGATTAATTAATTTCACTATTTCATTTATTACTTTTTAACTGACCTTTCCTTTACACTTTTTTTACGTAGCTAATTAAAAAGAACAGAAAGCACACACACACACAGCATATTTTAGATAAAAGCATTTTTGTTTGCTAAAGAAGTATTACTGGAGTTGCAGAAGACATTTAACTCATTGGCTTCAAATTCAAGAGATCGCATTATCGCGATTGGTCCATTAATTCTTCTTTGAAGGAATCAATAATTAACATTTTTTTTAATGTGTAGCCGCACCTAAAAGAATCATTTTGATCTAGGAACCTATTTGCGAAATAATAGATTTCTTTTTCAGCTAATAAAAGATGCAAAATGAAAGAAATCATGTGGTAGTTTCTTAGAAAAACCATGATTTTTTATAGAAACGGCATGTAGTATCAATATGTTATCTCAACTGTATCATGGCTTTAAGAACAAATCAGAAATTGCTTTGAAATTCACACAGAAATAGTTTCTGAATTCTTCAGTGAAACTTGTCTATGTTATGAAGTTATGATTAAATTAATTTTAAAAAACTCAAAAGAGGTATGGGTTTATTTATTAACCTTGCCCTCGTGTTATAATCATTATGACAATGTTCCTAGGTAAAGCCGCTCATTGTCGAGCATCTTGGTGACATTATATTGGGTTTAGTATTTAAATGGCTTGAAACGTTAAAGATGTATTCCGTCCACATTCAAAGTATATTAGTGCATAATATTCATGTACTTAGAAGTAGATTCATTGACCTTAAGGAATCCTAAAAAATAAATAAATAATAATAAATAAATAAATAAACACGCACATTTAAAAATAAAGACGTCAAAACTTCGTTATGAAACATCGAAGGCGGGGGGGGGGTATTCAATTTCCCGTGCCCCCTCCAAAAGATTTTTCTGTATCCACCCCTGAGCGGGGCCCCTACTGGCGCGGGGCCCCATTGCGCTCTTTTGCTCTGATTGGCTTAAGGCCGCCTCTGGTTTTACGAAATATATTTTTACGACTTTTGCTTTCACAATTACACATACTGGCCGTTTATGCCTCACACTTTATTTTTGCATGAAATCCCATACTTCTGGCAATTGCTATTGCTAGATACGTAGAAAAGACATTCAACCATGGTAGAGTCTCGAAAACTCGGGTGATGGGAAAAAAAGGGTGAAAGCTTGTGAGGGTCACGCGAGGGGGATTTTCGCTCTGCCAGGGTGTGAAATTCCAGAAAAAAATGTTATTTTTTTCCACATAGTGTAAAATGTACAAATAATTCGAACACAAAATCCAGTTCAGTCTCAGCTTCTGGGGTACAGAGATATCGTGTCAACATTAAAGGAATTCTTTACTTTTGACGCAAAGCCCAATAAAGTTAGTCTTTCCTAATGAAAAAATTACTGAGACATAAAAAACAACGTAGGCATTCGTTATAACCTTAAATTGTGGAAAATATAATGAATGCCGGGATTTTTATGCTTAAGTTTAGTGAAAAACACCCTTAAAATGAAGATTTAAAGAAATCTATTAGAAATTTTTAAAAATAAAGATGCTCTGATGTTTAAACCAGAACTCCAACTAAGCCCAATAGTTGTTTACTAAATGTACTTTTCTTTTGAAATATATTAATAACTAGTGGTACCCGCACGGCTTTGCCTGTAATAGAAAAATTAAAAGGTCTTTTGGTTTGCCTGTACATTTACAAATAATGTATGGTGAATTTTCTCGCCAGTTGGCTTGTTACCCATGTTACGGTTCCACGTTATGATACTTTCGTAATTTACTCGTCCGTCTTATGATAATTTTGTTCTTAAAATTGAAATAGAAAAAGGACCACATCGAATTTTCGAAAAATCGCTTCGAGGTGCACACTCTCATGCTACAAACTAACTTTGGGCCAAATTTCATAAAAATCGGCAGAACGGTCTAGGCGCTATGCGCGTCACAGAGATCCAGACATCCAGACATCCTCCGGACATCCAGACATCCTGACAGAGAGACTTTCAGCTTTATTATTAGAAAGAAAATAGATATAAATTGTTCAAAAAGTTAAAAGATTAATGCTTAAATTGTCTTTTAATATTTTCAAATCAGACAGAACGTTGTCTATAAGAGGCTTCTTTTCGCGTCTAAAAATGTGACCGGTGCACATTTGAAATAAAAGAAAAAGAAAAAAAAAGAGGGTGGGACTCATTCCCATTCAATGAATTTTCAATTTTCGTAGTCGCTGCTTCTTCCGTTAAGATAATAGAGAATTATCTGTGCTAGAAAATTATATAGTTCTTAAAAGCCTTACTTCAGTTTGTGACTACGTTCTGTTGGATTTTATGTGTGAGTAGAGATGTAAAATTTCCGGAAATTTTGAAGTGGTAGAAAAAACCAGTTTTTTACCGGAGGTTTTTCGGGAAAAATTGGAAAAATTTATTTTTTTATGAAAAAAAAATAGGGCTTCTTAATAGCTTTGTGTTTCTTGGAACATATAAAGGGTTGAGCATTAAAAAAATATATGCAATCCACACGTCTTTTTCTGCTTGACAGAAATACACACAAATGTAAGTTTAACTAGGAAAGAAAAACTTTTTGTTTTTCTTAACTGAGAGCTTTATTGGTCAAACACAAAAAATAAGCCAGTTCGTCGTTCAACCAATAATATTGGGTAAGGTGAGTCTAATCATAACAATTACATTTTCTGTTTTAGATAACCTTCAAAACTTGAAATAATAATTGTAATTTTTGACTTTTAAACATGAACTATTGTTTGAAAAAAAAAAATAAGTGTGATTTCCTTTGCTTACAATGTAACTTTTAATGTAAAAAAAAATGAAAGCTATTGAGTTTTGATTTTTTTCAAGTCCAGTCTAAGTACAAATCAAAGCTAAATTGGTTTTTCTTTTTCTTTCCAACAGAAATCTCAAACCGAAACTGCGTAATGGTCGTCATGGGGAAAGAACTAACCGTTTCCTTTTACCACTTACAAGGAGAGGTTACGGTCTCGGAAATTCAGATCGGGATGAGATTTGGTAGATTAGTAGTATCCTTTAAGGGTACTCTCAGGGTAAAGTAATAAAGCGCACTATCCATAAAATTCCGAGAAAACAGCCTTTAAAGATTTGCGCGCAACTTATAAACTAGTAGAGATTGTTCGTAAACAAGCGCCCGGTGGTCATGTGGGCAGCGCTCTGGGGTTCCATGCGTCCGATCCGAGTTCAAATCCACTGCAAGTTTCTTTTTTGTTCATTTATAAAGTGACTGTTACAGCTTTGTGCAATTTAAATTGAAGATAATGCGAAATTTTTGAACACGTAAAGCACTTTAATAGAGAAAATGGAAATAAATTAAATCGATACAAGTTAAAATTTGAATTACAACGGCTACAAAATCACTGTAGAGCTTAATTTATAAATGATTTTTAACAATATAGTTGTTATTTATATACATACACCAGAATTATATTTATCATAAAAACATGGAAAACAAAAACTGTTTTGACATCTCGCACAATTTATAAAGGAAGATTGCTTACAGGAACAACTTCTTTGTAAAAGAGTCGTTGGAACATACTTCATTTACATTCAGGAAAATTTCTCTTTTGTCAGAAAGTTTAGAAGTATACCAGGCATCGAATCATTTTATCAAAAATTGGTGATGACAGTTGATGATGGACAATTGATTGTATTTTATGCAGTCTTCACGGGTATTCATTTCTCTATTATTTTCAACGAGATACGCGCAATTTTGTATACGTTTTATTAAATTCTTTACCTGTCTATAAAAATGGAAGCGAGAAATTGAACTTGATATGATTCTGATGCAATCAAATGATTTTCAGTAAGCAAGCTCTCGTAATAAACGACAGCATCTTTTAATCTCTGCTTCAACATTTCACTGTGCAATGAATTTTTATCCATTTTGTTAACAGATTTTATTCGTTTCAGGGTTACTTCAATAACCGACCATTTCGATTCACAATATTTAAAAAACTCAAATCCTTTTTCACGGTATAGAATTTTTCAGTCTAATATACAGCACAGACGATAAATAAATTTAATGATGAAAACAAACATGAACATTGCAGACGATAATTAGATGGAAAATAAAGAGTTGAATATTCAATGTAAAATACAGCAGACGACAAATTTACAAATAACAGAATCAAGGAGCAAAACCATTGCTCGATAAGTGTGGTTAGGGTTTTTAAAATTTGACTACCTGCTTATATGCAATAAAACAACATTCTTCTTACTCATCCACAAAGAAACTGATTATGCATTTATTGCAAAAATCATTTACTTCGTCAAAGTTTATAATATCTAAAAATGTGTAATCATTTGTTTGTGAGAATAGTAAATAGAAATTTAATGTACTATCACACATTAAAAATACATAATATTTTTTAAATTAAGTATTACCTTCAATTCAAACTGCAAAAAGCGGTAATAGTCACTTCATAAAATGAACAAAAAAGAAACTTGCAGTGGATTTGAACTCGGATCGGCCGCATGGAACCCCAGAGCACTGCCCACATGACCACCGGGCGCTTGTTTACGAACAATCTCTACTAGTTTATAAGTTGCGCGTAAATCTTTAAAGGCTGTTTTCTCGGAATTTTATGGATAGTGCGCTTTATTACTTTACCCTGAGAGTACCCTTAAAGGATACTACTAATCTACCAAATCTCATCCCGATCTGAATTTCCGAGACCGTAACCTCTCCTTGTTAGTCTCTGGCGTAAAGTAAACCAGGCAGCGGTAAATGGAAACAGATTTTTCGTTTGTTAACAAATAACCATAAAGAGTTTTTAGTGTACTGTTCCTCCCGGATAATTTAGTTTTGAATGCGAAGGTCAAAGTTTATCCACCCAAGATGTGGGAAATAATTTTAAATTAAAGCATTGATGTTTTATTTCCACCAACTCCAAATGACCCTACCTACTAATTAAAGTTCGAACCAATAATGTTTTAGCAAAGATTTTTACAAGCCAATTACCTCATAAATCGAGTGTCCACTTAAAGCATCGTTAATTATAGTTTGTTAATTTATTACCTACACGGAGCTCATAGCTCTTAGAGTTCCGTGTGAAAAATGTTATCACTGTTTTTGTGAAGGCGTTGATAAAGTGCAAGTAAAAGAATAAATGTTATATATTTTCATAATACTTATTTATTATTGCTTTCTTATCTATAAATTTTTCTCTAAAACTTCTTCAACCGATGCTTTGTTTGTTACTATTTATTTGTGCATTATTAATGCTGCATTGCCTTGTTTTATATCTTAGAGCAGATAGACTTTATTTTACGTTAACATGCTTTCTTTAAGAAATAGAAACGTTAATTTTCATGTAGACAAAGTAAATAACAGCGTAACGTAAAACAGTATTTACGTGAAACAAAAACTTACCACTACGCATACAAAATGCACGAAAAAAAAAATCAACATTGTTACAGCAGAAAATCACCAAATTATTGCATACGTCAGTGTCCCCCTCCCCCTTTACTAAGACAAGGTGATTTTTTGGAGATTTTTCCCACTCCTAGTGATTGCAATACCGGCATACCGGTATTTCGAGTTATTTTGCATTTTCTAATTACCAGTATTTACTGGGAGAAAATACCAGTATTTTCGGAAAATAATAAATAGTTTCAATTAAAAAGTTTTCAATTTATCTTATTAGACATCTACTTTTACTAAATGCACATTGATTTTGGTACTTTATCATGGAAAAAGAAATCTATTGATGGAAAAATTAGGTTTCAAAACACGAGCTAAAAGAATATCGTTAAATACAAGTAGTGGCAAGATTGCAAAATGATATTTTCATCACTATAGTTGGGGAAACATAACCTGGCAGCGTTGTGAAGACTGCGTGAATCCTAATCACAGTATTACGACGCTGCCGAGTTAGGTTTGCCTCAACTACACATGGTGAGATGAATTGCATTTTCGTGAGCTTATGTGCGCCATGGTTTATTTTTTCCATTTTCCTGACCACTCACTTTCCCTTATGCGAAAGTTAATTTCAAGTGTAAAATCGAATGTATTTGTCCTATGAATAATTTATTCCGACCATCAATTATAATAGTACTTTATAATATAAAGTTTTAAAATATTTGTCTCACCTGTACTGAATTTTGAGAAAAACTTTTGTTGTTTAACAAGTGGTAATTTTTAGTCCCCGGTATTGGTTTGCTGTCCTGTCTCGCTATTTAGCTTTATACTTGACAAGATAATATGAATGGAAATTATATAGTGCCTTGAAAATTTGCATAGAGGTAAGGCATAATCAACTGGAACATATTTTGAAACATTTACATAACTATAATTGCAAAACGTTTGAAAAAAAAAAAAAAAAAAACGAATAAAAGAAGCTAATACGATCAAATGTAGTTAAGTTCACCGTAAATATCAAACCAAAAGAGCAAACACAAACCTATCGTGATCAAGAGAAAATTGTTGAAGATGTTGTTAACATTGGAAACTAGCTAGCTAGTTCCAATTAACTAGCACAAAATTCAAAAATAATAATACTAATAATAATACACTCAATACAAAAGATATACAGATTCACGCAAAAGGATTATTCCAAACATAACGCACAAGTGACCGAATTTTTGAAGATGAAGGACTTTGAGGCAATTAGAGGAGGTGTACCGCGCATAAACAGTACCACGACCTGCGTGAATTCAGAGTGATAATTTTCAACTGTCGAAAATTTGTGCCTTAAACTGAGTTCAAGCTATGACATTTGTTCCACCATTTTATATTTGTTTATAAATAATTAAATTTTTGCACAAAATATAGATATATGGCAACGAAACAATATGTTTTGGATCATTTTTTGAAAAATTTCTAATACCTGTATTACTACCGGTATTCCGGTATCACGCTTAAAAAATACCAAATACCGACATTGCATTTTTGGCCCGGTATTGCAATTTCTAACCCACTCCTCAAATACCTTATTAAAAGTATGACTAATCATAAATGTAGACAAAAGTAAATAAAACTCCTGTACCTGCCTTACATAGCTCTTTATTATGTACCTCAGGCGTGCCGTGAAATATTGCATAAGTTTCATAATTAATAAGTCTTTGATTATTATTTAATTTAAAGGAAAATTTCGTGATGCCCCAGTGAAGATTTCACAACTCCCCGGGGGAGAAGTGGAATCACTGCCATCCGCGTAGTCTTCTTTGGTGGCTGCTTTCTATGCATCTGAAGCTAAAAATCTGCACAGAAAAATGGATATCCTACAGTGCTGCGATTCGGGCGGGGGGGGGTAAGGGGGCAACCCCCCCCCCCACACATTTTATGTTTTTTATTTTCTAATTTAGAAATCAAAAGTAGAAAATGTTAAAAAAAAAAAAAAAAAAAAAAAAACAGAAATGTTAAAAATTTCAGACCATAGTTATTTGTTTTGTATCTGTTTGCAAAACATTATTTAGTACAAGCAGTAACTTCTAGTTTATGTATTCATTGTTTAGATATTAGTAAATCAATTGTTTTACTTAAACAAGCCATACTTGTTCAATGAAATTAATACCAAGTATTTGTGACATTCCAAAACACTTTGAGGTAAATAATGTGTCTAATTCATGTCTAAGTGTTTCTTCAAGGAAAGTTATTGTGTACAAAATTCATCAAAATCTTAATAAAAACGTGAGTTAATCTTAATTTTGTCTTTTTTTTTTTGCTGCCATTGAAAGTTTTATGGGTTTTATTTTATTTTTGCCCCCCCCCCTCGATTTTCAGTCTCGATCGCCGCCTCTGGTATCTTAAAACCCCAAATATGCAAAAAATATACAACACATATACCATACGTGTAAGGGATATATTTTCAAACATTGCACTTTAATAATATTCACTAGGGTGATTCAAGAAAACTTTTTTTCAGCTAGTCCAGGTCACCCCCTATTGTTTTTAGACTTATTAATAGTATTATGCTGTAGAAGTTTTAGCTTCTTACTCAAATTTTAAGAGGGTGCTCAATAATCCCTTGTTTTAACATTAGCTGTAGCATAGAAAATGTCACAAATTTAGAAACATTAAATTTTCCCAGCTGTTTTTTGTAAATAATTATTCTTTTGCAATGCATATGCATATTACTCGTGTATATTATAATATGTAGCATTGTTTTTTCAGTTCAATGTATTTTTTTAACCCTCTCCCCATACTTATGATGTTTGGGGGAGGGGGTTGAGCACCCTCTTTCAGTTGAAATAGGAAGCTAATATTCTTCCAGATATTACTATCCCCAATCTAAAAATGTTGAGGAGTGTCCTGTTATCTAGGAGAAACTTTATTTTTTACATGTGTTTTTGAACCACCCTAATGTTCACTTAATTGCTTGTAATTTTTATTCGGAGCTGTATTTATTTTAATTGTCGCCTTGTTTTTCATTACATCATCTGCTTTTTTTTAATAGAAAAATTCAACGAACCTTAGATACATTTGGTTTGGATGCTATGGACGGCACCATCACTCTCAGCTTCTGATACTCTTTACGTTTCATACTCTTGATTCGGTTCTTAGCGTCTTCTTTCTGTTTCTTGATGAGCCACCTGTCTTTTTTCGTAGTGGAAACGTCTTGAGTAGATATCACAGGATAAGCCATTCTGTGAAAAATCGAAACAAGTATGAAGAAAAATTAATTTTTGCCGAATTATGATTAAAAAAAAAAGAAGAAGAATGTAAAAAGAAAAATAAGATAGATTACGTTCGGAATTTTGAAGAAATAGAGAAAATTGTAATTACAGGGACAAAACACTAGTTTAGGTTTAACTTATCAAAAATTTAAGTTTCTCTACCTCAGTTATTCGTGTTCTCTGAATGTGGGCTATAACATTTCATAAAAATTAAAACGTTTTCACTAACCTACAATCCCGTGAAAGATAAATAGGAAGAAACTAGTTTCGCTTAATAAAGTCATGCCCTGAATTTTAAAGATGGTCTTGTTGTCACAGGCTCTAGGAAAACGATACAATAACTATACCTTGCTTTAATGTCGAGAGGATTGTTCCCCAATCCCCGGAAATTTTTTTTGCTGCCTTGTTTGTCATTTATTTATTGTTTTTATTGGCACTTCCTGTACGTGGAGTAATAATTAAACAAAAACTAAGAAAAGTAGGGGAATGTGGGGCAGAGTGAAATGGTTAAGATAGCTTACTTTTTCAAAATGAACAAATTGGAAATTTGTTTTGAAAATTACGAAACACAAAGAAAGAACAATGTATTTTATAGTAAAACTTATGTTTAAACATTTTTTTTTAATTTTGTTCCTAACTTTGTACCATCAAAAGAAACTACTTTTTCATTCTTTTTTCATGGGGCAAAGTGAGAAATAAAATTTTTTCTAATAAAATATTTTTTACTTAATAATAAGAAATATGCGTAGTCTAATCTAATGGATCAATAAACTAAAGAATCCATGAAGAATTTAATAGAAAATGAAATTAGTAAATGAATAAAATAGTTTAAAATGAGAAATATTAAATAAGTGAATAAAATAGTGAGCGAATAAGAAAATAAGCGAATTATTGAATGAAAGAATATAAATAAATTAATTAATAAATGATTCAATAAATAAGCGATATGAGTCATTTCATTTTGCCCCATCCACTTTGATCCGCATGCACTATAACACATTATACACAACATTTAAAATAAAAATAAACTCAACATTAAATAAATAAATACTGCAACAAATAATATAAGGTCTCAATTAATATTTAAAATGTTAACAACTATAACTTTATCATTCAATAATAAAAAATATATTTTTTGACTACAGTATGAGTATCATTTTTTGTAAAATTGCTCATATTATAATATTTTTTTAATTTTCAGAGGTAATTTTTTCTTGACTGGATTAGACTACATGTCTTACTTCATTGTTAAAATATCAGATAGGCCTTGCTAAGAGCATAATAAATATTTCACCATTTCACTTTGCCCCCACATTCCCCTACTTAAGAAATAGAATATGAAAAATGAATTTTATTTGAAGAAAATTGATTATAAAATTCTGTTTAGCTAACCGTCGAACCGTATTATTACATAAATGCATTTACGCATCACTTTACATCACTTTTATACTGTAGAAAATATGTTGTGAAATTTAGAAATGCCGTTTGGAGTCAGGAAAGTGCCCTCATTTCGCCTAATTTATCTTTCTAAAACGTAAATTAACGGTAACGTGTGACTTATATTGATTTCCATCACTCTTTGTAAGTAGTTTGAGTAAAAAGTATCGTTAAATAATCAAAATAAATACTTTCTTGATAGATATTGGCTATGTTCGATTGTTCTGGCTGTATGTTTAAAATAAAACTTTAATTTTGCATAAATTTTGATTTTGGACAAAAATTTTAATTTGAGAACTAAAAATTTGCCACTTTTATGTGATTTTTTTTTCCTTTTGAATTCACATCTTTACAATTTACATTAAAATTTTTCAGGCACAAGTTTGGAAAAAAATTGCATTTTATTGCCAAAATGTGCAAAATACATTTTATTCTTTTAAGACATACACATAAATTAAAAACTACAGCTATATATCTCAAACTATTATTAACTTATGGTCTCGATTTTTGTATAAAAGAATATGCAATTTATATTGAAAATTGGTGCCTTAAAGAGCATTTTTATTTTTATGAAATCAACATAAATTTTAATTTCTTAAACACATGAATAAAAAGTATCGACTGAAAATTGTTTACGCCACAATACAGTTGATATGACAGTCCACAATACATTTACAATGACTGCTAAAAGATTAAAACTGACAAAGATTTCATTATTTTCTTAATTGAAGCAAAATCTTTCGTGGCATACATTTTTAATGCAAATTAGATTAAAAATGTATGCTAATGCTTCATTTCGCTTGAAAAAAAATTCTTTTTATTAGGTGTATAACATTCTTACTCTCGAATTTAGCAGAAGTTTGAATTTGTAACAGTAAAGCACTACAGTCCTGTGATATATAAAGAGATGTTTACTGGGAATTATAAAAAGAGATCAAACCAAGCGAACATCGAGAAAAAAATCAAGTGAAAGTGTAAGTGGGAGTAAACATCAAACCATTGAAATGTACGAGCTATATGACATTAAACTGGGCATATAGCTCGTAAAATGTCCAAATATACAACTTTACTAGATTACTTTAGATCATTCGCAATGACATAGAGAAAAATTTTGATGAAAATTGTTTTAAATAATAAATTATACGTGAATATAAACTGATAAGGGAACAAGGAGAGAGAGAGAGCTAGGAGGAAGTAGACTCATATAGATAATGATTTATTTATTTATTATCATTATTTTATTTATTTATTTATTTTTAAGACTGAGAAGGAATTTACTTTGTATTGACGCTCAGCTGTGTTATAAATTTTAATTCTTCATCCGAGAAAATATACTCCCCCCCCCCCTTATTTTTTCTTCTCCACTCCTCTTACCATTTACAAAAAACAACACGTGGTGCCGCAATCAGGATTCGATGAAACTCCTAAATCCGACGAAAAACTAACTTCCGAAGGATAAGATTGAAGATGGAAGGTAAAGAAAAGATGTTTACTATTTTGGTGTTTTAACGTTTAGAATGTTTGTCAATTCCAATTGCTCCAACCCCCTCTAACTTGTTAAGACTTTAAATTTTTATTTAAAATATAAATACTGAAATTTTAAAGAGTATTTTCGATTTTCAATGCATGCGCATGGAATACGCTTGAAAAGACGTTAAAAATCAGGGCTGCGGAGTCGGACGAATTTTGAAGTAAAGAAGTCGGAGTCCGGAGTTAAAGATTTAAAAACTTCCAAGAGAGTTGGTCATTTTCTCTCATAGTCCGCAAAACTGTTTCTTTCTGCGGAATCAGAGAGTTGGAGGTTATAAAACTCCCGGAGTCGGTCATTTTCCATCCGACTCCGAAGCCCACTTACAATACGTCTGAGTACGAGCATATTTTTACAACCCATACGCACCAAGCGACCACGTGTGTATGTGTATAGTTGACAAAAGGATTAGTGTAAGCGCAAAAATTTTTTCGGATTCAGTGTATAAATATCAAATATATAAATTATTAGCACGCACGTTGAGAAATCAAATGCACTTAATTCCTTTAATTCGTAGTTTGATTTTACATTAAATGCCTATGTATACAATCTGTGTGATTAGTAAAGTAATAAATGTGACGAGTGTTTGAGTGTTTTAAAGTGTAACATATGGTTAATAATCGCTGCCTGTAATTTAATAACCATATTTTTCTGAGAAAACATTTTCACGAGAGTAATTTATGTAGATTTACATATATATTCACAATATCGTACTAAGAAAAAAAATCAAATAGTATTTTATAGCTTGTTAAGAAAAGTATTTCATAAACCATACTTAGCACCTGACAATGTTTATGCCCTTTTTTTAAGCATAAACAAAATATTTAATACTTTATTTTTTTATTTAAAAAAACGCAAGACATTTTTATTAGTAAGTAATCATGAATAATTAAAAGCCACGAAAGCATATTGGATAAAATTATTTTCTTCCATATGGCTTTGAAAATTTTACCATATGTTTCAGTGCAGCGCGGTAAGAAATTCAAATATACTATTTTAAACTATTTTTCATGCAATCTTTTTTTCCGCATAATAGTCAAACAAAATGCAGGATTAATTTTCATTTGAAAGAAACAACTTTGCATTTTACACACAAATACGAGAAAAGTATCTTTAAACTGCAACAAAATAATAACCACGTTGTTTCTACCAACCATATGGTTTTGACATGGAGCCATATGTTTTAGAAATTTTTCATAAAACCAACACAGATAACTATTGTAAAATCTTAAAAACAAATAAGTAGCTAAAATCTGAACACATTTAATGCAAAAAAATAAATAAATAAATAAATAAAAATACATATCAGAAAGCGTAAATATTTTTCAGTAATATTGTTATCTAAATTTTTTTTCCTTGAGATTACGTTTTGTTGATTACCGCATGCATTAAATCAACTGTCATCGCATCGTAATATTTAAAAAAATAAAAATTATTTACTCACAGGTAAAAACTTAAATGACAAGCAAAGGTTATAGTTTTTTCAACATCATTTTAAATTCGAGTAATAAATTGCAGTAGCTTTGTGGTTAAATATAGCATACAATTAGCATACGTACTCTAAAATGAAATTGTCAACGCAATTAATCTTCCAAATTGTTAGAAATTCATAACTGCATGCATAAAATTTCAAAATCAAAATAAATTTTCTCAAACTATATTCTCAGACTAATATTTACATTTAGCGAATGATAATTGGTTCCATATGGTACAAGAGACGTACCAAAACGATGCACCATATGGTTGTTACATTCCATATGGTACAAATCTGATGTGACATCATTATAAATTTCATATGATAAGTGCAAAACGCTCTATCCCTCAAAAGTTTAAATATTTTAAAGCCTGTGCCAGTCACCAGCTGTTTGACAGATAAGCCACGACTATCAGCAGGCACTGGTCAATGATTGAAGCAGAAAACGTGAATAGTTTCCGGATCAATCTTACCTCCCTTCAGTTGATGTTGAGTTTAAGATCCGATGAATCTTTGTATGACAGCTTCAATCAGTGATCTTGCGATTCGGTCGGTTTGACAAGCAATGCCGAACAGGTGAGCAACCATGTGTTTACAAACGTTGAAGCTCGCCGCAAGTTCCGGATTCTCACCAATCAGCGCTCGCGTATCGCTCCGCGCTGCGGAGAAGTGCGCAGAGAGGATTTTTTGCGAAGGAAATGTAGTTCCGGAGAGCTTCTCGCATCCGAGAGTAAGAATAGCCGCTTGCTGTTTTTCTTTTTTGAAATCAACAATAGAACTGTACTGGGTCTGGGAAATGAGTGTAGATTGTTTACCCGGGAAAAAGAAAACTATTACTCTTTCTCGGTTATTTTCGTAATAACCTCGCGTTCTGAGAAACCAATGAAAAGTGAACTTACAGATTCATTTCCTCAGACCACCGACCATATGGCTGAGCGAAAAGCTTCGGAAATGTACGAAAATTCGTAAATTATCCTACGTGCGTTTAGTTGATGTTTGCTACAATAAATATCGGGTTTAAGTTTTAAAAATTTGTCATTGTAAAAGGGAGAAATAATTTGTGAAGCATAATTAAATCGATTTTGGGAGAGGAAAAGAAATTGTGCATTATATTTTTGCTCTCTTTCCATTGAGGGTTAAAAAAAAAAAAAAATCCTGTTAGTTTAGAAATAAAATTGTAACACATGAAAAGAAAGAAAAGTGATTCATAATGATAAACTGTGTAGCAGAATTATATTCCCTAGTATTTCAAAAATAAAAATCGTAAGTGTAAAAACTTTGTTGCAATAAAAATTAGATCAAATACTTTAAAATTTGTAATTGCAGTTACTAGGAGAAATAATTTAAGAATAATAATTAAATCGATTCTGGGAAAGGAAAATAAATTGAGTTTTGTTTCTAGTAATAATTATATGTTGCTCTCTTTAGTTTGAAAGTTAAAACATAACTTTTTTCCGCTTCATTTCGAAATAAAATTGTAACATATGGAGAGAAAGAAAAGTCTGATTTTTAAGCAAAACTTAATTTAATAATGAAGCTTAATTTAATTCGCTAGTATTTTAAAAACAAAAACTAATAGTAAAGACTTTGAGTATCATATTAAAGTTTTTAAAATTTTAAATTGCAGTATACAATGGGGAAATATTTGTGACGCAAAATTAAATCGCTTCTGGGAAAGGAAAAGAAATTGTGCGTTGGATTTCAAGTGGTGATTATCTGTTACTCTCTTTACATCAAACATTTAAAAAAGTTTCTTTTTCCTATTAATTTAATACACTAAAACTAAAAGTTAAAAGTACTTTTTTTTTTTTTTTTTTTTGAGCAATCACGAGTTGCTAACTGTCCTCACTTGATTGAAGTTAACGTTCCAGGTGCTTTTAAGTCTTCGGTCTCCACAAGCAGCACTGTCCATTGACTCCGCAAGCGGAACCTCCTCCTGGGTGGTGGCGTCCATGTCCTCTGGAATCGACTTCATTTATATCCAATCCTTTCGACTTTACACAATCCTCTTTAAACAAAAACAGCATCCAGCACTTAAAATTCAGCATCTAACACACAACATCCATCATACAAAATCTATCATCCAGTCTATGGCACTAATTTGAATTTCGACGAATTCAAAATTTTGTTTATCGCAAGCATGGCTGCAATAGGAGCCACTAGTAGAAACAAGAAACCCAACGAGTAGGGTCCTATTGCAGTTTGTGATTGCGAAAATCGTAATATGAATTCAAGACGTCATTAGGAAATTAATACCAGGAGCTGGATGCTAGATATTCTTCTTTTTCTGAAAAGCTAAAACCCTTCCAAACTTTTCACCCAACATTTTTTTCAAAACTTTATTTACGTTCCTTTATAAATTGAAAAGTCAAAAATGATGGAAAACAATGAAAACAAGCTTTAATAAATATCTGTTGCTAAAGCTAGGTTTAAAATAAAACACTAAAACTAATAATAGTTATAATTTTTAACAGTAAAAAAATATGGCATACAAAACAAATGAAAGCATCATACTATTATAGCTGCTAAAAAAAGGCTAAAAAAGAAAAAATAATTATAAAAACTTCGTATCATGGCTCCGTGGATTTTTCTGCAGTTCTTCAGCTTTCTTCTTACTTCTTAAGACAAATGCAAGTGAGTTGGGATGAATTTCAAGATCTTTTCCCCTCCAGTACGGAAATTTCTCTTCTCCCTGATGTCAGTCAACATTCTTTCAAGGAGTTCATCACTGAACTTCCGATATTCGCGCCCCCACTCCTCCAACCTTCCTATGATCTTTACGTAGCATCTTTGCAACAAAAAATCTAAAAGAGTGTTAAAAATGCATAAATTTGGAGAAAAGCTAGTGGTACTAAGTCCTAATTTTTAATGACATGTGATTATGGGTAAACTATGAGAGTGGTGCCTGTCGTGTAGTTCCCCCCGAGGTAGGAAACAAATGGTTTGGCAACCGTAACGTATAGTGGGTACAATGTTGTGCGAAAACCCAAGTCAGAGTCTTATTCGGCACTTATTTGAAACTTAGGCATTTATTTTAAAAACTAGGGAGAGACTAGATTGCCGTAAGAAAATTCTAATTCTTCAAAGAGTGCCGCAGATCGAAAAAGTACGAGAACTGGGGTTTTCAATCCCGCGCTGAATTCAGTCCCGCGGGATTTCGGGATTATAAGATATTCGGGGATATAATTCTCTCACGCTGGCAAAAAGAGAATCATTTAGGGTTAAAACCACCAATTTAAATAACTTCATTTATATCATTGACGCCTTGATATTTTAACACTTTTATTCTTCTGATGTATAGCACTTCTTTTATTGAAATAATTTATTCCACATAGCTCAAACTCACTCTTTCCGTCAGGATAACTTTGAACCAGGTTAAAACCAGTGGCGTAGCTACAGTGTTTGCCGCCCCGGGCGGTTCTTCGATTTCCCGCCCTTTCATTGTTGTAAGTGTTAGGTGAAGGAGGGGCGCTGAGTAAGGGTATCTTTGGCGATTTACTGGAATGGGAAAGGTTTGGTTTCTTTCTTTGAAATTTGTTCAGCGCCAAAGTCTCAAAAACGCAATTCTAGGATATCTTTGGTGACGTTAAAGGGTTTTCTAACATTTAATGGCACAAAAAATGGTGTGAAGCCAGGCGGCTCTCTAATGGAAACTTTCCGTAATTGACGCCCGACTTTAGACTTTGTTTGATATAATGATTATAATGTTAGGAGCAACAAGGGGTACAGGGTGGCTTCCCTCCCAAAATCTTTATTTGACCTGAAGTTCATTTTAGGCTATCTTTGAGAAGGAAGAATTAGCGAGCTCTCCCACCCACACACGAGCAAATTTCTATGAGCGAAATTTTGGGCTATCTTTGGGAATGTTAGGGAAAGCTCTGGGATTTCGGCTTTTCTTCCTCGGAAAATTTTCAAAGTTGAAGTTTTCAAAACGCAGTTTTAATCTTAGATGAAGGGGGGGGGAATTAAGGTATCTTTCTTGAAACAATTCCAAAACTTTTGTCCTAAAAACGTATTTTAAGCTATTTTTGATCACGCTAGGATAAAAAAAATAGGCTTAGATCAAGCATAGCCAAAGTTCAAATGCTGTTTTCTAAAATTGATATTGAAGTACCAAAGTGTTAAAAACGTAATTTTAGACTTTAAGAGAGAGGGAGGAGTTTTCTCCAGGAAAGTTTTCAAAATAAAGTTTTAAATATGTCCTTTTTAGCTGTGTTTGCTACTTTAGAGGAAAACACAGGGTTCGGGGTTCTACTCAGAAATTTTTAAACATTGAGATCCAAAACCGTATTTCTAAGCTATTTGTTATGATATCAGTAAAAGAGAAGAAAGATTCGATAGCTCTCCTTTCTAAAAACATTTTGAAGCTATCTTTCACGCTGTTAGACTACAGAGTGGAGGTGGGAGAAGTTCCCAACCGGAATTATTTGAAGCTGAATACGCTAAAAAAAAAAAAAAGACTATGCTTGGCCAAGTTGGGGGACCAAACCAGATGTTGAAGAATGAAATTCGCTTAACTTTCACTTGGAATAGACGAACATGTGATCCAAAGTTGTCGGATGGATTTTCTACTCTCAAGCGCGAGAAAACAGAAATCCCTTTTACTTTTTTGGAAATGGAGAACTCTTCTAATGAATGAGACATCAAAGTAAATCCTGCAACACATAAGCCACCCCTATGTTAAGGAATAAAGTGTACCATTTTTTACTTTCCCCTCCCCGTTTTACTCTTGTCACCATTTTCTTGAAGTTAGAAAAAAAGGTTTTGTTTCATTAGGAGGTTTTCAAGAAACTTTAAAAATTGTTAACTCTTTCCTATAACGAAAATTGGAAAGCTTCATTCTTTTCTTCTTCTTGGAGTTAACTTCTACAGTCTAAAAAAAACATTGGTTCCATGACGATCCACTGCCGCCCCTTCAGAAATAAAACAAGGAATTGTACTGATATGCTAGCAAGAAAGACCTTTGAAAGTTTCTTAAAGAAATCAAAAAGTATTGTATATAAGTAATTTTAATTTGGTAGTGACACAAAAGTCTTATAATTCGAATATTTTCTTTTTGCCTGCAGTAACAGATTAAAACCATAATTTCCTTGTTTGAAAAATACGTTTTTTTCCCACATCAAAAGGGTTAATTTGCCGCCCCTCGAAAAGTGCCGCCCGGGGTGGACCGCCCCCTCCGCTCCTCCCTAGCTACACTGTAAAAAATCTCGGAAAACTCTCTGAATATACAAAAAAGTTTTCCGTAATACACAGATTCGTACGCCCTCCGCAGTTTTCTGCTATAATCAAAAACGTTTCCCGTTTAGCAAGAAAGTAAGAGTCGACGCATGCGCAGCTCTCACGGCAATTTTATAGTCCAGCAGCAAAACTAAACTGAAACTTTCGAAAGCACGCAATGAAAACAAGTGCTGACTCATGTATGCGAAGTAACACTCATCAAGGGGATTAGTAGAAGTTTTGTTCCTCGCTTGAATTCACTGAAGATAATTTTAAAGTCTTATATTTTCTTGCATATGTATCGTCATGAGATTGAATTTGAAGCTATGTCACTTATTTTTAAGTACGAAGTGCAAATTCTCGACGCATGCTCGCGGAAGGAATACAAACTGAAATTAAAAACCAAATAACTGCCGAGAGGACGCCATCTAAATTCATTGCGTCGCATAACTTGTGTAGGTAATTCACTTTTTTCTTGGATACTTTTCTTCTTTCTACACCAAATGGGTAATTTTTGATGGCAGAATTTTATTCTGTCATAAAAATCACCTTTTTGGTGACCAAAGCCTGCAAAAGACCACCACCGACGAATAGGTAAGTCGCTTTGCAACTCTATTACTTTAAAGAGATTTAGTTCATATAAATCTCGTTAAAAAAAAAAACTATTTTCTTCAGTATTATTTTTTTGTTGTGAACTATTGCAATTTGAAAATATTTTACATTATATAGAACACATATTTAAAGTGCAAGTGTGTCTAGTTTTATTCTGTAAAATTTATGAATTGAAGATTATAAAAAAATTTAAATAAGTGTTATTGTGTACTTTGTTTTTATGTGTCAATCTCAGTTAATATTTGGCTGAACATTTATGTATCAAGCATTATGAATTAAATGTTATAATATGCAAATTGTCAGGTTTGATAGTTCGCCTTTAAGGTTGCATGTTTTCATTCTCTTGTAAACAGTGTATCTAGATTGTATGAGGGGCATTCCACGGTATTTTGGACATTATGTAGAGTCCGTAACGTGACCTTTTTTTGCCATAACTTTTTAATTTACCGTTAGATTTGCAAATTATTTTAATTTGAGCTGGTGTGTTGGTAGGAAAAGATCAAAATAAAATAATATGCTAATCAAACAGTAAATTAAAAAGTTATGGCAAAAAAGGTCCCGTTACGGACTCTATATAAATGTCAAAAATACCTTGGAATGCCCCATGAAGTAAAAAAAAAAAACTATCTCTTGTAATTAGGAACATAGTGCTTCAGTATTATCTAAATGACGATATCTCTTTAAATATTTGCATTAGCGAAACGCTTTAAATTAGTTAAATGTGTATTAATTTATTTAACAAATAGATACATATATGTATTTAAAAGTGTCTTCATTTTTTTCGTTTTACGAGCCTCAATTTTACCAAAAGCAAAAAAAAAAAAAAAAAAAAAAAAAAAGACTTAATAAAATAATTTTGTATTTTTACACCATATTAAAGTATTTGACTTATAATTTATATGATACTTTGATTTATAATGTATATGATACTTTGATTTATAATGTATATGATGTTGCTTTTTCAAGGGGGGGTGGGCGCTTCATAGCATTTTATGGGTGCACCATCACTCTTATGGTGGGGGGGGGGTATTCTTGTATATATGAAGTGGAATAATCATGTAATAGAGTTCAATGTTTTAATAAATAAAATATATAATGCATTTTGCGCACACTGTAAAAATAAAATCAGTAACCTATTTTGAATAAGTATTTATATTTGTGATGAGATGGAAAAGGGCAAGAACAGAAGAATCAACCCGAATGGTTCCAGCAGGGGGACTTGGTGTCATATTTAAATTCATCAATTTCTCTATTGATACTTTTCGGTACACTTTGTTCGTCAGAGAAATTGACTTGAGGTGAACGAATTTAGGAACGCGAAGGGTAGGTAAGTCCTGTCAAATTTTATCCGAAGATAAAAGCTATCAAGTTTGATACAAGATATGTTTTTAAGTTCTGCATTAAAAATACAATATGTTGATAGTTTTGTCTTGAAAATATTGAGAGAAAAACTGAAGTTTAAGATTGTTTAACAAACAATCCCCACTTTTCAGAAGGTACCCCCACTCCAATTCCCCGACGATTTTGTGATTAGGAATGAAACTACTAGATTATTTCATAATTTTTCAAAAATTTATAACTGTGCATATGTTATGCTGTTAACCTTGCTATTTGTCATTAGAAATTCCAAAAAAAAAAAAAAAATCCACGAATGATTCTAAAATTGCTTGTATTATTGCTCTTAGATATGAAAGAATTGAAACTGATATGGTATGCAATACTATAATAAAGAATTATATTTTAGAAAAAATAACGGAAAAAGGATTCCGAAATTCTCGGAAACGTTTTTGAAAATTGTTTGGAGAATTCCGAAATACTCGGAAACGTTTTCGAAACTTTCATGAACCACAGCTGCACAGAATACTCAGAAACATTTCTGGAAATTACGGAAAGAGGATTCCGAAATACTCAGACACGTTCTGGACATTACAGAAAGAGGATTCCGAAATACTCAGAAACGTTTCTGAAAATTACAGAAAGAGGATTCCGAAATACTCAGACACGTTTCTGGACATTACAGAAAGAGGATTCCGAAATACTCAGAAACGTTTTTGAAACTTTCATGAACCACAGCTGCACGATATACTCAGAAACGTTTCCGGATTTTTTTTACAGTGTACGCCACTGGTTAAAACTGTTTAAAATCACATAATTGAGCATGTAATCTGAAACCTATGCCAATCATAAAAAACATGGATTAAATTTTATGTGTTAACATTCTCAATACTAATTTTAAGAAAGTATTAAAAAATAAATACATTAATAAAAGTTTATGAAATAACTTCGGAAAGTTATCAAATAGAATTCGAAAAAGAAAATAAATAAATAAAAAATTTGCTTTAAGTTCGATGTAGTAAAAGAAGTCGGATAAAATTCAAGATGTTGCCGAGACTATGTTGCAAGCCTCAAATGATCAGATCTGCTTTTTTTTTTCTTTCATCCAAAATATATAAAATATAATTTTGTTTTTCATGCAAAATATATAAAATATATAGTTTTTTTTTTTTCATTAATTTGTCATTACATTGACTTCGAACTAATAGAAACTTCAAAAAAAAAAAAGTGTTTGAATAAAACGACATTACTTTTCGGTCCCTTAAATCAAACCTTTTTCTCATCTCAATCTCAATTCGCATTTCTTAGGAGTGTTTACATTTTAGTCGGCATTTTCGACCTCCAAAAAAGAACTTGATTGGTAAGAACGGAAACCGCAAAACGACAAAAGGATGAAGGATCAGTAGAGATTCAGTAATTTATTGCCTGTCCTATCACTTGAGACGGTGGGGAGAAGAGAGTCCCTCAAAGTGGGACGAAATGGGTGGAGTCTGATGGAAGGCGTGATTTTGACAGTTTTTCAGTTTTTCGAAAACAGGGCTTTACAACGCGGAGAATATTAAACAAACAAATTGTCTCAGAAACAAACTTAAAATATGTTTTTATAGAGAAATGTTCAATCTTTTGCGCCCCTTTTTCAGTTTTTCCATACCATTTTTAAAACGTGTGAGAATAGTCATTTAAAGTTTTAAAATGTTATAAAAAATGTTTCAAAATCACCACAGAAAAAAAAAAGCGCATCGCTAGTTCTGTTTCATAGTCATCGTTTAAAACAAACTGCATGAAAGTATTCCAATAATTTCTCGTATTATGCTTGGAATTGGTAGCAGATTTTCCCGTAGATAAAGTATTAGCGTCGAAAACCAAGATGGACGGTATCGAAGAGCCTTAAGTAGATGGGAGTTGTAAAATGGTAACTAATATTTCCAAATGAAAAAAGGTATTCTCTGAAAATTACAGTGTAGCTTCACAAGATGAAGGACAAAATTTCTATTAATTTTTCAATTCCCAACAGCACAGTTTTCGTGAATACAGTCGAACTCGCTTATAACGTTATAACGAGAGAGAAGGGATCACGATATTTGCTCGTTATAACCGAGTGCTCGTAAAAGTGGGTTCGGGAAAAAAATCATTGGAATTCTTACATGCTGATTTTGCTTCTTTTCAGTTTCTCTACAGTGCCAAAGAAATTAGTAAATTCCTTTGAACTGTTTTACTCTTTCTTTCTTGAGCTATTGATGTTTTTCCAAGATTATTCAAAACATAGTCATTTTCACTCCTGGCTTCGCAAAACGGTTGAAGTTTTTCTGCATATCAAAAGACATTGAGTATGTTGATGGTAGTTCAGCTTCAAACTCTTCACAATATTTGTTATCATCGCCGCTTTCATTGATTTTCTAATTTAAATTAGCTTGAGCGTGAGCTACAATATAATCAGAAGTAAGTATGTCAGAAGCGATAACATTGATGTCTACAAATGTGTAATTGTTCAACGCTTCTCGAACTACAAATGAAAAAAAAAAAACCGTTATCGCTTGTTTTAAGAATTTTAGCCTCATCATTTTGCTACAGGTCAACAGAAAATTTATGAAAAACAAAAATATTGCTCGCTTTAAGTGGTGTTTTCTCGTTAAAAGTGAGTTTTGCTCCAGTAGACTAAACATGGTACCAACCAAATATTTCTGATTTCTTCATTAAAACCGAGTTCTCGTTAAATCAGGTCTCGTTATAAGCGAATTCGACTGTACCTTCAAAACCTAACTCAAACTTTCTGAAAAAACAAATTTGCATTTTTCAGATGGATCTGTCTGAAGCACAACGTAAAAAAAAAAAAAAAAAAAAAAAAAAAAAAACACGAAGGGGAGAAAACGGTTTTAGCTTAAAACCAGCTCAACCAATGTGCCTTTACTGAATGGTCACTCTAAAAATGCATGTCAAACATAAACAGAATTATAAAAAATTGCTAAATCAACTCCAATTTTCTATTTTACTGGGCATTAAATTGAGAAACCATAATAATTTAATTGCATTCTAAAACGGCAAGAGAAGAGTGATTTTTCTTTTTTTTTTCTTTCCTCTAAAATATTTTAAAAGTAGATTAAGCTGGTTTTAATACTAAAAGCCTAATTTTTGATAGATTATGAGAAATAATTACCGTGAACAGTAATTTAATAAATAAAACCTCGGTTAAAAATTCCATTTAGCGTTCGTAAAAAATTTTCTCTTAAAATAAATACAGCAAATCCTTTGTAGAGCATTATTTCAAACCGATTCCTATTTGTTAGTAGTAAAGAGACAAAATCAATTTAGCTTGCTGTCTGACATAATTGGGAGAGTTGAAGCATTTCTTCGTATAAAACTGAATTACCTTCTTTTTGTATGACACTGAAATTTTCTTTCCGAGCTTTTTTGTTTTAAATTGGCTGAAAAGTATCTGGGCAAAAGCAGAGAGAAAGTTCAAGGGAAGAAGTGCTGAGGAGGAGGGGGCGGGTAGAGGAAACGCGACTTTAACAAGATTACAGCAGAAAAAGATTTTCTGGAAAATTCTCCACCCGTTCCCAAAAGATGAGACGCTCGTTATCGGTTGATAAGGAGACAGAGAAAAGCCGTTTATTCTGAATCCCATTGAGAATCATGGCGCGAAATCCTATACAGAAAAATAAATGTCAATTTGGGGTGTTAGCTACGTGAAAACTGGAATTGAAAAACTACCATTCTTTGCTGAGAACTAAATTCTCTGGGTTCTTAGTTACGTTATTAGAAACTTTTTTGACTTGGTATGGTGGAAGGTTTAACAATGGATAATTCTCTCTATCAGGGGAATTAGGTCAAATGAGAAGTGATCAAAAATATTTTGTGCTAAAATATGATTCAAATGAAAAATCGTGAAATAACTGTGAAAAAAGCGCACGGTCAAGAAAATGTGTTTGTCTTTTGTGAGAGAAATTGTTCCTTTTTTTGAAAATTTGTGCTTTATTCGCGTTTCATTTTCGCTTTTTCGTTCAACCAGGAGCTATGTCGCTAGGTTTTAATTAAATTATGTATTCTTACACTTCTTCAACATTAACTATTTTAAACTAAAAATAATTAAAATCAGTGATTATAAAAACTATTTTTTTTTAGCGGCGAACCACAACAGCAACTAACTTTATAACAAATGTAGTCAACTACAACTACATTTATTTGAACGTAGCAACTAAAACCAGTTTTTGAAATGTAGTCGCTACTTTGCTACTTCAAAAAAAAAAAAAAATAATAATAATAATAATAATAATAATAAATAAATAAATAAATAAAATTAAATAAATAAATAAACATACACACACCGTTTGAGGACTGAACAAAAACATTCGAAAAGTGGTTTAATTTAATTAGTTTATTTGAACAAGGAATATTACTAAGAGTTGTCTCTTCTCTTTATTTCTTCATTTTTTATTATGTTTGTTTGAGCCAATTTGTCATTTTAAATCATTTAAAAAAAAAAAAAAAAACGGATATTCGATGCAAGAAAAAATTAAAAAGTTGAAATAATTCAACCTTCAAGTTTTTAATTCTTTCTTAACAGCGAATATTTAATTCCAGAAGTGCAACTCAGCTATTTGAACATGTAAATAGAAGCAGTCATAATTATAATTAATTATTACATACACATACCTATGAACAAAAAAAAAAAAAAAAAACGTATTTTTTTCAAAAAATAAAGTATACGTAAATTCTTATGCACATTACGGCAAACAAGCCAAAGCTAGGAATTTTTTTGTTTGTAAACTTTTTTTAAAGTTAAAATTTAAAAAACAGCAACGGAAGGACATTTTTCCACATGATTTTCTCTTTATCATATTTTCCCCCAAAATTTCAGCTGAACTATTAAAGAGAAAATTCTGAAATCACAAAAGCACTTAACGGGAGTGTTTGATCACTATGATTTGACCCTTAGTTTTTAAAAATAATTATTTCAAGCAAAGAAATTACGTACTTGTTAATACACTCTTGTTTGTGAAAATTGCAACACCATGAAAGAAGCATCATAGTTGAATGAAATTTAATACAGTTGAGTGGTAATGGTACAAATAAATGATTACATTTTTAAACCAAACAAGCAATAAAAATAGATAGAAATTAGTATTTTGTGTGGCCACCACGCGCTGCAGTAAGAGCTTCGGCATGGAGTGGAACAAAGTTTGAATATCTGCCTGCGGAAGAGTATTCCATATTGTTTGTATGCGCAACCAAAGTTCGTCTGTCGAAGCAACAGGACGAGGATCACGAGCGCCGCACAGTGGTTCAAAACGACAAAAAATCGGAAAAAATTCAATAACTTTGAATATTCTCAAAAAATGCTTTGGAAAATTGTTAAAATTGTTGCATGGTATTTATCTTCATGCTTGTTGATCGTATTCACTGCGAAACACCGATTTTACGTCCCTCGAATCTACGTTTTCCCCACATTATACGTTTTTTATCATCAGGTCTCTGTTTTTCCGTGCACTAATAATATTAATTAAACCCGGATGGAAAGTTTGCTATTTATGAATTTCACGCATTTTACGTTTTCCCTTGGCAGTTAAAAAAAAAGAGAAAAAGTGTTTTAAAATTAAGAAAAGTGTTTCCCTCTGTGCATTTTTAAACCTAATTCATTCTGTTGAAAGTTAAACCATGAAAACAGAAACGCTTCTGCTCCATCCATAGCTGACCTTATGGACTTTTAAGCCGCCAATGAAGATGAACAAGAAGAAGAGGAAACACAACTCGTCTCTTCTTTCAATACTTCATTTAATAGCTTACTAATAGTGAAAGACTCTTTTCTTTATCATAAAGAACAGGAAAAAACTTTGCAAAGTGTTCCAATCCCCTGGAAGATGCTGTATTTACTTTGGATTCAATAACTCATTATTACTGACTATTTTCAACCTAAACGCCCGAATTCGTTATTTAATGTGTTAGAATAATCTAAACTGGTGTGTACAATAATGTTTTTGTCGTAAAATATCGTATTTTTACATTTTATAAGCATCATCGTAGCAACCTTTATTACTATTTTTGTTTCCTTATCTAATTTTTGTTTTTTATACATTTCCCGTATTTTTCGTTTTCCCATATTTTATGTTTTTGGATTTGAATTGACGTTTTCTCATATTTTATGTATTTTACGTTTGATTCAGGCCTCTGAGAAACGTGAAATCGGGGTTTCTCTGTAGTTCAAATTCATTTCTGTTTTTAGTGAAAAATATAAATTAAATCAGTCGTATGCCACACGGAAGGTTTATTTATTGCAATTGATACCCTCGAACAATATTTTCTGGCAATGTTGACAAACTGAGAACAACTTTATACTAGAATGATTTCGAAAAGGAAATCAGAAATTTCAAACGTTTAATGATTTTCTAATTTCATTGTTTTACGAACAGAATGGTTATTTAACTTTTTACATAGAATTATGTATGAATTTTAAAAATTTCTTTCTTATATGTATTTTCTTTAAAGCCAAACGGGTCCGAAAATTGTTATTTTCAGGTTACTACTGCATTGCATGTAGAATAATGCTCTGCATTAAGCAACGTAAATCTGTTTTTAAAAAATCCTCTATATTTATTCATGAATGTTTCAAAAGCCCCAACTTTCGGAAACAGTAAACAAACGTTTTTAGGCTCTCCTGCAAAGTAGTGAAAGTGTGACATACGTTAGTCTGGAGCATGTCAAATTTGATGACCAATTTCTTTGATAAAAAGCAATTTACCCCCGTCATACCGTTACGAGTTATTTGTAACTTACTATATTGGTATTCGTAAATAGCGAAGATCAAATAAACACATCTGCCACGACTGCAGTCGTAGGTGGTCGCAGCTAAAATGTTGTTGCTTATTTACAGGAAGGATTAAACTATCGATATATGTAAATTTTAGCCCACCGGAAGCCGCCGATAAAACTATATTCCACAATACTTTTCATTAGATTTTCAAGAAAATAATGTTTTTTTAATTCAGGTAGTTTTCAATTTTGATGAATTTTTAATTTTTAATTACGATGTAATATGCATCCTATAAGTGTGAAAAATCAATCAGAAATGACTTTTATTAAATTTTAGTCCGCCTTACTGAACGAATGAATTAAAACTGAAGTATAAGGCGTACGTCCGAAAAAAGTAAAAACATAATTGTTCAACAATCTTGGCTTATTTTTGTGAAAAAGGATTTTTTTTTTCAAAAAACTCTTATGGAGTAAGTTACTACAACTCAAGGGCTAAGTAATTACGGCATGAAATATTTTTTATCTTAAAACTTAAAAATGGCTATTTTTTCCGCCCTTGAACCACTGTGCGCCGCCCAACGAAATTCCACACATGTTCAATCGGCGACATATCCGGGGAATATGCAGGCCAAAGAAGAAGCTGTACCTGCTGCGAATCAAGGTAGGATTTGACACTCCTGGCGACATGTGGATGGGCATTATCCTGCTGGAATACAGCCCCTGGCAATCCTTGCAGGAAAGGAATAGCTTGGGGCTGTAAAACCTCGTTTATGTATCGGGTACTGTTCAAATTGCCCACAATTCGTAGTATTTGTGATCGTCCATGATATGATATGGCACCCCAGACCATAACTCCGGGTGTTCGTTCACTGTGGCGTTCGATAATGCACTCCGGAATGTGCCGTTCACCGGCATAGCGCCTGACACGAATTCGGCCATCATGGTGCCACAAATTGAAGCAGGATTCGTCAGAAAAGACGACCTGCTGCCAATCAGCACGCCAGCTCCTACGCACATTGGCCTATTGTAGCCGCAGGCGGCGATGGTTTTGCGTGAGAGGAATCCTGTATAAAGGAATCCTTGGGCGCACCCCACGAGGCAGCAGAACGTCTCCGAATTGATGAAGCATACAATGAAACACCTGTAGCTGTTGACCACTGTGCTGCCAATTGTATAAAAGAAGCTGTGCGGTCCGTCAGCGCCATAGCACCAGGTGTCTGTCATCGCGAACTGACGTCACATTTCGGGGTCCACTTCTGGATTTCCGGCCCTCGTCCGTCCACTGCTTCTAAACACGCATGATTGTGCTGCTGTTACGCTACACACAAGCGGCTAATGCACGATAAGACAATCCAGCTTTGCAAAGGCCGACGACTCTGCCCCTTTCAAACTCCGAAATTTGCTCAAATTTCGCTTTCATTCATCGAAGAGGCGTAGTAAAAATTTAGTTAACGTTTACTCTAGCATATAACCATCACCAATAATACTCGTAATACACGCCTCGCTACAGCCGTCTATTTATATTCGGTTCGATCCGCCGTTCAGAGGGCGCTGCTCATCATACGCATGCGGTACTGGTCTGCAATTCTAATCTTTTGCATATCATGCCCTACTTTACATTTCCTACAATTTTCAGCTCACTCGCGTAAGTCCTTCGTGGTGTTGCAATTTTCAAAAACAGCAGTGTAGTAACGGAAGGACAAGAGGTTCAAAGCAATAAAACTTGATAGATTTCAATTTAATATGATTTATTCAGTTAGTAAAACATTCTGAAATTCAAATTTACATGGAACTCTACTGCCTGAGCCATTTGTTACAATTTCCGGATTCTTTAATTTCTCATTAATTTGATCAGAGTCAATAAAACCTTCATCTTCTTTCCCAGGGAACTTTAAAATAATTCCCACATTATCATCAAAAATAAATCATCAAAAACTAAATCTGGAGGGGGGGAGACTTATGTCATTTGCATGATGCAACCAGCGAATTTTACTTAAAAAGGGCAGTCGAGAGCTTAACCGAGGCCCAAGCAAAAATATTGATCAAACAAGCTTCCCCCCCCCCCCAAACAATCCATTTTCAAGGAGTAGCGTAGCGAAAGATGGTTTAGGAGAATACATGACAAAATCTCTAAAAATTAAGTACAGGTATCCGAGTCTTGAATAATTCACTTCATGCGTAATTAGTTTGAATTCCGTTTTATAGGTAAAAAAGTCCTATAAAATGGAAAAGTGCAGGATGTAGGTTCCGTGAGATCCTACTTAAATTAAGCCTTGACTAAGCACGAGGGATCTTTGTGACTGCATAAGTGCTTTGTGACTTTTTTTTTCATATGACGTAGCTCCTAAAAATGCATAGAATGTCCAAGAGTGGACTATCCTCCAGATTGTAGTATTGCTTCAAACAATGCAGTTTTGATTTTTTTTTTTTTTTTGCTTGTAAATTACTCAAAAATTCATATTATGTTTTCGCCAGCAACTCTCTTTTGAAGACACTACAAGTTAAGAAACAGACTACGCTACAGAATGTTAACAATAAATGGGACTTTAAAAAGTGCATTTTTTATTGTTTAAATCACTTCGATTTATTTATTTATTAGCTTTTTCAATGTAAGTCATAAGTATTCTGTTCAACGGATATCCTTTTTGCGACTATTTTTATATGCATACATGGAAACATGCATATGAGTGTTCTGTTTTCAATGATTTACTCCTTTCCATTTTTGGGTACAAATTTATATGAAAAATTCGTATTTTTTTTTTTTCACTTTTTATAATTTTTTGGTTTTTTATTACATTAAGTTGAAAAAGTATTGCAGAGGCTGGATTAAGGGAGATCTCGAGGTGAAATTTGCCGCTGGCGACTGCACCGCAAGGAGGGGACCAAAAAGGTAAAGATTCTTTTAATTTTCAATTTTATTGATATTAAAAATGAAGTTACAAAGACATCATTCTTCAAAGATCGCCTGAAAATGGAATGTTAAGATCTCATTTTGGAAAATTTTACGCGCCCAAATACAAATACTGGGAGCTCAATGTTCCCGTGCCCAATCTTCCTAGACCGTCCAGGGTCACCCAGGCGGCACTGACCGCCAGGGGCGGATACAGAAATAACTTTTGGAGGAGGTCCAAAAATTTAAAAACGCACCCCTCCCCTCGCAAACAATGTTTCGTGATAAAGTTTTCATTACTTTATTTATTTATTTTTTTTTTAAGGATCCCGTGACGCTGATTAATCTACTTTTGAGTACATAAATACTGTGCAATAATATACTTTGAATGTGGAGGTAATACACCTTTAACATTTCAAGCCAATTAAATACTAAACTTTATATAATCTCACCGAGATGCTATAAAATGAGCGGTTTTAATTAAGAACATTGTCATAATAATTATAATACGAGGGCAAAGGTTATAGCTGATTTGTTCTTAAAACCATGATATTTTGATACTAAATGCCGTTCCCATTAATGTGGTTTTGACAAGAAACTACCCTGTGATTTTTTTCACTTAGCATTTTTATAAGCTGAAAAGAAATCTATTGTTTAGTAAATAGTTTTCTTGGATCAAAATGGCTCTTTTTAGTACCGCTGCACATTTTTTAAAAATGTTAATTATTGATTCTATCAAAGAAGAATAATGGATGAATTGCGACACATATTACGTTCCATTGAATTCGAAACCAGAGAGGTTCAATTTTGAAAAAACAAATTTCCCTGTATGCAACGTTACAAAGAAGCGTACACTGACATTTAAGAAATAATATATCTTGATAATTTCATCACAAGGGAAAAAATAAGGGATATTAAAGAATTTCTTAATTGAAATAATAACGTGGTGATTGAATATATGGACTTTTAATACGCGAAGAAAAAAAGCCTTCTCGCAATCATTGATTACTAAGACCTAATAAGTTAAAAGTGTAAAAGTTTTAGCGGAACAATGAATATTGACGACTAATTTCATGCTCCCGAAATTAAATTAGCATAAAATTCTAGATGCATGTCAAATAAAACGATAGCTTTTGCTTTTTCGGATAGATATTTTTATATTTACAAAAACATAAAAACCAAAAAAAAAAAAAAAACTAAGTAAAATTACCATTTCTTATTTTATTTATGAACTTTAGTAAGAATATTGCCAGTGTTATATTTATTTATTTTGGTTGCTAATATATTTGGGCATTGATTTTGCAACTTCAATTTAAAAATTCCCTTCATTTTCCAGGTTTTTGAGGACATTTTCATAACTACCAGGATTTCCCAGGTTTTTTAATTAATTCGTTAATTCCCTGTGTGTGTGTGTGTCTGTGTTTTAAGGTTTACCTGTGACGTAACAATTCTATTAAATGAGAAGTCAAATCTTTTGATGCTAAAATACATTCCAAAAATACGTCTTGAGTTTAAAAAACTGTCAGCTCATTTATTTAGTATCATATACCGTTAAATGCAGACATTTCAGTTATGCTGACAACTCTAGATTCAGAAATATACTGCCGCGTGCAGGTAAACGGCAATATATACAAAAGTGAGTTTTCAAGATAGTTGAAGAAAGGAGTTTTTTATTTCCCCAACAAACATCAATAAAATACTGAAATTTGAATTTAGACGATTCTATGTATATGTTTACAGTTAACTCACGATAACTTAAAGTCTCAAGGAACCTGCTAAAACATTCGAGTTATTGGTAGCTCGAGTTACGGAAAGTTTCCACAACAGTCTCAAGAGTTTGGGACCAATGAAAATTTCTAGACAAAGGAATATTCCAGTTTTCGATATTCGACTCTAAGTTGAAGCATTTTTTGGGCTGTAGGTTTCATTTTGATTTTGCAATTAAAATTTTGGCTAAAGCAGATACTGTTGTATGTTGAAAATTTTTTTGGGTTGTAGGTTTTATTTTGATTTTGCAATCAAAATTTTGGCTAAGACAGATACTGCTGTTTACCTGCCTTTTGCGCTAGTAATTTTCATACACTTCTGACTGGTAGTTAGTAGTAATTTCGCCGTATACTATTAAACAAGAAATAATTACAGATTTTACATAATACGGAGTAGACATAGGGTGGGTCAAAAAAATTTTTTTCGAAATGTTAAGGGGCAGAGGATTAAAAAGGTGCTAAATGGTCTCAAACTAACATGTGTGAAATTTTATTCCATTCTGATAAGTCTTTTTGCTCCGGATTGAGTTCCTTACCCAAATAGGATGCGTTCCATGTAAGATTGCAATAATAGTAAATGTTACTTAGTTTACAGTATAAAAAGTGATAAAACTTTCAATTTGCACCTGGTTTAAATTCACACTTGCCATTTTAGGTGTTGAAATTGGCTGAAATGTGTGAATTTGGTCAAACGCTCCCTGCCTATTGTGCAACATAAATGAGTAAGAGATGCTAAATCTACCTCTTGAAATGCAGCAGCTGTCTTTTGAAATCCTATCCGAAAAAAACTAAGGAAATAATCAGAATAATTTTACCAAACGATTAAATTGCTATTTGACACTTCATCTTGCAAATACAAAGATATTAACGACTACATTTGCCCGGGAAAACAATAATAATAAGAGAGGGAGAGAAATCGCAGCTTCTCTCTCTCTCAGCCTCAAGAAGAAAGGCAAGAGAGTTTTAGTATCATTACTTCATCACATCTCTTCTATCGGATATGAACAGTGAGGATGAATTCAAGGGCACTTTACAAGCTTCAAACTACAAATGCTTATCTATCGATAGATTTACTACTACAACTGGACTTTAATTTGCTTTCACGGGCATGTGATAGATACGAAATATGACAGCGTTGGAGTCAGGAGCGTGCACAGGGGGGAGGGGGGGGGGGGCACCTGTTGGCCCGGGCCAGAGCTTGAAGGGGGCACAATATTTTTAGTATAAGGGGTGAAATACAGAGGTAAACAACATGGAGGGGGCCGTAAATGTCATCTGTGACGGGCCCCGAAATTTTTCTGCACGCTCCTGGCTGGAGTAGCCATTGCTTCAACAGTACTTTACCCCACCACTTCAGAAATTGAGAAAAACATGCTTCGTCGAAAGCGCAGAATAGCACGAAGTCTGTCTGCCCTGGCAAGAGCCAAAGTCTAGCAAAATGTCTCATGTTCTTTGGCTAACTCGTGCTAATCGAACTCGACGATTGTGTGTATCAGTGGAATCTCCTTCTGAATATTTAAAAATTCTTGCAATAGAAGTCGTCAAAGTTCAGGCTCTAATCTGGTTTGCTATCAAAAGTTACCTTTTATGTGCAGATTAGCTCTGCAGTTGTTCAAAATCACTGCAACTAGATATTTATCCACTAAGTTGAAGTGCAAAATAGATAAATCCCCGTAATCCAAAGAAACAAGTGTTTTCGCATGTCCTGAAAATCACTTTATTGCAATACTGACATACTTGGAACAGCATATCCGTGAATCGGAAGCCCGTTGGATTTTAGAAGCTCGTAGTGCTCAGCAAAATAGACTCGCAAAAGACAAATACATTTCACATTCTTGTTGTTTAATTTGATGCAGAGTCTTACATTGATCTCAATGACTGGAAAAATGTATCTGATCCACCACTACTGAAATCAATCTCTGAAGAAGATATTCAACTGTTTGTTTCAGGCGAAAAAGAACTGTTTACTATGCCTGCCGTGTCATACACACAGGCTATTGAAAGGCAGAGGGGGGCCACCAGGTGAGTTTATGGCGCAGACTGCGGCATTAAAATTTTTAAGAGGGTTGATTTTAGATTTTTGACCTTATTTTTTTTGGGGGGGGGGACTCTCGTTCTGGGGGATACTTAACAGCATTGGGGGGGGGGGGGGTTGCATCATACATACCCTTTAGGGATGGGCACCCCTGTGGACGGTTAGTTAAAATTACATAAGCTTCAACTAAATTGTGTAAAAAGATAAGCTTTTTAAAGAACAGACTGGAGTCCATGAAACTTATGCCAGAACTAGATAGTAAGGACTTTCAAGCTAATTTTAAGATGAATAAAATTAATTTTGAAAATTAATGATTATCGTAAACGTGTTCTTAAATAAATTATTAATATTTGGACCACCTTATGTAATTATATATATTTGTAATTTTCTTTTCTGTTTTTTAATGAAAATAGATTTTTCCCCTTAGATACCGGTTTTTCAAACTCAATCTGGAGACAGAAAATGAACTCTCAATCCACTGAAATTTTATATATAACCTTAAAACATCATTTGGCACATTTTTCTCGCCCTGCCGGATGGAAATCGGATACTTTTTTTTCTACCATAGGACGATGACCCACCCTAGTAGACACGTTATTGGGTGATTTTCAAATGAATTGACACATTAGGTTCAACAAAAGTTAGAAATTTTGCTGTTATAAACATTAAAACTTTCCTAGGTTCAAATTCCTTACAATTTATGGCTTGCTAACCAGGATATTATTTATGAGTAAATTTGCTTATATTTTAGCAATTCCAAAAAAAAACTTCTTGGAAAGTCACCGTTTTTCTCATGAGTGTTGCCTTTATATAACATTCTGTAATTTATTTTCAAAAATAAATAATCTAACAAATCTTGATTAAACTATCTTTAATAGTCAGAAATAACTCATAATGGTCAGTCAAACCTCGTTGTCGCGACACCCGAATTTCACAACACTCCGGATGTCACGTCACATTTCAAAGTCCCGAACATATGCAACTCAGTTTTAAATATTAAGTGGCTCCGGGTTTTACGACAGTTTTTTTTTTGAACAACTCCGGTTACGACGACACTTCTAGCTGCGCAGATTGGATCAAATATTTCTTTGCAATTGAAAAATTTTCCGTAAAATAAGGAAAACAACATTTCCGTGGAAATGTTTGTTGTAGGAATTTCGGACTCAGACAGACCAGACACACCTCAAAAATGGTGGGGGACGAGTAGATAAGTTCTGAAAGGTACAGGTTTCAGACTTTGATAAGAGGGACAACAGAAAGGAATTCAAAGTGGGTGGATTGTAAGGACGAGGGAAATAGCAGGAGAAGAGAAAGACCATAGCTACCTTAAGTTGTAGGTGGTCATTACAAACTTCTCCTATGAGAGAAAAAAAGATACGAGCTCCTTGATTTTGAGGAGCTCGTATCTTTTTTTCTCTCATGGGAGAAGTTTGTAATGATTCTACCCCAAATTCGCCCTCTCCGCATATTCGCCATCCACGGCGCTCACAAAGAAGGCGGCGTGTCTGCTTTGCAGGAGAGGGGGAAACACTGCAAATCAATGAACCGTAACTGAATCTTTAGGGGTTTTTCTTAACGGCAGGGAAAATTTTAGGGAAAAGGGGTCTATTCACGATTTGGGTTCGAGGCTAGGGGAATCACGTGCTCCGTGAGTTAACATTTTGAATATCTATGCTAAGTACTGGAAAAGTTCGCCGTTAAAATTCAGGATTAAAAATATGTTTTTGTTGCTTTCATGCTATATTTTTGGTTTGGGAGAAAGATTTCATTGTGCCGCGCTTCTGTTTGGCACTCGAATGTGGGAATAGGGAATGAAGATCATGTTGTAGCGTAAAATGTAGAAGCTTCCATACCTGACATTTGCTCGATCCATAGTCTTAAGAAAAAGCATGTAAAAAGTCAATCGGATTCGTCTTAAGTATTCTGTGGTCTTCTATTTAGTTCTTATTTTTGATATTATTGAATATGCATAATAGGGCTTCAGAATCAAAGAAAGGTTTTAAAAAAAAATGTTTACAAGCCTTTTTTGTTGTCATTCCTGCATCGTTTTTTTTGAATATAAAGTTATTCTGTATATTACGCTACTGCATCAAACGAACTTTGTTTTGTAAACATCGATAACAAAATGGGCAGCAAAAGAGAGTGCTAGTATACTTTTCTATTGCTGACTTTTTTGTTCTGTAAGCTACAATTTTTTGGATTGTGACAGGTAGGTAAGAATAGTTCTCGTCCAATGTTATTTCAATTATGGTGTTTTGATGCTCAAATTTTTACATTAGTTTCATTTGATTTTGTAATGTAATAATCAGGATTATTGATATTGTTTGTTGTTATTGTAAAAAACTCCATTAACAATTGAAGTTACCTGAATTTTTTGTTGCATGTTTTGCTGTTTTAAGTTGATGGATTTCATTGAATTCAGAAACAATACTTTACAGTAGAATACAACCTCAACCAAGATCTTGATAAAATTTAAAACGGTGAATTCAAATTCTCTTAAATTTCTCAAAAAACCGCTGTATTTCTCCAGAGTCTCCAGTGCCATATCATAACCAACAGCAAAAATGTCAGTGAGTAGTGTACCACAATGATACCAGCATGTTTTTTTTTAATTATAATTGCTCTTTTTTCAACATTATTAATTGGGAGAAACACAAAATTAACGAACAACATTTGTTGCTCGCCCAGAAGTCATGTCAGCCTAGTCGGGAAATAAGGGCCCATCTTGGAATCTGAGACATAAAAATGTTCAAATTGTATGAGAAGATGGAGACCTGGCGAACGAAATGACAATGGGCCCGCATCGGCTCTATGCGGCCCTGCGCTCACCAAAATAGGGTCGATCCCCGACTGGAATTGGGTCAGCTTTGAGGCCCCTTCACAAAAATCTGCATCGTAAAAGCGGCTCATGCACAAAAATTTGCATCATGAACTAAAATTCAAGATTTAGGGTCACTCCTTGCCACATGTGCACTGTAAAAAATATCCGTACTATTTTGAACCAATTTATGGTGCACTTGTACAAATATCGCGAAAAAGAGGTTCAACTAAAATTTTTCAGAAGCGATGATGGCTCGAAATCTTGGTGCAACCGCTCGAAATTACGGATCTCACCGTATTTCAGTTCAACTAACGAAGTGAAATGAAGTTACTCACCGGCCTTCGTGTATCTTTATTTACTTTCCGCGGCGCAGCCATTGAGCTCAATGGGCGCAGCGCAGAATTTAAAGCTGCAATCCGAAGGTTTGTAATATTTTGATGTACTTGATGTTACTATGATTACTTTATGTTTCCATATTTTAAATATCACAAACGCAGATAATTTAGACTGTAAAATATTTGTATAACCTTCATTATTTTGACTTTAGTAATGCATTTAAAGATTCGCTTAGGCTTAGCTGTATTATATTTTGAGCTTTGCTTATAGTAAGTGTGTGCCTGTTTGTAGACTCATGGTTTGAACAGTGGTTGGAAAAACTACTTTTTTTTCGTAGAGAGAACTACAACTACTTTATTACAAATGTAGTTAACTTCAACTACAACTACTTTTTTCAAAATGTAGCAGCTACAAACTACTTTTGAAAAGTAGTCGCTACTTCGCTACTTTTAAAAAAATAAATAAATAAAAGCATGCACATATACACCGTTTGAGGATTGAACAAAAAAATTCAAAAAGTGGTTTAGATTAATAAAGTGGCTCATTTGAACATGGAATATAACAAAGAATTATTTATTCTTTCATTCCTTTATTGAGCCAATACTGAGCCACTTTGTCATTCCAAACATTTTCTACGATTTTTACAAATATTCGCTGCAAGATAGGATTGAAAAAGTTGAAGGAATTCAACCTTCACGTTTTTAATCCTTTCCTGACAGTGAATATTTCATTCAAGAAGTGCAAAGAAAATGTAAATAGATGCGCTCATAATTTGATTAAAATGTTATATAGGCATACATACTATATTTACATAAAATTGATTTAGATGGTGAAAAACGTCTTTTAAACAAGAGAGAAAAACTTTAATTTTCATTATAGGAGTTAATTTTATAGGAGCTTATATTTTGCAGGAGCCTGCAAAATATAAGCTCCTATCTATATATAGCTGTCTATCTATATATCCAGTCTTAATATTTTGCAGAATTTTGAGCTTCAAGCTAAGGATTCGGACCTGGACACCATCTCCTTTTTTACGCTGCTGATAAAATGAAGTAAGAGCAGTTTTCAATTTTACCGAATGACCTCAAAAACTAATTTTTTGATAATTCACTTTTATTTAACTGATATATCAACACTCAATCAATAAAAAAGAGAAAATAAAGAAATGGGGAAAATATCCCAAACGGTACTCCAGTATTTATAATCAAAAACCAATATGAAAGATGAAACATAACTAAGAATGCTTATTTTACTCCAATGTGCAATTTTAAACTGCAGTGGACTCGCGCTCCAACGCGATTCGACTTTACTCGAAATGGATAAATAGCGAACTTTTCTCGAATAACGAATTTTGGAGCTCACGCAAATTTCTCATCCCGCAACACGAAAGTTTACGGAAGGGAATCGCAAGGCTTAGGTATCACCTTCTTTATTGGGTACTAAATATCAGTTTCGTAAATGGACTTAGCCTTGACCATCACTGAAAGCAAAAGTACCCTGCACTGTACTAGCCTGAAACATCGCTTTGTTAATTTATAAATTGCCACTCCGCATCTTTTTCATTTTAAATATGAAGTTGATGAAGCATAATTTCACATGAGTGGGCTGTTTATCTAAATTTTTTAAATGGAAGTAAAAATTGAAAGTTTCCGACAACTAAAGAAATTTAAAAAATGTCGATATGCTTGAACAACTAAAAAGTGCTTCAAATATAATTACTGTATCTACTGTACAATACTATTGTAGTACTGCATTTTATTATTGTTACATACTATATGTACCGTCAAATTTTATGCCAGTCTCTCCCATTGATTTTGTGCATTCTAACCGTATTTTTATTCAATAACAGAGCATTAATTTAAATACAGTAAAATTTCAGTTCTATGTTTAAATTCGGTAATAGGAAGTTAAAAAATGGGTTAAAGCAATTTGTCTAAAATAATAGTTATGTTCATAAAAAAATCGTATAGATACCCTTTTCCACAAAGCGAAATTTCAACCTGCGTACACAGGTGTATGAGGGCCGAGGAACCTTAAAATAAATTCAATTGTTATTCATGATTAAATTATCGCCTTGAAAAGGCTTAAATTGCTGTACGAATGACCTTCAGTTGAAGCATTCAGATTTCCGTATTGTCACCTCGGAGAACGATACATTTGAGCATGTCCAGGGACCACGGGAGTCATGTTTAAGCGGAACATATGGTCACCTTAGTAATACCTGTTGCTTTCCAACTTTGCCCTTTTTTGCATTTCTATTTCTTTTTTTCCCCCCATTATCTTTATCTGGGTTTTAATTAGCTACTCCATTTTAAGATACATTTTATGTCCAAATGCTGCGCTAAATATGTTGTACTCTTTTATGCTTTTCACAGAACCTTACTGAAACTTGACTACCTCGACACCTCCTTACTACCTCGACAGGATCCCGACTTTGTGGTCTGCTGTCTCAAAAAGATAGCATCCTGTACAAGAGATGTGCTTATAAGCAAGGTCAACCAGATGATTAAATTTTCAAAATTGAGATTTTTAAACAAATAAGGTGTCATTGTAAAGGTAAAAAGTTGTATATTTTGAAATGCCTGTCTAAAATTTGATCACTTCAGTTATATATAAGTTACAGGAGGTTAAACTCAAGTCAACATCTTGAGTATTTTTAAACCGTATTTGGCGACTGTCAAAGAAATTCTGTTTTTCCCAAAAAATACATACTAATATGAATTGAGATGAATAATCATTTAAAGATACAATGTGTTGCTGGTGATGTTGCAAAAATGTGGCAAAATATAATTCATTTTGATTTGTAAAAAATCCTGTGGGGTACATTAAGTGTTTTACCTCCGACACCAAAATGTGCAGTTAATTATGCTGAGCTAATAATTTTAAAACAACATACATGTATTTTTGGGTACGAAGTAAGATTTTCAATCTCATTGATGTAACCTATTTTTATTTTGTAACAAGTGAATATTTTTTACTAAAATCTAAGTGTTGGACGTAAAAAATGTTTTACGTACGACACTGTTACATTCCTTTAAACACCATATGTTTTAAAATGTGTTTCTCCTTTTTTTGCCTTTGATTTCAAAGTTAAGTGAAACATGCATAAAAAAAAAACTTAGTGAATTTACTGTATAACATTTAGGGTTGCTAGGGTAAGTAGGACCCCTTTTGAGAAAAGGTGTGTAGGATGAATGTAATACAATTGATTAAGTTCAATTTTGGCAAATTTGCCAAAACTATGATTGGAAATAGCAATTGGAAACACTAAATGACTGCGTCTATTTAAAGTTGGCTAATGAAGAACCATTATCAACATTCAATCCGTATAAATCTTGATGGTTTTCTATCCGTTAAGTTTCACAAATAACTAATCACCAGCTTTTGTAGCTGAACTATCAATTCCTACTAAGTCATCATAGTTGTCTTGTATTTCACTAATACAAATATTTCATCAGAGTTGCTTTTGATTTTCAAATCCTCACTGTTATGGGGGGAACCACTTACCCCATAGTGGGGGACCTCTTATAGCAAAAATTTATGGGATAAGTGCGGCCCCTCCTTCTAAAACGATTTTTAATGATATTTTACTCAAAAATTCTGATTGCAGTAGGCACTATAAGTTAATCTGTACATGAGTGTTTAATGATCACAAAAAAAAAAAAAAAATGCTATCCGGGAAACACTTCTTTGAAAAATGCTGCTTAAACTGGCCAAAAAATATTTTTCAGATTTTTTTTTTGACTAAGTTCTCTGACCTAGGAAAAAAATGCCACGTAACCAAAGTATATGCAAAACTAATCACTGTGATGAACGATAACATGATCAATGTAAAAAAGTGTAAAAACCATATGGATATTTCAGTTTTTGGGGGTTAACCTCTTACCCCAGAGTCCCATTTCCCCCAATCAACCCTACTTTTGAATTTACTTGGTAAATTTTGTTTCAGTATATGTAACCTACAATTTACATTTTATAACTGTAATCATTGTTATGTATTTACATTTAAGAGCAATAGTTTACGTCCAATATGAACAATTTAGGTCCGACACCAAGCTAAAAATATTTTTTAAAATAATTTTATTCCTTATGATATCATTTGAAAACTGTGAAATATGCTTCAATAATAAGTATACTTTATAATTATGCTGTTTTTAAAATTAAAATGTAAGCCAATTCACAGACTTTTGATAATTTTTGAGTGAACCATCAATTTTACTATTTGTGTGTTTACGTCCGACACCAACTCTTAACATTTTTTAAATTTGTACTTCAGGGATCTATTGTGAAAAACTAACATGATTTTTCATTCCGTGGGATGTAGTAAGTATCTTGTAAATAAATTTGATCATTTTGAAACAGTTTATTTATATTTGGTAAATGGAATTAAAACTAAGAAATTTTTCTTTATTTTTTATGTCTGACACCATGGAATTGCCCTTATTTAATGTTTATTTATTTTATATTGTTTTATTCATTTGTTTATTTATTGTACATTCATCTTTGTTTTTTTTAAATTCATCTTTATTTACTAAATCATTATTGTAACTATTTTCGTCTTATTGAAGACAAAATATCGATTAAACCATCAGTGGCGTAGCGAAAAAAAATCCTTGGGGGGGGGGGGTAATTTTTTCTGAAGTGTATATATATATATATATATATATATATATATTACTCTTTATCAATTAAACAACAAAGGACATTATAAACGAATCTCTCTTATTTGAAAATACCTTGATCAATACTGTCGTCATAAGAAGGAAAGCCCTGTCTCCAAGAGAAAAAAATGTTGCGCAAAACAGGAAGACAAGCTTTTTACCATCATAAAAGCTATTATATTAAATAAAAATCTTTTAGCTTATAAACAGAACCCTTCAGGTTCAACTGAAAAATGATTTTTGTGGGCTCATGGGGGGAGGGGGTTCTGACCACCCTATCCCCTCCATGGCTACACCACTGTAAACCATGAATGATGAGTGTGGTACTACCATTTCTATTCCGTTCAGACTTCCAATATTTACACAAAGGGTCCACTCAAAGCAGATAATGTAAAAAGACTGAAGTTCTTTTCTTCTTCTTCTTATTATTATTATTATTTATTTATTTTTTTTTTTTGACATTAAATATCACCTATCTGCCCACTAATCTAAGGAATGAATAGAATCTAGTTTTTCTTTTTTCTTTTTTTTTTTTTGAGATTAGTTTTCTTAAGCATTCAATAAAAAATACATACTGGTATATTTTACTTAAAATACTCACAACGAGTGATAAAAATATTTTATCACTCTCATTTTGTTTTTAAAATTTGTTTTAAAAAATAAAATGCAGGTAAAATGTCATTTCTGTACCTTGTCCACAACATGTATTCTATCGATTTTCCAGCAAGTTTACTGTATAAGGAAGCGGTGTTAAAAATGTATACATACAAGTATTATACATAAAATAGCATAAGTCTAATTAAATGTGTCAAATCGATACTCCTAAAATCATTCCACATTTTGTATGTGTGTCCATAGATACTGCCATTAGTACAAAAGAAAAATAGATCTTAATATACATATTACGGTGTTAGTTAGCCACTTGAATTCCCCCCTTCCCCCTTTTTTAATCTTAAGTAAGCCATGCATAATTTTGTTTTGAATGTAAATCAAAATGTAAATTTTGAATGTGAACTATAGTTAAATTTTGATAAAAATAAACATTTAGCGGTTAATTAGTTCTATTGAAATCCCTGGTAATTCCTATTGTTGATTAAATTTTAAATGTCCTGTTTAAATGTTGTTTAATTAGTTCAGAATATTTTGTCTTATAAAAATAGTTTTAATTTTTAGAATATGTAGAATAAAACAGATGTTTAAAAAAATGTTTTTTTTTAAAGTAAACTTTTTTTTGTCCCTCTTAGCAATTTACTTGAAGTTTGCTATTCTCATTTTATCCTTCGTAAAATTTGAATACTATCAAGCATTTGCATTTGTTTTTTAACTAAGTAGTGCTTTCATATATACAATAAACTGTTTTCTAATTAGTTTTTATTTTCAAATATTTTCAGTATACACTTACATATTTTTTGTTTTAACTTCTAATAAATAGAAAGTTTGATACCAACTGCAAAAAAACATTTTTTATGTAGTCTGATCCTAAGTTTCAGTTTACTACTTATTTCAGTTTCTTAACTCAAGATATGCTACATAAATGAGAGAAAGTCAATGGGGGAAAATACCAGTGTAAAAAAAATGTATTTGTGAGGCTAAAAGCATAAAATTAAGGAAACATTCTTAAAAGCGAGATTATGTAGCAACATAATAAATGTGCCATTGTGCCCAATTTCTTTCTTCTTCTGTACAACAGACAATTAAATGAAATAAGCAAAATATGTTCTGAAATGTTAGGGAATGATCTTATTTATAAAAAATATTACATAAAAAAGCCTTGAAACAAAGCAAAATTATGTTTAAAATAAAGTTAAATTTCTGACCCATCCTTGCTGCTCCTTGAAACAAAAGTCGCAATTTAAATCAGCAACTTTTCATTTTAAATTAAAAATATTATGTGTTTATTTACAAAATTTGATCCCCTTAAATGTGTTTACTTAAGTACTATTAAAACGTACAAAAAAGTTTTGCTAACGTACAACACCAAAAATTCTTGAGAATAATCAAAATTCAAAATATTTCTTCGCAATTGTTGCCATATATTTTTTAAAACATATTATTGAAATTTAAAACAACATTACTTAAAATAACGTCTTTTGTCTAACTTTTCAATTTTAATTACTTGAAAAAAAAATAATAATCTTTTCCTGAGTTTGTGAAGCATTCAAGTTAGGACAGTAGTTAATTTTTGCATGAAATTTGAATTTAAAACGATTGCTAAGTTTGGACAGTAAACCCTCATTAATCCATACCCAATTAAACCTGTCTTTGCTTAATCTGAACAATCATTTATGTGTATATGTTACGGCCAAAGCCCGAAGTGCGGCCAGTTCGCGAATTGGCTGGCCAATTCGCGAACTGGCCAAGAGGTTTGGCCAAAACCCGAAATACTTGCAATTAATATTGCATTTCTTACTTTGGCTGGCCATTTCGCGAAGTGGCCAGGAATCCTTGGCCAAAGTCCGAAATGATTGTGGTAGATTTTAGGTTGATAGGTAGATGACACATCTGTGGCTTCCAAAGGTACGGCGGGGCGTGCAAGTGATAAAAACTAGGAAGGAGGTTGGTCCAGGTCCGCCGAGAACCAAATCGAGCCCCTTGTCATTATCATCACCTGGCCCCCCCCCCTCCTCACAACACCAGGAAAATTTATACTACTTTGATTCCGAGTTCGGCCCCTAGTTTCGGACTATGCTGACATGATGGCATCTCGTCGGGCTCGGAGGGTGCAACCACTGTCCCCGTGAAGGTCCTGCCAATGGTTATTAAAAACTTCGATCTCGTTTTACTTGCCGTTAGTTCTTCGACTGAACTATGAGTGTGTATTTCTCGTGTTTGCATTTTTATATGTGAATAGTTTCAATTGAAATCATATTCGATAGCTAATAAGGCGTTATTCAAGTATTGTCTAAGCAACTTTTGGTCATTTTGTACCCCCTCCCTCACCTTCTGAGATAAAATAAACATACGCTATACTCCCTTCCCCTTTTGCCCACGTAAGATTTTATGACATTTTGTACGTCACAGGATGCTCTTTCACCACGTTTTTTGTTGATGATGCACTGTAACTGCTGCGTTATTTAATGCTAACCATAGAATTTTTGTGGCCCCTCACCTCTTGTGAGAGAAAATAAGTAGCCCTCTGGATCTTTCCTTTCTGCTTACATAATACTTGACCGACCCAGCTAAAATTAAACATAAGGTCGTGTTTCTCAACCTTTCAGTGTTTGCGACACAAATTTTAAATAGTATAATTTTCATTCCGAAACCAAACCTAATGACAAGTATGGAATTTGTTGTGTGCTCCCCTCCTCAGAATTTTATTTAAAATCAATTCTATTTAAAATCCCTCTACCACCCTTACCTCCAACAACAGTAGATGTATGATCATTAGTTTCTATTACTCTAGAAACTTCAAAAAATCTCTACAAAACCATATCTCAGAGAAAATCTCCAAGTCAAAATCAATCATGACTAAAAAAATAGCCATAAAAGTTATAAGAATCCAAATATTCCGCTATATATACTTAATTGTTGGTAGCGCAAGTTTTGTAAGTGACTTATTACATGAATAATATAGACTTTTTTTCATTTAGAAATTAATTAAATATCCATATCTAATTTTTTTTCTTGAAAAATATACTTTGTTGGAAGTAATAAGTTTGAGATTTGGAAAGCTACAAATGTTTTTTTTTTCTGCTTTCAATTGTGTAGAATTGACAATTTGAAAACGAAATAGTGAAGAGGGGAAATTTAGCCTGTTTTGCGCCTAGTCCGTTCAATTAGTCTGTACCCACGGGTTATTCACACCGTTGCGTTGGTGCGATAAGCCATTTGAAAAATTATGCCGGTACTTTTATTAATTACGAGCTATACCTACATGACGATGCCCGTACAAAGAATTTAAAGGAAGTTACTTGAATAAATGAAAATCCACACCACCCCATCTCCCTGATTTAAAATAATTATTTTCTTATACTAAAATGCGTACACTTTTTAAGAGAACCTAAAAATATAATAATAATATATATGTGCAACTTAAAATATTTCACTAAATGAAAAGATATTAAATTACATAAACAGTTGCTTTAAAATCTAAAATAATGAAAAAACTCCGTAGTTTTTCCTCCAAACTCGCCAAATAACAACGCTACCGTAACCCTATCGATTAGCGAGCGAAGCGAACTCGCATGGATTAATGATACCTTTCTTATGAAAGCATTTAAACGATAATCCCGCTCTTCCGCCTTCCTCGCAGGAAAAAAGAAGGTAATTAAAAACACATTGTATCTAGAAAAAAAGGAAAATCTTGGTCCTCCATCCCCCTTAGAAAAAAAGAATTTAGCTCAAATGCTCAACACAATTTATGAAAATGATCATTCCGCATCCTCTAGAAGAAAAAGTTTTAAACTAAAATCCGCATTGCAAGTACAGCAAGACGAAAAGAAAATCAGTTAAAATACAAACAATCAGGTTAACATAAAATAAATGCAGTAAAACGTGAGTAAAAACGTTTGAAAAAAAAGGAAGAATTAAAATAAATACTATGGCAGTAAGAACAACCTTTCCTGTGTAAAAAGAAAAAAGTAAGAAAAATATGCTAAGTTTTCCAGATTGCATTCTCTTCCGAAATATTGATTCATAAAAACACGAACTGTTTTACAAAGGAAAAAAAAACAATACTAAGTTTAAATTAAAATAAATATAATGATATTTATGTATAAAATATTAATAAGGACATGTAGGGGAATTTCGACAAAAGGCGGCATTAAAGTAATGTCTAAATAATATTAACAAGAAAGCTATTTTTTCTTTATGTTTGTCTCAATGAACCCTTAGTATTGAGGCTTTGCAAAATACTTTAAAATCTTTTGAAACAATATTTCTTGGTACAATATGATCTTTAAAATTAGGTCTATGAAGCAGAAAAAGACTATCGATTTTCCTTAATTCAATTGAGGCAGTGAGAAGCAAAGGGATGTAAGTGACAAAATTAAAAACTTGGAGATAGCGCGTACAAATGGTAGCTGAGCCCCTCCTCTGTTTTGGGGCAAGAGATAGTAATACAGTGCAGAACCTTTTATCCGGGAACCAAAAAACTGGGAAACCAGAAAACCGGCAACCTTTTGCCTCCTTTTCCCGCGATTTTTTAAAAATACGCATTTTCGGCAATTTTTGAAAAACTAAGCTTTTTTTTTTTGAAATACCTAAAAGAAAATTAGCGGTTTCTTAATAAATACCATATTACTCATCTATAACTCGGGAAAATGTTTACAAAAATGAACTTCAAAGGGTTGTCTTTAACGCAGGGGTATACTTACTTCCAGACTTTCCGGATACTTAACTTCCGGAATATTTTCTTGAACTAAAAAGTACACATGTAAATCTGAAATTTTTGTGTTTCATTCCAACTGAAAACTAAAAAAATGAATATTGTCACATTATAATGCAATATTTTATTGAATGGCCTTTAATTAAAACCGTTTAGAGCGGAAGTGACATCGCAAAAGCGCGTGAAACAACACGATTCTCGAATTATCCAGATAGTTGATGGTGGAATCTAGAAATCGTTAAACGCAAGACTGTAATAAGGCTGCAGGAACTCATAAATTAAATTTTAATTGGTATTAACTTAATGCAAAAGCAATAGTTATCAATAATCGCTAACGCCAAACCTTTACAAAGAAGTGAAAAAAAAAAAAAAAAAACGCGTTCATGAAAATAAATTTTCTCATACACTAGTAGAAGAATTGCACATTTACGTTCAGAAACTTTTTTTCTTGCCCTTCCCTTCAATCTCTTTCATTTTAAAACATCGAAAATTGATGTTTTTCTTTCCTTTTCAAAATGAGTGTGAGGGTCTCAGGTCTTATTAAATAACTTTAGGTTTTTGGTGTTTAAATTATTCTCGCACTAGTAGTTTTAAATGTTTTGATATTGATAAGCATTTCTGAACTGTTTTCTTCTTATTTTAATACGTATTACTATTTATTATAGTAATTTAAGTTTCATAAACAATCGTTCAAAAGTCCTTTTAGCGATCCAGAAAACAGGGAAATTCAGATATCCGGGATAGCTATGGTCCCGAACTTCCCGGATAATTGGTTCTCTACTGTAGTAGCCCTAGTAGGTGCTGCTGTAAAGCATGTTTTAGAGAAAAAAAATACAATGAAAACCTACCTAGGACATTATCTTTATAGTCGTTTTGCTCAAAACTTGAAAATGTCCACTTACATCCCTTGCTTCTCACTGCCTCAATTTACCTTTGTATTCGCACACTTTACACAACGCATTTATTTAAGATATAATTCGCTCATTTGAAGGGCGCAAATCCAATATTCTTTACGCAATCACATTGTTACGTCTTTACTCACTGAATAATATCTATTATGGCTTTAATATAGAAACAGAATGACACGAGATCATATTTTTTTGTGTTATAAGTTCATTTTTAACGCAGAGGTATCCTTTATATTTGAACTCGTTTGTGAAACAAGTGAACTTCAAGAAAAAAAACTATACACAAAAGTACTGGTTTTAATATGCTACATTTTTAACAGTGAAACACAATCTGCTCTTGGTTTCTCTCTTCGTACTTTGGCCGATCGTCCATAGCCACTTCGCGAATTGGCCGGCCAAAACCCGAAATGAAGAAAATTTCGGGCTTTGGCCGGTACGTTTTCGATAATGTTGGCCAGTTCGCGCATTGGCCAGCCAATTCGCGAACTGGCCGGTTTCGGGCTTTGGCCGTAACATATACATACATGCTGTATAAATGAAATGCCATTTAGAGCAATAATGTATTTTAGTTGGCTGTATTTTTATTTTTATCTCTTACGCAGTTTTATATTTCATTGACTTGAATTCAAAATTTTACTGTGTACAGTAGTTTGTTTATGCACCTTGGCTGAATTTGTAGGTAATTTGTTTAATCCATGCTTTCATTAATTCAGACGACCTGGAGCCCGTATTAGCTGCTACATTTAGATTTTTTTCGACCATTGCATGGTTTTCACATAAGAATTAAAACCCAAAGTTTAATTATGAGATGAATGTTTCAACTTACTATAGGCAAAGGTTAATGTACTTGTAAAATCACCCATGTAAGTATTTTTTACGTTTATAGAATTTTTATATTGTATCTCCTTTTGGTAATGAGAAATAACATAAACATGTTTAAAATTGGATGTTTTAAAACTTTTTATGTACATTTGTGAATAAAGATATTATTTAACTTATATTTTGTGTTCATTTACTGATTTCAAGTATGTTCGGTTAATTTTAAAAAGCAATGCTGTAGTTGAAAAAAATATTTTGGGGAACCCAAAAAAGAAAAGATGGTGTGAAACCAGTTAACACATTATTTGCAATATTTTTAAAACAAAAAAACATTTTTTGGAGACTGCATGTCCCCTACTCCCACCACTGCTCTGTTTATATGACATATCCAAAACACGCCAACAACACTTTTCTGACTTTAATTGACTATTATTAATGTGTCGCTATGTCGAAATAAATGAATGTGTTGCTTAAAAAAAACTTAGATGATTAAAAATACGGTGAACACTGGTTAATTGAGTCTGAAGTAAATTCAATCAAATGCGTTATTGAATCAAATTTTCAAAAACAGAACAAAATCTTTATTGAATCATCCACTTTACAGAATCAAAACTGTGTAGAACAAAGGGGATTCATGTAAGAGGTGGCCACTGGATAAACCATAAAAATAATGTGCTTTATGTTTGTTTGCCACTTGAAACTTGCACATGCTACAAAAATTGAATTTTTTGTTTTTTTTTAATGTTTTTTTTTACATTAAATAGAAAAATTAGAGTTCAATGTTCTTGTCTCCACTACAACTTAATTTTTCTTGATGTTATGCAAGGGTGCCACCTGGGGGGGGGGGGAGTTGTGGCGCACATTGCAGCGTTGAAATTTAATGGAAGGGGTTGCTTTGAGGGATATTTTTCTCTTTGGGGGGGGGGGAAGAGTTTGTGGCATTTAGAGAGGTGCCTTTGCTTTTGAGGGGTATAATCATTCCTGTGCTATGTAAAGATTATAAAATGGAGGGAGGGTTCTGTTAAGCAATCACGATTGCTTACTGTTTTCACTTGACAGCAATTGATTTGTCTTTTGATTTTATTTTTCTATACTTATAATGCAGCGTTCTGTGCCTTGGAATCAAATTACAGTGGATGCTGCTTTATGTGATCACCTTTAATATTTGTGTAACACAGTTGTTTAATTTTATCAGCTGAGCCTTGTTTGGTTGTGCATATGTACATTCAACTTTCTCTTTTATTATAATCAGCCGGATATTGATATCAAATCACTTTCGCCTAAATGTTATTACATTAGGTGGTGTGTACTGAATTTACAAACCACCACCTTGAGTTGACACAATCTTTTTTAAGCAAAATCGGTATACAGCACATAACATCTAACATCCAGCCCATGGCATTCATTTAAATTTTGAGGTCTTGAATTCAAAGAATGGTTGCAATAAAAGCCGTTAGTAGAAACAGGAAACCCAACGTGTCAAGTCCTATCGCAGTTTGTGATTGTAAAAAACATGATTTAAATTAAAGATCTCAAAATCCTTTTTTTTTTATGTACAGTAACAATACACAATTTAAATGCTAAACAAATTCAAACAAAAACTTATTATCTGTTGTATTTTTTAAACATACTTTATATTAAAACACTACCAGCATATTTTTTTTTTTTTCTAAAAGAAAGAAAGTCAGCTTGATTACTTCCTATCAATCTTTGAATTATGTTTTTTACTCAACTTGTATGAAATTGTAATTTGTTTTTTTCTTTTGCAGAAATACTCTTACCTATCAATTTTATTAATTTTGATGATCAATTAGTTTATGCAATTCGGAGTTTTAATTCAACGAAAAAGTTTGCCCTGCCTGTCTAAGGGGGAGGGGGTGATGTACTTTTTTCACTCCCTCCCCCTTATACATTAATGTCTGAATCAATCATACGTTATTTAAAAAATGAAATGTTTACCTGTGGGCAAAAATAGTTGAAGAAATTCAATGCATTAACGCAAAAAAAAAAAAAATTATTGCTTATGCATTTAATTACTTCAAATTTATTTTTCTACACACAGAAACGAAATAAAAATTCAGGCTCATTTGAAACAATATACAATATTTATTTCATGAGCTTAATTCTTCCCTATTTAAAAGAGGTTCCTTGTAACCCCCGAAACACGTGCAGATTTAGACATTAACGTTGTATTATTTATGTTTTGTTTTACTTTTCATCACAAAGGCAAAAGCACAAATTTAGCTTTTACTTTTAAATCTGCTCATATTTTTCCTCCAAAAAAATAATAACAAATAAATAAATAAAAAATTGAATTAGTTAAATGAAATTTTAAAATTATAAGAGTTGAAAAAATATCTTTATGCCTAAAAAGTAAAAAAAAATAAGTTCTTGTTTTACATTATAATTATTGCTGGATTCGATAGTAATAAAATTAATAATGAAATCGAAAATCGGCGTAGGTGATTAAATGAAAGAATATGCAATAGAACCAGATTTTGTTTTTGCTCATTTAGATTTTAATAACATAGATTTTTTATTTTATTTTCGATTTCTTAGAAATACTTGAAAACAACATAATAGTACGTTAAACTACGCACTGCTTCTAATATTAAAGTTGGGCCTAAATACAGTTCGATCACGCTCTAAACCTTCGCATTAAATAAAACCATTTCATTGTTTTACCATATGCTATCCACCCGCGCTCAACCGATCAATATTTTGGTTCAACCTCGCACTAGTCTTTTGCGCGAGCGAGACTCATTCTAGGGTTTCAGCTTTCACCATTCCTGCGGGAAGAAAACGACGCCGCTTTATGGTTCATTCTTTCCCCAAACAGAAGAGCCAGCAAATGTTCTCCTGATTTTGGTTCGATGTTTCACCGATATTTTTTACAGTGTGGTGATCCAGTGTGACAAAGTGGCGAATTCCAAAAAACGGTTTTTGTGACTCTATAGCAATTCTCTTATACTTCATATTGTGAATGAGCATCATTTTGCCATGCCCACATATAACCTGGCAATTCAAAGTAACTTCATTCTCAAAAACAAAGAAAATTTAGAAAAATATTTTGTTTTTTAACAAAATGGGGACCCAGAAAATAAAGCTTGGATCGACCCCTTAAACATTTTCTCAGGGTTCGTACGCCCTTGAAAAACCTTGAAAAGTGCTTGAAAAAAAAAGTTCATTTTCAAGTGCTTGAAAACCTTGAAAAAGTTTTAAAACCTTGAAAAAGTTTCTTAGTGCTTAAATTCTCTCAAAAATTAACGAATTGTGCTTAGAAGTTTTAAAAAAGTATTTCACCAATGCAATTTTCTGAACATGTATTCAGTATGCAACATCGCGAAAAATTGCTTCCGTGTTTGGGATTTCAATCCTTTTGCATCTTGTAAATATTTTGATGTTTTTTACAACCGAAAGATATTTTGACATATGGTACCTTAGATTAGTTTATTTTTTGTTTAATTTCATTAATTAACAAAGAAATTAATTTGGGAACCATGACAACATTGAACTTACTCGGGTTTCACGGAAAATTGCTCTTGTGTTTGAAATTTCAATCTTTTTGCATCCTGCAAATATTTAAATATTTTGGCTAATCAAATGTTAGTTTCGCATATGCTACCTTAGATTAATATATTTTTTGTTTAATTTTAATAAAAATCAAATAAATTTATTTCATGGGAAACATGCCACGTCGAACGAACTAAGACTTTGCGAAAAATTGCTTTTCGTGTTTGAAATTTCAATCTTTTTGCATCTTGCAAATATTTAAATATATTCACTAATCAGATGTTATTTTCATATTTGCTACCGTAGATTAGCATATTTTATGTTTAATTTCAGTAAAATATAAGTTTATTTTATGGGAAACATGACAACATTAAACTTAATTCGCAAAAATTTGCTTCCCTTGTTTGAGATTTCAATCCTTTTGCATTTTGTAAATATTTTTATATTTTTGGCAATTAGTTGTTATTTTGACACTGCTACATCAGATTTGCTCATTTTATGTTTTATTTTAATAACTAAAGAGTTAAAGAATTTATTACCTTGGTCTTGTTTAATTATTTGCTTATTTATTTTTGCAATTTTGAATGATTATCTTTACCTAATTTTTGGTCATAATAGATTTTTTTTTTAAAAATTTAAATTTCAGCAGTTGAGCACCTAACAAATTAACTTAAAGTTTGTATTTTAAATATAAAGTTGATTTATATAATTTTATTTATAAGTACATCATTTTTTTATGTCTGCTAAAATAAATAAGGTGTATAACAGGGGTGGTTGTGTTATGATTATTCACTTGAAATCCAGTAGTGTTCGTTTTTATGCTTTTACCTTCCTATATCTCCAATTTTCCCCTTTTCCTCAAATGTTCAAAATTACTACTTTATTAAGGTTGTGGGTGCTTGGAGCTTACTGAAAGAGGCTTTAATCAGCAAAGGGGTAGATAGTTTAAGGAGGGTCATTCATCTTCATTTGGATCTAATAAATTGACCAGTACCAGCCTAGCTAGGCCCAGTGCCTGTTGCTGGTTATCAACAGGCAGTGGGCAATGGGCATGGTATTTCTATACAGAATATTTCGACTTAATAAACTATTTTATGAATTGTATGCATAGCAAAAATTATTTTTGTACGTATGTAGATTCAAGTAATAGGGGTTTTAGTTTTAAAAATTATTCCCCCCCCCCTCGCCCCATTTTGCTTTTTGAAACTTTCAGGTAATTTTTTATGAACTCACAAATCACCTGAATATTATTGCCTTTCTAAATTTAAATTCTAATTTCAACAATAACCCATTTTTTTCCCAAAATAAAACTACTTTTGTCATAATATATGTCAACTTCTTGTGAATCTTTTCAATTTCGAAATATGGCTCTATAAATCTGAACTTGCACATTTATTGTCTATTGCAAGTTAATCAATGAAAGCTGAATAGGCTCAAGTTTGCATTCAGAGTATTTATCACTGCTTAAGCTGCTTTTGTATATTTTGAGGTGTAGAGACTGGACTGTGGACTTTCATAAACTTTTCTTACTTCCTAATTTTTAAATTTACTTGAGGACAGTTGAAATGCCTTATTGGCTGAACAGCTAATAAATACATACGAATAATTGATTTGCATACTTATAAATGATTTGCAAACCTAATATTATTAGAACCTAATAGTGCAAACTGAAATAACTTTCTGGGTAGTGTTTTTGTCCTAACTGCACTTATATTGTAATAAGCCACTGTATAGATATTGGAAATAAATGTTGAAATCGGGGGGGGGGGGGGGGGAGTAACTTCAAAAACTCCTCTCTGGCAATGCCATTGAACTTGGGTATTTTAGTTTCTTCCCATAAAAGTTAAAAGCACTTATGTAAGTTTTTTTTTAAAGTATTAATTTGCTGATTCTAGAAAATATACAAACCTCTGACTGCTGCAACCTTTAAAAAACCCCAAAATTAAACCTCTTGGTATCTGCTTCTCTTTATGACCAAACTTTTCAAAATTTTCAGAAAAACTTTCAACGCAGTAGATCTTTCATCAAATCGTCTCTCGTTGTAGAAAAAGCAATTTTGTTTTCCTATACTTTTTGTATTATTGCCTTATTTCTATGTGTTTGTAGTAAATGAAATCTGCATACTATATTTTTAGTACAAATTTATGATATTGCCTTGAAAACAACATTTTTTACCTTGAAAAGTGCTTGAATTTTTTTCTGCCTAAAGGGTATGAACCCTGTTTCTGAAAATTAAATAAGTTTTCAAAATTATTGTCAAAGTAAGGGGCCATTCAGTAACTACGTAAGGATGATTTTGGCAATTTTTGACCCCTCTCCCCCCATGTAAGGGGGAGAGGGGTCCCCCCCCCCTCCCCCATCTTACGTAAGATTCCACTTCATTATTCAAAATAATAAAATAACGAATCGTACATCACTGGAAACGTTATTGAATTCACTATTATTAATTTTTTTAAAAACATTTTTGTGGAAAGAAATATTTACTAAAAGAAATCGTGACTGAATGTTTTTTCGACAAATTCTTTTTGAATATGATGCGATACTAATTAAAAATAAGGCATATTATACACAGTGCGATTCTTTTAATATATTTTACACTATTAGCTCCTTGAAAAACAAGTAAAAAACATCTCATCCTAATACGTTTTTAATCTTGTAAAAGCAAATGAAATATGATCTCTGCCAAACCACTTGACCGCGCGATTTCTAATATAAAATATCGACTTGGAAAATATTACGTAAGTATAGGTTTGACCCCTCCCCCCCCCCAAGTAAGGGTATGTAAAAAATTTTCCAACACCCCCTCCCCCCCTCGGGACCCTTACATAATTTATGAATGGCCCCTAATCTCATTGAGCCGAGACTAGCGTATCTGTATACAGGCATCCCTCATATCACACGGTGCTTCCTCCAACACGGTTTCGATATTACACGAAACAAAATTTTAATTTAATACTACAGGGTTTCAATATAACACGAATTTCAAAAGATAGAATTTCATTTTTGTATAATACTGTTAAAAAATGTATGATAATAATTCTAAAGCCACCTATAACACTCACTAACTTTTAAATATTTTATTTCCTCATCGGTGTTCTAAAAATAAAAAGACAAAAATTATTTTGTTTCCAAAATGCATTGTAAGAAAATAACATTAGGATTAAACATAAGCTAAATTTGGCAAACGATAAATATAAAACGTAGTCTAAACAATAATTCCATTTATTTTATTTTTTCTTTTGTTTGGTCGTTGTTGCTCAGACAAACTTCATTGCTACAGAAAAGCTCTGATTTTTTTCCCCTGATAAAATGCGTTTTGTTCTTAGCAAAGAAAGTTGTAAAAGTTTTTTTTTTTTTTTGAGCTTTATATTCTAGCAGTCAGTTTTCGTTTGTATGTTCTATTTAGTCGAAATTTCAGCTAATACTATAAAATTTTTACCTTAAGACTTGGTTTCAATGTAATACGTTAGCATTTAATAAAAATGCTAAATTTGAAGTTGTACGTTTTGTCATTTTTTTATGCACTGTACGCTACGTAAGCGAATTCCACAAAACCTTAAAAATGTTGCGTGATCGGTGTACCTTGCAAACTATGGAATTGGTTATCCAACGGATGTGTGTCCTTCATTATACTAAAAAATTTTTTGGGTGCTAGCCTTCAGTCTCCGTCTAAGTGACAAAAATCTATCTTCTGAAAATGTCCGAACATGTAAGCAGCGCGGCTTTTGCACCAAAAAAGTGGGGGGGGGGGGGGGGCAAAAGAAGTTTAGAAGTTAGGGGCGTGGTCCCTAAAGCTGATTTGTTGTTGTTTTTCAGGAAAATTGGGCTATATTACTGTCTCTTAATATTACTAATTTAGTACCTTCCAAAAATGTGGAATATGGCATCAAAAATCGGACTGTATGGCCACCGCAGGTTTTCCAGTATAATTTTCCGTTTTTTTCTGTGCGATGCGATATAAATATCCTTGGAACAAAGCTAGTTTCCCTCCGCGTTGAGATCGTACGAAATTGACCGCCATTTTTCTAATGCGTACCTCTCTTCAATCCATGTACAAATGAATACTCACAAAGTGATAAGGGGCTAGGGATGGGTCAAGGGCAAAGAGTTCTATAATAGGGTAGAGGAACGACTCGTATACTGCTTCCATTGGCCGCCATGACCAAGCACGGAGACCGGTTTGAGAGAGATTAGAGTGGCAAGAACGGTAGTTTCGTTATGAAACGTATTGCGGCGATAAATGTTTTTTACTGCGTCAAATTGCTGATATTTTTCCTCAAATGCAATTTCAAATGGAAATAACGATGGAATCTGTTGGGAATTTTTGTCAAATAATTTGAGGTTAAACTGTATAAAAAGTTTTAATGAATGATGTATAAAAACATAATGCACTGATAGAATACAGTGATTTTCAACAGATAAATCGGGAACTTTTTAATCAATGCTCAAGAACAACAAAAAACTCTACATATTTTATTAAACAGATTATAAAATAGTGTTTAAATTGTTGGATCTTACTTCATAACAGGGTTGATAAAAATCAGGATTTTAAATATATATATATAAAGACTCGGATTTTTTTGATTTAAATAGAATTTTTGAAATTTAAATTTATTTAAATATAGTATTTGATATTAACAAGTTAAAATGCCCAAGTTAGATGTTAAATTAGATAATTCTTTTCCTATATATTGTTAAAAATTCATAAAATCTAAGTTTGAGTAATTCAGAAATCAGTAAAAAATAATTACACATCAGAGCTTGATAAAATCTTGCTACAATATGAAGTCCCATATCCATATGGGTGTATTTCCCAGACATTTTTTTACAATCAAAATAAATAACACCTTCCTTTTTTCTAAGAAAAAAAAAGGAAATATTATGGAATTACATAAACTGAGAGAGAATAAAAGTAGCGCAAAACATTGAATTATTATCCTTTTTTTTTTTTTTTTTTTTTTTTTTTTTTGGAAAAATAACACCTGAAATAAAATGCACGAAGAAAAAAAGGAAACCATATGCTTCTTGTATTTTAAATGTTTTAATAAAACTCATAAGACTGTTTTTTAGAATTCTTATCTTATAAAACGCATGCATATTTTTTTTCACTGCTTTGACTTACTGTAAGTTGAGGAGGATTGTATGTTTATTTTTTAGTGAATAAGTAAATAGCTTAACTAGGGTGGTTCAAAAATACATGTTAAAAAAAAAAAGTTTCTCCTAGATAACAGGACAACCGTCAATATTTTTAGATTTGTGGATAGTAATATACCGGAAGAATTGTGACTTTTTATTTCAACTGAAAGAGGTTGCTCAACTCCCTCCCCCAAACATCGTAAGTATGGGGAGGGGGGCGTTAAAAATTACATTGAACTGAAAAAACAATGCTACATATTATGCTATACAAAAGTAATATGCATATACATTGCAAAAAAAAAAAAAAAATATTTACAAAGACACAGCTGGGGAAATTAAATGTTTCCAAATTTGTGACATTTTCCGTGCTACGACTAATGTTAAATTGAGCACCCTCTTAAAATTTGAGTAAGAAACTGAAACATTTACAGCATAATGCTATTTGTAAGTCTTTAAAAAAAAAAAATATTTTGCGAATTCTTTCTTTTTTAATGTTAATTGCTACTATGATTTTTTGTTTTATATTTTTCTTGGGTTTCAATTAAATTTATTTAATAACAATATGATTTTTTTTTTTTGTTTCTTTTAGTAAGAGTACTTATAACTAATGTTTGTTTGTTCATTGTTTTTCTAATAAAAATACTCTGAACTTCATGTCCATCAAACTCAGCCTTTTGAACTTTTAAAAATTTTATCTTTAAAAATCATGATTTTTGCGAATCAATGTTTTTTTTTTTAAATCAACTGATTTAAATCACTCAACCCTGCTTCATAAGAAAAAAAAAATAAATAAAACTTTTATGCATCATTTTTTTATTTACAATGTCACATTTATTTTTAACAAAACAAACAGTCTGTAAGATGATTCTCTAATTTTAATAACATGAAACAAATTTATTTGCACTATTTATTACTTCTGTATGTTGTATCCAACAAGAATACTGTGTTGCCTTTGAGTAAACTTCGGACAGATACACTAACACAAGCATGAATAAAGTTTTTTTTAATTGCTCATCTAAAAATGTTTAATCTTTGATTGAGTGCGGTTGCTCTGTTTGTGCAACCATAATGAACAAGATTTCACCATTTTAAAAACATAAACAAAGGCGAAAAGCAGAATAAAAATCTTTTAGTCGACTCGAACTCAATACAATGTTTTGTATTCTGCCACTCTAATTTTTCCCCTTACTGGAACATGGAACTGTTGCCAGATTCAGTCTCTACCCTATTATAGAACTCTTTGGTTAAGGGATCTTAAAACTTTTAGGAATATTTTCTCTCTTTAAGCTCAGTGATAGGGATAAATAATCCCTACGCCTTTTTCCTACCTACTTTGTAGGGAAATCACTGAAGTGTGATGATGCCTCATCTGATTTCACCTGTCAATCATTTGGATGGCGAAACGCTGGAGAGGGCGAATTTCCGGAGACACGGAGCTCCTTATTATATTGAAAAGGAACACACAACTCAAAAGTGGATAAAAGAACTAGAAAGGGTTTTGGCTCTCCTCTGATATGCCCCCCTCTTGGCGAGATTTTAATTTTTCGCTCGATACGAAAATCGCCAATAAGGCGATAACTTGGCAACCCTGGTTTTGCAACTTGAACGCTGGAAAGTAGTTTCTCGAAGTTTGTCTTTTTGCACGTGTATGTGTGGTAGGAGGTAGGTGCTCATATGTTTCGCTCTTAGGGAGATGTTAAGTTGAATACTCTAAAATAAAGTTTCAATTCAAACTTTATTTTAGAGTATTCTTTTTCTTGTTGTTTTTTAATGTTAATTTAGTTGAATTTTCTATTTTAATTATGAGTTCGGTTTGTGATGTTGTCCAAATGTATCAATTGAAATTTTTGAATGAATCTTCTTTTTCTTTTTCGTCAGGTCGTCCAACGTTTGGACGTACCGGAGTCCTAAATAGATTTTTATATTTAAACTAATTGAAAATACAGAGGTTTTTTTAGAATTTTTAAGGGAAATTGGTTTACTTAAGAATGAAATGTTATGTTCTAGATGTAATTCTGTTATGAAAATTAAAAAAACTAAAAAATGTTCAGATGGGTTAATTTTTTTTTGTAGAAAGGTTATTGGGGGTGTTGTTTGTGGAAAAGAAGCAACGATCAGGAGTGGGTCATGGTTTAGTTCTAGCAAGTTGAAAATAGAGGAGATTTTTTTGATAACATATGAGATTTTAATTGGGACCAAAACTGCTGATATTGAAAGTCAATATTTTTTTTCATCACAAACTTTAGCCGATTGCGAAATTATATTAATGAAGAAATATTAAATTACATTGAATTAAAATCCGAACAAATATTCCTAAGAGCGGAACATATGTGCACTGCCTCACGTGAGGAAGTAAAAGAAAAGTAAAAAAGGTAAGTGAACATATTTTGAATTATTGTGTTTTTAGTGTGTTTCTGGTAGTTTGTATTTTGGTCTGGTTGGCATTTTTGTAGCACAAAAATGGTGTTAATTTCACATAAAATCTGTGACTTTATTGTATACTGAACGGAGGAGATCTGTGACTTATATCCGACTGTGATGTATATTAAAAGTCGGAGGGATAACGGACCGAGCGGCAGCGAGGTCCTGGCGAGCCCGAGGTCTCATAGTACTTTCGTAATGAGACCTCGGCTCGCCATGAGACCGAGGCAGGGCCGGCGAGCCGAGGTCTCATTACGAAAGTACTATGAGACCGAGGGCTCGTATCCCGGAGAAACAACGGAAAAAAATTAATGCATTAATTTCAATAAATAATTAATGACATAATTTGAATTTTTCCTGTTGGCGCTAAAAAAGCATCGCTAAGAACGATGTATGACATATGACGTCATACATAGTTTTCTTGGCGACGCTTTTTTGGCGCCAACAGGAAAAAGTCGCCAAGAGGGGGGTATATCAGATTTGTTCCATTGGTTGCTTTCTTGCTGATAATTTTGTGGAAAGGAGGAGTGTCAAAAATGTTATTCGAAAGTTTAGCAAACACTTAGGGTGCATTCGGAAACGCGGATCGGTCGCCTCGGTGCAACCGTAAGCGTTCGGAAACGCTTGCGGTGGAACCGGTGACGTCACTTAACCGCGTTCGGAAACGCTGCGGTTGTTTTCTGGCGTCGACTTGGTAGCAACTAGAGTCCCTATATGAAAACGTAGTTTTCAGAGTTGCGACAACGCGGTATCATTTTCCTATTGGTCGAAGACCGCCTGAGGCAAGGTTTCTTCTTCTCCCGTAGGATTAACATGGAGCGTATGACAGTGCTGTGGAAAAACCCAGAATCTGATAAATTAAAGGTGAGTCCAAGATTTTAATGCTCATATTACTGTTCTACAATGTTCAAATTATACGTATGTAGCTTTACTTGAGTGAGTCCATTCCTATTTCTTTAACTTTCGCGTAATTATATCAAGAACATGTGTTCCGGTGTGCTAAAATTCCCTTCTGACACTTTATTTGGGTCTTTTATTGTTAGTTTTCCTGTTAAATCATTTAATCCAATCACAACGTTATTGAAAAACAACACTTTAAGACAAGGCAAAAGTTTAAATTGTGTAAATTAAATTTTTTTAACGATAGATCTCTGTATTCGGTTTGGCGCGATCAATTTCGTGCTTGGCGACGAGTGGAAGTAAACAAAACATACACTTGTGATGTACGTGAGGATGTCTTAACTTGTGATTTGTATTATAAATGCTGTATGTTGCAGATATTTTTTTTAAAAATAAATGTGACTTGATATTAAAACCCATTTTAACTTATGTTTTAATGTTAGGGTTTTTATTTTTCCTGATCATTGACAAAAATTGACTTATGTATCATTTTTAATATTCCTTCAAGCTATAAAACTCCAAGTTAAATCTTCTCTTTATGCAACGTAAGTATTTACAATGTCAAATTTTTGTTTTTTGAAAGGAGATGCAGAGGAAGTAAAATGCTTATAAATTATAGAACTTTCAATGCTTGCTAGCAGTATCTTTTAATAACGTTTAGATTTAAGGAAAAACGATTTGTTATGATTTTCTGCCAAATATTTATTAGTTAAAAATTGTAAAAAATTGCCAAAGCGTTTGAAGTGGATATGAAGTAGAACACTTGCTTGACACACGGCAGTTTTTATCGATTTTTTAGGTTGAGCGAGCCAATTTAAAATGTACTATTTTATTAAAAATTTAATGAATTGTTGGCAGTTTTGGTTATTTTGGTAATTTACTCTTTTTTATTCAACAAGCATGTCACTCGCTGTGTGTTCCATCATAAACAGAAAACTGAGATGTTCTAAGTTCGTTTCAAGTAGTGTGTTGGTACTTTTTATTGTGCTCTAATTAGGGTTTACTAATTTTTAGGTTGCCTAGTTATTTCCTTTACATGCTACTCTTTCTTTATCACTTGAAGAATAAAGTACATGCTTCAGGTTATTATCATCAGGTTTTATACCCCGCTTCAGGTTAGTAAAAATTTCTATTTTTATTGAGAAAATGATTTTTAAATAGTTATGGCCATGATTGATACATAATTAAGTTTTAACGAGTGTTGAATTACCTTTGAGATCAGGACCGTTATCAAGGGTTTTTGAGATTGTAAAAATCCTTCCAGCAACAGCTCTTGTTTGTCAGAAATTAGGTACATTTAAAATTTTGCGGGTTGAAATATCAATACTTTTATGATAAAATGCTGAATCAAAGATTTTTTAAGTGAAACTTTTTATGCGAGGGCTTTGAAGTTATGATCCAACCTTTTTGTGTGACGAAAAGTGGTGGGGATAAGCAATGTCGGTTAGAAGGAAAGCAATGGCTTGCTTGCCTTCAGGTATTGGAGAAAAGTGAGGCATTACACTCTTCTCGCTTCCTTTCTCATTTTGTATGGTTGCTTGTACTGCGTTCAGGCAGCGCAGAGATCAATATGTACATTTGTAATTACTTACTTTAAATATCGTCAACAGATCATTTCTCTTCTTAAGAAGGAAGAAGATGATCATTATCAGTGGACACATGTATATAATTTTTTGTAAAAATATGAATAAGAAATACAATCTGTTCAAAAGTGTTTGATGAATAGTTAAAATGTTTCACGTCTATCGTGTGTCATTATGACACAACCTGTTTCTTGGAATCAAACTTTAGTCTACTCTTCTAGATCAGCAGAAAAATAAAGTACATGAAGCTCTCACCCCACATCAAGTTCGTAAAAATTTCGATATTTGGTGGAAAAATGATTTTTTAATAATCTATCTCGATTAATGTGGAGTTAAATTTTAACTAGTGTGGCATTTTAAAATAAAGGCTGTCATAATGGGTTTTTGAGATTATCCGTAAAGATCAGGGTTCGAAAATATCTGATATTTTGATATATATTGGATATTTTGATATTTATCCGATGTTTTCAATCAATGCAAAATAAAGTGTTTAGTAACTACTTCCTTAAATCAGAGTTGTTTATTTCTCTTATATTATTATTATTATTATTATAATGCATCCACTTTAAAAGTAATGTTTCTTTCATTATTTATATTCATTTATTACATGTTCGTGATTTTGCCTCACCCACTCAAAAGGTAATTCAATTGCATCCGAGTTCATTTCAACCACTCATAAAAATAAATGTATAAATAAACAAATATTCAATTTATCAGAGATTATCTTAATTTGTTAAAGGCTTTAGAAAATCAATACTTTTTTCAGGAAATAGAACATTGAAATAAAGGGGAATTCAAATGCTCTAAGACAATGGTGCCCAATATACGGCTTTCAAAACTGATTCATGTGGCCAGCTGAAATATCTGGTATAGATAAATGAATTTACTGAAAAATGTGGCTTTATTTTAAAGAATCTAAATTTGAGCATCAGTTATATTGCATTCTCTATATTTTTACTTCACTTAAATTTATATGTTAAAGCCAAACAAGAACAGTTTATAAATAGTTTCTACAGTATGCACTCACATTTTTTCAATCACAAGCACAAGTAAGCTCTTTGATGAGGTAGTGGCATTCACGTAAAAGTTTAAGACAGGAGTTTAATTTTTTTTCTCCTCAATCTTGACTAAAACCATTAAAGAAATTAATTTATAGTTTTCTGAAAATTACTCAGGACTGCTGAAATAACACTTTCTGGAAAAAAATTTGTTCAATATAACTGTGCCATGTGATTTCGTGATAGGATTTGTAGGACCATAGGAGCTATTTGTTGGTCAGAAAATAAAATAAAAAATATTAATATTATTAAAATAATTGGGACTTGAACAACGTGCCCCACTGTCCAACATACCCCACCTATCCCTACAATTTTGCTGTGGATATTCCTAAGTGAAATGCAGAAAAAACAAGAAAGTTTTCTCACGGTTCCTATAAAATTTGGAATCACGAACAATCATTACTTATTTTAGTCATCATAAACTGATGATTTCTCTTCTTAAGAGCAAAGATGATGCACACTAAAAAATATGTACATAATATTATGTACATAAATGAATGAAAAACACAATCTATGCTAGTCAAAAGAGATTGATGAATTAAAATATTCCCTGTAATATGTGTTTTACTTTTTCATGTGTTTTTAGAACACCCTGTTATTTGAAATTAAACTTTACAACACACTTAATGCAGAGTAGTTGAAATACAGCTCTATTTTAAGTTAAAGTATGTTTATTTATTTTCCATTTATAATTTTATGAACTACTTTAAAAAACATTCCTGCCAATTCAAAACATCAGCCGTATTGATGATTTAGCACATTTGAAGAGTTTTACTTCAGTTTTTAAATTTATTCGCCCTTAATGTTTTTTAAGTTTCTTCCAGATATTCTGCAACTTAAAGAAAGCACAACTACTAATTGAATAGTAGCCCTGATGCAGATGTTCTAGAAAACTCATGATAATATTGTACTGTTTGCTTAAAAAATTGTATAATAGAATGATCTCCAGTATTAAGTTTACAAGGATGTCCAGAAATCATTTTCGAAGTTTTCTTAGCTTGACAGCTTTATTAAAACTAATTTTAATGAAGTTGTTTAAAAACTAATAATAAATTTCCATGTATAATATGCCATTCATGTTTGTTATGTTGAAAACTTCAGGAAATTTGTTGCCGAAATGGTCTTTGGACTTTCAACAACGACATACAAACCAACGAAAATTTTGTGTTTAAATGCTAAATAGTGTAATTAAATGAAATTTTGATCTTCATACAGACAATGCTGTATTTCTGATTTGTTACGCTTATTGTCAAATTTATTATCATTCATTTGTATAATAATATTGAAATGTAAAGAGGTTAAACAAACAATACTTTTGCAACAGAAATTTTGCTGGAATTCTGTTTTGATTCTCTAAATTTAGAGTTTTGAATTTGTTTTGTAAATCAAGTGCTTTCTTTAAGTTTATGCTTGTTTGTCATGTAAAAATATTGTTTTCAATTCAGATTTATAATAAATTTTTTGGTATTTAAGGCAAGGCTAAAAAATTTAGGTATACATGAAATTATGAAACATGTATTTAGGTTTGTTTATTGTTATACCTTATTTCAGCATTAAATGAACAGTTCATTTCTGCTTATTCTGTTCCTGTAATTATCCAAAACACCCCCTCCCCTCTCAAAAAGAGATTTTTCTCCCCACTTAAACTACAGGACAGAATTTGAATAACTGCAAATAGCTCCAATTTTGGAAGGGATTGGTAGCAACTGTTATCATAGTCCACTTCTGACTGTCAATGCACCTGTTCTGTTTCTGACTGAGTTCTGGAAGCATTTTTCAGTGTATTAGAACATACGTCGTGTTCATCCATCCATGATATGGAGTAGTGAATGGAATAACAATCTATATGAAAAAATCTGAACAAAAAATTCAATTTATTTCAATCAAGGGAGTTTTTTTTCATAAAAATTCACTTCACGAATAGTATAAGAGAAAATAAATTACAAGCATCAGTATATTTTGCCCTGTCTAATCGAAACTCCCTGATTGAGTAAATTGGAATAAAGCCTATAACAAAATTTATTTTCTTTATGTTTATAAGTGACTGAAAATTTTAATTAAACTAATGTTTTGTCCATAATTATTAATTTTAGGAAATGATACTTTGGAGTAAGGAATTTTTAAAAATTTGGTAATACTAACTACATTTTGAACATCTAAATATTTTGACATTACGTTGCATTTCAGAAAACATAAAGATTAATCTTTGCCTATTTTGTTACTTAAGCAGTTATTAATGATAATAGTTTGTCCCAAAATCTATAAAAACTACAAATCCTGTTTCGGTACCCTGAGTTTGAGTTTGATTGCCTAGTTGAGAAAAATGTCTTTGTTTCCTCGTTTTTTCCTCGTGTAAAAATGTTGGAAATTCTGTGTTTGAAATAAAGTTTACAGATGTAACAACACCAAAAAATAAATTGAACATTAGAGACTTTGGTTGTAATTTTTATGTGGTAATGACCTGAAGACTTAGTATGGAATTAATGAGTTTTCTTCATGCTAAGTTGTATTTAAAATATCTGTCAAAATTAAATGTAAACATTGCTTTTCCACGAAAATAGAAAATAAGTACAAGTCCTCTACTTTTGCTGTGAATGATTTTTTCTTTGTAATATTGTTTTGATGTGAAAACATTGTTCAAAATTTAAGTAATAGATGTATGATGCAGAGAAATAAATAAATACCAATAGATACATTTGTTTCTTATTCATATGAGTTGAAAATAAGTAATGTTTAAAATTACACCCCCTCAACTCCTCAATTTATTTCTGAATATTTCTATCTACATCAAATTAAAGTAATAATATTCAACTTTATTCAAATTAATATTTTAACCAAGAGTGCCTACTGAACCACTAAAATATTTAGAGGTTCTTGGTATTCTTTCTTTCTTTTTTTTTTGGGGGGGGGGGGTTACCTCGTTTTGACCATCTACCTATTTCTTGTTTTGAACTTTCAAATTTTCTTTTGCATATTTATCTTTCAAATTTTTAATTTAATGTTTAACTTAATCACATTTAAATCAGAAAATTGTACAGGGTAAACTTAAACATACAATTTTAATTAGCATTTTTTTAAAATAGAAAACCATTTTAATTAGTGATATAGCTTTTTAGATGGTTACAGGATATATTTTTAGATTTAAAACTCTTTACAACGTTTGCCTTTCCGTTCATTTATTTATTTTCATTTTCTTACCTTTTTTTATCTCTTTATTTATTTTGAATCAATTAAATTCTAACACATGGAGGTGAGAATTCACATGCTGCTAACCAAAAAAAAAAATAAAAAATTATTCCAAAAAGAAAAAAAAAAAACTGTCGGCAGATTTATATGGATATATTTTTGCTGAAATTAAAAAATAATAAATTATCACTTAGTTGTAACTGTAAAAGGCATGTGACAGCAAAGTTGCACTTTTTGAAGATTAGCCCATTAGTGACTGAAGTTTTTAATTAAACTAATGTTTTCTTTTTTGGATGAAAATGCTGAAAATTTTGTGTTTTAAATAAAATTTATAGATACAATAACACCAAAAAGTAAATTGAACAACAGAGATATGTGTTGTTTACAACAACAACAAGATTACAACAATAAGATCATGCTATTGATCTGAAAACTTAGCATGAAATAAATGAGTTTTCCTCATGCTAAATTGTTTTTAATTTTTAGTTTTTGCTTTGTCATAAAAATTCAAAATAAGTACAAGTCCTTTTTTGGTGCTCTGAATTGTTTTAATTTTGTTTCATTAAAAAAATGTCTACTATCTAACTACCTTTCATTCTAGTATTGTTTTGGTATAAAAATGTTGTTGAAAATTTTAAATAATAGATAGTGTACTTTCAAGAAATAAATATAAAATAATGGAGACATCTGTTTCTTATGCATATAAGTATGTTGAAAAAATATAATGTGTCAAAATACACACCCCCCCCCCTCCTTTACTTCCCAATTTATTTCTGAATATTTCTATCTGCATCTAGTTTCAAATAAAAATGACCTCTGATTAATATAATTTCAGTTTTCAACTTTATACAAATTAATCTATTTACTGTGTACCCACTAAACCATTAAAATATTCAGAGGTTCTTAATCTCTTTTTTTTTTTTTTTTGAGTGGGTTGGGGCGAGATTGGATCCCCGCAGTGTGGGGTGCCCCACGTCTTAAGGGGTTCAATGGCCTCTGATATTAAAGAAAAAAATTGAAAAAACCTAGCACTAAGACTTATTTAACGTTACAAATATACACTGATGGCCTCTGGGGAGGGGCTATACAGATTTTGTTGCAGGAGGCCTAAAATGTATAGATCCTGACCTGGATAGGATACCTTGTTTTAAGCTTCTACATATTTCTAGTATTACTCTTTCAAACTTTCCTTTGCATATACATGGGTGCCACACCCCTAACAGTACTCCCCCCCCCCCCCCGTATGTGGGCATCCCAGGCATATATTTCCTTTCGGAATTTTTAAGCTAATGCTAAACTTTTCCATTTAAATCAGAAAATTGTATATTTTTCCTTTTATAGAAAAAAAAATAAAATAAGTAATGCTTTTGATATCAATACAAGAAATATTTCTATGTTCAAAAATCTTTATAAAGCTTAATTTAATGTAGCAAAAACAAGCAATTTTTTTATGTTCGTTATTTGTTGCTTATTTATTTATTTTCATTTTCTTAATCAGTCTTTATTCTTTCATTCCTTTTGAATCAATTAAAATTATTATATAATTTTCGTTGTCTCGGAATCTTTTGATTAGTTTAAAATTGATCGTATTAAAGAAAATAAGATTTTAGAAAAATCTGCTCTTAATTCTGCTAACACAGGGCCATTTTGTCTTTTTTTAATGTTTGAATCAAAATCGAGCGTTTCACTTATTGAACAGCATGCATTTTCGAATCCGCGTGCTTACATCCTTCAGAACCCGTTTCAGCCACTCTTTCCGCTCCCGTTTGCGACTATTTTTTAAAATGAAACTCGAAAGCGAACAAGGAGCCAATCTTGCAGCTCGGCGGCAACCCTATTTTCACCCTGTAACCGGTAGCGCTTTCCGAGCGTAGCTGTTGTCGCAACTCTGAAAACTACGTTTTCATATAGGGACTCTAGTAGCAACCTGTGGCACCGCTGTCTGGAAGCGGTTAGCGAGATCACAAACGTCACAAAGTCTGTGTTGGCCAATCCGGTCGTGTTTCATGTTTTGATCGTAACGCACGTGACTTGCCTATTATGAAAGTTACGCTTTAATTTGAGTGTCGTTTGCTGCTGAACTAGAACTACCGCGGTTTAACCACGAGCGTTCGGAAACACAGCTGTTCTACCGGAATTCCTAGAGAAATTCCAAATACGTCATAACCACACCGGACTAACCACGCGGTGTAACCGGTGGATCGTTTCCGAACGCAGCCCTATTGGAAAGTGTTGTAGAATTAAAAAAGAAAAATATATTTTTTAAAAAGAATTTGTTGTAGTCGCTAATAACTCAAATTTACATTAGTTGAATCAACTGAAAAGCATAAACACTATTATTTCTTCATTTTATCTAATTTTATTGTTAACTAACTTTAATTATGAATTTTCAAACTATTCCGGTTATGATGACACTTTGTTGACAGTCCCAGAGGTGTCGTGATAACGAGGTTCGATTACATACATGCATTTATTTATTAAGAAATTTTAAGCATTTTTATAACTGTTTTTCTCATGAGTGTCACTTTGTTTCCTAAATAAAAGGTCAAGTTTATGATAAAACCCTATTAAATGAAACATTAAATAAGGAATTTACTTTCAAAACGGATTATATCCAGTTTTATATATATATATTTTTTTTTGACACAACGAAAAAAACGTTTTACGCACGAACACTAACTGTTAGAATTTCGAAAGTTTCACAATGTTTTGGTAGAATAACAAGTGACTATTGGTATAAGTCTAGGAATTATTCCTCAATTTTATCAGACCTACATTGCCAATTTAGATGTATAATTTCAGATGTATTCCCTTTTGGTGTAAAACAGTGGATATCTTATCTTTTGCAAAAAACACGTATTTTCTAGTTTACTTTCAAAACGGATTATATCCAGTTTTTTTTTTTTTTTTTTCAAAACGAAAAAAGTTTTACGCACAAACACTATCGGTTAAAATTTCGAATTTTTCACATTGTTTTGGTAGAATAACAAGCGACTATTGGAATAAGTCTAGGAATTTTTCCAAAATTTTATCAGACCCAAATTGCCAATTTTCTTTAGGATATATTCCTTTTTGGTGTAAAACAGTGGATATCATCTCTTTTGGAAAAAAAGAAAACAATTTCTTCAGAAATCAACTTTAAAATTGAAACAAAATATTCCAACATTTTTTAAAACATTGTATATATATATTACTCTACTAGATTCCTTCTTAATTACTTTATTCTTTTCATTGAACATTTCAAGAAAAAAAAAGGATCTTCAATTGAATTAAGTACACTGTTAAAAAAAACCTGAAAGTTCAGGTAGTTTTCTGACTGATTTTAACAGAATATTTCCGTAATGCTTCAAAACGTATTTTTTCCTTACAACAACGTAAACATCCCGACGAAAACGGAATTTTTCCATTTCTAGGGTTGCCGCTGTGCTGTACTTTGCTCTGATTAGTCTTCAAGTCATGATAAACATCCCTTATTAATAGTGCTTATTAATCGCACTGTTACATTTTGCTAATTAAAAGCATATTTAGAATAACAACTCGGATGTTGTAGACAAAATAGATGGCTTGCTATTTCATGTCTGGAGAGTAATATACTCGTTATGTCAAAATTGTTTATACGCCTTTTAGCTTTGTAGGTTTGGAAAAATGTTCGCGCCATTTTTAGACTGGCAGATGTGTTTTGATAGCTCTGATGATTTGATGTGGGTTTTACTGAGTCAGTATTAGAATATTATTGCGGTGTATTATTTTGCTCAATACTTCGAACAATTCTATTCGTTAGTCATATTGTGCGTTCTAGCCGTGAGAATAGTTTTAGAATTCCGTGTTATCCATTTAAAATAAAGGCTATTGGATTACTTGTATCCAGATGCAATGGAGACACTTAAATTTAGCACCGCTGGTCACATGTAAGTATTGTTGAATATCTTTGTACATGTTAAAATACAAATGTATTTTTCTTGTTAATATGCATTTGATAGAATTCCGATGGTAGCAGATTTAGAATTTATAGAACTATTATAAAGTTACTGTTTTTGCTCTAACGCGTTGTATTCTTGAAAATCATTAAAACGTTAAATGCCAACATTTCGTATCATTCTTCTTCGCCGATTCATAACTTCGCGGGTCTAAAACTTCGCCTATCCAGAACTTCGCGCATTCATAACAATGAACTTCCATAAACATATCATTTAAATAAACTTAGCAAACAAGTAAAGATGTCTTTTTTTTGGGGGAGGGGGGGGAGGATTGTTCAATGATTTCCAGGAACGCATTAAACACACACGCATATTAAACACTTTAATGTTCTATAGATAAATAACTGAAAAATTTTTGTTGATTCAAAATTTTGTATTTCATTTTAATTTTTTTCATCATTTATTCCTAATCCTATTTTAAAATTAGTTTTTCAAAATTTGGAAGAGAAAAATTCAGAAGCATTCCCCCCTCGCTTTCCGCGGTGTTACTCATAATTAGCTCGCCTCTTCATTCGAGGAGAGAGAAATTGAATGATTGAATTTTTTTTTCGAAATTTTAAATCTTAATTATGCGGAGATGTTCTATGATACATGGATTAATGAAAAAATAAAATAAAATTTTAAGTTAAGAACTGCCACAAGAGAAATGATTTTTAGAAATTTGAGGTTTTAGCAAAAAGTAATCTTAAATAAATTTTAACATAGAGTATATTGGGATAAAATAGGGACTTTTACCACTAGTCGTTATAATGGAATGGTCTTTATAATGTGTGGTCGTTATAACGAGCGTCGACTGTTTATGTAATTTAAAGATTTTTTTCACATTAAAACTAAAATAATTTAATTTTCAGAAGTTTTATTTCAGATGCGAAAAGTAATACACGCACAAAGTTTTGTACGCACGAAATTTTGACTGTGCGAAGTTTTGCCCACGAAGTTTTGACCCATTACCGATAACAAACTTGCAGCCAGTGCTTGGCTCCGCTATTTTATTTGTGAACTACTTTTGAGTTAGTTAGTATGGCAAATTAATACTTGGATATGTGCCCTTTTGATATAAAAGTGAATTAGCGGGTACCGGCAATTAAGGGATAAGTTCCACTTTGCTGTGAAAGACCTAGCGAGAAATATGGGGATGAATATACACTGTTTAGTAGGTAAAACCAATGTTTACGCATTTTTTAACAGTAGATATAAAATACTTCGAGAAAAAAGAAATTCATGGGTCGATAGGGCTATACTAGACATTCTGAAAACGAAAAAAAAAAAAAAAAACGATTTTTCCAAAAGTGGATGTAATTCGTTAATCCGTTTTGAAAGTAAACTCCTCAAATGTTTTCATTGTAATTGCCATGAGTAGCTGAAAAATTTCAATACTGAAACCAATTTTTAAAGATTAAAGAAAAAGTTTTTATAAAATAAAAATGCTGAATTTTAGCTGTTGTAACTCATGAGAGACAGTAACACTCATGAGAGATGAACTCAAATGAAATAATTTATTGTAGAGTTTGGGCTTTAATTTTTCTAAAATAAGTAGTTATTTGAATACCATATTTTAAGAATTAAAGATTTTCCTAAGCAACACATCCAAATTTGATTTTTGCAAACATTAGCTTAGCGCCAGTGTTCACTCTTCAATTTTTAATAAATGTGAATTGATGCATGTATATTGTACATATGTAAAAAAATATATCCAAAGGTATGAGCAAAAGGTAATGCAATATCCGTAACTATGGATATACTCATTATTTGGGTCTCTTTTACCATGGTTGCCATGAATGTTATCTTTTTAGTAACACTCATGAGATTTATAGAGGAATTCTTTGCTGGAATAAATTCTATTTGTGTTTTTGAAAATTTAATTAGGTCTCTTGTTTCCTTAACTATTGCCTAATTGAATATTTCTATGCTAAAAAAAATATTACAAAATAAATGAGTAACACTCATGAGATTTGATTAAAATTCTTTACATTAAATTGCACATTTCAATATTATACAACATATAAGGAATAAATATATCCAATTTTCGACTTACATATTCATTACATACCTACTCAGATACCAGAAATACTTGCTTATTTAAATAAACATAGCTAAAACAAACTCCTTTTTGGAGTTAATCCAAAACTCCATTGTGCTCTTGCGTTGTCACTGGAGCCAAGATAGCACAATGGTGGCCTGATAATTAAAGTAATATACTTGCAACCAAAGGGTACCAGGTTCGATGCCAGATGGAAAAAAATCATTCATGTTTGTTAATGGTGACTGGGGCATGCTAAAAGTCCTCCAAGATGATGTGGTCACAAAATCCTCCAAGTGGATTGATACCTCTGGGAGTGCTAAACCAGAGATTGCTCAGTTCTGTGTTGGATCAAAAATACGGAGCTGTCTTCAGGGCCCCATCCAACCCGTAAAACCACAAATAGATGTAGGTACGGGGGAACCTAGAGAGTGTTGTGACTTGAGAACTGGAACATTTTTAGCCATTTTTAAAAATGGCTGAACAAATCACTAAATGTTTTGCACTTTGCAAGAAAACAATAAATCCCTTTTCAAAATGTAGGCACTTAAAAGACTTGGTGCATTAACGACATCCGTCTTCAATAGTTAAAAATGCAGCAGCTTTGTATTAAATTGTAAAATATATAGTCTTCTAGGTGAAAGTAACTTTATTTGAAAGAAAAAACAAAACAAATTTAATGGAATCATTTTGTTGCTACATGTTTTTTTTGTCATCTGTCAAGTTATAAATGATAACCCTTTTTAGATTAATTGGTTAGCCAAATAATTAAATAAGTAACCCAGGTTCCTTCAGACATCTCTCATAACATCTCTGGTACACAAAAACATTGACAGTGATTGTATAGTATATATTGCAACAAGAAGTACATTATGTTAGGGACACTTAACGATAAAATGAAAATAGAAATTTTATTACATTCTAAATTAATTAAATCTAGAATTTTGTAAAAAAATGCAGTATAATTGAGTGTAGTATTTTATAACTGAACAAATACTTAATCATAGAAAACGACTTTGCTAAAAGGTACTCATTCCATTGGAACAATATCAAAAGTAAAACACAGAACAATATTCCGAAATGTTCTTTAAACTCATAATTTCTATACATAAGTTAAGAGTAAAACAATACAAGAATACAGTTGACTGCCGCTACAATGCAATTCGACTTACGTGAAATGGCTATAACGCAATTTTTTCCCCAGTAAATAATTTTGGACCTAACTTCTCCTTGCCTGCAACGCGATAATTTTCAGAGGGAATCGCTGTGTGAAAGCATCAGTTTTATTATTGGCTAACTAAAAATATTTCTTTCGTGAATGGAAATGGACCTTCATCACTTTAGCATCACTGGCAGTGGAAGTTCCCACACCGTACTAGTCTAAACATAGCTTTTTTTGCGTATAGAAATATCTACTCCGCATATACTTAACATATTTTTTTCATTCTAAATGCGAAAGTTGATGGAATATAAGACATCTAAAAGTGCTGTTGTAGTATCTAAAATTTGTGAAGATAGAAAGAAAAAGAGAAAGTTTCTGGCAATTAAAGAAACGCTGAAGGTTCTCAATGTGCTTGAACAACTAAAAAATGAGCTGAAGGTAGCACGACAATTAGGTGTGTGAATCTTTTCTATGACAATAAAATGTCAAGAAAAGGAAATCCGTAAAAGTTCGCTGAGTAGTATCTAAGCAAAATGCAAAAATTATGAAAATGGAAGCTGCTTTTGTAACGAGAATTAAAAAGACCAGGAAGAGAAGTATTACCATAGATGTACACGTTATAAAGGAACTAGCGAAGCAACTGTATTTAAAAATATAATAACGATTTGATCTCGCAGCATAAATCCATCAACATCTTCATTTTTTAAAGTTACAAATATCATTACTGGGTCTACTGTACAGTATTATTATAGTACATCATTTTATTACTACACCATACTGCCCGTACTGTACTTGTTTATTTTATGTTTCTCTTTCCCGTGGATAACTGATTTGGCGCGTTGTAATAGTATTTTGTAATAATTAAAACGGCTTTTTTAGAAATACAAATATTAATTCAGTTCTTTATGTAAGAAACAGTAATGTATGATTAAGGAATGATTTCAAACAGTTTGAGGTGGTGTTAATAAGGAGTGTCTAAAATAATTAGGTACGTTCATAAAAAAAATACACACACCCTTTTCCATAAGGCAAAGTTTGGACTTACGTGAGGGGTCTTTTAATGCACATCTCCCGTAAGTCAGGATTCAACTGTACCTGAGTTTTATCCAACATTTATTTAGATAATGAGAAATATATATAGATCAAATTCTGACAAACTCATTACTTAAATTATTTAAGCATTCTTCAATAATGAAATCAATATAACAATCTTTTATAAAATTAAATGCCATTACACTTCATTATTATTCATTACATTTAAAACAAACCATTTCATGAAAATTTGATATTATCTACTTAATATAGTCAAAACTAAGAGTATTTAAAATAATAATAAAATTTAAGACCTTATTGAATAATGTAATATAAAGAAACTTATCATCATTCTTTCATGAATTATCATTTTTATTTTTTATTTTTTATGTTCAAGCATTCAATAGAAGAAGGGCATTCTGCCCTCAAGTGAAGTTAAATCAATCCAATGGAAAACACCTCCGAGCACATACGTCCCATGTTCCACCGTTTGATGCCCATTATCAAATTCCTTTTTTAGATTCCACAAAGTCAAAAACAATTCCAAAAGAATATTCGAGAACAAATTGAATATTAAAACTTTTTTTTCCCACCGCACATAATATGGGAAAAACTCAAGAGAAAGTCCAGCAAGAGACGGAAATTCCAGCAACCGTTGTATAATGCCATACTGAACAGTCAATCATATCAAATAATCCCAACAAGTTGGCGCCACACATGAAGTATAGCTGCACTTAAGATTTACTTTGCAAATCCATACAGAAGAAAGGCAAAATTTGCACTGCAAGAGTATTCATTAAGTAGAAACGAGACATTTCATTCCCCAGCATCATTTGAAAAAAAATGTAGTATTTCCAGTATTGTCTCTAAAATTGTGCAGTAAATTGAATTTGAGAGGTCCCAACAACCTCCGTATTTGCGCTTAGTTGAGCTACAAAGGGAATCGTGCAAACTGCTTATGCGTCTTACTTTGAATATCTCAAAAATTCATTTTTGCAGATACTGCCATTTACCTGCCCAATGTAGCAATAAAAGCAGTTACTGCTAATTACCACTAATTAAAAAAATGCTTTTTTTTTCAGTGGCAACAGACTAAAAATGCTTGTTAGAAAAAGTTATTGCTAAATTAAGGATAGTGTTAAATCGAGGAGCATAAACACTTAATACAGTTAAATCTGGACCAGTGAACTGTAACATTTAATTGAGAAAAACCTTAAATCAAGTATTGTTGAGTCGAAGTTATAATGTATTAGAGATTTCAAAAATGCAAAAAAAAAAAAAGAAAATCGAAAATTTCGCAGTTACTGCTGTTTACCCACCCATGGCAGTATTCAGTGAAATAGTTTTTTAATGTCAACAGTTTAATTTGCATCAGATATTGTACAATAAAGGAAGACACTAAAAAATAAAAATATTTTTTATTAAAAATTTCAAAAGACAAATTGTTTTTTCCACCCTCCATTTCTTTCACAGGTAATTTTTAAGCCATACCTTGGTAAATTTCACATATTTAAAGTGAAAGCACCTACAACCTTAGTTTTTGCAGCACCTGTAAAAGAAAAAAGAAAATCATCAATGCATCTAAAACTCTTTCTTTTCATTAAATCATTCTCACTCAATTGTAAGGGCATGGCTAGAGCAGGTAAACTGCGAGTGCATTGTAACAAAAAGCATTTGTACAGTTCAATATTCTATGTCCAAAAGTAAAAGACACCCCACTTAGATTTGACTACCTCAAGTATTGCAATGTGTATGATATTTCCTGTAGTTTAATTATTCATGTTCACAAAATAAACAATGTTTTCTATAACATTTTATTTAGTTCACCATTTCAGTTTTTAATTCTTTCCAAATCAACCCGTTTGCACTCAGCGTCTTACAGGTGCTATGCAATGATTCCTCTCATATCAGCCCAGCAGCACTTCCATGCTATGTGCTCTGATTGATGCTAACGTCCCAGCGTCACACATATGCTTTCTCGAAATGGAACAATTGAATTGAATATTTAAACGATAATGGTGTTAAATGGCTATAACTTTCATCATTATATTCGAGTCACATGGTATCTGACCTTCATGTACAGGCGTCAGTCGCTAACATTCGAGTCTAACTCCTGAAACCTTAAAAAGAATGTAAACTCCTCAGGTTTAATAGTTGCCTTTGATGTCACATGTGTGTCGCTATCTTGAGAATGAAATATCAAGCTCAAATTGAAAACTAACTAACTTTTATTTATAAATCAACAACTGTAAATAATAAAAACTTCTGTAAATAGTAAAAACAATCATGAAAGATTTCAACAGCATTCAAATTAATCCTTAAGTTAAAAAACAAAACTATCTCCTACGCTGAGATCCCGACGCCACTTCTAAAGCGGGCAATCCTCGAAAACAACTACCTCAGCCTATGGGTTGAGAAACGCGAGCAGAAGTGATTTCCTTCTCAATTGCTTCTGTTTATATCTGCCTCCATACGTCACACCGCAAATGTGTACGTAAGAACCACCCGGATCCTTCTAGAACAATCTATCAGTTCTGAGTCATCGGAAGATTACGTCATACATCCGCTCATTTCTTGACGTCACATCCTACGACTCCTTTATTTCGATGTTTACATTTCATCATTTCATTTTTCCGATTAGCGATTTGAAACAGGTGTACGTAAATGGGACAAAAATAACTGCTTGTTCATTAATAAAGAAAAACCGAGTTCATACATTTAATTAGCTTTTAAGATGAATTGGTGAGAATAATACTTGAATTGACATTTTATGGCTATCAGTTTCTTATTTGGGTCTCTCAATAGGATAGATATTTTTATGTAAACAGGCAGTGAATCACTGCTCTGCACATATGATTTATGAGATCTCAATTGCTTTTGTTTATATCTTTGCTTCTTCATTTTTGTTACAAGTAATTGAAAGAGATATACATTTAGCTGAATAAATTATGGGGCAGGGGAGGAAAGTTAAAATATTTTTTGCATGTTTTGTGTTCCAGACTATTGGGATTCCCCAGCTCAATGAGAGTACAGGAATAATTTCAAGAGGCACTGAAGTTTATGATTATTTTTGAATCCTTTATGATATTGTTCTTATTTATTCTCTTTCATTTGGAGACTGGAAGTCTGCAATAAAAATGGTTAGCAAAGTGAGTGAAAGGAAATTTTTTCGAGAGCAACATGAAGCAGTTTTGAGACTTGTCGTGTGGGAATTTAACTAGTTTAAATTCACTGACCTAAGTTATTTTAATTAAAATTACATAAGAAAGAGATTTTTTTGCTACATTTCTTTTTCTTTGATTCTGCACTCACGACGTCTAACTCTAACTTTGTTTTTGTGCACATATTTAACTTTGTGCACATAGTTAAAGTTTTAGTATTCTACTTATTTCACTCCCTTCTAATTATATGTAAGTATTTATATTAATAATTTGTATTCAGTAGTACATTGTATAAGCAACTTAAAAATTAGAAATCATTATTTTGAGATGCTGATTTTATATGAATATTTTTGTAATGTTAGGCTTAACTGCTGTAAATGCTTGGGCTGATGGCGGCATTCCATTTCGGAACGTTCGGTCCCGTGGCTGCGCTTCGTTTTCCGTGCGCTGGTCTTCAAGGGGTTAAAGTTTTACAAAGTTTGTTTACATGATATGAAAAAAGCCTCCAAAAACTTAAATTAAAACTCATCTTTTGTTGTGTTTCTGGCATTTTTCTATTTTGGTTGAAGGTCCTCAGCAGAAGTAGGGAAGAAGTAAACATTGGAAAAAAAAGTTTAAACTTATGAATCTTGTTCTGTTGCAAGCTAACATAATGCTGCTTTTCAAGAAAGATTCTGAAGGTAACACAGGGAATTTATAATGCAATGGCCAGGTAAACGGCAGTAACTGCAGATTTTTTGATTTTTGAAATCTATATTACTTTTGTTTAATGGTACAAACATGTTTATTTGGTTGCTGCTTGAAAAAAAGCACTTTTTGAGCAATGGTAATTAGCAGTAACTGCTTTTATCGCAACATTGTGCAGGTAATCAGCAGCATGTACTTGCTGCTTTTTACCTGCCCACCTCGGAACAGAAACTTTCTACCGTGGGCAGGCAAATGGCCGTAAATAGATTTTTCTTTTTTCCTGCATTTGCATTTTTGAAATTTTTTGCCCGTAACTGTTTTGCCGTGGGTAGATAAACAGCAGTAAATGGAAAATTTTGGATTTTCATTTTTGAAATCTATATTACTTTAGTTTCAGGGTACAAACATGTTTATTTGTTTGTCGCTAAATGAAAGCATTTTTTTAGCAGTGGTAATTAGCAGTGTTTTTATCGCTACATTGAGCAGGTAATCAAAAGTATACATTTACTGCTCTTTACCTGCTCAAAACTGTTGTCCGAAGAATGGAGCATCAATTAATCACTGTCAAAATTTGCACCAAGGCACAACTGTTTTCCTTTTTAGCTCAAAGCGCTTGCTCTGATGGGAGGTCATTGTGACCTTTTATTAGGCAAATTTAAGGACAATGTTATAATACCGCATTTTAAAAAATGATGCATGTTGCTTTTCATTAGATGAAGGTATGCGTGCCAGGTTGCATTTTATCATTCGGTAAAATTAGGAAGCATTAAAGTAAATTGGGAATTACCGCCTTTCAAAAATTTAATTTTTGAGTGTCCTTGAGTGCCCCTAAATAAAAACTATTATTTAGGAAAAATAATCATTTTAAATTTCAAATAAAGTCGAAGAAAATGTTTTGTAACTTAACAGTACTTAAGCATTTTCTAAAAATTCTTCTTTGATTCTTCATATCCATGTTTTAAAACAATAAAACAAAATTAATTCTTCCTAATACACCGTTTTAAAAGGTAACATACAAGGAAACATAAGTAATACTTGGCAGACGATAAATAAATGCCTAGCAAGAGAACAATTAATTCTATTCCAATTGTTTTGTTGCAGACTATATTTTTTGCAATTTAATATTAAGTTGCTGTACTTTTAGTAGTTTGATGAATGCTATTATTAACACACAAAGCATCTCAAGGATCTAAATTTCATAGGATCCTAAGTCATGCTGCTTTATGAATAGGATTGAGCTGCTTTGCTTCGCTGTCGTTGAGGTTCAAAGGAAGGCTGAAGGCAAAAGATTCTGAATTGCTTCAAGACTTAGAGCATGTTGACTATTCAACAGCAATTACAAGGAAGCAGCAAGTGATTGTAAGGGGAAATCGTTACAAATGGAGTGATGTTTTGAGCAGGGTTCTTCAAGTTTTAGGGGCTTTTTTTCATATAAATGAAATTCATAAAAACATTTCTAGAAAAATGAATTGTTTTGCTGATGATGTCAAAGTTATGAGGATTGTAAAATATGGAGAACAAGTAAAACAGTTTCAAGAGGATTTAGATCATATTGCTAAGTGGGCAAATAAGTGGGGTATGGTAGTTAATGTTGGGAAATGCCAAGTGCTACATTTAGGTCATGGAAGTAAGCATACAAATTTTACATGGTTCAGTCATTTGTCAGGCAGAAAATGTTACTGATCTGGGCATGCTTAGTCAAAAGTGCAGCATTGCAAGTAACAAAGCAAACAGAATGCTTGGTCATCAGTAGATTGATTGTTTATCAATCTACTTATTTCAAACAAATCAAATTAGGTTCTTCTGCCTTTATATAGAAGTTTGATAATACCTCATTTGGAGTATGCTGTTCAATTTTGGTCTTCTTGTCTCAAAAAAGGTATTTCTTTAGTGGAAACAGTTAAACGAAGGGCAAGGAAGGGGCTTACAGATTTTGATTATGATGTCAGACACAAAAACAATTGTGTACAGCCTGGAGCAAAGGCGAGTTTGAGGGGACATGATTCAGTTCGTTTTAATCTTTTTGCACAAAAAACAGGATGAGGGGTCTTTGTTTTAAGCCATTCAAATCTTAGGTTAGTTTGGATATTAGGAAAATTTATTACTTTAAAAGGGTTGTGGGATCTTGGAACAGCTTACTGGAAGAGGCTGTAATGAATAAGGGGGCAGATAGCTTTAAGAAGGCCATTGATCTACATTGGGGACTAATAAACTGACCAAAACCAGCCTAGCTGGTTTTGGTGTGACTGGTCATCACATTTCTATTTGCGGTTTCTTTAACTTTAAACACATACAAGTTATTCGCAAATGAAAAATTGCTCAAATAATTTTATCTTTTCTTTACAAAATTTACACAGAGTAATATATTATACATAAATGCATTTGAATACAATTCATTCAAAAATATATTACTTCTGAATATCCCTATAGAAATAAATACCTATTTTACACAACAAGTTGCAACTCCAAATAACATCACAAAAATGTATTTAGAGGCCACAAGATAGCAGGAAAATTGCAAATAATTTAGTTTAAACATAGGTTTAGGCATAGTTTACACAGATTCTGTTGAGAAAACATTATTTTTCAAAATGTAAAAGCTAACTTAATTTGAAATTACTATAATGTCTTCTTTAAGAGATCAACTAAGTATTCAAAACAGTTAGAAATATGAAATTCTCAGGAATGTGATTCTGGAGAAAATTCTTGTAAATAAAAAATAATCAAGAATATGTGAACTAAAGTGTGAGTTAAGAGAAACAAAGATATATATATATATATATATTATATATATATGTGTGTGTGTGTGTATGTGTATATATACTACGTTGTTCTGTTCAAACTTTGTAAATTGAAAAGTTGAAAAAAAATTTCAATAAACTATTAAGTGTTTGAACCATTTTGTTGAAAAAAATATGTAAAAAGAAAATGTTTTAAGCTGCTTGGTGTCAGAATGTGTACATTTAGTACAACTTGATTTATCTTATGCCCACTGAGCAGTTGTTTTATTAACCATTTTTTCTCCTGTACTTGATGGTTTGTTCCTTCAGCCATACTCAAAGAATAAAAAGCGTCCTCAGATATTAAGTGTAAAAAACTAACTACCCATTTAGAACAAACGAGAAATCCCACTGCAACATCCCCCATATGAAAAAGAATAAAACAATCAAAAGGATATCGTTTAAAAAATGATTAAGGTCAAAACAGTTCTCTGAATAAGCGAAAATCACTAATATCTCCCTTCCCCCATCTTCCTGAGGCAAAATAAACACATTCTTCAATTAAAATGACTAAAACGCTTTATATAGGAAAAGCAATTCTTTGCAATTTGAAATATTTTGCCAAATAAACAAAAAATACAAGAAATTACATTTAAGGCAGCTTTAAATTGTAAACAAAAGATCATGCAACTCTATTGTTTATAGCCAAAGTCCCCAAGCCACCATGTTACTGTAATCTAGCCGATCAGTGAGAAAAGTCAACTCCGATGGATTAGCAGTCCGATCTTTCGAACGAAAACTTTTAAAACTTCATATATTGCCTAATTTGTTCTTCCCACCAAAGATAAAGATCTTCTACTGCATTCCACCAACTTTTCCTTTAATAACGTACTGAAAAATTTGATAATCCTTAAAAGTATTCTTGAGATTAGTGCCAAAACTCAGATGGATTTCAGCCGAGGAAACAATTGTTGCTAGGTATGGTACTTTCTGATCATTTGGTTAGGAAAACCTAAAGCACCGATCCGGTCACATGGTTCAACTACGACAACAGAACACACGTTTTGCTTCAACATTCCAGTACTTTACTTTAAAATTTATCAGGGAACCTAAAATCGTTGGTTTCAAGAGGGAGTGAAATGAAGGCTTCAATCTCTCTCTACCTTTATGTATTCTCAATCGACATATCACAGTAAGAAATTTCATTACAAAAAGCAGAGCTGGCTTTCTTATTGTCCTTTGGCAATAGGTTAAATATTTATTTCAGTTCTTGCTCAACAAAAGGTTAAAATAACTATTAATCATTTGGCCAATATAACCATCCAATGTTTAAATTAAGTAATTAAAAATAACGTTTCGGATTCGATTCATCTTGCCTTGAAACCATGCTTGCCACAACTTAATTACACACAAAAAATTTGATCAAAATCCGTCCAGCCGCTTAAAAGCCTTATGGAGACAAACATATGCCAGGCATGAAAGTGCCAGCTGACAAAAAAAAGCTGAACTTTTTGCGAACACTAAAAATATCACACCGAACGCACATACTATAAAAAATGAGCATACAGACATCAATAAATGCATTTACAAAATTACTTGTGTAAATATAAATCCAATAAGACAAAAAAAAAAAAAATGCTTACTTTTATTTCCAGAAATATTCCTCAATTAGAACGAAGTCTTTGGGTTTGAGAACCATTGATTAATGATTATTTCATAATTTAGGTAAAGAAAAATTTGCTAAACATCTTGAATGTATTATAGTCATAAAACACACTAAGTTTCCATATGAATTTTTCCCTTATGTTGTAGAAAGAAAATCTTTAGAATAGAAACTTAATGAAGACAAAATTTCTTGACTATGAAAAACAACCAATAAATAATGATGGAAGAGATAAATGATACTTGTGAAAATTCATAAAATTAGGGACAATTTATTGTTCTCTGCACAGTTCCCATTTCGCTTTGCCGCTAACATCGATCTTTTGTATGCAGTCCTTCAGAGTAACTTCATATTCTTCATCCTTTACTTTTATTTTTAATTTATTTTCCAACCAAGAAAAATTAAATTTATTCTTCTCCCCACCATCTATTTCACGCGCTTTATGCTCTTCATTAACTGTTAACATATTAATGATGTTGGATAAAGGCACATGCTCGTTACAGCTTCACTTTATGAACCAAAACGAATAATTAATCCCTCCCACGTGCATGTGCACCAACACAAGCTAAGCAATCACAACATCGCACTGAAAGTACAAGTTACAGTTATTTATTTGAATGGACGCTTTTGTTAGACTGCTATCGCCTTCGAGACTTAGCCGACCTCGGCCGGTAGCTACCGGTCGCTTGATCACATGACAGCTAATGACGTTAGCGCATGCTAGAGCAATACAGCGACGTTATTCAACCGACCGGTAGCCACCGGTCTATAAACGAACGCAAGCCTTCTTCCCCTTTTGAAAATGCGCGACGGGAGAAGATCGTCAGTGGACCGCACAAAAGTAACCCCGCCTTTGCTCTGTACGTGAGCTGCTCTTATCGCTGGGAGATTTACCACGGTGGCATCCGCGATACACGGAAGTTAGAGATCGTCTTACGTCGCAGACCCCCCCCCCATTTCCACTCACGAGTTCTCGACGGATTTGCATCGATCTCAGAAACAGCGCGAATAGCTTTCGAAAAAGCGGAATTCCGCGAAAACGCGGAAAACTTTCATGCCTGATATGCACAGAAGATTTTTATATATTAAGATTATATATGTATATATAGATAGATAGAATCTATCTATCTATCTATATCTATCTTTTATCTATCTTTTATCTATCTATTAGATAGATGGATAAAATAAATATGTAAATAAAAACTGGACACTTATAACTCAATAAAATGAGGAAATTCTCAGCAAATAATATATTAAAGCTAAACTTGGTTCTTCACAAATTACCATCAGTGTGACAAGCTTTGAAGGTTGATGCCTACTGTGACTGAAACTAATCTAAAATAATTAATAAGAAAACCAAAAATAAACATTATCAACTTAAAAAAGCACAACTTTTAGACTTTTTTAAAAATAATGATTTGCATAGTTAAATAAAACTTTGGAATTTAGATCCATATTTTCTAAGCTAATCTTGTGTAAATTAGTTCTCTAGCTGTTTTGCTTTGCCACAATGATGAACAATAAACATCAAACAATAAATCAACTGCAAGACACAAATTTGCAAAGAATGGGTTACTGTTAACTTTGAAATATGATGCAAATTCATAATAAACCATGTTCGTGACTGAAGTAGTTACATTTTTAAAACACTGCAAGAAAAAGGAAAGGAAGGAACTATTACAATGAGTCAGAATGTTTGTTGTTTATAAATCTTTAAAGCAATACATTATAAGCTCACAAAAAAGTTTTTCACTTTGTTTTAATACAGTGTTTTAAATTTTTACCAATGCACGGTTTTGTTTTATAACAAACACCATATCTGTACATTTTGCCTTTGCTTCAAACCAGAGTGATTTGAAATTGTTTCTGAGCAATAATAACTTCATAACAACAGTTAGAAGAATTATTAATCTTAAGTTATGATTCCTCATTTATTAAATGCCATAAATTTACATGAAGCTTCAGACTAAAAGAGTAAATATTTTCTCTCAGAATAAGCAGAAAAGCTTCTTGCACTCAATAAGCTTCATCAAAACACTTAATAAGCTTTATAAGTTATCTTCAAATTCAAAAGTTTTCTAAATTTATTTTTTAATTTCTCAATTCATATTTTAATCTCTATATTTTGCAGCAAGTTCACTAGATATTAATTCTTGAAAAATATAATGTGAACAAGATAGGAAATTTGATTTTTTTTGTTGGTAATGGCATAGTCAACAGTTTTTTCACAAGAAAGAGAGAGAGTTAACCCTTTTTGTAGGGTATACGACATTGTAGGTTATGTGAGTGTTGCTTGTTATGATATATTAGACTATTACAAAGTTTTTTTTTTTTTTTTTTAAATCTCATAAGGGACATTTGATTGTATCAAGTGTACTAGCCATAAGTGTTTTTGAGTAATTTCCAACAAGGATTTAACACCCAGAAAAAACATTTATGATTACTTTTCATGCAAACAAAATAAGAAGTGTGACATTGTTTCAAAATGAAAAATACGCATTGGCAGACAATAACACAATGAAATAAAAAAATGTGTCTGGTTAAATTTTACATTGTCTGAAAAGCCATGATGATAGAAAGCATTTCTGTTTAACAGCTCTTATCAGGACTAAGGTTTCAGCACTTCAATTCATATTTTGAAATAAAAATCTGTAAACCAGTCATTCTATATTTAAAAAAAAGCACAAAAAATAAAGATTACATTTTTTTCCAAAATTTATAATAGAACTCAATATTACACAAAATTGTGAATTATATCAAAATATGATTAACTGCCTTTATTGCATATGAATTTAATATATATGAGACTATTAAACTAAACGCGCGTAAGTTACTGAATATTTACAACATGGAAGTTTATAAAATGTTTAAAATAGAAGAATTTAAATACTATTACAACTTTGATTAATAAAATCTGAATAATGCTAAAATGAACAACATCAATTGGCAAACACTAAAGTTATGATATTTACATTAAAGTGTTTTAAAAAGTATTTTTAAGTAATAACTATTTTTTAAAAAATGAGTAATATACATATGATGGTCATTTAATTTAAATTCATCCAGGAAAAAAGAATTTGAAACCCATAACTTCAGATTTTGATAGAATTTGGCTTATGCAATATTTCTTTGGTAGTAAGTAACCAAAGAAAATTTTTCTACCATATGTGATCTAGTTTTTGTTTTACAGAGTCTCAAACTTCTATATGGGTACTTTTTTCTTCAGTAAATTGTGTCTGATGCAGAAATTTTTCAATCTGTCTGAACATTTTCAAATATATTGGTGGAAGCATGGAGAGTTAATAAAAAAATAGCTTTAAGTTTATATAACGTAATTTCACTTAAATAAAAAATAAATATCAACAAAATAAATTACAACCAAAAAATTCCTAACTTTGGTTTTTTTAGAAACTTATTATAATGTGTATTAGGGCTGAGCGATGCATTGATACATTGCCAAAAACCTGTGTGCAGTCCACATCGTTAAACCGGCTTAGAATTTTTCTCTAAAATCCGATACTGCTCCAATGTACAGATACTGATCCAGGGTTGCTGCCGTTTTAATCTTTAGTTATTTCACACTATTGTTAAATCAGCAGTGTGCCAATCCATTCTGGCTTAACAATGAAGGTGCAAAGAGTACAACCTTCATTTCTACCAACACATGAAAGAAATTCACATATGTGTTTAGCTATTGATGAAAGATTGATGAACTAGTATGTTTATCATCTTGTAGTGTCACCGAAACCCCACCCCCTCCCACCCAGCATAAAAAACTTTAAATGTTTTATGTAAATATGAAATTTATACAATTTTTAGAAACATCTCAATCCTATTTCTGACTCATAGCAAAAGTATGAAAGGCAAATATAACCTGGGGATCCATTTTATGCAAAATGTGCCCTAGATGCAATACATAACCTCCCCGGCAATTTTGGGCATTCTATTTTTGTTAAATTTGTTAGATTAAATATAATTTAAGATACATCGGTCAGAATTTTCAGAATTAAAGTATTTATGTTTTTATAAACTACAAAATCTTGTGTGAGTGCCACCTAGTATGGACACCGGCCCTCCCTCCCCTCGCAACTGGCTACAAGGAATCTTTTTCCAATGCAAGAATCTGAGAGCTTTTGAATGGAATGCATGACTTTGCAACCCTTTACTCACACCTTTTTGCATTGAAAAACAGGCTCATTGTTTTCTCAAAACTAGTCTTCAATAATTTTCACAACCATGCAATTTTAGCACTGCTTCATAATATAATTTCTTTCCGGTGCTGGAGTAAGTTAATTTGTATCTGGCATGATATACCATTTTTATACCTTGTAAATATCTTAAAAATTTAAACAAGCAAGTTTAAGTTATAAAAAAAAATTGATTCATTGCTACATCGCTATGTAAGGTTGGCGATGCATCACAATATATAAATTCTTACATCGCCCAGCCCTAATGTGTATAAAAGTTCATTCATCAATTATTGAAAAATATGTTTTCATTCTGCTCACAAACAGAAATGCGTTGATTTCTCTATATGAAAAGTTCTTCAGTTACAGCTAGAATCAAGGGATTATCAAGCTGAAAATAGAAGACAGGCTCTTTGCCAATTGCCTGCCCCCCCCCCCCCACCTCCCATTTTGTAAACAACATAATGCATTTGTGTATTAGTACTTGTTCGGTGCAAATTATGTTAATCATGCATACATAGCATTAAAGGAAATGTTCTGTTGCACATACAATTTTAATTGAAATTGAGAGCCTATGTATATTTTAAAAACTATATGTTATATTTTGACGAAAAATAGCAAAATGAAATTTTTGTTCTCCACTTCTTATTAATTTGCTGAAAATTTCTTTACATTGTGAATTCTAAATACATACTTATTATACTAAATATCTACATCTATTTCACATAAAAGTTTAATATTAATGTACCTATTTTACGACATTTATTTTTTGTTTTCATGTATATAAGGTAACGGCACCAGTAACAGACATGCTTAAGACATCACTCTCAGGTCAACTCAATTTTCTGAGCCTTTTAATGTATTTAGACTTTTAAAACTAGTTTTCTCTTATGAAACTGCATCTCATCTAACATGTGGCAGCTTCTGGATGCTCTGAATTGGTTAAATCTATTTTTATTTGCTCAATTTCGAAAATAGGTCCGACCGCCAGTAACAGACACTGACAATTCTCACGATACCCAGTAACAGATAGGATGAGGAAAGGATGAGTAATGGACAGAATTCCCCTTTTCTCTTCAAAATGTGTAAAAGTTCTTCATTTACAGATCTGAAAATCTATTAAGGGGGTATTCTAGTCTAGATGCTTGACTTTAAGGTGATTTTACGGGCGTAATAGTAAAGAAAAAAAAACAGTGGCTATTTTCACTATCCATTTTTATTGGTTTTTGATTGATACTTTAAAAGCATAAAAATGCACAAGTGTTGAAAAAAAAATCAAATTGTAGTTGGTGGAGGCTAGCAAATAGGGAACTCTAAAAAAAGGGGAGTCTCCTTGTTTACGTGATTCCAATCCTCCAGGTGATCTGAAACATTAACATAAGGTTAATTCTTATTAAACAAGGATGTAGAATTGTCTGGAGGTAGCCGATTTGAAAATAATTTTTTTTGTCACAAAATAGCGTCTTTTTGAAAGAAAAAGTTCATTTTTTGGCTCCTTTTTTGAACTTTGATATTTTAAAAAATAATAATCAAAAATTACAAAACCTCCTAAATGGAGACAATTTCAATAGACTAAGAAAGTCTGTACCAAATTTCAAGTAAATCGGTGCATTAGAACTTGAGATATCTTGTCAACTGTATCGAAAAAACTAGTTTCAAGAAAACCGCATTTAAACTTTGCAGTCTCATTTCATCGAAAGTTTATTTAAAAAAAATCCGCTGTAACTCCAAAAATAATTTGAATTTTCATAAATCCTCTAGAAACTTATTCTTAAAGGTTTAAACTTGGAAAATACGAAAGAAAAAAAATGATTTTTTTTTTTGAATTTCTAGTCAAGAATACAGTTTGATCCAACGTGATCCGACTTATGCAAAATGGTTATAATGCGAGTTTTCATGAGTAATGAATTTTTTATTGCTGAAGCAAATTGCTCGCCTGCTTGCATGAATTTTTTTGGAAAGGAGTGGTGGAATGAGCTTCTTTGACATTAAACATTAGTTGCATGAATGGACTTTCATCCCTTTAGCATCACTGAAAACAGAGTTCAAACACTCTGTTAGTCTAACCAACACTTTGCTTTAGTTTATACGAATAACTGTTCCGATTCTTAACGTTTTTTTTTTCATTCTACATATGAACGTTGATAAAATATAATGGCTCCCAAACGAGCTCTTTCATCTGAAGTTAGCGAAGGTGGAAAGTAAAAGAGAAAGTATTTGACAATGTGAGAAAAAAAAGATTCTCAATACGTTTGAACAATTATAAAGTGCTTCGAAGGCACACGACAATTATAAATTAATCTTCAATACGTAAAATTCAAATTCAACAAAAGGAAATTCGTATAAGTTCAGAACTTAGTTTTAATACTGAAGCTCGCAGATTAGTGTCTGAGCAAAATACAAGCATCATGAAAATGGAAGCTTCTCCTTCATTGTGGCTTAAACAGGCTAGAAATATCGGTGTTCTCACACTGCATAAACCATCATCTTCATCATATTAAAAATTACAATTAAGTTTACGATATCTGCTGTTCAGTGCTATTGTAATGCAGTAATGTACTTAATGTAAGTACCCAACTGTTTTAATTCGTGTACCTAATTGATCATTGATTTTGTGCTTCATAACAATTATGTAGTACAGTAACATATGTTAAATAATAATGCTTTTCGAAAGGACAGTAAAAAGTCCGTTCTTTATAAAAGATACAATAATAATAGTTAAAAAATGGTTTGAAACAATTTCAGGGGTGTTAACACGTGTCTGAAATAATTGGATATGCTTATTAAAAATTTCTAAACATAGGTTGTTCCACAACGTGAAATTTTGACTTGCGTGAGGGGTCTTGGAAGGCATCCCTCATGTAAGTCGAATCCGACTGCAACCTCTTAAATTTAAATGAACATGAAACTCCGACAGACCTCGTGGTCACTGTTCTGAACCTTCCACCACTGCCTTGTATACATACCAACTGCCTCATAAAATTCACTCTGATAACACTAGATATTTGCACCATATTCATGGGTCGCAGCAACATCAGTCTAAAACTCTAATTATTTAAATACAAATTTACATATGTCTGCTACTGGTGCCGTTACCTTATATCTTATATCAAAGCATTGAAATATCATGAAAAACTTTAAACAACTCACCATAATTCTAGCTTCTGTAAAGATCCCTGTTTCATCTACAGCCATACATTTTTTGACTACATTAAACTCCTGATTTTCCATGGAATAGGGTGACACGGTAACCACAGATAAGGGAAAAATGAGGATAATCTGAAAAATAGGTAAAAACGATACTTGGTGTATGCAAAAAGATAAAAAATATTAATGACACTCACATTCATTTAAATTATAACTAAAAACATTGCTACATTGCATCTACTAACATTGAAAGTTTCAAAAAAAAAAAAAAAAGTGAAAGGACCTGCAGATAATCCAACAGCTGATAATTGGGAGTTTACAGTATTTGCTTTGTAAAATTCTGTGGATAACATTAAATTTCTTGCATCCAAACCACATCAACTTCCTTTGATTACAGGAAATTGTTTCACAACTGCATATTTCATACTAAAGGAAAAAACAATTTTTTTATCAATTACAAACAAATTCATTACCATACAACACATCAGCATTGCAGCTACACTCTTAAGTCACTGCACCTCTAACATTACACACATGAATTAATTAGTTGAGAACATTGATGAAAGCATTAATATTAAAGGTCAAGATTTACTCGCCAAATGGCGACTCAGTTTTCAAAATTGGTGACCCCAAAAATTTCTACAGTCGCCAACTTTTTTTTGGGGGGTAGGGGATAATTTTTTTTTTATATCCCAAGAAAAGAATTCCAGACCACTCCACAGATGCATCAGTACAATAAGGATTCACCGATGGAGACTGCACTCCGACTGAATGTTGTTTATTTTACAAAGCTTGCATGTCCTTTCTCACTGCCTGCCTGTATGTTGGTTATTTTACGTTGCTTGAATGTTCCTCTTACACGATTCAGAATATGTAAAATAAGCAACAATACAGTGAATTAGGAAGCCATTTTGCAAAAGATCAGAGCGTTTGCTTTGTCTTGACTCTTTGTTTTTCAAGTAATAAGCGTACTACAGTAAACTCCCGATCATCCGCGAGCGGTTTATCCGCGGGGTGGATTATCCACGAGTCAATCGACGATCAGGAACATGTATTTTTTCGCAGCAAAAAGCAAACATAAATAGCTGTTTTTTGTTGAAAAATTGTAAATTTAAACTCAGTTATTTTTGTTTTATTTATTTATTGTGTTTTCTTCATAGTACATTCTTGTTCTGTATTGATGTTAAGTTATGTTGTGCAAAAATACGAAACATTTTTTACTGTTCTGTATACATTTTTACTGTTTGAAGAAAGTATTATGCATCGATACAGATATTTCTTTTAAGAAGGACAATTTTTGCCTTAGTTGTCCCTCATTTTAACCTTTTTGCGGTTTATCCGCGAGTTTTATTATCCGCTGCACTTGTGACACTCAATTTCGCGGATAGTCGGGAGTTCACTGTATAATCATGATTTCAAGAAGAAATCATTATATTTTAGATTATATTTCAGATAAATTTTGATTATGCCTTCAAAGTAGTTACCTTTTCATGTTTTTAGTTTAATTGCTCAAATGGTATATTCAAACTTTATTCTTTTACATTGTATTATACACCGCCTCGGATTATACGAAGTTTTTTTCTTCAGGCCCATTTTAGAACCTGCAGATTATAGGCCGCTCGCGGATAATACGTAGAAAATATGGCTATTAAATTACAGGGTTCGTACGTTCCGGGAAAACCTGGAATTGTCAGGGAAAAGGACATAGTTAAAAATGTCAAGGAAATTTCAAATTTTGTGTCCCAAAATTTTTTCCAATTTTTTCCCAGGGAATTTTGTATCTTGAGTTCGAATCTTCATTTTTATCGATGTTTCCTGGAAAAAAAAATGTAAAAGTCTTGAGGCAGAATAACGCTGGCAATAAAATAGAAAAAGGCGACTCAAAAAAAAAAAAACTTTCGCGGACGCCATTTTCAAACCCTCAATAGTTCCAAAAAAAAAAAAAAAAAATCTAGGGTGAACAGGAATTATGCACAAATTTAACGGGAGAAGAACATTTTCCTGCTTCTAAAGCACAAGCCTGCGGATGGCAGGGTCAATTTGGAAACTCGTTTTTTAATCGAAAAGTCTTTTCAGCTACGAATGAAACGTAGTTGCCATTTTTTGTCATTCGTAAGATGGAAGTAGACACGATGCTTAAATGCCTAAGTTTTCAAAAACAAAGCAGAATTGGATGTTTTCTTAAACTGCAAACAATGCAATGAATGAAAACAACGCAAAATGTGCTATTACTTGTTTTTATTTATTTTTTTTTAATTTTATTTTAAATATGTACTTTTCTTGAGAAATGAAAAATTTTGTTCTTAAAACTTAATCTTATCCTCATTGCCTTGGACGCAAAAGTGCTAAAAACTTTTCCACTGAATTGTAGTTTCATGAAGAATTATTATTTTTAAATTGTTTTCATGCTACAAATTCAAAAAAAATTATTTCTTAATTTTTGTCGTAGCAACCATATTTGGTCATTCCCAAGATGGCAGTACACAAGACTTCTTAAGAGCCTAAGTTCCCGAAAATGGCATAGGATATTTACTGCAATGCAAAGTATTGATAACAACACAAAATGTGCCCTTTTTTCCGGGTAATTCGTAATTATTTTCTGGAAAAATGAAATTTTATCTCCAGAACATTTTTTAAATTCTAATTGATTTAGACGCTTATGTGCTAAAAACCGACTATTTTGTCTTGTAATTGTAGTTTTTTAAGGATAAATAACTACTTTTATGCTACAAATTCAAAATTCTATTCATTATCTTAAATTTTTTACTTAGTCGCCATATTTGGTCATATGCGAGATGAAAGTAGACAAAAATGTACAAAAACATAATTAGATGTTTATCTCAATTGAAAGTCTATTGAAAGCAATGTCTACTGAAAGTAAATGTGCAAAAAAGAAAATTTTTAATTTTAATGCAAGCATCCTTTATATGCAAAAGGAAAAAAAAAACTGATTCAGGGTTGCCACGGAAGTTCAAGAATGAAATTCCCTGACATTTCCAGGTTTTCCAGGTGGTTTTGAAAAAAATTCCAGGTTATCGATCTCCACCTTCATTTTGCAACATTAATATATACATCTCAAACTTTGATAAAACTTACCTCATTTTCAAACTTTACAAACAATGGTTACCGAATTTAATTTACTCAAGCTGAAATAATCAAAAATATGTACCAAGGGTGGTTCAATTTTTTTTTTCTCTTAGCTCGAGTCCAAGACACCCCTTATTTTTTTAAGACTTACTAATAGTATTGTGCTGTAAAAGTTTTAGCTTCTTATTCAAATTTTAAGAGGGTGCTCAATGACCCCCCTTAATTTAACATTAGCTCTAGCATAGAAAAAGTCACAAATTTAGAAACATTTAATTTCCCCAGCTGTTTTTTTTATGTAAGTAATTATTTTATTGCAATGAATATGCATATAACTCGTGTAGATTATAGTATGTAACAATGTTTTTTCAGTTCAATGTATTTTTTTACCCCCTCCTCATACTTATGAAGTTTGAGGGAGGGGGTCGACACCCTCTTTCAATTGGAATAGGAAGTTAAAATTTTTTCAGTATTTTACTATCTACAAGTCTAAAAACATTGAGTTGTGTCCTATTTTCTAGGAGAAACCTTTTTTTTAAGTGTATTTTTGAACTACCCTAATGTACTAACACAAGTGAAGCAAATCACTGTAATAAACAATTAATGTAAATGTAGCATATCTAATTTTCAATAGCGAGGAGCCACTGCCTTACATCAAGTGAAAGAACTTCAAAATTAACAATTGTGACATCTGTATCACAAAAACAAAGTTAATTGCTAAAATAATCTGGACTAAAAACTTATGAAACCTAAACTTTTTCAATTATTGCCTTCTACCCCTCCAATCCATTGAACTCAAAGCGCTTTTAGACTTTGGCCTGTGAAAAAATCATGCTTCTTTTAGCTTCACATATTTCCCCTGTTTGTTGCTCATAAAACAAGGGTGCTCCCCCCCCCCCCCAATATTTCTGAACGCCTTAGCGCTTTTTTATTTTTAACCCTCTTTTTTATTTATTTTTTTTACCTATTTATTTATTTTTAATTATTATTGTTTTGAAAGAAAAGTGTGCTCGCTCTCCAATAAAATACACACACAGAGATAAAAATAATAAAGTAAAATAATATGAGTAAATAATTTGAATAAAAATAAAATAAAATAAATAATTAACCCCCCCCCCCCCCAAAAAAAAAAAAAAAATTGATGGCGCAACTTGCGCCATAATCACTCCCTGTCAAAAAGTTAAATTTTGAGCAATGATCAAAAACTTCTCTGATGTGCAGATTTTTTTTTAATCGGATTACTTTTATTTTGAAAGAAAGAACCCCTTTGAAGTCTTTAAAGATCACTACCAAAATACTAAAAGATTAGCGATACTTCTGTAAAAAAGAAACTTTCTAAGTTTAAAATTGTCTAATGAACTAAATTTACAGAACAAAATTGTTTAGAATAATACAATTTCATTGATTAATTTAAAGAAATAATATAAAATATGAAAAGATTATTGCAGCTCATTAAAAACTTCAGTCGCACTCCCAGACAAAACAATGTGCTGTGCATCATAACAACTTCAGAACTGCTGACGTAAACAAGCAGCGTTTAAACACAGCCCGCTCAAACGAGGAAGAAAAGAAGTACCTTCTGTGCATGTCCGCCGCCGACTGCTATGGCACATGCGCCAATGGCAGAGAGTTGATAAAAAGAACTGCAGGGGGAAGAAGAAAGAGGGGAATGACAAAACGACGAATGGGAAGGGAATGGCGGCGAAAAAGACAAGGCTGAAAGCTTTTTTTTTTTTTTTTTTTTTGACGTCATAGACCTCGGGCTGCGCTAAGAACGATCGGAAATATGCAATTTTTCATTTTCCCTGACATTTCCCTGATTTTTAGCCATTTTCATTTTCCCTGACAATTCCAGGTTTTCCCGGTTTTCCCGGTGGTGCGTGGCAACCCTGCTGATTATTGGCATTGGCCTATGACCGACAAATGTTGACTTTTGTTAGAATGCATTATATGGTATGCCCATCGATGCAACAAAGTTAATCACATTTATACTGAAAAATAGCTTTGTTCTTTGCTCAATATGTTTTGTGTTACATACTAATAAGAAAATAAAAAGAATGGTAAACCAAAAGCGGAGAAAGATTGCTGCTGATTACAGCAAAACGCTAATATGCATGACATGTGGCATCAAAGAAACGTTAAAATAAGTTGAAAGTACTTTGTTTTTAACAAATAGTAAACAATTGAAAACAATTTTGAACAAAATGCTTTAAAAAAAACTTAAATTGTGACAGAATTTTTTTTTTTTTAAATCCAAGTTTTTTTTTTTTTTTTTTACAAGTGGAAAAGTTTCAGTTTTTATGCATTACTACTTTGAACAATTTTGATTATTTTGAAAATATTGTTACTTAAACTTAATTTTGAATGAAGCGAGTAATCGGTAATTTTCTTTAAAAAAAAAAAAAAGGAAAAGTCGGGGAATTTTTTTTAATCAAAAGTGTATGAACCCTGTACTTTTTTCAAATTCTCTTTGTAAAACAGTTTTATATTTTGCTTTAAATCTTGTTCTGAAAGTATGAAAAAAAAAAAAAACACACCATAATGTATGTTTTTTTACATAAACCCTCGTAGGTCGTTCCGATCCTATTTGATTCCCAATTAACTCAAACAGCCTTTATTCTGAAAATCGTCAAAATAGGAAAATAAATTAATTTTAAAATTGAAAAGGCGACTTGTTTTTGACCGCACAACCCCCCCCATCATTCCTTTGCCATAGTCAATGTTCCATGTTGTCCCATAAATCTAGTATTTCATTAAAAATCCTATAAATCATTAAAAATAGAGACATATCGAGTACTCGGTAACTACTCGGCCAATTTGCCGAGATCTTGGTACTCGGCCAAATCTGATCAGATACTCGGCCAATACTGAGTAGTTGCAAAAAAATTGAATATTGTCAGGGACCGCGTTAAGCATTCGCCAATGCGCCGAATACGATAAAATCGTAAAATCGGCGAACAAAATTAGAATTTGGCGAATTTATTAGCGAACAGAAAATTCTCTAAAATACACACAGAGGGAAAAAAATCTCCCTTCAGAAGTCAATCTAGATAAAAATTAAGTCCGTTCACAAAATTTGGACCCCTAAAAAAAGAACCCGTCACAAAATTCCGACCCCTAAAAACTAACTGCTTATGCTGCAAATCGTGAGGATAGAGTATCAATGGGGGGTTCAATAGTTTGCATTGATAAAGTTCCGATAAGTTGGAGAACCTTCAAACACAAATGTGTCTCATTATCAACCATGGAAGCCAAATACATCTCATTGGGAGAAACGGCTAAAGAAATAGTCTGGTTGAAAAGGATAATTGATGAGATCAACAACTTAGGAATTGAAGGTTTTCAACTCGAAGAAACTGTAATCTTTTGTGATAACATTGCAACTATTGATTTTTCGAAATCCCCAATTGAAAACTCGAGAACTAAACACATAGATGTCAGATATCATTTTCTGAGAAATTTAATTGAACAAAAATTGTTTTCTATTGAATATGTTAGGACTAATGTAAACATAGCTGACATTTTCACGAAGCCATTATCTAAATATAGTCTAAACTCCTTATGCAGAATTATTTATAATTGGGGGATGGAATGTAAAAGTTAAATTTTTTCTCCAATTGTAAGTTCATGTGTATGTTTATATTGTATATAGTATTTAAATTGTATCATGTATGTAATTAATAAAAGGTCTCCAAGAGGGGGGAACATGTTGGGCTTAAAAGCCTTTATTCTGTATCTTGGAGCGCTTTTAATTTAATTACAAATGTTAAAGTATTTTTTGAAACTTACCTCAGATATGTTTTTGCCACTCCGCGTCCTGTGTCCCAGCGGCGGATAACTGAAATTGATTCGGGCATGATCGTGCAACGTCGGAATCATCCTATGACGTAACACCCGATGGTTGAGATGTTTTTGGCTACTTTGAGCCGAAAGAACGAATAGAAAGATTGTTAAATCACTTAATCAGGAATAGTTGAGATGTATATCTCCAATGCAAAGTAGGGTGTGTCATGGGATGACGTATCGCAGTCATGGAACGTATAAATAGATTGATTGAAATATTTTCAGTGCTCACTTGATTGTTTGTGTTTACTCCCCATTGGCATCTTGCCATTTTTGTTGACCAATCAGGGATTGGTCTTTGACGGTTTGGCAACCGTGCTTGGTTGTCGTTGATGGAAGTTGCGGCGTGCTCGAGCCGTTGTTGATGCAACGTTTTTGAATTCAAGCAGGGCTTGAGATAAGTTTTACTCAGTGTTAATTGTTGTTTAAAATGCTCCTTTTTGTGGAGGGAAAATGTCACCATTGCTGAAGGTGTTCGCGGGAGATTATCAAAAGATGTAGCTCATTGCAACTAGGCCTAATACTTAAACTTGGCCTATACCTGGATTGACTGACCTGTGCTCTTATGGTGGAATGGAACTGTCATCAGTTTGAAATCATCGATGTCCTACAGAGTGACCTTCCCGATTGGATTTCCTGGATGTTCCAACTATATTCCCTGAAGGTTCCGGTGGTATTCCAGTGTGTGCACAAGTTGGTGTTCCGGTATATGAATAGGTTCTTCTAGAACCAAGCAAGCCTATCGGCCGGTGAATGATGGAACAGTTTGATGAATCTACAATTCGATTACGCATTGTCCAGAATTCTTCAGCAATGTAAACATGCGCATTTCGCGCAGGAAGGTGACATTTTACAATTTTTCTAAAATGTTTCGCGTTTTTCTAAAAGTGTTTGTTTAACAATTAAACTTTGAAATTTCTGTGATAATTGGGGGGTTTTACAATCTAAATTAATTTTGGTATTTAACAAATTTTTCTTGTTGTATACTGTGATATTTTTAATAAATGTTATTTATTTAAATTATTTTGAGTATGTTTTATTTCTTACTGGCAGACTGCACGGCTTTTTGATGTTGGGGTTCTGTAAACCTTTTATTTAGTTCTATCAACTTAAGGTAAAGACAAATTACCCAACAGTAAGCATCGGATCGCGGATCGGAGGAAGGATGACGTTTGCCTCTCGCCTCTTTGCGTCACTGTACTTGCCTCTCGCTGATTGGATATCGAGTGCGCAGCGTGGCTACTGAGTAAATAGTGTCGGCGGATGCCTTGTTGAATGGCCCGTTTTGATAGCCAAAAATGTCTATTTGAGAAATATTCTCAACAATTTGATTTGAAAGCTAAGTGAAAACTAAGTGTAAATGTTTTTACTCACTTGTATTTCTTTAATAATGAAAAGGCAGTTAATCTTGTCCCTTAAAGGACGCTTGTTTCAATTCGCGTGCGGGAGTATCAACCTGTAAACATCAGAACGACTTCGAACGACGTGTTTCGTCAGGAAGAAGGATGTGACGTCAGAGCATGAGCGGAGATGATGTAATCTCCCGATAGCTCCGCGGCAAATCGAATGTTCTGGAAGCATCCAGACTGAGATCTTACGTAGGCATATCTGGCGTGACGTGCATTGAGTGCGCCGTATTATATAAGCAGGGGGAAATGAGAAGGAGATCACTTCTTCTGCTCGCGTTTCTCATTTTCGACTGACGGTAGTCGTATTTTTGAGAGGATCGTTCGCTGTTGTGGCGACGTCCTGCACTTAGGGGATGGTTTTTAGAGTTTCACCATGAGTTAGGGACTTAAAATTTTTGAAACATTTTTAGGATAAGTCAAGTTAGGGTGTCAAATGTGTTTTTTTGGAGGATGTTCTTTTGGAACATGAAGGATGTTTTTGAGAGTTGAAATTCCTCATATTTGTTTATAAATTTTACTCATGTTATAGTTTGTTTTACAGTTGTTAATTATAGGATAATTATAAATAAAATGATTTAGCCATACAACTTGAATTCTGACATTTCATTCACTTGATAGCTACAGAAATGTGAAACAGAAGGCATCTGCTAAACTTAGTGTTTACCTTCCTTGCGGGAGTTAGACAAAATTTGTTAGGTCAACACGTTTGTTTCATTGTGTTCGATGTCTGAAACATCGGAGTAAGATAGGAATGCAGTCTTTACTTCATTAAAAGCTTTTATTTCTGCTCTTAAATTTATTGAAGAATGATAAATATCACTTGAAGTTGTTTTTAGCCATTTTTTCCTTTGAAAAATTACATATCATTTGGAAAAACTACTTAATTTGCATTTTTTTTCTCACCAAATTCCTAAAAACGGACAAAAATATATATTCCTGGATATACCCCTACCCTTATCCTCAAAAAATTGTCAAAAATTAAGTTATGCTTCACTTTTTGATTAAATATTTCTGCTGACAAAAATACATTTAAAATGAGTAAAAGTTAGTCTTTGACTAAAACTTTTGAAATTTGGCTAACATTTTAAAAATTTGGCGAATTTACTGGCGAACGATTCAAAATCCTTAGCGCAATCCCTGATTGTCCAAGACAGATGCTGAAATTTATTTAAAAAAAGAGCAAGCATTATATTCTGCAATCATTTACAATTAAAATTTATAAGTCAAATTTTAATTTTGAGAATAATGAAGTTTGTAATGCTTCAATGGAGTAAATCTTTATTTTAATGTCACCAAAGTTAATAAAACTTATTTATTAAAAATTATGCAAAAACGGTAAGTATATAAACTATGAAATTTTTATATTAAAAATAGATTTTTGCTACAAACAAAAATTAGCTATAAAAAATATAAAATACCTTTGCTTAAAAAATAAAAGGAAATAAAACAACGTTAAAAGCACAATGCAGGAACACTGAAGACACGTATTATGGCTTTACAAGGAATTCCTTTTTCAATGCACAAAATGGGAGCTCGTGGATTTAAAAGCATCCGACAAAAGTCGGATTTTTTTGTCAAATGTCTTTACATTCTTTAGCTCACATGTTATGCACTGAAAAAGACGTTCCTTGTAACGGGGGTGGGGGGGGGGGGGGGCTGAAACACCTATCTGCAGTGTTCATGCACATGTTTTATCTGCTTTTAAAAATTATTTATGTTTGGCGGACTAAAACTGTAATTGATTGGTATACAGTGAAACCCCTCTTAACGGACACCCCTCTTATGCGGACAATTTTTAATTCCCCAGTTCCACTGCAAATAATATTATTAAACCCCTGTCCTGCGAGCACCTCTCTATTGCGGACAAAAAAAAATTGTCCTGTTAGTGTCCGCATTAGAGAGACTTTACTGTAAGTTGTTTTAGTTCCAACTTGATTAATCATACCTTTTATTTATTTATTTTTAATTTTAAAAATTATTTTTTTGTAAAATTTTTGACACAAACAGAACTGTTTATATAATGCATAATTAAATTTCAGCAGGAATTTAGTTTTAAAACTATTATATGGACAAGGAGGTCTATACTACTATTCCACTAAGTTCAAAATTCATCACATGTGTGTCAGTGGTTCTTCTTAAAACATAATTGGTACTTGGTAACTCGGCCGAGTACTCGGTAACTCGGTACTCGGCCAAAGTGCTACTCGGTACGTCTCTAATTAAAAATAGAAAGAAAAAAAAACTATATTTGTATAAACTATATCTTATACTTCTGCTGTGAAGTGGACGCTAATACTTGCGATCGTTTAGGAATACGTTCCATTGAAAATCGTTTAAACAACGGCGGCTAGTTTCTATATATTCGAATAACGGCAGTAATTTTTTAATCTTCAATCACATCAGATTAAAATATAAGCCAAATAGCCAGTCCTTAGATCGTTTTCCCTTCATAGTCATCCTAACATGGCGGCGCTGCGTATGGAACATAGTCGCCATGTTTGGTCATACTCTTAGTTCAATTAAAAACTAAGTGTGGTTATTGTGACTTCTAATTTCGGTGAGCTTGAATTTCAGGGATGTAAATTAATGTAAAAAAAAAAGAAGTGAACATGTTTCCATATGCTTAACCTGTGCAGATTGTAGCAATGAAGAAAAAACATATTTCCCTGAAAAATGTATCTATTAGGCCTATATTAATGGAAAATTTCTCACCTCCGTGACAGACCATATCAATGCCATTATTTGTGAGATGAAAATAAAAGATGGAGAGGAAATACATCAATCTTAGGCATTCTACCACAATTATAAATTGGCAGTATATTCTCAAATTTACTAAATACTATTTTTAACACACCTTTGAACTAAAACAATAACTACTAATTAAACTGTACTTTAATTAAGAGAGCTTAATAATAGATTTCCATTAATCATTTAAATAGCTCATTATTTACACAATTAACAAAATTACCACTTTGATATTAAATTGGCCTCGATTTTTAAACATTCCATTTTTTTTCTTTCTTTTTTAATTTCCGTGAATAAGGCATTTTTTTATTTTTTAAAATAATTGAAACTTAGCTGGGCCTTTGTTTATGGTTAATTCTAGTAGGTAACACTTTCCTGTAAGAATGAAAAAAAAAGAAAACAAAAGGTTTCGAAATTGAAAAATATTTGCTTTCAAAAGTTACGTTTTCTGGAGAATGACCCAAAAGCGTTTGACTTAGATATTGTTTTGATAAAATTGAATTACATGGCTTTTCACATCAGTCTTACTGACTGGTTTTTTCATTTTGATGTATGAAAAGTAAAAATGTCTCGACAAATCATCCCAAACATAAACAATACAAAAATGCCATACATTAATTTGCTATTCAAAAATGCTTTCAAAATATTTAGTAAAAATATCTACTATAGTTTACATAAAATAACACCTTCATATTTTTATAAAGTTGTAGAGTGAAATCATTTTCAGAAATTCAATACCTAAAGGACGCACGTTTACAGAAAACGCTTGAATAGTTCTTGGCATCGATGGAAATTAACTTTTAAAGTAAAATAACTGTACTTTTTTGTAAAATTAATTTACATGCAATCAATATAAAGGTAAAATCTACAACAAACCCTCAAGATTTTGTAAAAACATAAAGAATTTCAGAAGTGAGAGGGGTTTTTTTTAGTTCTAAAATAAAAACTTATATTTTTGTTGTATAAATCCTGACACTCAGTCTGAAACACAACATATGAGACAATATGCCTTACCGAGACACACCCCAAGTTGGATTTTACTCTTAATTAACGGTCAAGTTTAAAGAAACTGGCATTTTCTAATATTTATTCATCAAAACACAACTACTGAATCTAAACCAACATAAAATAAGCTGTCCTATAAGGAATCTTGGACAAAAAAACAGGAATCTATATAACATGAACCGCTAACAAGTAAAAAAGTTAGAACAAATCTAAGATTGCATTCAGGTTGCCAAACACAGGTTAGTTTAGCCAGGGATGCCATGCTTAAAAAGTTATCGCTTCATTGGCGAGAAAAATATTTCAATTTTTTGTAAAAAATCGGATGTCGCCAAATGGGGAGGGGGGGGGGGGGTATCACATCTGTACCCAACTTGAAATAGAAAGTCAATATTATACTTCAAACTCAATGCAGCATATTTGAACAAAAATTAGTTAATTGAAAATTCTGTTCTTGACTTTTAAACAAAGAAAAAATTTCTACATGTAAAAAAGATTTCTTAAACTTATGAATTCTAGATAGTTAATATTTGTAAGATTGAATGCCCTTTTTTATTTATCTAGATTACATTAATGAACAAAATGTATATGCATTTTTTACATAGGAACTTTCATCTTTATTTTTCATGCATATATATATATCAAACCATGAACTGAGATAACTTTGATCTTTTTTCGGGTAACATTGACCCAACAAATGAAAAATTGATCAGTACAACCAATAAGTCAAGCCAGTGCTTCTTTGACTAGGCGTTTGAAATGAATAGGTGATAATCATTCCATAATGTCTAATACAGTATTGACAAACTTCTTTCCTTCGTTGAGCCAATGTTACCCCAGTGAATGTGATTAAATGAATTATGAAAAACTTTAAACTACTCACTAATACCACATGCATCCAAAATTCATGCTTTGAATGATCAACAGTTTTATCTGGAGACACACAGTTTTTAAGAATTCGCCTTGTGAACTTCTAAGAATAACATCATTTTCCTTGTATATTTGGATCACATCAGCTTCCTGCGACTACTAGAAATTGTTATACAGCAGCATATAGCACGCTGATGGGAAAAAAAATTACTTTTTGAAAAATAGATATTTTAGTTCAAAATAAACAGAAATAATATGATCAGTAAAAAATTGCACAAAAACTTTAAAAAAAAAGCATGCATTTCAGAACTTATCTCTTAATGCAATTACTCTTTTTTTAAAAAAAAGAAAGAGAAATGGAAAATAACATTATTTATCATTTGAAAAAAAATCATTACCTTACATCACCATCATAACAACTAAAGTCACTGTATGTCTTACATAGGATACCTGAATAGTTGAGAACAGTTCCCTACTTGAGGAAAGCAATGCTTATAAAATATTATATTAACGAATTTAATCTATACTGCATTAACAGGAATGATAGAATAAATGGTGAGGGGGGGGGGGCTACTTGACAGCCTCAGTTATTTGTTTGTTGTGAATATAGCAAACCAGCGCAAAGCGGACAGAGAATATTTGTATTTTTTTTATTTTAGAGATAATCCTAAAATTGACAAGCCTTTTGGAAGCCTTATTTCTTTACTTTGGTCTATTTTTTAACTGAACTGACTACAAAAATTAGTATGAAAATGAAAATAATTTTAAAGAGATAACTTGACTGATGAATTTATATTACTTTTTTTAAATTTTCTATATTGACACTGAATATTTACATCAAAATTTCAATTACACAACTGAAATGGAAAGTTATGTAAATTTTTTACTCAATGACGTATATTTTAATAAAAAATGGTTGAATGAAAATTTCATTCTGATCTTTCAGTCTGATCATTAATAACGGAGAAATTTACAAATGAACTGAAAAAAATAATTGCGGGGGTTTACCCTACAAAATGGGGTAAGTCCCGCATTGCAAAGGAAGAGCTCTACAAAGCGGATCTTTACCCCATTCAAGATAATTATGGATAAAAAATGATGACTGCATGGAAAAAACACTTGATATAACTCCTTGTCACATTCTTTATTGGTTTATTTTTTTTAATTGTATTTCCATGCTAGTATTTAAGTTATCGAATGAACTAAAAAGTCTCATTCTCTTTTATTTTTCCTTCTATTTTTGGATTTATTGGCTTTTAGCCTGTTTTCTTTTTTTTTTTTTCTTTTAGACATTGGTATTGTGAAAGTTGACTTACGTCGTTCCAACTCCATATCACGCTCTTTTCTGTTTTTCGCGTCTTTCCCTTTCCATAACAAGCTGTTCTTTCTCCATGGCTTTTCCATTCGTCCTACTGGACCGCCTCAAAGAAATTGGAGATTCTCACTTTTTCTTGCATAAATAAATTAGGGTGGGATGTGGTGCCCAAGTGGGTTCATTGCACATGCATTTTTTTTTTTTTTTTTTGCAGAAAATACAAGTTTTCTATTACTTTAAAGCCCTTTTAAGCTTAAAAAAGCCAAAAAACTTTTCACAACAATTAATAATGGACTGTCAAAGGATAAAAATTAATTTGTATCATCCAATGCAAGTATAATTCAATGGCACAACCAGAAAAAAATCTTAGGAGGGGCGTGGCACTTAACAAAAAATAATACTAAATCTGTGATCTGATAAGTGAAGGGTGGGTCCGGGGGTCAAAAATTTTGAAACTTGAAGTTTTAAAAACGTAATTTTAGACTTTCTTTGCTGATGTTTGGGGACAAAAAGGTGCAGGTGAATCAGTGGAAAAGAAGAAATTGAAGCCTTACAAACGCGATTATAGGCCACATTTATTAACGTTAGGGTAAGGGAAATAGAGCCCAGGGAGTGCCCCCAATCAATCTTTTTTTAAAATACATCAAAATCAATTTCTCTCCCCCCCCTCCCAATTTTCGAAATTGAAGTTTCAAAAACGCAATTGTAGACAAACTTTACATGATAAACAATTTTTTAAGAAAGAGGTGATGAATCTCTTCTGTAAAAATTTGTTCAAAAATTATGGCCCTAAAAGCTTCAGCAATTTTTTTTTTTGTACTCAGGGGCTATTCCACTTAAGTAGTTTCCTTATTCTGCAGAAGTTTTCAAGTAAACCTTAAAGCTTACGTTATTTTAAATTTTTTTTTAAAAATCATTACAATCATTTTGGAACTGATGTGATATATCCCACCCTTGGCGACTTTTTCCGGTTGGCGCCAAGAAAACGATGTATGACGACATATGTCATAGATCGTTCTTAGCGATGCTTTTTTAGCACCAACAGAAAAAAATCAGAAAAAAAAAACATGATCAAAGCACTTCAGAACACAATATATATAAAAATAACATAAAACCACAACAAAAAACATCACAAATATACGCTTCAAAAATACCAGAAACGAGAAAGGTTTTGTACACAAAGAACAATGACTAGAAAGTATTTAAAATGCTTAAATTGACAAATTACTATAACAGCTCACCAATGAAATATGTACCAATAGAAATAAAAGCTAATTTCCAACATGCATTTCATTGAACAAAAACTTTTCTCATATTCTGCTAAAAAAAGCAAAGCGATTCAAATTGCGATGTTTAAAGCGGAAATCATCCCAAAAATCAATAACTATTTCAGCCAAAAAAGCGCTTAGTTACTCAAATTTTGACGTATGAAAAGTAGAAATGTCTCAACAGAACATCCTAAACATAAATAATACAAAAATACCATACATTTATTTGCTATCCAGACATGCTTTCAATATACCTATTATATTTTACATAAAATAACACCTTTATATAATGCTGGAGTCAACTTATTTTCAGAAATTCAGTACCTAAAGGAGGCACGCAGGCACGTTAATAGAATGTCTAAATAATTCGTGACATCGATAAGAATTAACTTTTAGAACAAAACAGTGGCGCCGACTCCATGGGGCCTGAGGGGGCCTGAGCCCCCTCAAAAAATTTTTTGAGGGGGCAGAGCCCCCCCAATAATTTAAGAAAATTATTAGTTATTTAATGCTTTCTAAACTCACAAATTTGTCTCAGTATTTTTTATTTTCCTTGTTTGAAGATAGTAATCTTTCCTTGTTTGAAGTACCTTGTAAAATACATTCAGCAATGAGTTACAACAAATAATTTTTATGGTTAAAAGCAGGTTAACTGAAAACGAGTGGTGTGAATAATGATAGTGTTACGGTGCTGCGAGCGCTTAAATTTGTCCCAGTGTGCGAACCTGCGGATAGTCTGTCCGATCAACAATAGGATGCGATTGAACAACTTTCATAACCACCGAGATATTTTTGATGAATTGGATATTCGACCAGACGTCAACGACTTCAAATTCAGTAATCTAGTCAGGCGGTCGACATTCGCACCTTTCTAAAGACAGCCCTAATATTGGTATTTAAAGCAAGTTTAAAAATCTCTGTAATAGAGAATTAACTACATACAGAATGTTAGATTCAAAATTTCGAAATATTAGTATTATTTTATTACCGTATTACTATAGTACTGCATTAGTTATTTTCAAATACTTAAATATTTTTAGGGTATAAGACTCTATAAAAACCTGCTATTTACATACTATGTTAACTTTATTAAACAAATTAACTGTGGGATATTATTTTTATTTAATGAACTCTGAGCCTTATTCAAAGCAAGTTTAAATTAGCTATTTCACTTATTAATCAAAGAGCGATAGCAATATCTTATACTTTATTTTTTTTAATGATAGTTCATTTAAATATAATTTCAATCTTTTCATATATACAGTGGCTCCCAAAAGTCTTCGTACACCTACGACTTTCAACGAAATAGGCCCCAATCCATTGGTTAGAATTAATATTTCGGAATAGGTATTTAATTATAAGATCTGTGATCAATTTTCAACAAAACTACATGAAAAGTTTTTAAAAAACATTAAAACTTAATTTTTTAAAAATCAAAAACCAAAAAGTGCCGGAAATTTTATCTCACAAAAGTCTTCGTACACTTTAAAAAATGTCTATATATTATTGAATAATCTAACTTTTGATTAAGTTATTAATTTGTAGAATATCATACAGTATTCATAACATCTCTTAAACGTCTGAGAATAGATTTCATCATTTTCTTTCTTTTTTCTTTTGTGTAATTTTTGAGTAAGCGTTCGACCACACTTCGAGTCTTACTAATTCTAGCTCTTTTTTCGTTTTTATGCCGTATTTTCGTAATCCAGCCTCCAAATATCTCTAAATATGTTACATTAAGTTCAAATCTGGAGATTGAGGGGGTATTTTCTAAACTTCAAGACAATTTTCGAGGCACTAGACGCAAACGTTGAAAACCGTGTGCTTTTTATCGCTATCTTGATAAAAAACAAAGTTATTTCTAATAACCAAATTTTTGCCTAAGAGTTCAAAATTGGTTTTTAAAATATTTAAAGGAATTGCATGATTCATTATTTCATCAAAAAATTCCAAACTACCAAGTCCTGATGCTGATATGCACCCTCACACTAGAACACCTCCACCGTCCTGATTAACTGATCCAACTAAGTACTTAAGATTAAGTTCCTATTTTTTTTCTTCTACTTACAATTATACAACAATTTAACCAAAAATGTTGAATTCATTTATATCTGTAAGTAAGATGTAATTCTAAAACGTTTTGAGCTTATTTACCATTGATTTTGCGACGAAAAGCGTAAGCTTTCTGTTTTACGCACGATCAAGAAAATTTCTGAGGGAGAAGTCCCATTTAATCTAGTTAATCAGAGAACTTGGTGAAAAATTTTAGGTGAAAATTAAACGTAGAATTTTTCTTTTAACTCTGTACAAACTTTTACAGCACTCAAATATGTATTTTTCATAATTTTTTTAACTTTAAATCTCCGATCACGTTTTGTCAACTTTGCCGGTTGACCTTTTCTTACCTTGTTTTCGGTCCGATTCCTTTCTTTAAAGCATTTTATCAAGCACTTTACTATACAAACAAATGAATTAACTATATTAGAGACATTTCAAACCAATTGACCGCTACTATGGGAAAAAATTCAAATTTCGAATGGTGTTTGCGGTTTTTTACGAATACCAGCCATTTTATAGTAATAAGCACAATATTAAGGAATAAATAAACGAAAAATTAAAGCCAAATGACTTATAAGGGTCAACACAATGCAAAAATATTAATAAAACGGCATATGATAATTTTAATCATGAATTTATTCGAAAATACTTGAGTGTACGATGACTTTTGTGGCATGTTATTTCTCTGTCTCTTCGTTTTTTGACCCATTTCAAAAAGAAGACCCTTCAATATTTTGAAAAAACCAATGGGTTGTATTTAAAATGACATAGGAATGATGTGAAAAAATATTGGACTTCATATTCGAATTCAGTTTCGAGTTATTTTGGTTTTACTAAAAAGTTTCAGAGTGTACGAACACTTTTGGGAGCCACTGTATATAAATTCACTATTCTGTAATAGTCTAAAAACAAAATTATTATACTATAAATTAAACTATTTTTTTACAAAAACACCGTACATGTGGGGTTTTCTTTTTCCTTTTTTTTTTGTTTTTCGTTTTTCAAAGCCAAAACATGTGTCGAGTTAGCGAGAGTAGAGTTTTCGGGGTTCTAATGTTGATAATATATTACTCTAAAATGCTTAAAAAACTGTAAAACTTACTTTCTCCATCTCCAATTTAGAAAATTTCCCAGGGTTAAACCTGGTTAAACCCGCGGCATGCCCCCCACCCTCCCAATATTTTTTTGCATTTAGGCGCACTGGGTATTTAGGTGCTGGATATTTAGGCTGTATTTAGGCGCCCTTCCATGCAAGTCAAGTGCCCTACACCTTATATCAATGCCTAGCCACGGAACTGCACGACTTCCCCCAAAATAGAACTGCAAAAATGTCCCACACTGAAGATAAGTGACATGATCTAATTGAACCAGAAAATTTGTATACAAATTCTTAGATTGACTTTGAAAACGACATGCCACATATTGTTTGTTAGTATAAATCACATACACCAGAAAATATATAAATTGGCATTTTCAAGGTTCAAAATATCTGAACTTTGTTTTTGGGAAAAGTTGGGGGGGGGGGAGCGCCGTGGGAGTTCATAACCCCAGGACCACCGGTGAAGTCTAGCCCCCTCAATAATTTTTGCTAGTCGGCGCCCCTGGAACAAAATAACCATACTATTTTTGTAAAATTAATTTACATACAACTTAAAAACTACAAGAACCCCTCAAGAATTTGTAAAAACAAAGAAATTCGGAAGTGAGAGTTTTTTTGAATTCTAAAATAAAGAACTTACCTTTTTATATGGTATAAATTCTCACACTCAGTCTAAAACAATGCATCATATAACAATGGCACGTTACAGATACACACCACGTTGGAGTTAAACTGGCATTTTCTAATGTTTTTACTTCAAAACACAACTACTGAATTTAAACTAACACAAAGTAAGCTTTCCTGTAAGGTATATTTCACGAAACAACACGTATCTCTCCTGCGTGAAACCGAGTAAACAACCCAAGTAAACAAGTTTGAACAGATCTAAGATTCCCTTCTGGTTACCAAACACAGGTTAGTTTCGCCTGGGATGCCATGCTTAAGAAATTATCGCCTCATTGGCGAGAAAAATATTTCAATTTTGTGCAAAAAATCGGATGTTGCCAAATGGGGGGGGGGGGGGGGGGGGGGTATATCACATCTGTACCATCATTTTTTTTTTTCCGAAACATTAAAACATGCTCTTTACCTGTGCAGAATATGGCATATGTATACTCCTGAAAATAAAACTGAAACACTTCTATAGTTGGGTAAAACCTAACCCGGCAGCATTGTGAAAGCTACGCAGATCGAATTCTTAATTATAGCATTACGACGCCGTCAGGTTAGGTTTGCCCCAACTACAGCTTACATATAAAACCTTTGTCTTTAATGAGTAAATCAATCTTTATGAAGTAGAAATTGTAAAATATATTACAAACAAATGGCACCAGCGAAAAAAGGAGAACACACTCAAAATCAACTTCTTTCGCAGCAGAGGCATTTAAAATTTTTATAGTAATTTTATAAAAGCGTTTTTGCAATGAATTGGCAGATGTTTATTTTCTCTGTAATGGAAATATAATTTAAAGAAGAATGAACAGCATATTTTTTTTTCTCCAAAAGCTATACCTTTGTACCATTAAACATATTATATTCAAAATACCATATCATCATTTAACATCATGATAGCAGCATTATTCTAAAAATTAAAGTTATTAAAACATATTATTAAACTTATCTCAAAACGAATAGTCTTGTCGTTGATTGAAGACATAGAGCAAAAGCACATTCACGAGAAGGAGTGAATCAAAACAGCGAATTTGACGAAAGTTCTTCGTTCTTCCTCCAAAAAAAAAAGAAAAATTCCCACCTTTTTCAAATTACTTATTTAACTAAATACGTCATAAAATTATCTTGTTACGGGTTGGTTACTGGTGGGAAAGCAGGAAACATTGCAAAAAGTAAAGAAAGAAAACACAGCTGTGCCAATGTGCCGATGGCTTCGTTCTATACCCCCACAGTCTGCTCTCTTCTCCCTTCTAGATAAGGAAGGGCAATATAATTGTTCGTCAAGAAAAGTGACCATGCGAAGAGGTCGAATTACGTCAAGCTACATCCCATTTAGTAGGTCCTGCTTGCCTTAAAAACACAGACTCGGGCATAATCACAAAAATGACGATTGGGCTTGAAGACTGATATAATACTGCGACAAATGACTGGTTATCGTGTGTTTGCGGGGGGGGGGGGGGGTCTAACCACCCCTCTAGACACGTCCTTGGCCAGGCCCCGATCTATAAATATTGGGCCCTCCTGCATCAAAATCTGTAGGACCCCTAACCAGAAGTCAGCAGTAAATCCTATTTGTATTTGTATAAAGTAATAGAAAACTTGTATTTCCTACAAAACAAACTTTTTTTATTTCAAAACAACAAAAAACACCCTTCTAACTTTTTCTACATACAAAGAGAATAATTTAAATATGCTACAAAAAAAATTAATGCAGATCATAGTTAGTAATTTTTATAGATGACTTATTTAATCTCCCAATTGAAAAAGCATAAAAATCGACTTTAGATAAGGAGTGGTTACACCCAACTATTCACAGAATACTTTATGCTGTTCACAACAAAAGAGAAAGTACTAGCTTGAAATTGATATCAAATTTCGCTTACTTGGTTGAAAAATAAAAAAATTAGAGAGGTTTTTCTAAATTCAGGCCTAAACAGCAACTCCAAAAAATGATCAAATATCGAATTTTTGAAAAAATTCTCCAAAGCGTAACTAGTAACTTTTAAGCTATCTTAAACTGAAATATTCTGTGGGTATGTACATTTGGATAACAGGAATTGCCGCTGCTTTTCCAGCGAAATCAGAAGAATAGGAGCATCTTCGTTTTGTTCACTGACAAAATAAAGAAAGAGACCTGTTCTGAGAAATATACCACATGTTTTCATTAATGGTTTCGAACTTAAAGCAAAGGTTTTTTTTTCAGACTTGAATGTTTCCAGAGAGACAAGAAAAGAACACTATATCCGAATGAGAGATATAACGAGGGGCTACTTTATAAAAATATTGCATGCTTTAAATGGTCTTTGCTTATTAAAAGAGAGTTTGGTTCCCAGAGACTTATTAATAACTAAGTCTCTGTGATTTCCTCGACTGATCTAATGGAAAATTTCGATCCTGCGTGAGCATGTCTTGCAGAGAGATCACCTGAAACTTCTTTAAAATTAACAAAGTCCTTCAAATGAACAAGTTGAATGAACAGATCAAAAGAATGAACAATTCTCTGGTGAACGGATAATTAAAAAATACGACATTTCCCACCTCTAGTTTGGTGCCTCTAAAACTGCCCATCAGTTTAAATCAATTCAATTGCCAGACTCAAACTAAGTGGAACATATCTGAAAAGAACTGGAGGTTATATTTAAAAAATTTGACTTTGAAACAAAAAGCGAACTCGAAACAGCAAGCTCGAATAGTGGATTGAACACTACCTCAGAAATTGCCACCAAAAAAAAAAAAAAAACTAGTGAAATCTATTCCCCAGGATTTTAAAAGCTGTTGTGGATGTTGAATGATATCCGACTAAATATTATTTTAATAAATTAATCTAACATCCATTTTGCAGGCACGTAGCTAGAACTTTGTTAAGGGGGGGTCCAAGGTTGCACGAACTTCAAAAGAGGAGGCATGCTAAAGCAGAATTAGTAGCTGATAATTACACGAAGATAAGATATATCCAATTAAAACTGATTATTAAAATATGATAATTAACTAAAATTAATTAAATAATTGAAATTAATAGAGTCATTAGTTAAAATTAGTTAACAAAAATTTTATGTTAAGTCGTAAATTAATTATTGTCAGTTTGTAAATTAACATTAAACTGAAAGTTATCACATACAAAGTTTCCAAATGTGGGTGAACTTCTGTCCTCCTGAAAATAAGTGATATATTTTCTGTTAATAAAAAGGACACAATAAGAGAAAAATGGAAAACAAAAATTGCACTAGAAATTACTTGGAAAATGCGCGCGATAATTTAATAAAATATTAAAGAATTGTGATATATTTCATTTGTACTTATGCCATTTTATTTGAAAACTAGAAAGCCACCCGTCAAATTGCTTCAACTCTTCTTCATTTGAACGAAGCAATTGCCTGTTTGGTGATATTTTGATAGTTGAAATTTTAACTCTAACACCAGTGGATTAACCCTAAACTCAAGTAGATAGCGTTCATTATTTTCGTTTCGTCATTCCTCTGAGATGACACAGTCTTACCAGTAAAACTGTTAAGTTACCGAATCGAGTTAAGCCTTGTCACAATAAAGCCTTTCCCTGCATGTTAAACATTACCAAAACATATTATCAAATTACATATCATGCCGTGGCGCGAATTCATTGTTGAAACACGCTGGTTACTCGATCATCGGCATTATCCATATGAGGATAAATAAATCTATATCTATGGAGTCGAATGTATAACTATATGAATGTTACAAAACGTAACCCTGTCCGATTTGAACAACATTTCAGGCAAACCCCCACAACTCTCTCAACGAAAATATTAACAAGGTTTTATTTAAAAAGCTTGAATTAGTTTTTATTTATTTACATTTATAATATTCTTTTGATAATACAAAATAGAATGATATTTCCAATCTTATCCATTTTCTAATTATCATTCCTAATCATCAATTAAAAGCTTGAACAAACTATTAACTCTTTGAGGGACGGAGGCTTCCTTTGATGCAACCATTTTTTTAATATATATATTTTTTCTTTCTTCAGCCAATTGACACAGTGATTTCAGTTAGCTGAAAAAAAAAAAAAAAAAAGAGAAGCAAGAAATAAATGGTGTTCTCAAGTGAAGTCACTATTCCTCAAAGGGTGAAAGCTGTTCGAAAAAATTTTAAATAACGAAAAAGACGTATTGCCGTTTTTTATCATTATTTTTTTCTTTCTAATGGGGCTGTGTTAGAGGCTTTAGCCTTTTGCGGAACAAGTGCGAACCAACGATATGGCATATGCCACCATTAAGGCGCGGATGTGAATGTCACAGGAAAATTTGATACCCAGTTTCCACCAGATGGAGACACCTGAGCTCTCTTCGATGCGTAACTGCAAAAGGAATTTAATTTTGTTAAAAGCATTCACAGTTAAACAACCTAAGGGATTTTTTACATGCCGATTAATGGAATGTATACCTAATGAATTAAATTAAGCATCTGTGTAATTTTATTTTAACAACATGTTGTTAATTTTAACAACAATACATATCACATTTTACGACGCAGGTAATGATTTTTTTTCTTTAATACGATGGTAGCAAAGCACTCTATTGCAAGAAATAGTAAATATCTTTAGCTTGAAGAAAATAAGAGTTAAAAAAAAAAAGGCAACATAGAAACGAAAAATTCAAAAAAAATTACCTCGTATTCACCTTTTTTGCTTCTTTGCTTGTAACGCAGTAAATAGCGGTAATGGAACTGATGTGATATACCCCACCCTTGGCGACTTTTTCCTGTTGGCACCAAGAAAGCGTCGCCAAGAAAACGATGTATGACGACATATGTCATACATCGTTCTTAGCAATGCTTTTTTAGCGCCAACAGGAAAAAATCAGATAAAAAAACATGATCAAAGCACTTCAGAACACAATATATATAAAAACAACATAAAAGCACAACAAAAAATATCACGAATATATGCTTCAAAAATGTACAGGGCCGGGATTTTTGTAAACATATTAAAATACAATGAAATAAATTATTGTATTAATTGCAAGTCGAAATTAATGCATTAATTTTTTTTTTCATCATTTCTCCGGGATACGAGCCCTCGGTCTCATAGTACCTTCGTAATGAGACCTCGGCTCGCCGGCCCTGCCTCGGTCTCATTACGAAAGTACTATGAGACCTCTGGCTCGCCAGGATCTCGCTCCGCTCGGTCCGTCATCCCTCCGACTGTTAATATACATTACAGTCGGAGTATGGTCACAATTATGTATATTTATGTATATTATGCATATTCATGTGTATGTACACCCAAGGGTGGCTCCTTCCGTTCAGTGTACAATAATGACACAGTTTTAAGTGTGAAATATGCACCATTATTGTGCAGATTTATTAATAAAATTCAGCATTTTTAAGAGTACAACCGAAAGAACTTTCAATTTTTAACATAAAATTCAGTACCGAAAGGAGGCACGTTAATGTCTAAATAATTCGTGGCATCGATAAGAATTAACTTTTAGAACAAAATAACCGTACTATTTCTGTAAAATTAATTTACATACAGTAAAAATAAAGTTAAAAACTACAAGAACCCCTCAAGGATTTGTAAAAACAAAGAATTTTGGAAGTGAGAGGTTTTTTTTTTTTGAATTCTAAAATAAAGAACTTACCTTTTTATACGGTATAAATATTCACACTCAGTCTAAAACAATACATCATATGACAATGGCACGTTACAGATACACACCACCTTGGAGTTAACTTTTAATTAACCTTCAAGTTTGAAGAAACTGGCATTTTCTAATGTTTTTACTTCAAAACACAACTACTGAATTTAAACTAACACAAAATAAGCATTCCTGTAAGGTATATTGCACGAAACAACACCACGTATCTCTCCTGCGTGACCCAAACAACCCAAGTAAACAAGTTTGAACAGATCTGTAAGATTGCCTTCGGGTAGCTAAACACAGGTTAGTTTGGCCAGGGATGCCATGCATAAAAAATTATCGCCTCATTGGCGAGAAAAATATTTTAATTTTGTGCAAAAAAATCGAATGTCGCCAAATGGGGGGGGGGGGGGGTATATCACATCTGTACTGCGGTAATTTTCACCTAGTAATTTATAGTTAAATGCAGATGTCTGTTTTTTGTTACGTTTAATGCTACCTTCACAATTTACTAAAGATGGATGCATAGATGCTAATTAAATAACTCCTTAGTACAAAGCCAGTGAATAATGATCAGAAAATGCATTCCAATGATGCAAATACAAATATGTTTAATGGAACAACATCGAATAAGAGATTTTTTCGTCAATAAAAAACTGATCTACTGTTTTCTTTTCGGATCATAGAGTCACAATTCAGTAAGATATAAAAGTAATAATTTCTAATAAATTATTTATTTCATGCGTTAATATGGCCTAGCTTGTAATTTCATAAACTGATCACAGTAAAATATTCAAGTAATTTTCAATTTCATGTTTCTATAAAATTTTGATACCGCGAAAAGCTTGTTACATCAACTTCAAGTTTTATTTATTCATTTTACCTTCAAACACGAATTATTTTTGGGCATTTAATATGTTCCATGATAATGCTTAAATATTGGGGGGGGGGGGGGGGGGGGGGAATATCAGTAAAAAATCTACGTAATTTATTACTCAGAAAGGAGAGAGATGTTAAAAGTAATCTAAAAGTTCAAATAAAACTTTTATCAAAATATAAAATGAATCTGAAATGAACCATGCCAAAAATATAAAGAGTTAAAATGAAAAAAGAAAATCAATAATTATTTTTTCTCATCCTCAAACACACGAAATGTGTAGAATTTCTTTTTTCGCCGCTGACTTAGAATTTAAAATTTGTTTTTAAATGGAAAAACACATTAACACGTAAAATCGCTCGTATTACTAAGAAAACTTTAAAAGGGAGCACTGCGACTTACCTACTTTGGGTAAACTTAATTTTCTTTTGCATACAATTTTGTTCAAGATATGTTTCCTATAAGTATGACATAGATAGAAACTGCGTGTTAAAATAGAAAAAAATCGGAATTCAATTACTGATTTGCCAGGAACACACCTCACTCTGGCTGTCTTTCGTACAACATGCGTCTACGAAATCCACGAAAATCCAAAAAGAAAGGAGAAAGAAATAAAGAAAACCACGGAAATGAGACTGTGGGATACGACGAAAGTGGCAATAAATGCTTGTTTTTACTTGGCCGATGGCAATTTGATGGACCAAAGGCGAGAGGCTGAATTTCAAGGTCACACGACCCAGCAGGTTTGAAAGAAGAAAGGGACATTTCCCAGTTTCGGACAAAGCAAAAAGCAGACGAAAATTGGGAACCTGTAGTTGTTGCACAAGGTTCTCGTGTTCTGAATTGACTCAAGCGCTGAGAAAATTGTCGATTAATGGGAATATTTAAGAGGAAAAATGCTGCGTTTTATAAAAACATTATTTTTCGGAAAAATTTTATTGATGCGAGATGCAACAACTGAGAAAAAAGGACAGGGGTCTTTCGGGAAGGGGGGGGATCCGGACCCCATGGACCCTCCCCTTGGCTACGTCCTTGCATTTTGGATACGGTTCCATAAAGGTCCCATTTTTTGAAGTGTAGGAAGACTTATGAGAGACAAAACGTTTGGTGATTTCAGACGATTAATTCCTAAAAAATAAGTTTGAATATATTATTAAAATTTTTAAAGTAGTTTTAGAAAAAAAAGATCAGAAATCTTATAATTAAGTACCCATTCTTTCTCCCTGAAAATGATAAGTACGAGCCCTTTTGGGAGCCACTGTATATGAAACAAACATTTGATGCTGTGAAGCAAGAAATTTTATTTCCGTCTTTAGCAAAATAGAACAGTTCTTTTTTTTTATTTACAAAAACTACAAATACGTACAGTGAAACTTGGCTCGGTAAAAAAGTCGTTCAAGGGATCGGAATATTTTTTATACCCCAAGGATGTTATAAAAGTTTGTGAATTTGAAATTATTTATACAAGTAATTTTAAAGAAATTATTCTGAAGAATAGGTGCAGTTCAATTATTTTTCAAAATGTAATACTCACAAAATACTTACTAAAGTGACAAATTCGAAATAAAACTTGATTATGGAAGAATAAAAAATTGAACACCAGTTCCTTCCTTGCTCCTTGTTGTTTATAACGGACGTTAATAACAGTAAAAAAATCTTTGGCGATGTTGACAATGGAGTATACGGCAAACCTTAATGTTTGGCGACGCAAATGGTTGTCACTCATGAACGACCGGAAGAGGCGGCCTATGTCATTGCCCAGAGGAGACTAGGGTTGGACCATCTCCCGAAACTAGAGTCCCTACCCGAAACAGGTTGTGGTGGAATGAAATTGGTGACGTAGCTCCGGAAGCACTCGCGGAGCACTTTAAGACGATTTCAATAGGAAAATGGCATTGCTTCGCTCCTATTTTTGAACATAAAAGCATAATTTGGAAAAAAAAAAAATTAAGTCTTCGTGTCTTTAATTTACCTTCTTTGATACTAGTGTCTCACCCATATTTTACGAGAACTATTTTGAATTCGAATAAAATGGAAGAACAAAACTTGATCATGAGTGATTTCAAACGATAATTATTATGAAACTAAACCAAGTTTGACTACAACTTAAAATAATTTTTATTAGAAGAAAATGGTAATCTATTTGAGTCATTAAATTCGTAAACTGCTACAAAAAACCTTTTCCTGATTTGGAAGAGAAAGTACTCGCTATTCATTTACTTTAAAGTTCATCTTTCAAAAATTGTAGAAGAGAGAAAGATTTCATTATTAATATTAATAATATAATAAATTAATATTAATTCTAAGAAAGTAAAAAAAACGAATTTTTCAATGAATAATGATTGAATTTAATAATATATAGCAACTATATTAGTTCAAAATAGTTATATATTTACATTTTTAAAATATATACAACAACATAGAGGGAAAAATACAAATACTCAGAAACTGATTACCACATGGTAATACCTTCATCTTACAAACGTCTTTTATGAAAGTAATTAAATATCTCATGAAGCATTTTTAAAGCAATTTTCTGTTATTACAAGCAGATATTTCCCAAGTACTGTTACTCGTGTACAATGGAAAGATTTTGTAACCTACTCTGTTGATTTAAAATGCAAATAGCTGTGTACATATATGACTACAATAAATACATATATTAAAAATATTATTTTTGCAGAATATTAAAATAACTATAGAGGAATAAGTACGGAATATCAGAAGCTGGTTGGTACCCCTCTAAAAAATTATCCTATGAAATATTTTTAAAGATCAAACCTTTACTTTAAACTGATATTTCCCAAGAACTATTGGCTGTGACTTTTCAAATGGATACCACTGATGAACATTCAAAGTATGATCAAATGTAATTACTGATGTTTATGATTCAAATAAATGAGATAAGCTATAATAACATATATATACTGAAATAATTGCATTTGTAGAATATATGCTCAACTCTAGATGGAAAAATATGCGTTATACGAAACTGAACATCAAAGAGATGCCACCGCCAGCCCTTTCATGTTTTCGACTTGATGCTCAATTGAAGAAATTTCGAACTTATGTTAAGCAAATTTTTGTTAAATATTTTGCTTCTTGTGTACAGGTAAGTATGTTTCATAAGAAGATTTTAAACTCGAAAAAAAATAAAGAATAACCACTCAGGTACACAACTATAAAAAACGGAAATAATTATGAAGCGATACGAATTAATACGAATTGAAATGAAAAGATGCACAAGTCATCAAATATATGCATATTTTTTTTTTAATCTCCAATTAATTTACATTCTTAAATAATTTCATTCAATAAACATCATTGATTATGAAAAAAACAAAAAAGTGCATAACATTTCAAATTCATAGGTAATTTTTAAAGTAACCACTCTGAAATCCATAACTATTCAGGGGCGAACAGGATTCCCCAGATAAAACCAACCTTGACTCTCAAAAATTTCAAAAAAAAAA